>NC_069685.1:43823235-44448235 GCF_023699985.2 Odocoileus virginianus | reverse complement strand
AAATTAAATTTTCTTTACAAAAAATTCATGTATTTATTTCATTAGAAACAAATACAGAAACATCTAGACAACCATGGTGGGATGGTTTGAAATGTCACCATGAATAGTTGCTAAATTACTAAAATAAACAAGTTCATTTCTGGATTTGAAAGATCTGTGCAATTGACCTATTGTTCTGAGAAACCTTTCCCGGCAATCCATCCGATATTAGCATTGTATTCTCCCTGAACCACCACCCTTTAACTGTTTTATTTTTACCATCACTCTGTCTATAAGATAGCATTTTCCCCTCCATTCCCACACATTACAACACAAAGGATCTTGCCTCTCTTGCTGAATTTCAGCACTTGGACAGTGCCTGGCATCATGTATACTCACCGAGTATGAATTTTTCCATTCTATTTTTTCATGATGTAGTTATTAGCATGTAGATGTATAATTTATTTGCAGGATATATCTTCCTTTTTTGAAATATTTTGGTTATTTCATTACTTCTCTTTTTTGAAATATTTTGGTTCTTTTAAGCATTCTTTTTTTCTAGATGAATTTGAGAATTATTTGGCTATTTTTCTGACCATCCTGTTAGGATTTTAATTAGCATAATATTGCATTTATAAATTAATTTGCTGTGAATCTGCCACTTCTTGGCATCAACTTTTTTTTTTTTAATCATCCAGGAACATGATTAAGACTTCAATGACTAAAGTCTTATTTCTTATTCCTTAGTTGAGTTTGGGGACTTTTTCCATATTGTTCCCAAACAACTGTTCTTGAGTTTATTCTTGGGTGCCTTATATTTTTACACACGGTCTTTTAATACCATTGAGAGACGGTCAGAGGAAAAGTAATAAAGCATGCTCTGGTCAGTGGCTCTAAAGTTTTTGGGTCACTAATTTCTTGAAGTTCATGACATTTATGAACTCTCTGTACATATAAATGTGTGTATATGTGTGTGTCTGAGTTTCATGGGTCCCATGAACATAGGTTGACCATAAGTAGGTAAACCTTCTGTAATGACTTTTTAGAACATTTTTATTTATTTGGCTTTACTTGGTCTTCGCTGCTGCATGTAGGTTTTTTCTAGTTGTGGTGAGCAAGGGCTGCTCATCATCGCGGTGCATGGGCTTCTCACTGCGGAGCACAGGCTCTAGGCGCGTGGGCTTCAGTAGCTGTGGCTCTAGGGCTTAGTTGCTCTGTAACATGTGGGATCTTCCCAGACCAGGGATTGAACCCGTGTCCCCTGCATTAGCAGGCGGATTCTTAACCACTGGCCCACCAGGGAAATCTTGTAATGACTTTTTAAGTACAGAGACTGATAGACATTCAGAGAGAAATCCTCTTTTATTTAAAGGAAGCGTTGTCTGTATGTCTCTACTCCAACTTACTTATGTCTTTCTTGGGAAAAAAGAATGTGTAAGAAATAGAGGTGAACTAAGATAGAAAGTCTGCCTGTCTGATACACACACATATACAAACACGTTTTTGTGAACACAGGTTCGGAAGAGGACAAGCAAAGTAATATGAATAGTTTACTGGATTCTCTTGGATAAAACATAAACATTTTCTGTGTCTTTAATCATTTCTGTTCCAGTGACAAAAACACCACGGGAGAAAATTTTTCATCCTGTGGATGCTGAGAACCTAGTGGGTGAACCACATGTAGGAAATGTAAATGACGGTGTTCAGCAATTCAGGAGATTATTTTGCCATCAATGTTCTGAAATTTCCCTATATTGTTCTAACTTCTGTGAGATAAACAGAAGCATTTCTTTACATACAGAGCGTGAAAACACTGGGTACCTATAAAGAGTAAATACACATATTTGAACACTACATTATTTCATATTTATATGCTACAGAACTCTGATGGTAGAGCTTAATAATGTGTATAAAACAGTAAACATCATTCACTCACTTTGATACAAGCACAGAAACACAACCAAAATGCCTGAATGGCCCAGAAAGTCAAGCATGTTTATAAAGGGATAGGGGAAAAAAAAAACAACCCCAAACTAGAGGAATGTAAAATCTGCCAACCTCGGTAATACTCTGGGAAGCTGACATGGTTTTAGAATAAATCTTTGGTTTTCAAAAACATTTAATTTATTTATCTTGGGTTGTGCTAGGTCTTCATGGCTGCCCATGAACTTTCTCTAGCTGCAGTGAGCGGAGGTTACTCTCTCCTTGTGGTACGTGGGCTTCTTTGGCTTCTCTTGTTGGAGAAAACGGGCTCTAGAGCTTGGTCATTGCAGCATGCGGCTTAGCTGTTCAGAGGCATGTAGGATCTTCCCAGACCAGGGATCAAATCCACATCCCCTGCACTGGCAGATAGATTCTTCACCACTGGACCACAAGGGAAATCCCAAATCTTTGAGTTTTTTTTTATACATTTTTATTTTAAAATATTTTTATAATGAACATACACACAAGAAAAATCATAATCATCATAAGCAATACAGCTATTTCCACTTGGAGAGAAAATATAAAAGATTCTGGCACTAAAAATGTAGCTGATGTGACTGAAATCACTTAAAATTTTAATGTGAATAGCCACAGATATCCAGTGGTGTCCATAATGGACATTGTGAGTTCACTTCTGCAGAACAATAGTGAGAAGCAAGAAAATAAAGACTATATGGATTTAAAATACCTGGTTTATTTATATTTATATTATCATATATTCTGTAAGAGAATCCCATGGACAGAGGAGGTGGCGGGCTACAGTCCATAGCATCGCAGATGCTCCATGACTGAGCGACTGAGTACACACAACATAAGACTGGTCCTAAGAATGTCCATGGGATGAACAACGCTTATGCCTGAGGCACCCTCGAGCAAGCAGGCAGGCTCCCATATTCTTTCATTTATCTCCCAGGTCCTACTTGACACATTCTTACACTTTCTTTCTCCAAGCTCTCCCAATCCATCTCCCAATTCCTCTTTGCAGGTGGAGCTCACAAAACAGGTGTTACTATGGCAAACTACCGTTGATGTCATTAGCAGGAGCAGGGACCAATGAATGAGTGCATTGCCGTGTGTACCAGAGTGGTTCAAATGCAGGCAGAGGTCACCTTCCAGGGGTGAATTCCACATATCTTTCCCTATGACAAACAACCTTTCAAGATGCATATCCATCTTTTCGTGTATCTGACAGTGCCCATTGAAGAGAGGGCACTCTCTTGAGTGGGTCCATCTCTTGACCTGGAATCGCTGGTCAAACAGCACATGCCTGTCTAACCACTGGGATATCATCAAATTCCCTCCCTTAGGAGTTGTGCCATTTTTAATTCATCTGCTCACTTCCTCACGACTATGCCAAAAAAGGATGCTATGAAACATTATTAATTTGGGGGTGGGGGTTGAGATGTGGTATCTCAAAACATTTTTAATTTACAACTCCCTTTATATGAGCAAGAGTGAGCATATTTAATATATATTGAATGACCATGTGCTTTTACTTTCTGCAAACTGTTTATACCTCTGAACGTTTCCCTATACGGCCAGTGGCCTTTTTTCTCTCTGGTTTTAAAAATTCCTCATAGGTATTTGGTTAGGTCTGTGCTACAATTTGTAGATATTTTCTAAAGTTTGTTATGTTTGCCTTCCTGTGAATTTTTCCCCATGCATAACTTTGTTTATGTCATCCTATTTGTCTATCCTTTTTCTCTCTGAATTTTGGGTCCTAGAAGGGTTTGTTTTTTTCCCTCAGATTATGGAGGAATTTCAGATTATGGAGGAATTCATCCATATTATCTACTAGTATTTGCATTCATTGCTTCAATGTGTTTTGTTTTTACATTTAAATCTCTGATTCACGTGTTATTCACCCCGGTATGATATGTGCAGAGCAGCTCCAATCACATCATTTTCACAAGGTGTATTCAGTTATTCCTATGCCTCCTATTAAAAAGTTCATCTTTTCTCCACTGATTTGTAATGCCTTCTTATAATAAATTTCAGTATGATAAATTTTTTTCTACTATGACCTATGGATTTATCTCACTAACCATGTAACAAGACTACAAAGACCAATACTATGATCCTGCTTTAATTATAGAAGATTTCTGATATGCTTTTTAATTTTTTAATATTTATTTATCTATTTAGCTGTGGCAGGTCTTAGTTGCAGCATGCGAACTCCTAGTTGCGGCATGTGGGATCTAGTTCCCTGACTAGGGACCGAACTCAGGTCCCCTGAGTTGGAAGCATGCAGTCAGCCACTGGACCACCAGGGAAGTCCCAATCTCATATGTTTTCAGATTAGGTAGGCTTCCCTGGTGGCTCAGATGGGAAACAATCAATCTGCAATGCAGGAGGCCTGGGTTTGACCTCTGAGTTGGGAAGATCCCCTGGAGGAGGGCATGGCAACCCACTCCAGTATTCTAGCCTGGAGAATCCCATGGACAGAGGAACCCGGTGGGCTACAGTCCACGGGGTCCCAAAGAGTCGGAAGTGATTGACTGACTAAGCACAGCACAGCGCACGTATAATGCTCCTTGTTTTTCTTGTTCAATATATTCATGAATTTTCTTGTTCATTTAGTTTTCTAAACGAACTTCTAAAGCAACCTGTATAGCTCCAGAAAAAAAAATACGATAGTAATTTTATTGAAAATGCACTGAGTTTATTACTTTCAGGAAAACTACCTTCATGATGGAAAGACTTCCTATTCAAGGACATGGTATATCTTTCCATTTTGAAATAGGGTTTTCATTTTTTTTTTTTTAACTTTAAAGGTTTTATAATTTCCTACATTTTGGTTTTGAATTTTTTCTAAGTTTGTGCTTCAGCACTTTATGTATTTTTTGCTATTACAAGAGCAGTCTTGTTAATGTGTTTTGTTATTGTCTGCATATAGAATGCCTATGAGTTTTGCGCTGATTTTTATAAATCCATTATTTCATTAGTCTGTCTTACTGTTTTTCTCAGTATTCCCATTGATTCACTGGAATTTTCTGGGTATATAATTATATCATCTGCAAAGAGAGATGCTTTCATGTCTCCTTTTCCAATGCTTTTACCTCTAATTGCTTTCTTTTGTCTAATTAATGAAGTAATATCATCAACACAATGTTAAAAGGTTGGGAAAAGAACAGGCATCTCTATTTTGTTTCTGATCTTAGTGAATGCCTCTGCTTTGGTTAACTGGCTGTAACACTAGTTTTCTGCTAGACTTGATATTTTTGAGTCCTAAGTTCTCTGAGGTTCTGTGGGGACACATAGCTCTTTAGCTGTTCATCCCTACACCTGGGGCCACACTGCCCCCAGCCCCCTCCATCCACACAGACCCCTGCATTCCGTCTTCCCAGGCCCCCTCACCTCATCTTTCTCTGTTCCGTGTTCATAGCTTTTTCTTTTTTATATTTTATACGGTACCTTGGCAGGGAAGGATACAACATGTGTGCATAAAAGTGAAAGTTGTGCAGTCGTGTCCAGTTCTTTGCGACCCCATGGACTATACAGTCCATGGAATTCTCTAGGCCAGAATACTGGAGTGGGAAGCTGTTCCCTTCTCCAGGAGATCTTCCCAACCCAGGAACTGAACTCAGGTGTCATGCATTGCAGGTGAATTCTTTATCAGCTGAGCCACAAGGGAAGCCCAAGAATACTGGAGTGGGTAGCCTATCCCTTCTCCAGCAGATCTGCCCGACCCAGGAATCCTGCATTGCAGGTGGATTCTTTACCAACTGAGCTACTATGGAATCCCATTTATGTCTAAGCCTCACCTTAAACTAGATTTACCAAATGAGAAGTTGACTGAAATGTGTACTCCCGTCAACCACCTTTTTTGTTGTTGCTGTTTATTTGCTTTGAAAATTAGGTTCTTATCAATAGTCTGCATTGGAACAGTTAGCCAAAATGTCAGAAAATCTCATTCGAAAGACAGTCTATATATATATATAATATCAATATTTATTTTTCAACGTATTTATATTTAAAATATAAGTGTATTTAACAAACATATATTATATATCATATATAATAATACATATTATATATCATATATACAACATATGACATATATATAACATATATATATGGCAGACAAATTCTATAGTAAATGCTATAATAGAGGTTTTAGACAGTGAGCTAGAATTTACAAAAATACTCATTGCTTTTGAAGAGCCTAAAGTCTATTTTTTAGAAAATAAAATATGACTGAGCTCTCTCTCTGAAGCAGGAGCGGTTTGAATAAACTGACTTGTTTACTCAGGAACCCCATGTGGATGACATTGCTAGTCGCCTATCCAAAATCCATTTCCCTTTTTCTCTTATTATAAGAGCCTCAATTTTGCTTGAGTTGGCAGTGATCCTAGCTTTGATAAACACAAACAACGACTTCCCTTGCCTTCAGGGTGGCCAGGGCGCAGTTCTGCCAGGCACTTAGGATGCAGAAGTCTGCTGGGGATTCTGAAAACACTTAGCTTTCTTGCTCTACGTGTCACTCCTGCCTCATTCTTCCTTCAGAGAAGGAAGGAGGGGGAAGAGCTGTCTGAAAACCAACAGGGAGAAAGCCATACTTTGGGGACAGGATTGTGGAAAGATGGTGCCAACCTGGGACATCGAATGCATCAGTCCTGGACCATCTTCCTCTGGGCTAATTTTCTTTTTGAGGAAACTATAATCCTCTATTGGATTAAAGAGGTTAAACTAGAGTAGTCTAGTTTCAGCCACACAGATTCAAACAATATCTAGTGAAGGCAGATTTCTGTATATTTAATATTGTTAGTTTGAGATAGAAAATTCCTCTAGAAAGTAAGCTATGCTATTCCCTACAGTCCGGGCATCAAACCCATTTGGGAGGATGGGGTGATTTTTGCACCCTAAGAAATACAGGCAATATTAGAAAACATTAGATAAATCCCCTTTCTAGCAAGCACCATTCTAGAACCTTTAGTCTTTGAAAGATGGTAATACATCCTCTAGGTTTCAAGATCCACAAATATTTATTGCACGCCAAGTACTTCGCTGAGTGCAACATGAATAGGAAACTCTTATTTTGACCTTGGAGAGATTACACTTTATCTATTCTAGGAGACAGACAATCAAACAATATGGTGAATACTGTAATAGAGATTTTGGACAGTGATCTATTGAAATGCAAACAAAGGAGTAATTATTCTTTCCATGAAGTCATATGAATTAAGTATTAAAAACATCTTAGCTGGTCACGAATGAACAATGTCTTACACCCAAAAAGCCCTTACAAAATATTTTCTAAGCAGAAGTAAACCATTTCACTATGCCTCCAGTGAGAACACAATCCACAGATACCTTTGAGTGTCCTTGCCCTGTGATGCTGTATTGTAAAGAATCAAAATCAAGTCACTCAACTTCCCTGGTCGCTCAGACAATAAAGGATCTGCCTGCAATGCAGGAGACCCTGGTTCAATCCCTGGGCTAGCAAGATCCCTGGAGGAAGGCATGGCAACCCACTTCAGTATTCTTGTTTGGAGAATTCCATGGACAGAGGAGCCTGGTAGGCTACAGTCCACAGGGTTGCACAAACTTGGACATGATAGATGCAACTTAACACAACATGGTGTTAAATACTGGCCCTCAAATAGTCATGTCTACAGACTTTATGATGATGTCAAAGTGATATGCATTTAATAGAAACTGTACTTTGAGTTTTGAATTGTGACCTTATCCCAGCCTGGTGATACATGATATAATCCTCTCTTGAGATTCTGGATAGTGGCAGCTACATCTTGCATCAGCCATACCATGACCAGGGTAAACAACTGACACACTTACAACCATCCTTGGCCAGACAACCATTCTGTTTTTCACTTTCACTATAGTATTTAATAAATTACATGAGACATTCAACACTTTATGATAAAATAGGTTTTGTGACAGGTGATTCTGCCCAACTGTGGGCTAACATATGTATTCTGAGCAGGGCCAGACTAAGTTATGATGTTCAGGAGTTTAGATGTATCAGATGCATTTTTGGCTTACAATATTTTCAACTTAAGATAGGTTATACTAAGACATATTGAGACATAATCCTATTGTAAATCAGGGAAGATCTGTACTTGGAACCTGAGAATGTGACCTTAAGTAGGGTCTTTGCAGATGTAATTAGTTAAGATGAGGTCATAATGTATTAGGGCCCTAAACTCAACAGCTGGTGTCCCTAAATCCAATGGCTGGTCACAGAAGCAGATAAAAAAGCCATGTAAAGGTCCAGTGGTGAAGAAACTGTCTGCCAATGAAGGTGACACAGGTTCGATCACTGGTCTGGGAAGATCTCACATGCCACAGAGCAACAAAGCCCATGTATATATAGCCCATGCTATAACTACTGAAGCCCACAAGCCTAGAGCTCTGGAGCCACAACGAGTGAAGACATCACAACGAGAAGCCCACACATTGCAACAAAGAGTTGGCCCTGCTCACTACAACTAGAGAAAATCTTTAGCAAGGAGGACCCATCACAGCCATAAATAAATATACATAAATAAAATAATTTTTAAAAAGCCATGTAAAGACACAGGGGCACATACACACTCAGGGAGAAGGTCATGTGATGATGGAGGAGGAAATTAGAGGGATGTGCTACAATCAAGGAACAGCAAGGATTCCTGACAAGGCCAGAAGCTTGAAGGAAACAAGGAAAAGTCCTACCCTGGAGGTTTCAGAGGGAGCAGAGCCCTGCCAACACCTTGCCTCCAGGTTTCTAGTCCATGGAACTGTGAGAGGATGAATTTCCGTTATCTGAAGCCACCTAGTTCGTGGTATTTTATTCCTGCAAATTAGGTGCATGAAACTAATCCACCATCTTTCTTGTATTTTCCCTGGGGAGTCACCATTTTCCCAGCTTAACCCCCAGGTTCAGGAGGTGCTGATGTCATCCCCATGTTTCCATGGTGGCTGTAGGACACAGACCTGGCCAATCAGTCTTGGCTGTGATGGGGTCGCAAGGAGGAGGGATGTGACCCAGTTTTGGCCAAAGAGAGAGGACCGAATTCCAGAAATTCCATGGAAACTCCTAAAGCATTTCTATTTCCCTTGGATGCTCTGGGATAAAGATGTGAGTTCAGGTGCAACAGCAAGTATTTTGCCACCATGAGGGAGACAGGCACTGACAGAAGACATGTGTGGAGCTTAAAGACAAAGGCTTCCACAGAAGTAATATGGCAAAGAAGATAGAAACCCTGATCCTGGTAATGTCATTCAGCGGAATTAATGAAGCTTTGCCTCAAACCAGAACCACCACTCTACTTTCCAGCGATGCGAGCTAATGTTACCTTATATGGGCAGCATGTACTTTCTGTTAGTTATAACCAAGAAAATCCCAAATAAGTAAATGAATACTGTGTGTGTATATATATATATGTATATATATATACACATATATATATACACAATATATGTATACACTGTATATATATATATACACACAGTATATATATACACTATATATATATACACACTACATATATATATATATATATATACATATATAAGCTATACTACACTATGTTTTCTTCACTGCATCCACAGTTAAACCCTATCACATATGAATATAAAGTGCCTAGTCCACAGTCTTTCACTTCACAGGTAGCAAGTAGCCGTTAGAGATTTTATTTAGTCATAATTTTTAAAAATGTAAACATATATTATATGATATCACTTATATGCAAAGTCTAAAGAGATATTATACACATGGACTTATTCACAAAACAGAAAGAGACTCACACTTAGAGAACAAATTTATGGTTACCAGGGGGCAAGGGTGGTTGGTAGGGGAGGGATAACTAGGGAGTTGGGATGGACATGTACAAACTGGTATATTTAAAATGAGAGTAGCCAAAGTAACCTTGAGAAAGAAGAATGGAACTGGAGGAATCAACCTGCCTGACTTCAGACTATACTACAAAGCCACAGTCATCAAGACAGTTTGGTACTGGCACAAAGACAGAAATATAGATCAATGGAACAGAATAGAAAGCCCAGAGATAAATCCACGAACCTATGGTCACCTTATCTTCAACAAAGGAGGCAAGGATATATAATGGAAAAAAGACAACCTCTTTAACAAGTGGTGCTGGGAAAACTGGTCAACCACCTGTAAAAGAATGAAACTAGAACACTTTCTAACACCATACACAAAAATAAACTCAAAATGGATTAAAGATCTAAATGTAAGACCAGAAACTATAAAACTCCTAGAGGAAAAAATAGGCAAAACACTCTCCGACATAAATCACAGCAGGATCCTCTATGACCCACCTCCCAGAATTTTAGAAACAAAAGCAAAAATAAACAAATGGGACCTAGTGAAACTTAAAAGCTTTAGCACAACAAAGGAAACTATAAGCAAGGTGAAAAGACAGCCCTCAGATTGGGAGAAAATAATAGCAAACGAAGCAACAGACAAAGGATTAATCTCAAAAATATACAAGCAACTCCTCCAGCTCAACTCCAGAAAAATAAATGACCCAATCAAAAAATAGGCCAAAGAACTAAACAGACATTTCTCCAAGGAAGACATACAGATGGCTAACAAACACATGAAAAGATGCTCAACATCACTCATTATCAGAGAAATGCAAATCAAAACCACAATGAGGTACCATTACACGCCAGTCAGGATGGCTGCTATCCAAAAGTCTACAAGCAATAAATGCTGGAGAGGGTGTGGAGAAAAGGGAACCCTCTTACACTGTTGGTGGGAATGCAAATTAGTACAGCCACTATGGAAAACAATGTGGAGATTTCTTAAACAGCTGGAAATAGAATTGCCATATGACCCAGCAATCCCACTTCTGGGCATACACACCAAGGAAACCAGATCTGAAAGAGACACGTGCACCCCAATGTTCATCACAGCACTGTTTGTGATAGCCAGGACATGGAAGCAACCCAGATGCCCATCAGCAGACGAATGGATGAGGAAGCTGTGGTACATATACACCATGGAATATTACTCAGCCATTAAAAAGAATTCATTTGACTCAGTTCTAATGAGATGGATGAAACTGGAGCCCATTATACAGAGCGAAGTAAGCCAGAAAGATAAAGACCATTAACACATATATATGGAATTTAGAAAGATGGTAACAATAACCCTATATGCAAAACAGAAAAAGAGACTCAGATGTATAGAACAGACTTGTGGACTCTGGGAGAAGGCAAGGGTGGGATGTTTCAAGAGAACAGCATCAAAACATGTATATTATCTAGGGTGAAACAGATCACCAGCCCAGGTTGGGTGCATGAGACAAGTGCTCGGACCTGGTGCACTGGGAAGACCCAGAGGGATCGGGTGGAGAGGGAGGTGGGAGGGGGGACTGGGATGGGGAATACATGTAAATCCATGGCTAATTCATTTCAATGTATGACAAAAACCACTGCAATGATGTAAAGTAATTAGCCTCCAACTAATAAAAATAAATGGAAAAAAAAAATGAGTAACCAACCAGGACCTACTGTACAGCACAGGGAACTCTGCTCAATATTCTGTAACAACCTAAGTGAGAAAATAACTTGAAAAACAGTCTCTATAGGTATGTGCAGAGCCGAAATTATCACAATGCTGTTTATCAATTACACTCCAATATAAAATAAGAAGTTAAAAAAAATGACCCGAATGGGAAGGAAGTCCAAAAAAGAGGGAATATACGTATACGTACAGCTGATCCACTTTGTGGTACAGCAGAAAGTAACATAACACTGTAAAGCAACTATACTCCAATAAAAATCAATTTAAAAAAACTGTCAATCATCCCCACACACATCCTGTCGCTGACAGTTCCAAATCATGCCTAAGAAAGCAGCGTGTGGTTTCCTGTGCACAACATCATGGCAGACCTGTCCAATAAATGAAGAAAACAGCAGGGGGAAAAATGCAAGCCAACAGGACAGCCAGAAAAACTGAAAGCAAATCTATTTCTCTTGCTAGATTGTTTATGTACGCTCTCACCAAGCTCAGGTCCTGCAGAAAGTCACAAAGGCAGATAATCATCCCTGCTGCCAAGAAGCTGTCAGTACAACCAACAAAACGGTGAAGGATAAAGGCCCCCCATCACCCCGGTAGACACCCTCGTTTCTGCCTCCCTCCAAAATCTACCTCCAACTAAACCAACACAGAGTAGGTGCAGCCTCCAATATTTTTTTGAGTACGGCCATAGGATACCCAGTATAAACCTAATGATTGGTGAAAGATTCCAGGAACATTTTTATATTTCCATATTTAAGTATTACATATGGTGTCTGATGTAGAGTTTTGGCATCTAGTCTTCATATAGTTAAAAAAAAATTCTTATCCATTCCTACAATTTGAGCTTATTGTGTATTTTAAAAATCAAGAAATGGCATTAAACTTTGAGACATTTTCTTCAGCTGTTTATAAGACATCAAGATGATCACATGTTTCTTTATTTATTCTACTGATGAATGATTTTAACCAGTGTTTCTTATGTAGGGGAGATTTTGCCACCCAGGGAATATCTGGCAATTTCTGGAGATATTTTTGATTGCCATATATGATGGAGGAGGTTACTATGATATCTAGGTGGTAAAGACCAGTGAAAAAGTGGAAGTGTCAGTCATTCAGTCATGTCTGACTCTTTGCGACCCCATGGACTATAGCCCAGTTCCTCTGTCCATGGAATTCTCCAGGCAAGAATACTGGAGTGGGTTGCCAAGCCTTCCTCCAGGGGATCTTCCCAACCCAGGGATCAAACCCATGTCTCCTGAATTGCAGGCAGATTCTTTACCATCTGAGCCACCTGGAAAGCCCAGTGGAGGCCAGAGATGCTGCTAAACACCCCTCAGTGTCCAGGACAACACCCCCTGGACCCCAGAACAAAGAATCCTCTACTCCAAAATGCAACAGTGCAGACACACTGGAGAAACTCCTAAAGCTGATCCTCTGATGTCTTAATGTTGAATACCTATTGAACTATATTCCAACAAAATCTCTACTTGGTCATATTTTTAATATACTGTTGGATTTGATTTACTAATATTTTAGGTAGGATTTTTGCCCCTATGCTCCCAAGTGAGTTGACCCTTATTTTTCTTTGTTTTTCAGCTATTGTCAAATTTTGTAATCAGGGTAAAGCTAGATTCATATAACAGTTGGGACTCTTATCTCAAATCAAACTGATTATGCTCAATTAACATACAATACAATTTCTTCTTACTGTGCATACTTTTCTGAGTTTCAACAAGAGTATAGTTTTATGACCATCACAACAGTAAAGATACAGAAGAGTTCCATCGGTGTCACCCCCACCCCAAAATGATTTCCTTGTCCTGCTTCTTAATGGCCAAATCCTCCCTTAACTGTCATTTTTCTGTTTTTTTTTTCTTTCTTCCCTCTCTTCCTTTCTCCCGCCCTCCCTTCCTTCCTTCTTTCTTCATATTTTTAATTTTCAAATTAATTCATGCTCATTCAACTAGTCAAATCATATAGCAATTTAAATAATGCTTTTCTACTTTTCTCTCATCCTCATCCTCTACTGGCATTAATGCTAGTGTTTAAGAGAATATTTACATATTTGGGGGTCATGAACTCTCATATAAAATGGACAATTCACATCCATATAACTGTTAAACTTTTGTTGGTGAAAGTGACAGTGAAAGTGAAGTCGCTCAGTCGTGTCCGACTCTTTGCGATCCCATGGACTACAGCCTACCAGGCTTCTCCGTCCATGGAATTTTCCAGGCAAGAGTACTGGAGTGGGCTGCCATTTCCTTCTCCAAGGGATCTTCCCAACCCAGGGATCGAACCCAGGTCTCCTGCATTGCAGACAGACACTTTACTGTCTGATCCACCAGGGAAGCCTTGTTGGTGAAAGGCACCATCAACAAAAGCAAAAGAGACACATGGTAGCTACGTCATTGAACAGAAATGTCACCATCTTGTCATAGGACAAGGGCACCGAAGGATAATAAGGTGCGCTTGTCATAAGGCAAACAACAAGAAACAAAAACCTTAACATATACGTACTGCAATTTCTTCATCCATTCTCTGTCAATGGACATCTAGGCTGCTTCCATGTTCTAGCTATTGGAAAGAGTGCTGCAATGAACAATGGGATACATGTGTCTTTTTCTATTTTGGTTTCCTCAGGGTATATGCCTAGGAGTGGGATTGCTCGGTCATATGGTGGCTTTATTCCTAGTTTTTTGGGAATTTGCTGTGTGGCTCAGAAAATTCAAACAGGGGCTCTGTATCAACCTAGAGGGGTGGGGTGGGGAGGGAGATGGGAGGGAGGTTCAAAAGGGAGGGTATATATGTACACCTATGGCTGATTCATGTTGAGGTTAGCCAGAAAACAACAAAATTTTGAAAAGTGATTATCCTTCAATAAAAAATAAATTAATTAAAAAAACCCAAAAACCTTAGCATAGGGCATCAACAGGCACATCCCCAAAGAGAAGTTGCCAGAGGCCAGGAAACATCTGGAAAACGCTCTTCCTTATGAGCAGTCAAGTCAAGGCAAAATAGAACCACAAAGATTACACAGTTCCTCGTCAGATTAGTAGAAAATAAGCTAACATCTAAGTCCAGGGAACTTGTTGCTAAATAAGAACTTTCACAAAACGTTGTCAGACAATGAATTGCTTCGACGTTCTGAAAATTAATTTGGCCTTGCTTATTATCCTAAAGAATTAAATATTCTTTGACCCATAAATCTCAATTGGGATTTTATCTTCAGTAATAAAATCACCAGTATATAAGGATGTGTGCAGAATTATTCACACTGACAAAATATTGGGAAGAGACTTACCTGTCAGTAGGTGAATGGCTGAATCAATTATAGTAAAACTATCCTTCTGATTATCATGCAGATTTTTTTTAAAGAAAGAAGTAATCTGGTATATATTTATATGGAAGAAGGAGGATACACAGAATATATCTTTAAGCCAAAATATGTTAATCTTTTATGAAAAACTATGCACATATACAAACATTCATTTAGATATTATAGCTGACATTTCAGGCTTCCCTGGTGGCTCAGTGGTAAAGAATCCACCTGCAAATGCAGGAGACATGGGTTTGATCCCTGGGTCAGGAAGAGCCCCTGAAGAAGGAAATGGCAACCCGCTCCAGTAATCTTGCCTGGGAAATCCCATGGACAGAAGAGTCTTGTCGGCTACAGTCCATGGGGTCACAAAGAGTCAGACATGACTAAAGCGACTTAGCACAGCTGACATTTTAACTGAAATCATATCATTTGATAGCTTCCTTTCTTTATTTTTCCTCTCCTGCACGGAAACATGAAAAAACGCTCTGCAGATTATAGTCGAATTAGAATATGCGACAGGATGAGATGGCTGGATTACATCATCAACTCAATGGACATGAGTGTGAGCAAACTCCAGGAGACAGTGAAGGACAGGGAAGCCAGGCCTGCTGCAGTCCATGGGGTCACAAAGAGTCAAACACAACTGAGTGACTGAACAACAACAAAAGGATGGAAATAAGCCACAGCGGACTTACTTACATGACTGAGTGCGTTGCAAGTCTTTGCACTGGAAACAATCACTGTACCTGTCCTGTCTTGTCACAGAAAGCACACTCTCTTTCATGAAATTTTGGTGGCATTCTCATTAGGGGGCCTGATTCTTCCAGAGTTGGGCTAGCAAAGAGATTTCATCTCAAGAGCAAACTTGGGTGATTGGTAGTGGCAGTCTGAAGCTAGGTCAGGGCTCGATGGAAAAACATCATGATTAATTACCAAAGCCTTTCTTCCACAGGTGGAAGCAGGGACTGTTGAAGGAGAGTCTGAATGTTGACAATCTACAGATTGTTGTTTAAGGTCGTTGTTACAGACGCTGTTTAAGACAGGTGTTCTGGGGATTTCCGGTTGTTCAGTAGTCAAGACTTTGCACTTCTACTGCAGGGGGCACAGGTTTGATCCCTGGTCGGGGAATTAAGATCCCCACATGCTGTGGTATGGTCAGAAAAAAAAAAAAGATACAAAAGAAAAAAAAAAGACAGGTGTTCTGTAATGGGAAACAGAAATCACTGTGTCCATTAGTAGAATGAACTAATACCAGATACCTTCAGAATGTCTCCATACATAAATATTAACTTGTAATAGCATCATCTGTTGACTTGAAATAGAAAGACGTCACAAATTTTGATAAGGAAAGCCTACCACATCCTAATTTTTTAAAACATATTTTTACAATCACAGCCATTTAGGCACGAAATCCAATTCATTAAAACCAAACAGATCATAAGTGTGAAATTCCTTCGATTTATAATAGCCTTATGAGTAAGTCTCCTGGGCAGCTTTGGCTGATAAAATACTTGACATTTTTAGAAAATTACATAAAAAATTTTCAACCTCTGAAAAAACTTTACAAAGATGTATTATTTTCTTTGAGTATTATATCTGTTTGATACTAATGACACTTGGATGATGATAATCAAGAAATTTAGAAGCATTTCTGTACACGGATGACTTATTTCCCAAAAAGCTACCTGTAAGTCCTTTCATTTGTGTTCAAGGTGAGTCTATGACAGAACTTTCTTAATAGGATTTCCACTCTTTTTACCATGAAGTTTCCCAAGAATGTTGTAGTTTTCTCTCAACATCACACCAACGATATAGGTGTTCAATATTGGGGCTGACTCTCTAATATAACACAGTTTCTTCCACCCCATCATCCTTCCCTTTCCTCACCCAAATTTTGACTTAGCCAAGGCATTTCTACCTCTTACTTGATAATACTCTAGCCTTCAGAATTCTTCCTATTTTCCATTGACTCTTAAAATACACAAAGAATTCTTCACCATGAAACAACGTTGGGGTTTTAAAACATATGTATTAAAGTACATTTTAAATAGTATTTAATACAACCATTGCTGGTGTATATTTCAATCACTGTAATTACATTTACCAAATTGTGCAATCATCATTCTAGACCATTTTGAAGGTATTTCCACCATCCTAGGAAGATCCCTCATGCTTATTTACAGTTAATCTCCATTTCTACCCTAAGCCCCTGGCAACCACTAATCTACCTTCTGTCTCTGTAACAGTTTGCCTTCTCTGGACATTTCATATAAATGGAATAATGCAATATGTGGTCTTGTGTCTGCTTCTTTCACTTAGAATAATGGTTTTGAGGTTCAGCCCATGTTGCCATCTTTATCAACAGACCATTTCTTTATATTGCTTAGTGTTTCTTTGCATGAATATCACACATTGGGCTTACCCATTCATAAGCTGATGGACATTTGTGCTGTTTCCAATTTTTTATCATTGTTAATAATGGTGCTGAAATCATTCATGTCCAAGTCTTTGTGTGGGCATAAAATTTCATTTCTCTTGCATACATATGTAGTATTGAAATTGCCAGGTCATGTGGTAAAGCTATGTTTAGCATTGTAAGACAAAGTTTTCCAAATTTGCTACACCTTCTTCCATTTCTACCAGCAAGTTAGGAGGGTTCCTGTTCGCCATATGCTTATATTGTAGGTTTGTTTTTCAATCCCTATGTTTGTTTCATTACAATGAAAGTTTTTATATTGCAGTTGGTTTTACCCTAATTGACATTATAAGATTAAGATACATATGTCCCAACCTTCTTAGCAGCTCTATTTACAATAGCCAAGATACAGAAGCAACCCAAGTGTCCCAAAACAGATAACTGGATTAAGAAGACGTGATGTATACATGACAGAATATTACTCAGTCATAAAAAGAATGAAGTAATACCATTCGCAGCAACATGGATGGGCCTAGAGAATATTATGCTTAGTGAAATAAGTCATACAAAGACAAATACCATATATCATTTGTATGTGGGCTCTAAAAAATAATACAAATGAATATATATATATATACACAAAACAGAAACAGACTTACAGATACAGAAGACAAGCTTCTGGTTACCAAAGGGGAGAAGAAAGTGGGGAGGGACAAATTAGGTATGGAATTAACAGATAAAAACTACTATGTATAAAATAGATAAGCAACAAAAGGATACTGTAGAGCACAAGGAATTATAGTAAATATCTTATAAAAAACTTACAATGTTATCTAATCTGAAAAAAAAAAAACTAAATCAGCATGTTGTATATGTGACACTCATATAACATTTTAAATCAACTCCACAGCAATAAAAACATTAATCTCTTTTGAAAAACACTCTGGGAACACAAGAACATGCATATGACTAAATGAACATGGTGGTCAAGAAAAAGTGACCATGAGACTTCCCTGGTGGTCCAGTAGCTAGGACTCCACACTATCAATGCAGGGGCACAGGTTCAATCCCTGGTCAGGGAACTAGATCCCACAGGCCACAGCTAAGAGTTTGCATGCTGCAACGAAGACAGCAGATTCTGAGTGCCACAACTATTAATAAGATCTGTGTAGTCAAATAAACAAATATTTAAGAAAAGAAAAAGTGACCACACACACATATCCTGACATAGCTTCATCACACACTTCTTTCTGAAGTAGAACTTCATTCCTGCTTATACAGTCAAATAGAAGTGAGCTTCTGATACTGATGTGAGGTGGGCAGGATATGGTATTCATACTGAACATGTTTCAAGAACAGGAACCAACTGTGATCATTTCCAGTTTTATCGTGTGTGGTTTAGAACAACCCAGTGAAGCAGCTTCGATTGTCTCCATCTACAGGCTCAGAGACTAGTATTTGGAAAAGTTTAGTACATTCCCCAGGCCTGCACAGGCAATGCAGGACTGAGGTGACATGTGAAGATTTCATGTTCCAGGATGAGATCTTTGGGAGGAGAGTGTGACAACTGGTGTACATTTGAAGAAGAATGGGATGTGGCTGTGTTTGGTGCGCACATTTTCAGGGGCCCAGAAAACTGGCAGCTGAGAGACGCCCATCTCTCTATCTAGGTCCACTGAAGGCCACTGTTAGTATTGGCTAGAAATTGTGCTCAGGAGCTTGAAAGTGAAAACAGAGGAATGGTTCCTTTTTCTCAAATAGCCACGAGTCCAGGAGTAGGCACTTCAGGTTTGCATAACCACTTGGGTCTTCATGACCTAGTGCATGGCCTTCATCTTATAACTGCCTCATGGTCACAAGATGGCTGTACCACATCCTTCCTTCACTCAGAAATTCAGGAAGGGAGATTATGAAGGAGAAAACAACAAGGAGAAAGAAAGCTCCCCGAGCAAAAAAGGAAAACCTTTCCAGAAATCTTTTGGAATCCCTTTCATAAGACCCCACCTAAGACCAGAGGAGGCTCAGAAAATGTGGTCTTATAGCTGAGACAGTTGTTTCTCTGCAGAGTCAGGACTCTGTAATAGGAAAGAAGGCAGAAGGAGGATGAGGAAGGCAGTGAGTAGCAGTTGCCACTTTAATGTTTAAACATCTCTCATCTTAAGAGAAGCTGAAAACACTCCCTCTCCAATCCTGTCTCAAATTAAAATATTGGAAGAACCACTTGCTGAGCATGAAATTTCTAAATAATAATAATGATAATAGCAGCAGCTAACATACAGTGCTTACTGTGAACCAAGTGCTCTTCTAAGCTCTTTACATACATTAATTAAATTTATTTAATTTTTATAGGAGTACAGTTTCTTTTTATCCACATTCTACAGCATTTGGGATCTTAGTTTCCCAACCAGGATTTGAACCTGCGACCCCTGCAGTGGAAGCTCAGAGTTCTAACCACTGGACCACTAGGGAAGTCTCAAAACATTAAGTTTAAATCCAACAATCATGTGAGGGAAGTAACATGTGAGTATCATCGGCATTATTCAAATAGGGACACTGAGGCACAGAGAGGTTGAGCAATTTGCCTCAAGCCACACAGTCTGGAAGCAGCAGACTGGGAGAAGCCACAGGTGCCGTGTGGCTGCAATGCACACGTTTCATTCATCTGATGCTCTTTCACAAGCAGAATGTGTGGTCTCGTCACAACCTCTTAAGAGATACATGACCTTGGCAAAGTCATTTTCCTCTTGCTGAAGTCTTATTGCTCATGTGCCACGAGGGTGATGACAAAAACCTCAAAGGATGTTTGTAAGGAATAAATAAGACCTCATATGTGAAGCACACATACTGAGCGATATTTGCATCATCAGTGCTTTTGCTGAAATGTTTATCATCTCTGCAATCTGAATCTCATTTAGGGTAAGAACAATGATGTGTGGATGGTAGGAGACAGGGAGGTGGATGAAACTTGCCAGGTTTGGCAGAGAGATAACACTCCATGATTTCTTCTCGTGGTCAGAATATAAAGCCTAGGGCTTCCCTGGTTGGCTCAGTGGTAAAGAATTTGCCTGCCAATGCAGGAGACATGGGTTCAGTCCCTGATCTGGGAAGATCCCACGTGCCCAGGAGCAGCTAAGCCCATGCACCACAACTCCTGAGTTCGAGAGCCACAACTACTAAAGCCCGCGTGACTAGAGCCCATGCTCCGCAAGGGAAGCCACAGCAATGAAAGCTGGAGCACCGCAACTAGATAGCCGTAGTTCTTGCTTGCCACAACTAGAGAAAAAGCCTGTGTAGCAATGAAGACGCAGCACAGTCAGTAGATAAATAAACAGAGGAATGTAAAGCCTACCATCAAGGAAGCCTCCTCTGCTTTTCATTTGATCCCGGTCATTTTGACTCCCTATGCACCCCAGTTTTTTTTTTAAGAATACTGTAAAATTAAAAAGCACTTAAAAAAATAGCATTCCTGGGAGAAAGTGAACCTTGTAAATTTCCTACAGGAGGAAAATAAAAGAGTGGATCTGAGGATACTGCAGTGTAAGAGGTATTAAGACTTCGAGTTTACTTCAAGGGGGATTTTTCACTTTAATTGCTGTATTAACAGATTTTCCAGGTATTAAGTCCCACTGAGCTGATCTCAATCATCTTTTCACATCCTGTCTCTGCTCTTATTGCTGTGTTTTCAATCCTCTCTACGATTAATGGAAATTTGTAGATGGGTCATTGAAGCTTCTATAAAAATTTATATACAATAGTAAATGTTTTCAACTACCTGATAAACAAAAACACAAAATCCATGAAGGGAAGAGTGAGTATAGAGGGACAAAAAACAAACACAGAAACACAAAGAAGAGAAAACCTAGAATACGGCAGGTCAGATGTGACAGGACTGGGGACAAGAGATCGGTTTCTTTTAAGTGAATTTAAAAATCAATTTTAAAATTGGATAGTTCAGCGTCCAGGTGTACTTTACAAATGTGTCACAACACAACATCTTGTTATAGAACATCAAAACACTTTTCCTTTAAAACAAAAACAAAAGGGGAAAAAAAAGACTCTTCAGGGCCCAAGTGTGAAATTTGAATGATGAAGAACAAAGAGGTGAAGTCTTCAAATTTGCATTTTTCTATTTTGCAACTTTGTGATTAATGTGATCCATGTTCAAGAATTCTTAACGTGTTATTACTGAGATGAGGGATTCCATTTCTTATATAGGATAGAGAGGGTTCAAACAGAAACTTTGATTTTTATTTACTTTTTTGGCCCTAGGACAAAATCTAGTTTTCCTTGGTAGAGAAATGGATTAGCCATGGCCAGTTCTCAATTTTCCATATTCATGAAGGCTGACATCAAACACCCAAAGACAACACAAAACAAAACAGAAAACAATATTTGGCTTCAGAAGGCATCACGCTTTTTAATGTAAATGCATGTCTTGGGCATTTTCTCAAGGGAAAAGCTATTACTTTTCTTCACCTGGTCCTCAATCCTTAAGAAGGCACTTGAGAACAATGAATTCCTCTCACTGCTGAGGGGGAGGGGGTTGAGAAAATGCCATTAGCCATGGCTAGAGGTTCTTCTTGGGAAATAAGTCTCCTTGAGAGCAGCTGAAGAAATGTGAATTTTGCCACTTAATTGCATTCAACAGCTCATCATCACTCATTGGAAATCTCTTAGGTTGGTCTGGCCAAGTGTTTGGGAATTGCACCCTAAACGCTACTGGATGCTGAATTGGATGAGCTGGGTCTGTTAGTAGGGGTTCAGCTGCCATTCACAGAAAGCCCCCTCATCGTGATCCACAGAAAGCAGGGTTACTAGATGGAATGACTTTACAAAATCATCGTCAGATTAATGTGATTAATTAATCAAGAGCTGGAGAAACCAGCTCCAGAGTGGGATTAGAAACCCACAGAGAAGGACCACCAAGGAGTGGCTGCAGCCTCTGCTGAGTAGGAATCCAGAAATTCAGGAAACACTGTCCTGCCAGTGGCTCCTGGAACACACTTTAGCTCTTGTTGGGGAGGTTTACCCAGAACTGCTGGATCCAAAGCAATGACACTGGCCCTTGCTAGATCCACACCAGGTAAAGGTTGCTTCGAGCCTGCTGCTTATCACCTTGTAAGGTAGTTCTGACGTTTGATTGTATTTGAGAGCATCTGATGGACAGATCCTTAATCTGCAGGATCTTGGCTTTCTGGGAGTCTGGAAAGTACAGTTTTTAGATTTTTCCATCTTTAAAGTCTCAAAGGATGTTGACTGGGCCAGCTGACCATTCCTACCTCATCTGGGCTTAAACCCAGCTCTGCATTTTGCCTGTGGAATAGCCCTTAGATGCCACTCTCCCTTATTTTTCTGATCTGTAAATAGTGATAAACTATCTCATGGGGTTGACTGTGAGAATTAAATCACTATAACGCCCATGACAAAGTGCAACTCACAGTAAATGCTGATTAGCCCTGACTCCCCTGACCTTTTCCCATGGGTACTAACTTCCAGTTGGCAACAAGAGATGGAGACATGCAGGAAGGAAAATGTTCTTGCTTCTTAAACTCGGGGAGGTAAGGACAGATATTGCTAAGGAGAGTGGAGAAGACAGGCATATGTCTCAGCCAAATTAGACTGAATACCCAGTGCATACTCTGGCTAGGCCTTGGGGTGCACGGCTGCTGGAGAGAACCTGGCTTGAGATGAAGGATCAGTGATGGTTAGCTTAGACTCACTGGGTACAATCCCAGGAGTCAGTCATGTCCAGCTCTTTGTGACCTCATGGATCATCACCCACCAGGCTCCTCTGTCTGTGGAATTTTTCAGGCAAGAATACTGGAGCGGGTTGCCAACACCCTCTTCTAGGGGATCTTCCTGACCCAGGGATCAAACTTGTGTCTCTTGCATCTCCTGCATTGACAGGTGGATTCTTTACCACTGTGCCTCCAGGGAAGCCCCCAGGTTCATGTTCTTCTGGCTTTATTCTGGGGAGCTTACAAGAATGGAAACTGGTCCTGCACTTCCTTATTACAGCAAGTAGGATATTTGCCTCCCACCTCTATCTCATCAGGTACTCACAACTTCCCCTTGTGGGGGCCACTGTCCTTGTCCCATATTTGCAAAAAAGGACACTGAGTTTTAGAGCGATTCAGTGACTTACTCGATGATCCCAGCAGCTGAGTCTGGTGCTCGCATGTTTCCGCTTCGATGTGCTGCTCATCTGGATTTCCCAAAGGATTATTCTTCTGGGCTTCAGATGTTCCAGAAAGTCAATTTCTTTTCAGTTTACCTCTCATGGGAGATGAAGGGCAAAGACCCATCTGTCATGTCTGGGCTGAGAGCCTGAGAACCCAGATGCCTGGAGTGTCTCTCGTCTTCTCCCAAGTGATGCACGTGGGATTCCTTTTGGGTACTGGATCCGATCAGCGGGTCTTACTTTACACACCAGATCTGGGTTCCAACCATGTGTTCCCACCTTTATCACTCTCACTCTGCTGGAAGCCATCATTACCTCCTCCCAAAGAATTATCGGGTTGGTCAAAAAGTTCGTTCAGGTTTTCCATGAGATCTTACAGAAAAAGCCAAATGAATTTTTTGGCCAGCCCAATACAGTAGCCTAAATGGACATCCTGCTCCACCGTGACCCCTGTAATTTTATTGTTCATGTAGCAGCCAGGGAGGACTCAGAACAGGCCTCTCGTCTCTGCTGGTTTCCCATCTCACTGTGGACAAAACTTGAGTGCTCATCACCTGCCCAAGTCCCCACATGGTCTGGTCCTAGGCTCCTTGGTTGACTCACCTCTCATTCCCTGCTACTCCTCTGCTCCATCCCATTGGCATCTACACTTTCCTAAAGCACAGCAATTGCATGCCTTCCCCAGAGCCTTTGTACCTGCTATTTTCTCTGTCTTTTCTCCTCCCATGTACCTACAGAACAGTGAGGTCTCTGCTCAGATGTGATGACATCAGAGAGAATTTCCCACCATCCAACACAAAATTCCACTGACACCTACTCCATCATCTTGCTTTATCCATCTCCAAGCATTTATCCATACTCAACAGACTAAGTAGCTAGGTATGTTTGGATTTTACTTCCTCTTACTATCTTTCGAATTGTGCTGGAGACTACTCTTTAGAGTCCTTGGATATCAAGAAAATCAAACCAATCAATCCTAAAGAAAATTAACCCTGAATATTCACTGGAAGGACTGATGCTGAAGGTGAAGCTCCAGTACTTAGGCCACCTGATTTGAAGACCTGACTCGTTGAAAAAGACCCTGATGCTGGGGAAGATTGAGGGAGGAGGAGCAGGGAGCGACAGAGGAAAAGATGGAGGGCATCACTAACTTGACATGAGTTTGAGCAAACTCTGGGAGATGATAGTGAAGAACAGGGAAGCCTGGCGTGCTGCAGTCCATGGGGTCACAAAGAGTCCGACGTGACTTAGCAATTGAACAACAGCGAGGATATAAGCTTCTTTTAATGACGTGCATAGGTCAGAATTCCTTTCTACTTTTTAAAAATGTATTGTATGGAAGGAGAGTTGATTTACAATGTTGTGTTCATGTCTAGAGTACAGCAAAGTGACTCAGTTAAATATATATACATTCTTTTTCATGTTCTTTTCCATACAGGCCTATCATAGGATATTGAATATAGTTGCCCATGCTACACAGTATGATCTTGTTGTTTATCCATTCTCTATATACTATTGCATCAGCTAATCATAAACCCACAATCATTTTATATCTATCTATTGATATATATATATATACACATCACATCTTGTTTATCCATTCATCTGTCAAGGGACAGGTAGGTTGTTTTCATGTCTTGGCTATAGTAAACAGTGCTGCTATGAACATAAGGGTGCATGTATCTGTTTGAATTACAGTTTTCTCTGAATATATGTCCAGCAGTAGGATTGCTGGATCCTATCACAACTCTTTAGTTTTTTTTGAGAAACCTCTATACTGTTCTCCATAGTGGCTGCATCAATTTACATTCCCACCAACAGTATAAGAGGGTTTCCTTTTCTCTACACCCTCCCTAGCATTTGTTATTTGTAGATTTTTTTAAATGATGGCCATTCTGACTGGTATGAGGGGGTACCTCACTGCAGTTTTTATTCAAAACACATGCATGTTTCTGACAAGCAGACAATTCTGAGCTCACCTGGGTAAAAGCTTGGTACTTGCCACGGGAGGTTGCTGCTCGGGGAGCCATCACACCTCAGAGCCATCCCCACCTGGCCTGCTTCCGTGCCTTTACGTTACTCTCCTGGCTACTTCAGGCAACTGAAGGTGATGTTCAAATCAACCCTAAAGGTTGGTTTCTCACCTCCTTGCTTTTCCCACACCACTTGTCTACCTCAAATGCTCTCCACTCTATTTTCTGTGGTCAACTCTCGATTCTTCTTAGGGTTTACCTCCCCAGGAACCTCTGGGGACCCCTTGGTTGTATACTCTTTCTCAATGCTCAAAGAAGGCACCCGTGCAGACCTGTATTCCTGCCCTTGCCCCATCACTCAACCCTCCCATTAGGACCTAATGTCTATTGACCGGCATTGCTCTACAAATATTACATATAATTTACTCTTTCCAACAGTCCCACAAGGAAGTGTGGTTCATATCATTGTCAAAAGCATCTGTACAAAGGCTGACTCCCTGCAGCTGACAATCAGCGGGCAAAAGATCTTAGAGGCAGAGGGAGGGGGCTATGTGCAGAAACAGCACCGTCAGCTCTGACAGTCATCTTCACAGTGGTCATCAGGGGTCTGACCCGTGTCATTCTTGGTTGTTTTAGGTACATCTTCAGTTCCAGGGTCAGACTCTTTCCATTTCTTTGAGGCCAGTTCTCAGAAGCGTGGCAGCTTATGTCACGGCGACAAGCTGGTCATTGTGTAATTAACTTCTCTCCCTGGTAGGGGTGTCAGTATCTCTAAGACAGCTCACAGGATGGCTCAGAATATTATCTACAGCCCTCAAGGAGGAACTAAAGGCGCTTGACTATGCTTAATGAGTACATTATTATTATTCTTCTTTGGTCTTCTTTGACTGTTTTCCTCTGTTTCTACATGTTCTCACTTCTCTGATTAAACTTACTCTTTGGCTAAAGTTTTTCCACAGACAAAAGGCAGGCAGAGGACATGAAGGTCACGGACCATAGGGTCCTGCTCCATTTCAGTATCATCTTCATTTACAGAAGAGGAAACAGGACAGAACAAGCCTGGCCCAGAACATTCACGTAGAACATGGCCAAGTCAAGATTTAGTATCAGGTTGTCTGGCTTCAGACTCCAGGATTCTATTTACTATAGGAGATTATCTCTCCTATACACTGGAGTTTATTTAATGAGCCGTCTCCTTCACTGGTGAGAGAAATTCTAGAAGGGAGAAGATCCGTCTCTTCCATCCTCTCCTGGTTGCTGCATCTCCTCATCTGACCTAAGAAGAATGTTTTCATTCTACAGCAACTCATGTCTACCACGCATGAGATCTCAGACTGTCGTTCAGGTGTGTGCAACACTGGAACATCAGAGATGGCATTCCAGTTGGGTTTTCCCAAAAAATGTTGCCTAGTGGCACTTTTCTTGTTCCTTGGTTACTGGGTACAAATTTAGGATCATAAAACGAATTGTGTAAGAAATATTAGTATATCTGTTTGTGTGTGTGCTAAGTCGCCTCAGTCATGTCCAACTCTTTGGCTAAAGTTTTTGGCGATGCTTTGGACTGTAGCCCACTAGACTCCTCTGTCCATGGGATTCTCTAGGCAAGAATACTGGAGTGCATTGCCATGCCCCATCCTCCAGGGAATCTTCTTGACCCAGGGATTGAATCCTTGTCTCCTATGTCTCTTTCATTGGCATATGGGTTCTTTACCACTGCCCCACCTTGGAAGCCCACGTCTCTTTACTGTAACTCAAATCCCTTTTTAATTCCAGAACCCATCAATCTCTCTGGTGGACATTTAAACTCTACTATGCTCAGGAATTTCCCCTCAATCTTTTGGTTAAAGTGTTTTAAAAGAATGAAAACATGGTCATACTTGTGTTTAGAAAAGATCCAAAAAATCTACTAAAAAAAAAGAACTTTTGATGATGTTAAGTGTTGGTGAGGATATGCAGCAACTGGAGTGCTGCCACACTGCTGGGGAGACGAGTGGAACTTGGCATACTCCAATACAAATTAATTTAAAATAAAAAAAGAAAACAAGTCTCTTTACAATATCATAGATAAATCTCACTCATACAATTTCGAGCAAAAGAAGACAGACATGAAAGAGTATATACTGTATGACTTCATTTCTGTGAAGCTCAGTAACAGGGAAGACAAGTTTATGATGAGAGAGGTCCGAATAACTCTTCTCCAGTGGAGGCGGGTCCTGGCATGCAAGAGCAAGAGCATCTGTTGGGATGATGGAAAAGTTCTGTATTTAGATCTGGGAGGTGGGGACCTGACTTCACATGTGACATTTCATCACGATTGACACTTAAGACTTTTGCACATTTACTGTATATGTTAGAATTTGCTAATTTTAAAAATTATTTTCTCCTATCACCAATAAAGTGCTGAACAGGAATAAGCTGTAATTAAAGGGTAACTCAGACATAAGATGACAGAGCAGTATGTGTTTTCAGAATCAGTTTACTTGTCAGTTCCATGTATAGTATGCCATATGGAATCTGCTTTGAAAGTTTTTTTTAATTGCAATTCTCAATGGAATTGCTTATGCAATAGCTTCTGGCCACTGTTTTCACATTCCAAATCCCCAGGTTTTATGCCTCGTACAGGATTAAAAATAGACCAATAGCTACAGGATTCATAACTCACTTTTAGGATTTTCCTCCTATAAACATTGCTGCAGGAAATGAGGGGGAAAGCACACTGCAGCAGGAATTGGGACTTTGGGAATTACTCTTAATGATGACATTAACACATTAATATTAAATACCCCAAACTGGAAATGTACAAAGTTAATCAGGTTTACTTTGGGGATCAGATTCCTTTAGGGGCTCTGAAACACGGTACAAGAGGTTCTGTTTGGGTCAAATATCCCCACCTGGTAACAGACAAATCCCAGTAAGAATAAGGTCAGTCCAAACACCTGACGGTCACTACTCTGCTTGCTTTATGGCAAGATCATATTTCTTTTTTTAAAATTTTTTAAATTGAAGTATAGTTGATTTATAACATTGTATTTGATTCTGCTATACAACAAATAGACATTGTGATACATACATATATATACACATTCTTTTTTTTTTACACATTCTTTTTCACTGTGGTTTATCACAGGATATTTAATAGAGTTTTCTATGCCCTACAGTAGGACTTTGTTGTTTATCCATCCTCTATAAAACAGTTTGCATCTGCTAACCTCAACCTCCCACTTCATCCCTCTTCCACCCCCTGCCCTCCTTCTTGGCAACCACAAATCTGTCTCTATGAGACTATTTTTTAAATATTAGCTTAGGTCTGCCCTACTCCCTGCTTTTGTCTCTTAACCCACTTTCTCTTCACCATTCACCGATAATCTAGTTGGTTCTGTTCTTAATGTTCAGCATAAGGGCAGACACAGACTGTTTCCCAGGCAGTGAAATTTTCAAAAATGTGGCAGATTATTCAATTGTTTCCAAATACATCCTGGCCCTCCCCTTGGTAGGATTCTGTTTTTCTGCCTACTGATATCAAGCTTGGACACGTGACTTGCTTTAACCCATGAAGAGTTAACAGAAGTGACATATGGCACTTTGAGACAGATGCTTAAAAAATTATGGTATGTTTCCAAAATATTTCTTTATCCTAAAACAAAGCTGTCCTTGACAGCAATGGAACATAGATAGAATGGAAAAGAGGTGCTCCATAGCTACCTGTCACCAAGCATGGATTGGCAGAGAGAGCAAAAAGCAAGCTTTGATTGGCATGAGCCCCTGAGACTTCAGGGTCATCCATTACCTAAGCTGACTTCATAAAACATAGTTCTCCTAGGAAACAAGAAGGACACAGGTGCACAAAAGTAGAAATGGATTTTGAAGTATCCATGATAATGTAAGAGTGAAGCATCCAGTTCTCAAAACAAAAATTGTTTACTTTTTTCCAAATGATTTACAAGATAGATATTTGAAAAGAAAGCAAGGAATGAGTAGAAACTGTGGACATCTGAAAAAAATGGCCAGACTTAGGTCTGTCTCCCTAAGTCTCAGAGAGAAAAAAGGCTGTAGACAATGAAGAGATTTAGGGAGTGAAGAGCCATGGAGAGTCACGACTCTCTTAAACAGAAGCAAGAACCCAGAGAGGAAATGTTTGTCAGTGTGATCAGGCAAAGGATACAAACAACACAGAGGTATTTTTCCAGATTCAGTAATGTAAGGACAGGATGATAAACATCTCACATGTCCCATAGAAGCAGCAGAGTCTTCGAGGCATCTCTGTGCATTGGAGTCACTCTCCATGACTTGTAGAATGAAAGATTCATGATGTAGAAAAAGCCTAGACAGACCCACACCTGAATCCCAGATAGACCTCAGACATCTCAGATGTTAGCTGGCTAAGTGATGACCAAATACAATTTCCCTTCCCTTTCCTATTGAATCCTTGGCAACTGCAGATCACTCAAAACTTAGATACAATTGTGCAAAGCAATTGGAAGCCTGGATCAGCAGGGTGAGTGTTTGAAAGAACCTAACATGATTGAGAGTGAAGCGCCTTCATCCAAAAGAAGGGAAGTTTGAAGCAGATACTAAGATCAACTATAGAAAAATAATACTAAGTCTTGCCCATAGGAGTTTTTAGATTGGGATTTGTATTCATCTCTATTCTATTGACCAATTATTTTGAGATTTTCATTTACCTAGCTTTGATTAGTGATCTTATGGGTCTAGAGTCCAGTCAGGAAAACAGTCTTTGGTGTTAACAGAGTAAATTTTAATCCAGGGGATTAGTTTAGAAGATGTTGGATGTTCATGAAGATATACAAAATTATATGCACTTAACTGTATACATAATACATTTTAGCAATAAATTCAAAAGGTATTGGAAGAACCAAAAAACCATAAAAAGAAATAGTGAGGCAACTCAGGAAAGCAACTAACATCTCCAGGGATGGAGATGGTAAGACCAGAAGGAGGTAGTCTTACAAGAGTCAGAAATGGAAGCCACCTGTTAGGAGCCGGAGTCACGGCGGAGGATCTTTGGCATGAGATGGAGCCATCAGGGGCGGGAAGGCCACTGAGTGAGACGTTGCCCACAGCGGAGACAGAGAGAGAGAGAGACAGGAATCCTGGGTTCTCCATTCTTCCTGCTCGCAAATCTCCTAAACTTTCTTCCATTGGCTAAATCTTATGAGCACCCAGTGGGCAAGGGAGCTTGAAATATGGGATTTGGAGCGATGAACCTTTGTGCTTGAAAGTAGAGCAAGTGAAGTGTGAAGAAGGGGTCTGCGAACCACTTGCCAGAAATACCTGGTTCTACATGTCATCCCTAGTGGCTCAGAAGGTAAAGCATCTGCATGCAATGCGGGAGACCTGGGTTCGATCCCTGGGTTGGGAAGGTCCCCCAGAGGAGGGTGTGGCAACCCCCTCCAGTATTTCTGCCTGGAGAATTCCCATGGACAGAGGAGCCTGGTAGGCTACAGTCCATGGGGTCACAAAGACTCGGACATGACTGAGTGACTAAGTACGTTCTTAGCTCTCTCTTAGGAGAGAGCTCCATGCCTCTGTGGTAAAGTAGAAATGATCCTGGACTTAGGTGTCTCAAGACTCTTCCCTTCCCCCTACCCTGTGTAATTCTGGGCAAGCCACTGAACAGTCCCCACGTTCTGAAGGATACAAGCAGGACACAACACGCTGTGAGGGAGGAGTGGAATCTTGACATATTCCACCCAATTCCCCTTCCATTTTGTCTGGTGCCTCTTGAGTGGTACAGACAGGTTTGGAACAGGGTGCTGGAATTGACTGTAGTTTAAAAGCACAGCAAAACCCTGAACACACATCTGTGGTTGATGATGCCAGAATGTGCACCCAATGCAGTACAATTGCATCTGGATTAGATGCAGGAATTTCCTTCTATGAACACAGTCAAAACAAGGAAAAGGGAAGAGCCACATGCATTTCATTCATGACCCAAAGTCCTTCCAATTCCTTACCTTTATTGAGTAAATAAAGTATATAATTGGCTTCCCCAATGGCTCACTGGTAAAGAATTTGCCTACAACACAAGAGATGAAGGAGACATGAGTTTGATCCCTGGGTCAGGAAGATCCCCTGGAGGAGGAAATGGAAACCCACTCAAGTATTCTTGACTGGAAAATCCCATGGACAGAGGAGCCTGGTGGGCTACAGTCAACAGGATTGCAAAGAGTTGGACACAACTGAAGCGACTGAACACACATCATGGATGTCATGGGGTGCTTTATCTGCCCTGCTTCCAGATGAAGGCAAGGATCCCCAGCTGATTGGCACATTGGGAGTGGACAACTTCTAGGAACTGCCTGCAAATGAACAGACACACCGACCCACTGCCTGCCACCCCACACCAGGTCATGCTCCTTTCCAGACAGAAGCTGCTATTGAAAGACTGGTCGAGGTGGATACAAAGATCTGGAACCCTGGCTTCACCCCAACCTCTGAGCTTCCCTAGGGATGGACTGAGACCTTTGCTGAAACCACACTGAATATGCCCAGTCTTGCTTCCTTGATAAGCTTTTCCCAAGGACACACCCCTAAACACCTCCTGCACACACGAATCTCCACCTCAGAGCCTGCTTCTTGGGGAACCCTGGCCAAGATAAGGGCGACCTTCAATAATGGGATTGTCAAGGTTATCTACCTCCTCCACTGTCTCCCACACCTCAAGGTCTCTATAAATCCATGGGCCCTGCAGAACTCTAGGATTTGCAATGTTACATCCCATTCTGATATCACCAAAAGCTGCTTTGCATGAGCTCTGATTTGATGATAAAGATAAAAGCGAGGCTTGCTGAGCAATGACTCATCGCACAGATGTGATGTCCAGGTGTCCTTGAACACCATCTCTCGTGGTCTCCCCCCCTTCTGCCTCCTTGTTCTCACCCTGATTCTGCCTCTCCCTTTTTCCCTCTCTCTTCACCTTCTCTGTTTCCTCTCTTTCTTCCCCCTCTCCTCTTCCCAACTACAGTTAACATATTTAATTTCCATTCTCTTGCTCAAAACTTCTCTCTCCTCTAGAGAACCTCTGTCTTCCACTGCTGGCCTATGTCGTCCAGGAGCTGGGTATGCTTTCCTCCTTAGATCCAGAAAGAAGCATATAAATCAGGCTTGGTCAATAAACATATTTCATATTCTTTGTCCATAGAGATTACTTTCAGTATGACCATTTGACCCAAATGCCTACAATGATCTAAATCCAGAATATATATATTTTTTTCTGAACTGACAAGGGAAAGATTTTCTTTATTTCAGAATCCAAAGTGCTAGGATCTAAGCTTCCAGTTTCTGGAGGCCATCTCCTCACTGACCAAAGTATCTGCCTAAGACCGAAACCAACCCAGGGAAGAGAGGAGATAAAGACAGAAACTGTTTAAATGATGGTGCCATCACATGAACCCCTGGATCCAGCCATACCTGAAGCTCCATCCATTGTGATTTTATCAGTGTCTGAGTCAGTCAATTACTATGTAGGCTTAAGTCAATTGCTATACAGGGTTGGGTGTCTATCTTTTGCAGCTTAAAATCCTGGTCTTCATCCAAATAAATCAATCACATCAGAACTCATTGTATAACCCACCACGTGGGACATTTTTATCATTATGCATTGCAGGTCAGGCTTCCCAAGAAGCTGATTCTGAGATAGATTCACATGCAGAAATTGTACTGAGCAGTGTTACTGGGGTAAACATCTCTAGGAGAGGGAAGGAAGCAGAATGGGACAGAGGGAAAAAATCAAACTGTGATGCAGTCACAGGGAGCCTATCCCCAGGGAGGTATGGAGCTGGGATGGTGCTTAAAGCGTTGCCCCAAATTGAAACCAGGGCCTGAACCTTTATACAGCTGTGTCCTCCAGTCAGTGGACACACGCTGCTCCAGTTAAGAGCCAGATACCCTGAATGCTGCTCAGGGCAAATCCAGAAGAGGGTACCAGCTGATAGGGATTGGTGACCCACCCTGGCAGCTGGTGGGGGAAGAACCTCAGGGCTGGAGCAGAAAATGTGGGTGGCACACGACACCCACCACAAGTGCAGCGAGTCCTTCAGGGAAGGGGGAAGGGGAGACCTTGGAGAGAATATGGTGTGCCTTGGTCAGTGCTTCCACCCCTATGACCCAGGGTTGCAGGATCGCTGCTTACACTAGAAACAGCTTGACTTTCAGGGCTGTGCACCTTAGCTGCCCTGCTGGTTCCCATGCAGAAATGACTTACCTATTCATTCAAAGGTATGTGCTGAGAAGACAATGTTCCAGATGAGGGAAGTCCAGCAGTGCATGAGGGAGACAAGATTCCTGCCCTCACAGTAGAATAAGACATTGAATCAGCACATGAATATATCTATGGATGTCTTTATGAATTGATGCTTAATGTCTCCTGTTGACATGAACATTTCTCAGATCTCTGCCTTTAAAGAGCCCAGTCCTCCCTTGCTTTCTGAGCCAGGGTGAGCAGTAAATACATCCACTGTTCCACATTTGGCCAAGTGAGGTGTGTGAAACTGATTACAAGAAGGCAATTGAAAGCTGGTGTCAATGATGTCTTTCAGGCTTTGGTTTTTCTCTTTCTGTCACTTTAAGAAGAAAAAATGCTGTAGGGAGTAAGTTCTTCAATGGGCTTGTTTATGGTTGTGCTTAGTTGCTCAGTCGTGTCCGACTCTTTGTGATCCCATGGACTGTAGCCTGCCAGGCTCCTCTGTCCTTGAGGATTCTCCAGGCATGAATACTGGCATGGGTTGCCATGCCTTCCTCCAAGGGATCTTCCCAACCCAGGTATCGAACCCAGGACTCCAGCATTGCAGGCGGATTCTTCACTATCTGAGCTACCAGGGAAGCCTAAGAGTAGTGGAGTGTGTAGCCTATCCCTTCTCTGGGGGAACTTCCCGATCCAGGAACCAAACCAGGGTCTCCTGCATTGCAGGTGAATTCTTTACCAGCTGAGCTACCTGGGTCTTCATTAGAAACAGCAATTGTGCCTGCCAAGTTTTAATCAATTTGCCTAGCCGTGAGACCAGGCTGGCATTAGCTGTCTTTCTCAGGAATGAAATGCCTCTGATTCTGACCACACAGCAAAGCCCCCAAGTGGACCACACATGGCGTTATTTAACCATTATTTGAAATCTAAAATAGGCTAATCTGCAATGATAAAAGCCTGGAATCCCAGGTGCTGAGTTTGTCCTTCTCAGACATAAACTGACAATTTCTCTGTTTCTCTTCTCATCTTTCCTGACTCAAGGAAAGTGACTTTTTGGCACAGAAGCCACAGAACACATGCGCAATTTGCTTTTCCAACTACTATTCAAAACGCAGCACTTTCTCCAATTTTATCTTTTCTTGAAAGAGTTATTTTTAGCTCAGTAAATAGTCTGGCTCAGGGCTTTTCTGCTTCAGTCATTCTGGAATCCAATGTTTGCTCCATATGCATGCAAGTGACACTCTTAGGCAAACTTAATATTTTTATTAAATTGACTTGCTTTCTTGACTTAAATACATTCATTTGGAAAGGAAGTTTTATTGCACGGCTGTTAAGTTAAAATGGTGCTATTTGCCATAAATAGAAGGCAATCATAAACATAACCAAGGAGAAAATAAACAACATGATTAATTCTAACTGTATACTATCGCCTGCCAAAGGCGCTGCCTCTGACTTGTACTTCACTGTGAAAAATGAGAGAAGCAAATACAGGGATTTAAAGACACCCGAGTATGAATGGATACAGAAGATGTGGTATATAGACAAAGGAATATTACTCAGCCATAAAAAGAATGAAATAATATCATTGCAGCAACAGGGACAGACTCAGACATTATCATACCAAGTGAAGTAAGTCAGGCAAAGCAAGACAAATATCATGTGATATCGCTTGCATGTGGAATCTAAAAAATGAGAGAAGTAAACACATTTATCAAACGGGGGTGGGGTGGGGTGGGGGAACTTCACAGACATGGAAAACAAGCATTGGTTTCCAAAGGAGATGGGTGGAACAGGCTAAGAGTTTGGGATTAAGGACTTCCACGGTGGCTCAGACAGGAAAGCATCTGCCTACAATGCAGGAGACCCAGGTTCGATCCCTGGGTCGGGAAGATCCTCTGGAGAAGGAAATGGCAACCCACTCCATAAACACACTACTACATTACTAAATATAAAATAGGTAAACAACCAGAACCAAATACATAGCACAGGGGACTATGTTCAATATGCTATAATAACCTATAAAAGAAAGGATCTTAAAAATATACATATATGCACATTATATATATACACACATATATGTGTATATATATATATACATAAATCACTGACTTGTAAACCTGAAGCTAGTAAAACATTGTAAATCAACTATCTTCAGTAAAAAAAAAAAAAGATATCCTAGTATCAAATAGAGCTTTTCTACAGGGGGGGACCTGTATGGCTGGAAAAGAAAGGAGATTCACATTCTTACCCTGTGAATTATTGTTATCTAGTGCTATGTCCATGTTCATGCACTGCAGCACCTTCAGCTTTCCTAGATATACAATAATGCAAAATACATGGGCATTCATCTGGTCACGTGGAAGCAACATCAGAATCAGGAGCCCTCAGTTCCTGGTCTCTGCCACTAACCAGCTGTGTGAAGCTACCTCATCACTTCACCCGTCTGGGTACCACTCATCTGAGCTGTAAAAATCTTTAAGCTTGACCACCAGTGAACTGTGAGCTCCTGGAAGTTGAAAATTACACCTTGTGCATTGCGATCTTCAGGACAGGCAGAGAAAGAGAGGAGAACTCTCAGCAAGATGCTCAGTGCACAGTAGGTGGGCATCGAATTTATGTGTGCTGACTGTCCAGGCACTGGGCGCCTTACATATTAATGACTTTGTTCTTGACAATTACACAACAGAGTATCCATTCTCTGTGTTTCACAGATGAGGAAACTGAGACTTACTTTGGTTAAACAACTTTTTCAAAGGATGTACCAATATGTGGTGAAGTATATAGTTTTTAAAACTTGTTTTTTCATTGTGAAACACTTGAAGTCCACAGGAAAAATAGAGGGAATGACATAATGAAAGCTTGCAAATCCTGCACCTGGATGTAAACAGCTGTCTGTGCTCTGTCATATTTGCTCTGTCTCATACTAAAAGGCAAAAGTACTTGAAAGTATCGTATAGTAAATCGCCTACATACGAACCTTCAAGTTGAGAACTTTCAATGATGCAAACATACATGCCAGTCCCTGTATGACAGCTGCTGTACTATATTACTGTACTATTCAAGGTACTGTACTGTAAGGTTAAACATGCTTGCTTTATTTTTAGATTTGTTTGTCTTCTATTTGTGTGAAAAGTATTACAAACTTATTATAGTACTATAGAGCTGATTGTGTTATTTCAGTACCTGAGCTAACTGTGAAATTAAAAGATGCTTGCTCCTTGGAAGAAGAGCTATGACAAACCTAGATAGCATATTAAAAAGCAGAGACATCACTTTGCTGACTCTATTTAGTCAAAGCTATGGTTTTTCCAGTAGTCATGTATAGATTGAGAGTTGGACCACAAAGAAGGCTGAGCACCAAAGAATTGATGCTTTCAAACTATGGTGCTGGACAAGACTCTTGAGAGTCCCTTTGACAGCAAGGAGGTCAAACCAGTCAATCCTAAAGGAAATCAACTCTGAATATTCATTGGAAGGACTGATGCTGAAGCTGAAGCTGAAATACTTTGGCCACCAGAGGCGAAGTGCCAACTCACTGGAAAAGACCCTGATGCTGAGAAAGACTGAGGGCATGAGGAGAAGGGGGTGACAGAGGATGAGATGGTTGCATGGTATCACCAATTCAATGAGCATGAGTTTGAGCAAACTGTGAGAAATAGTGAAGGACAGGGAAACCTGGCATGCTGAAGTCCATGGGGTCACAAAGAGTTGGACATGACTGAGGGACTGAACAATAACAGGCTAGCTTTGTTTGACTTATGAACAAATTGGACTTATGAGCGTGCTCTCAGGACAGAACTCATTTATATGGAGGGGACTTACTACAGTAGTTTCTTATTCATCCCTACACTATACTTACTGCTATAGACTGAATATCAGTCACCTCTTCCTCCACTAAAAAATTCATAGGCTGAAACCTGATGACCAGTGTGATGGTGTCAGGAGATGGGGCCTTTGGGAGATGATCAGGTCATAAGGATGGAGCCCCCACGAATGCGGTTAGTGCCCCTATTAAAGAGGCCCAAGAGCTCCTTCTCTCCTCCTACCAGGTAAGGACGAAGCAAGAAGTTGGCCCTCTGCAACCCTGAGAAGCACTGCCACCAGAATTCACCCTCCCTGCCCCCTGATCTCAGACTTCCAGGATCTAGAATGGTGAGAGCTAAATTTCTGTCCTTTGCAAGCCACCCAGTCTGTGGTATTTTGCTATACCAGCCCAAACAGACTAAGTTCCTATTTGATGTAATGCCAGTAATATATCACCACTCAAATATTTTCAAAAGACTGAATGTATCAATATTCTGTGCTCCAAATCTGCTAAAAGAAAGATAAGGGACCACAGTATTTCATTTACCCATTAGTCACCAATCAAATAGTGATGAAAATTTTGAAGCTCTCTTTCACGCCCATGTGACTTGCCTGCTTTTTGTCTTCTGATAAGTGAGATTTCATTGTTCACAGTGGGTGTGGAGTTTGGTTGGGGGGTTGGAAAGGGTGTAGGAAAGAGCAGAGCTATTGATGTTGGGAGGTCCAAGGTTCAAATCCCAGGTCAGTCACTTCATCAGTCTTGGGTATTTATCTATTAAATGGTAACATTTTAAAAATCAGCTTCATAAAAAAAATGCTTTGAGAATAAGTTACTTGATGACAATGTTTAACCCTGCCCAGCATTCAATCAAGGAGCTCATTGGTCCAATGGCAAATAAACTTGCAATGCAAACAAACTTGCAGGGGATGGTAAGATTGCAGTGTTAAGTTTCCACCACACCCACTGGGGCTTCAGAGGCTTAGGAGACATCTCTGAGCTGTAACACATCTTTACACCTCCAGATTTTGTTGGAGAAGCAACCATTATGTGACCTTGCCCTCCCAATCAGCACCCTAAGTGTGGAACAGCCCTTAGGTGGAGGCCAGATGGGAAGTTTCATTCAGTCCGTATTCTTCTTCCAGATTGGTAGAAACATTTCTGCTGTTCCAGGCACACAGCGAACTTCATGATATTGACCAAGAATGTGGTCATGTGGCACCTGACATCAACCCCATCAGTATATCTGCCCACCTTGGGGAGGAAATGGGTCTTCACCTGTAGCATGAGTGGGGTACCTGCAGCCCACCACTTGGTGGGAGCCATTAGGAGGGGCCTGTCACTTCTTCCTGCCAACTGGTGCCTTGTGTTACACCTTCTTTGGCATCTCCAAGCCTGAAGAGGATGCAATGGCCTCAGGTCTGTAGGCATCCACTTCTTGTGCTTAGCATCATCGGGCTCTTTGTCCTTCACTTGGTGGGAGGCCTCCTTTGGGGTTGATAGGTGAATCTTCCAGCCTCCCCTGGTCATGCTAGACACTAATACAAATCCTGTAGAATCTCAGCATATGTGTGGTTACTTATACAAATGCAGTTTCAGATGACATGGACAACCAGGCTGGTCGTCCATCCCACTGATTAGCACCTTGGACAGTGATTTGATGGGCGGCATGAATGTGCTGTCTTCTAGAATCTCACAGTATGACAAATCTCCGCACACCAGGTATGAATCCAGGGTGTGAAATGTACATTTTCCTACAGCGTGATCCTTGGTGTCAGCCAACCAGCGACTTCTTTGGGTACCTCAGAAAAACAAAACAAACCTCCCAAGCCAGAAACTGTAATCTGCTCAGTGCTGGGGGATAAACAGATATGTTTGATTAGCTGAAAGTGAGTATACTTGTCTTGTGAGAAGGATTTTCAAAAGTGATTTTGATTCTAAGTGATTTTCAATGATGCTTTGATTTCAGTCTGATCCTTATGTAAGTTAAGATTCCAGGTTTGATTTTTAAGTAGCAGTGAAATGTACTCCTATTAGAAAATAAAAAAAGCAAACAGTGCTATGCTTTGCAAAATTATTAACTATAATGTCCTGATAGTAGAATCAGCCGTGAAACTTGCAAATTACTCTGCTTTTTTGCAAATAGCAGGTATTAGGGCTCATTAAAGAAATCACTTGGCATCCAGACAGGCATTTCTGCCCTGGGAAGTTTCCATAACTTCTTATCAAGGTTTCTTGGGCTTTTTGGCAAGTATGTCTGACTTTTGCTTCCCGATGCAGTGAAATTTAAATCATGGTCCATAGACACTCTGTCTTCTGTGAATGTTCACTTCATGGGTTTCCCAGGAAGTGACTGAAGCTCCTCAATGTTGTCAAGGAAAACAAAATACACAGATGCTGGCAAGAAGGTCTTCATAAATATACCTCCCCCTAAATATGCTGTAATTTACCCAGCTGGCAACACAGTCCTCTGATAAACAGGCATTAATCATGGTGGAAGCATCGTTAAAACTCAGATCTGTATGGCTGCATAGCTGCCCACCACCCTACCCCCACCTTTATGCATCTTGTTTCCCTGTGTAAACATTTTGCTGCATATCTGGTGCCTGCAGACTGCACATTAGTTATAGCTTCTACAGAATTCACACAGAAGTTTGAGTGGCAATTACAGGGCAATAAATCATGTAAACTAACTAAATGTTCAGAAAGAAGGGATCCAGCATATTGATAACCGAGCAAAAACATTTTGCAAAGAAAGAAGTTTAAGAACAAAGCAGAAATAAAGTAAATTCATTAAAGATGTCAAAAATCAGAAACCTGACTAATACAGGTTTATCAGTTTAATGTGACCTGCCCAAATTAAGGTTCTTCTCCTGTAACAAGTAATCCAGATAAAGGACAGCCAGGGGCTTTCCTGGTGGTTCAGTGGTAAAGAATCCACCTGCCAACGCAGGAGACATGCGTTCAATCCCTGGTCTGGGAAGATCCCACATGCTGTCGGGCAGTTAAGCCTGTGTGCCACAACTGTTGAGCCTGTGCTCTAAAGCCCAGGGTCCACAGCTACTGAAGTCCACATACCCAAAGCCTGTGTTCCACAACAAGAGGATCTACCGCAATGAGCAGCTCACACACAGCAACTAGAGAGTAGCCCCTGTTTCCCACAACTAGAGAAAAGCCGGTGCAACAATGAAGACCATCACAGCCATAAACAAACAAATAAATAAAATTATATATATAAGGATAGCCAGGACTGGGCAGCAGCTTAGTGATAAGAGGAACCCAGGCAGGAGGGGATAGGATCCAGACTGAAGATGTATGCTCCTTAAGTATGTCCTCCTAGGAGCTCCACCTGGAAAATTCTATCTGTACTTATTACAAGAATTGTGTCACATGACTTCTTAGTGGCAAAGATGTCTAGGAAGGTGGTTTCACCTAGAACACTGTTCTGTCCCATGGTGAGTGCGGAGGAAGGGCAGAATTGGCATTAAGCAGACAAATAGCCATCTGCCACAGTGACCTAAAAGGTTGGAACAAATAGTTCATCTTAAATCTGGGTTCCTTGAGGCCAGTATAAAGAGATGAAATGCTGTCTCGCAGCCCCAGTGAACATTCCTCTTTCCTCATTTCCTCAAAGACACTACTCAGGAATCATGATGGATGATACCTCCCCCATCCCATTCCACTTGGCCCACTTTTCAGAGCAGTGAGGAGAACTGTGGGATTTTGCTTGAAAAGAGGGCAGAGTAGAATAGTGCCTGCTTGGGGAAAAAAATAGTGTGTGGACCCTGGAAAGAAATTCTGTTTATTGCAAGGACAACTATAAATGGACATGAGTTGATGGAGAATCAAAAGTCTTACACTTGCTTTCTTGTCTATCAATAAAACTTGGAACTCATCTCCAAAAGGAAGGATGCTGTTTTCATCAGTCACATGCAAGATGAGATGCTGAACTGCATTCTTTCTTCCTGTTTTCCCTGGATGTTGACTTAACTCTTGTCACGGTTATTATCTTCATCACAACCCAAGTCTCTGCTTATGTTTCCCGACCAGTGTCTGCAGAAATTAAAGGGCGTTCACATCGGTGGTGACACTATCCTAACAGAAACATCCTGGGAATTCATGAGTTGATCATTTTTACTTTTAAACCTTTGTTGAACCATGGTTTCTGAGTACTTTTTTAGAATGAAGGATGGATGGAGGGAGGAAGGAAAAAAAGGATGGAGGGAGGGGCAGAAACCTGTTATTTATCCCTTGTTTTCTCAGATTCAGTCATATCCCCACCCCCCACCCTCTGCAACAGTTGAACCAGGATGCAGTATACAGATTCTTTTACCATATTTTAGGATTACCTTTGCATTCTAGCTCTTAGCACAAATCTAGGCATATTGTAGATGATCTAAAAATCTTTGCAGACTAAAAAAATGAGTGCCCATATCTGTTCGTTTCTCCTCCTGGCTTCTGTGTGTGGCAGTCCTTGGCCTGGAATTTCCTACCACAATATTCAATCCTTTCCAAACCCCAGTTGTATTCAAAGACGGGGTTAAAGCTGCTTCCTCCGACTGAACAGAACTCTTTCCAATAATCAGCTCGGTTGCAAATACTAGAAACCTTAAAGTAACTGAAGCTAACAATAATCATTTTAAAAAGAATGTATTCGCATGCAATGAAACAGTCTAGCAGTGCCTGGACCCAGGGGTTCAAACCAGGTGCAGGCATAGCATAACTACTTCCTCTAGCTGCTTCTGTTTGTTTTCTAGCTTTATTGAGGTGAGGTGTAATTGTCAGATGTTTCAAGTATACAACGTAGTGATTCTTCCAGCTCTTGACTGCATTATCTATCTCCTCTGTGACTCCATTCCCTGGACAGGCCCTGGGAGCTACAGGCTTCCATGCTCAGTGCCATTAAAGCCAGGGGATTAGAACCGCCTCACCTTTAAGGTCTACCCAACAGTCCTAGAATTAAATCTCATCGTGTCCTGTTGACTTGGCATGGGTCCTGCACTCACACTGGAGCTAATCACTGTCACTACTGTCTGTGTGAGCATGTCTCATTGTGTGTATGCTCACGTGTCTCTGTGTGTGCGTCTGCCTCTGTGCCTGTGTGTCCATGTGCGAATCTGTGCGTGTGTGTATTTGTGTGTCTGTGCATATGTGCGTGTGTCCGTCATGTCTCTATGTGTATCTCTGTGTGTTTTTATTCATGTGTGTGTCTCTGCGTATATCTCAGTGACTGTGTCTGCATACGTCTCCTTGTGTGTGCATCTGTGAGTGTGCCTATGTGTGCATATGGGTGTGTATCCATGTGTGCCTGTGGCTGTCTGTGTATCTGTGTGTGTATCTCTGTGTGTATCTGCGTATGTGTTCATTTGCGCACATGTCTAAGTGTCTGGCATGAGTGTGATGCCCTGTCTGGTTCTCCTTTGTTCTCATATCCCCTCCCCCACTCTCACTCCCAAGCCAGCAACCTGTCAATTACTCCTTAACCACATCAGGAGAGGTGGCTGGAGTTCTATTTCTAAAACGGCTACTAAGTAGCAACCATAAAGCTTCCTCTCTGTCACCACTCATGATATATCCCATTGAATAAATCTCTGTAGAGTTCGATTATCCCTCAGGCAAGAACATAACTCCTCCAGGTCACATTCTGTGTCTTTGAGCTTGTTTCCTGCCAGTGCTAAACGGAGTGCACAACTATCATGCATCTCACTGAATGACAAGTTTTAAACATCAGTATTAGTATTGAAGAAGAACATTCAATTCTTCATAAACTATTACATTGGAGATATTAAATTACTCCTAATATTGAAAATACACTATGGGGGCTTCCCTGGTAGGTCAGTGGTAGAGAATCTGCTTGCCAATGCAGGAGGCGTGGGCTTGATCTCTGATCCAGGAGATCCCACACGCCGTGGGGCAACTAAGGCTGAGTGCTACAACTCCTGCGCTCTAGAGCCCGGGAGCCACGACCACTGAGCCCATGTGCTGTAACTACTGAAGCCACTGCCTAGAGCCTGTGCTCCGCAACAAGAGGAGCCCGCACGCTGCAACTAGAGAGTAACTAACCCCTGCTCGCTGCAACTAGAGGAAAGTCCGCATAGCACCAAAGACCCAGCACAGCCAAAAATAAAGAAATAAATAAATGTTTTAAAAAAGAAAATACACAATGGAATTTTAGAAAAGATGAGACTTCAGATGCAGGGCTTTTGGTATAAGGCCCTCCCCTGAGCGGTGATGGAGCGGTGGGTGTGTTGCAAAGTAACTTGACTCGAGGAGCAAAGTCAACAGGGCCAGAAAGACCTGGGAGGTACCAAGTCACATTCCTGTGAAAGATTTCCCCTGTGAGGACATCACACAGGCGCTGCCACTGACTTTAAGAGGTCTCCCTTTTTGCTTCTAGCAGAGGGATGAGAGAGTTCTGGGATGGTTAATTTAAGGCTCTCTAGGCATAATGATACTTCACTAGCAAGTGAAAAGTGTCTTTACCAACGTACTAAACCAAATAATCCTTCAGTTGGCATAGAAGCATTGCATCTGCCCTCCAAAATAGGAGCTTTCTCCCTGGAAATCACCTCTTCAGTCCTTGCATTAGCCAAGGATGGTACTAAGGAGTTGATTCTCCTGCAAGAAGGTGTGCTTCCTGTCTCTCTCTGCCCCTCCTGTCCAGCCCACAGACACTGTGTTCTGAGCCTTGTCTGTGACTATCATTACAGTTCAAGATAGCAGGCAGTCTGTCTGTCTGTCTGTTTTTCTCCAAGAACTCCATGGCTGCAAATACTGGACGAGACCTCCCATCTCTCATGCGTGACAACCAACGTTAAGTGAAAGAAATTCAGCTAATTAACAGCTGACCTTTAGAGAGTTTGAAAAGTGTCCAAAAGGCAAAAGAGACTCATAATCCAGCATGCTTGCTCGGAACCACAGGCAACATGTCTAAAGCAGACAGGTGGAGGTGTGGGAGCCGGAAAGCTCACAGGGTTCATCAATTAACAGCCGAGTGTCTGGGCTCTGGCTGCTGATTCCAGGAGCATTTATCCAATAAACATGCACTTGGGTTTTATCAGGGTCTAGAACTATAAAAGTTTAGGGCTTCCTGGGGGGATCTCAGTGGTAAAGAATCCACCTGACAATGCAAGAGGTGTGCGTTTGATCCCTGGATAGGGAAGATGTCTTGAAGAAGGAAATGGCAACCCACTCCAGTATTCTTCCCTGGGAAATCCCATGGACAGAGGAGCTTGGTGTGCTAAGGTCCATGGGGTCACAAAGAGACAGGACTTGGTGACTAAACAACAAGAAGGGTAGTCAGAGATAATCATACAAAGCCATGGGATATGGTACACACACTGTAGAGGCAGGAGTGATGCTATAGACCAGTAAGAATGAGCAAAGCTAGGGGCTGGAGTTGACATCCTGGCTCTAACCCAACTTCAGCACTTAAATGCTGTGCATCTCTGGACAGAGTACTTGACCTTTCTAAGTCTCCACTTCCCCAACTTGAACTGAGGATAATCATACACTTGTCTCACCAGGCTTTTCCTTTTTAGTACTACCAGAGGTAATATGAATGACTGTGTTACTATTTTAAAGACCACAGATTTGAGGTGGAAGCTGACTTCAGCAAAGTGATTACAATACATTGTGATGACAAATATAATGAGGAGAAAGGGCAGAAGAGGAGGACAAATAACTTAGAAGGAGGGAGCTGGGGAAGGCTTGTAAGGAGAGCATCATTTCCCTGGGTGTTGAATTGTCACTAAGAATTCTCCATGTGGGGGGAAGGAAGAAGGGAAGGACAAGCAGAAATCACAGCACGTGAAAAACCATCGAGGGTGCCAGTAGGGATCTGATACGGGGCTGCAGCTTAAAGGGCAGAGAGCAGTGCCGAGGGAGAAGCTGCTGGTGAGAACGGTTTGGATGGTCTTGTGATGATGACCTTGCCTTGGGGCGAAATGGAGGTTGTATTTGTCCTCTGGGGAGCCAGAGGTTTTCAGTTCAGGGGACAGTGGCTGTGTTTTTTCCCAGAAGGACAACTCTACTCTTTGCATGTAGGAGGGGCTTCTCAAGAGGAGAGACAGGACAAGCAGGGAAATGATTTAAGGGCTCAGTGCAATCACCCAGGAAAGACATGCTGGTGGGAGGTGAAGAGTTCAAAAGATGCTTAGTAGACAGAACAGAAAGAACCACATTATTGACTGGACGTGCAGACGAAAGGATATTGCAGAAGGTAAGAGAAAAACAAGGAGATATATATGTGTGTGTGTGCTAGTGGTAAAGAACCCGCCCGCCAATGCAGGAGACATAAGACATGTGGGGTTCGATCCCTGGGTCAGAAAGATCCCCTGGAGGAGGGCATGACAAGCCACTCTCATATTCTTGCTTGTAGAATCACATGGACAGAGGAGCCTTGTGGGCTATGGTCCATAGGGTGGCAAAGAGTCGAACACGACTGAAGCGACTTAGTGTATATATCACAGGGAACTCTGTTCCAATATTATGGAACAACCTAAATGAGAGGAGAATTTGAAAAACAATAGATACAGGTATATGAATAATTGAATCTCTTTGCTGTATGCCAGAAACTAACACAACATTGTTAATCAACTTCAACATAAAATACAAATTAAAAAAAAAAAAAAGAAGAGAAAAACCTCAAGACTCAAACAGCACCAACCTCAGATCTTAGTTTGCCACCTAATCATTCTGTGTGAATACATTATTATGCTTGTGTACACCGTTTCCTCATTTCTCAACTGGAGATGATTTTAGTGGCTCTTTTATTTTTTTAGGACCATCAAGAGGATTAAATGAAAGAACATTAAAAGTTATTAGCATAGAGCCAGTTTCATGGAAAGTGTCCAGGAAATGTTAGTGGCTATTATCACTGATTTTATTACCATTGTCATTAAAATGATCGTGGTGACACTGCAGGGTGGGGTGGAGGCAAGGTACGAGGGGTGGGGACTGGGGTGGGGAGGAAGAGGAAATACACTGAGTTCTCCCCACTCCCGGTGAGCCTGTCTCAGGGTCCCCTGGCTTAGAAGCCAACCCCAACATCTTCCCTTCTTTCCAGTCACTGACTCCCCAGTATCTTCAGATTCTTCCTGGAACAAATGGAGCTGGCCTTCCAGATGGCCCTCTCTCTGCAGATATAAAACAAACAGTCCCTGTGTACACCAAGAGCTTGTGTTTGTCCCTGAAAAACGAAGTGGTGGGGCCACCACCCATTTTCTCTTCAGCTGCAGGTGACGGAGGCCTCTTCATTTGCTCCCTTTATCAATAAATGATAAATAGAGCTGGGTTTTCTCTATTTATATCCCTCCCCCACCTATCCATCTGCCGCCGCAGTTCCACCCCCCTTCCTTCTGCTCTGCTCTAGAACCCCTAAAGGCTGCAGCTCTAAGATCCTTTATTTTCTGGCTTCTGGTTGGTTTTGGACCAAGGACAGAGGAACAGAGGGGAAGGGGTGCTTATTCCCCAAGTCTTCCCTGATCAGTTACCCCATTTCTGAAAGTAGTTGAATCTCTCTGGGCTAACAGCTCTTATCCTGGGGTCTTTCTCCAGGAGTCCAGCTCCACCTTCACTCTGGATAATGTTTTCTCTCTTGGCCCTCAGACCCAGGGAGGTAAGAGCTTCCTGCTGCTTTAGTCATGTATTGGGTCTTTCTCCCTGCCCACACCTCTGTGAATAATCTCTCTGTAACTCTTTCCCTCCACTCTCACTGTATCTCTTCTCTTTCCTGCTGTGACTTCAGCTGTAACAACAATAGATGGGGCAAAAACTCAGCCAGGCTGACTCATCTTTTGGTATAAGTTCTCTCCACTGCAGAGGATATTAAAGAAAAAAAAGTATATTAACAACATAATAGCATTGCTATTTCACAAGCTAGTATTTGCCTTACATCTGAATAGGAAGAGGTTTGTGTTTTCTTTATTTTTTTTCAAGATGGGATTTGAGTCCACTGATAATGATACCACATGACACAAGCTAAATTCATTATAATTTTCTTCCTTTTCTACTAAAAGACCTTCTGATGTGGTTTAATCAGATGCCTCGGAGAAGGATAATTACACAGACAGCTTTGGGCATCACACAGAGAATGAAATAGATTTGAAAGATCTGCTGATGAAACTTGGTCCTAAGGGGGTTTGAACTCACAGCCTTCCAACCAGGAGTTAAGATGTTCCAGGAAAGAGGCAACAAGCTGAACATCGGAGTTCAGAAGGAACATCCCAGACTTCCTTGGAGGTCTAGTGGTTAAGAGTTCACCTGCCAATGCAGGGGACACAGATTCCCTCCCTGGTCCAGGAAAGATTCCACATTGTTGTTTTTCAGGAGCTAAGTCTTGTCTGAGTCTTTCCAACCCCATGGACTGTAGCACACCAGGCTTTCCTGTCCTTTACTATCTCCCAGAGTTTGCTCAGACTCATGTCCACTGAGTCAGTGATGCCATCCAACCATCTCATCCTCTGTTCCACCCCCCTCCCCGCTCCTCCTATCCTCAATCTTTCCCAGCAACAGAGTCTTTTCCAATGAGTCGGTTCTTCGAATCAAGTGGCCAAAGTACTGGAACTTCAGCTTCAGCATCAGTCCTCCCAATGAATATTCAGAGTGGATTACCTTTAGGATCTACTGGTTTGGTCTCCTTGCTGACATGCCTCGGGGCAATTAAGCCCTTGAGCCACAACTACTGAGCCTGAGGACCCTAGAGCCTGTTTTCAGCAATAAAAGAAGTGACTGCAATAAGAAGCCGGTGGACCACAATGACAGAGTGACCCTGGTTTGTTGAAACTAAAGAAAACCTGTGTGCAGCAATGAAGACCCAGCGCAGCCAAAAATAAATAAATAAATAAATTTTAAAGAAAGAAAGAACACGAGGTCGCTGCTAAATTATTCCCCCAGAGAGGCTCATGGTAGTTCTGAAATTCATCAGATACAACCTACAGTAAGACTGGAACTGAACACACACACACATAAGTCAGCTTTCCTACTCTGACAGTTTCACCCAGGGAAGTTGAGAGAAGTGACATCCAGCTCAGGGTCGGTAGGTAAGACCCACTGAATCATGAACCTGGGAGCTAGAAGGCAGCTCAGAAACCGTGGTCTCCACTCTCTCCCGTTTGACAGAAAAGGGAAAGACATTTTTCTCAATTATCAAGAAAAAGCCCGGGGCTAGTGTTTCCTGTCTGAGGTTTGGAACATCACAAATTTCCTGAATGAGACCACTGGGGCTCCTTGCTCAGCATGTTGTAATGACACGAGAAACACCTCCCCGTGTGTTCTCTGAATATCTCCAATGACGTTCCTGTCACCTTGGCACCTGGTGACACTCTGCTAGATGGATATCCTGGGGAAGCTCAGAGAATCACCCAGAAATGAGGACGAGCTGCAGGCTGGTAGTCCTGCTGATGCCCATGAAAGGATTCTTTCTGCAGTCAGAATCAAGAAAGCATCCATTTCCTTCAGTGACTAGGATCAGAACACTCTTTCCTCATTTGCAATGCTTTGTTTTTGCACAGTGGAAACGACTGGCCATGCTAATTCAGTCACAGATCCATCAGGTGTCTACTGAGCCCCTAAAACTTGGCAGGAGCTGTTCTTGGTCCTGAAGTTACACGGTGGACAAGGCAGACAAGATTCCATGATGGTGGGCAACACAGACTATAGGCAACATGATTTCCATTTGTAATGGTAGTATGGGTATTTTACAAAATGTGAATTGTATGGCTAGACACATTATAGAACACTGGCTAAAAGCAAGACTTCACCCAGGTTGGTGTTCTGAATTCTTGTACAATACGAATATTTGGAACTTGTAAAAGAGAAACTGAATGTCCCAGGAATTCTCAGAGGATTTTTAAAATCATAGGTTATTCCTAAAGTACTACCAACACTTCACACCCTCTACTTGTTATTATGGATAAATAAAGTGTGTCTAATAAGTCTTATATTTAGTTGAATTTATAGATAATGATACTCCATGGTGAATATTGCAACTCTAGAAAACACTAGTGAACATTTTGGGGTAGTCTATGCATAATTTTACATTAATATTTTGTATCAGGGTGAATGAAAATCACAGAAATGGCCAATTTAAGGACTTAATTTGCTTTGAAGATGTGTTATTTCTTGATATGTCATTCCAAGGGTTGATATAAAGTGTGCTGTGTGTACAAACATATTGTTATTTCTTTTATTAGCAACAGGGACTTACTATTAACAGAAGTCAGGGCCACCAGAAAATATTGAAAGGGAAACAGTTACAAGAAAGCCCCATTAGATTACAGAGGACTTACCCCTACATACTGCAGCCTCAGCGTTCCCAAATGTTCACCTTACCCTTCAGTGCCACTCCCAGTGTTCCCGCTCTTGTTTTCACTTCGACTTTAGTGGATTTTCCTGAAGCAGGACATCTCTGTGTGGTTTGTTAAGCTTGAATACTTGTCTAAGAATTGCCATACTTTTTCTCAATTTCCCCACTCATTTTTCTCAGGATTCAAGATTTGAAACATCTCAAGATGTTTCTCAAGACAGGCTGGGAAGAAATTCCTGCCTGGGAACACGAACTCATGCTGTCTACCTTCAAAGAGCAGCTGTGTTATTCACTGGCACAGATCAACTCTTCAAGTTTGGATGTTTCGCTAACCTTCTATGGGACTCCATCTCCTTGTCTGAAAAGGGCATAATAATTAGCACCTATGTCATAGAATTGCAGTGAGATTAGATTCTTGGGTAGAAAGCAGTGAAAACAGCATTTGGCATGTAATTAGCACTGAATAAATGTTAGCTGTTGTTAAAAAGGTTACAGTTGGGATTGCTGAGGACTGTATGCAGAAAACGAGGGATGAATCAGTGAAGACTTATGTGTTTGCATATGTGTGTGATGAGTCGCTATAGAATTCAGTGAGCTGATTAGGAGAGCCATACCAAAATGCCTAAGGTGATTATAAAGACCTTACTTCTCACTGGGTGCTAAGGACACCCCCATTTTCATATACCCATGGCTATAAGGCAAACAAGACTGCTAGAGGCCCCCCAAAAATGAAAGTGAAATTGAAGCAAGTGTGTGAAGCATGTTACTGGATACCTAACATATATTAAATGAGAAAAGTTAACTCGGGCTGGCTAGATGTGAATGGAGGTGGTCCTCAAGGAGGTTATGGGCTTTCTGGTTATCAAGCTCACCAGTGTGAGTTTGATGGCAGAGCTGGAAGTTTTACAGTGACTCCGCTGATCAAGGTTGAAGGTGATGGGAAGTCCAGTCAATATAACTATGAACAGTAAAGGCTTAGAAGAAATCAGCTGGATGGAGGAAAGAGAGACAAGAAAGCATAGAAGCTGGCAATTCGGGAAGGTTTTTTATTTTGCTGGAAGGGTCCATTCAGGAATATGAAGCCTAAGCCAAGAGAAAGACCAAGAATCAGAATGCGGACTCCAAGAACAAAGTCATGTGTGACCACTGACCTGAGCTTTTCAGTGGATGCAGGGAAAGAGATTCAAACGGAAGCTCTCAAAGGGCAGAAGTAGATATGTGGATTGAGAAACAAGACCCAAAGATTCTGTTAGCCCAGTGGCCTGACAGGTAAAAGGGGTCTTTGGTTTGTAGACAGACATAGATGGACTCAGATGAAAAAAGTAAAAATAAAACAAACAACAAGAACAAACCCAGGGACTTCTCTGGTGGCCCAGTGGTTAGGACTTTGCCTTTCAATGCAGGGCGTATGGGTTCAATCCTTGATCAGGGAGCTAAGATCTTACATGCCTTGTGGCCAAAGAACATAAAACAGAAACAATATTTTAACAAATTCAATAAAGACTTTAAAAATGGTACACATTAAAACAATTTCAATGGAAAAAAAAAACTCAAAGAGAATCCCGGTAGGTGAGATAAAATCTCTGTCCATGTGTTTCATGAAAGGATCAGTCTAAAAATTCCACCTTCCTTCTGACTCATTTGTCTTTTTGAGGGTCTTCACATGAAACTGGAAAGGCTAGAGGGGCTGAGCAGATGTGTAACCTCTTTTGCAGGGACCAAGAAAGAAGAGAAGACAACCAACTGATGGATGATTGATACATTCATATAGGTAGATGTGTACATACGGACATGTTGCTCTCAAAGACAGAAGGCTCAGTTCAAGAAGACTGAGTAAGGAGGTATCAGAGGCAAGACATTCCAGGAAACTTTATCTCATTTAATTCTCCAGAATTCTAGAAGGGAGGCATTGCTAGATTGGGTTACAGATAGAATGTCTGAGGGACTTCCCTGGTGGTCCAGTGCTTAAGAATCTGCCTTTCAAGGCAGGAGAAGGGGGCTTGATCTCTGGCTGGGGAATCAAGATCCCACATGCCTGCGATTACTGATCCTGTGCGCTCTAGAGCCTGTGCCCCACAACTGGAGAAGCCCCCATGTGTCACAGCTAGAAAAAAGCCCACACACCACAATCAAGAGCCTGCATGCTGCAGCGAAGACCCCGTGCAGCCAAATAATAATAATTTGAGAATGGATAAAAGAAGCTGCGGTACATATACACAATGGGATATGACTCAGCCATTAAAAGGGACACATTAGAGTCAGTGCTAATGAGTGGATGAACCTAGAACCCATTATACAGAGCGAAGCAAGCCAGAAGAAGAAAAACAAATATTGTATATTAACACACACATATATATATATATATATATATGGAATCTAGAAAGATGGTACTGATGAACCTAATGGCAGGGCAGCAATGGAGACCCAGACATAGAGAACAGACTTATGGACGTGGCGGTGGGGGGAGGGGAGTAGGCGGGAGAGAATGGGACAAATGCAGAGAGTAGCATGGAAACATATACACTAACATATGTAAATTAGATAGCCAATGAGAATTTGTGGTATGATGCAGGGAATTCAAAGTGGAGCTCTGGACCAACCTAGAGGGGTGGGATGGGAAGGGAGGTGAGAGGGAGTTTCAGGAGGGAGGGGGCATAGGTATACTTATGTCTGATCTGTGCTGATGTATGGCAGAAACCAACACAAAATTGTAATTTTCCTTCAATTAAAAAGTAAGAAAAACAAACACAAAAGGTAATTTGAGCAGGAAGAAAGAGTTAAGTGACTCACTCTGAGTTTCAGAGCTGGGATCTGAACCAGATCTGAATGACATTAAAACCCAGGGCCTTTCTTCTGAAGGGGTAGGAGAGAAGAGAAATTCACATACTGAGGAGAAATGAATCTTTGCAGTGAGATCACTGTAGGGGCAGTTTTTTCCAAAGTTTAAAGAGAGGGGTGAATGGGAGACACTGATTAAGGATATGCTTAGGAAGGGTATTACATAAAAAACAGAAACAGAGACACTGATGGAAGGAGGCAGGGATAGGAGAAAAAGAGGTGGGGGGGACACATGGAGAAAACCTGAAAGAAGGGACGGGGACTTGATTTTCTTCTTAAAATGGACAAGGAGTTTGAGGAATTGAAATGGTATCACAGACCAGAATAAGAAAAAGTGTTACAATTTTGAGTTACAAATCTGAGTTGTAATTTTCACATTTGTATGACAGAACTAAAATGGGGCTTAGGACAGGGTTTTATGGCTGACTCTGCAAAGGAAATTATTACGAAATCTATGCGGTTAATAAACACTATTCACATTACCAGGCTCTCAATCCTCTGACTATTGTGGGGGTCGAAGCATAACACACCCAATTAATTTTACAACAGCACTAAATATCCCTCTTTGTTAGACAGAAATTGCCTGCACAAACAAGGCTGCAGCAATTAAATTTTGACTACCCTTGGGATATGGTAATAAAGAATTCTTTTGTCCAATTAACAACTTCAAATTGATTATAAACGGGACTTTGCGAATGGGAGGTCAAGGCAATAGAGAATTAACCCATTGAATTTTAAGCCTTCTATGAAATGACATGTGTAGTCCATACCCTGTTCATCTTATGCCTTTCACCACTTTTATGAGAAGCAGGTCTTGGCAGTAGAGAAGCTCCATTGACTTTGATTCAGGGAACCCATCCAGGAATCTCAGAGCACACGTGTGTGCGTACTCAGTTGCTTTAGTCATGTCCAACTCTTTGTGGCCCTACGGACTATAGCAGGCTACAGTCTGCTGTATCCATGGGATTCTCCAGCAAGAATACTGGAGTGGGTTGCCATGCCCTCTTCCAGGGCAGAGCCCACAGCAAACCACAAAATCTCAAGCTGATAGACATGTGAAATTCTTATTTTAAGAAGTCTGATCTAAAGGGCACACAAAAGGATATCGGATCCAGCCAACATCATTTATTCCTCAGATACAATTGATCAGATTGTTTTGAACAAGAGCTCAGAATAGAGACAGTCCTTCCTGATTTTCCCTCCTACCAGCATTTGAGCACGCATATTCACTTAACTGGAGGATAAACTGGAGTCTTGTTTGTACAGGCAATTTCTGTCTATCTGGATGAACTTGGTCTCTGAGACTCATTTCTTTCATTTTAAAAATGGGGACAGTTTCCGGGTGGTTCAGTGGCTCAGGGGCTTCCCTGGTGGCTCAGTGGTAAAGAATCTACCTGCAATTTAGGAGACACAGGAGATGCAGGTTCGATCCCAGGGTTGGGAAGATCCCCTGGAGAAGGAAATGGCAACCCACTACAGTATTCTTGCTGGGAAAATCCCATGGATAGAGGAGCCTCGTGGGCTACAGTCCACGGGGTTGCAAAGAGTCAGACATGACTGAGTGGATGAGCACTCACTCACTCAATGTCTAAGACACCAAGGTCCCAATGTAGAGGGCATGGTTCGATCCCTGGTCAGGGAACTAGATCCCACATGTCACCACCAAAGATCCCTCATGTCACAACTAAGACTAGGTAGAGCTAAATAAATGAATAAGAATAAAATATGAAAATAAAAATGAGAATATTCATAATTTCTGTATCTCTGGATTACTATGAACAATGATTGACAAAATGCAAGTAAATTGCTTAACACAGTTCCTAGCACCAAGAAAAGCCTTCACAAAGAACAAATCATTGCTGTTAAGAATATTTTTGTTATCATTTGCTACATGCCCAATCCAATTAAATGACAAAGGCTGTCATGTCTGGTCTCTCATTCACAGTTGGTTTGACACGAAAGACTAGTATAACCCTGGTTGGTTGAGCAGACTTTTAATTTTCACAAAATAATTTATTTACCTGAGCCTCAATGAATCATTCCTTCTCACAGTAGCTGTTATGAATTTTCTATGACCTGTAACAGCATTTGACAATGATGTTCACTCATTCACTCACTCACTCACATACATTCCTTCGAGAAGGCACTATTCCTTAGGTACTTCAGAAATCAGGTGGGGGAATTCCCTGGCGGTCCAGTGGTGAAGATTTAACACTTTCACAAATACCATATATTCATACATTTATAGGGAGTTTAGAAAGATAGTACTGATGACCCTATGTGCAGGGTAACAAAGGAGATGCAGGGGGCTTCCCTGGTGCCTCAGACAGTAAAGAATCTCCCTGCAATGTTGGAGACCTGGGTTCAATCCCTGGGTTGGGAAGATCCCCTGGAGAAGGGAATGGCAGTCCACTCCAGGATTCTGGCCTGGAGAATCCCATGGACAGAGGAGCCTGGTGGGCTGCAGTCTATGGGGTTGCAGAGTTGGACACGACTGAGCTACTGACACTAAAGGAGACGCAGACATAAAGGACAGACTTTTGGACATAATGGGGGAAGGAGCGGGTAGGACGAATGGAGAGAGTAGCGTGAAAACATAAAATAGACAGCCAGTGCGAATTTGCTGTATCATGCAGGGAACCCAAAGCTGGTGCTTTGTGAAAACTTAGAGGGGTGAGATGGGGAGGGAGGTCCAAAAGGGAGGGACGTATGTACACCTATGACTGATTCATATTGATGTATGGCAGAAACTATCACAATATTGTCAAGTAATTATCCTCCAATTAAAAATAAAATAAAACATTTTTAAAGAGACTCCACACGTTCAATGCAAGGGGCATGGTTTAGATCTCTGGCCAGAGAGCTAAGATCTCACATGTTGTGTGGTGCACTTTTATTTTTATTTAAAAAAAATAAAAGTGAGTTATTACTCAAAAACATTGGACAGTCTCCCTGCCATGATGAATTATGTGTTATCCACTCCCCCACCAAATTACTATACACCCTCTTATTTGTTCTCACCTATTATTTCCTTAACTTGGAATGCTTAGTCCCTGATGACCTGGTAGGAAACTCTTATTTATTCTTCAACATCCAGCTTAAATGTCACTACCTCCAAGAAGTCTCCTCAGTTATATCTGGAGTTGCAGGAACAAGGCAGATTCTCCAAAGTCTCTTCTAAGCTACTTTGCACTGCTGTAATCATTTACATCTCCCCCATTTAGTTGGATCAATAGCCCTTAAGAGGCAGGAACTGAACTCAATGCCTAGTAAGGAATCTGACAGATACTACATATTTCAAAAAAAGTATGTTAACTGAACAATTGAAAACAAAATTTAAAATATGCATCCATGATTATAATCTAGCCAAGAAAATAAATGCTACTGTTTTTATAAGTACCTAAATGGAAAAGTCAGTAACACAACTCTGGCTTAGATCAAAAAGAAAATAATTTATTGGGTTATAGTCCTGGGAAATTCAAATTGTGGGTCTTAATCCAGACCCAGCTGAATCCACAGTTTAAATTCTGTCGCCAGGATGTGCTTTGAGCCTTGCTTTTCTCCATCTCAATTTTATTCCCAAGCAGGCTCTCAGAGATGGTGGAGAGCAGCTCCAGGCTTATGTGATAGGAGATCTGTTCTCTCCCTAAAAAGAGAGAGATTTGCCTAGTAACTCCGGCCAAAGTCCAGTGATGGAATCTCATTGGCTATACTTGAATCATATGACCACCCCCACCCAATCACTGTGGCCCAGGGGGATGGGTTATTCTGATTGATGGGGCCTCAGTTACCTGCCCACATGTCTCAAAGGGAGCAGATTCGCATTACAGCCCCATGACGCAAATAATGGGAAGAAGAGGCAAGGATGCTGGGCAGCCAGAGGAGCAAACCTCCACCTTACGAACCTTATAAAGAAAATGAGATATCTCCAGGAATTCGGAAATGATGACAGGGCAGGCATGCAGGGGTTGAGGCATGTGTACATGGCCTTCAAACCAGGAAGAATTTAGATAAGTAGACGGGCCTCCTATCGGAAGGGACCAAAGGGTGATGGGTCCAGCTCTGTGCTTGAACAACTTTGTTGTTCAGTTACTCAGTTGTGTCTGACTCTTTCCTACCCCATGGACTGCAGCACACTATGCTTTCCTGTCCTTCACCATCTCCCAGAGTTTGTGCAAACTCATGTCCATTGAATTGGTGATGCCATCCAACCATCTCATCCTCTGTCAGCCCCTTCTCCTCCCACTTTCAATCTTTCCCCAAATCAGGGTCTTATCCAATGAGTCACTTCTTTGCATCAGGTGGCCAAACTATTGGAGCTTTGGCTTCAGCATCAGTCTTTCCAATGAATATTCAGGGTTAATTTCCTTTAGGATTGACTGGTTTGATATCCTTGCAGTCCAAGGGACTCTCAAGAGTCTTATTCAGCACCACAGTTCAAAAGCGTCAATTCTTCAGTGCTCAACCTTCTTTATGGCCCAACTCTCACATCCATACCTGACTACTGGAAACACCATAGCTTTGACTAGATGGACCTTTGCAGGGAAAATAATGGCTCTGCTTTTTTATACGCTGACTAGGTTTGCATAGCTTTTCTTCCAAGGAGCAAGCGTCTTTTAATTTCACGGTTGCAGTCACCATCCACAGTGATTTTGGAATCCAATAAAGTAAAATCTGTCATTGTTTCCATTGTTTCCCCATCTATTTGCCCTGAAGTGATGGGTCAGATGCCATGATCTTAGTTTTTTGAATGTTGAGTTTTAAGTCAGCTTTTTCACTCTCTTCTTTAACTTTCATCAAAAGGCTCTTTAGTTTCTCTTCACTTTCTGCCATAAGGATAGTGTCATCTGCATGTCTGAAGTTATTGATATTTCTCCTGGCAATCTTGACTCCAGCTTGTGCTCCATCCAGCCCAGGATTTCACATGCATATAAGCAAAATAAGCAGGTGACAATATATAGCCTTGACATACTCCTTTCCCAATTTTGAACAATTATAATGGGCTAGGCATTTGGAAATACAGTTTAGAACCAGTGCCCCAAAGGCCTTGCATGCTGGGCTGCAGGAGCTGAATTTTATTGAGAAGCCAGTGGAAGACCACTGTAGCTTTTCACTTGCACGGAGGATGGAACCAATTGCTGCTTTAGAAAGCTGGATCAGGCAGCTGCATGCGCTATGCCTGGGGGAGCATGAAGAGAGAGGTTCAGTCATCCAGGTAACAGATAAGGAGGGCCTGGCATTCTGAGAAAAGCACATGGGACAGTGGGATTCAGGAGCAACTGGGAAAGTAATGGCTGCTTCTGAAGTAGTTTTTCCACACAGAAAGCTCCTCACTTCAGCCACTCAGCATCTGGGGATGGCATTTAGGAGAGAAGGCAAAGATGTTTTCAAGGGCTAGCATATTAGGCATTACACACAACTACTTTTGATTTTTTTCCCCTGGCTTCTGCCTCTCAGGAATTGCTTTTTCTTTCTCTTGCAGAGAGAAGAGGGAGATGAGCCAGGAAGGAGATATCCATTGCTCCTTGTAGTGCTCTGACCCTGAGTGAGGCAACATGTGGCTGATTCCTCTGGACTGTGATGACTGGAGACAGAAGGTGGGAAGCCCACATTTCTGGCTCCCTTCCTGGACACATGCACATCGGCATCCATTATTGCAAAGGCAGCGTGGAAGGTCCTGATTCAAATGTGGCCCACCCATCATTCCTACACCCACAGCAGGACAGAGAAGCAAAGAGAACTCGTCACCAGCCCCAGCCTCAAAGAGGCTTCAAGCATCCATCCAGCCTCTTCAGAAACCTTCCATCGATAGCTTTTGGTTTTCGTTTTTTACCTTTTTGGCTTTCCAAAATGCAGTTCATGAGGCCTTCATCAAGAATGCAACTTGGGCTTCCCTGGTGGCTCAGTGGTAAAGAATCTCCTGCCAATGCAGGGGACACGGGTTCGAGCCCTGATCTGGGAAGATCCCTCCTGCCAAGGGGCCATGAAGCCCGTGTGCCGCAACCGCCGAAGCCCAGGTGCCTGGAGCCCATGCTGAGCAACAAGGGAAAGCACTGTAATTACAAGCCCGCACCCTGCAAGGAGAGTAGCCCCCACACGCCGCAAATGGAGAAGGCCCACGCACAGCAACCAAGACCCAGGGCAGCCATACATAAATTATTCCGTAAAAAAATGCCAACTAGATCCATAAATATTTCCCCAGTTGTATCTCGGTGATTACACTTCTTTGAAATCCCCCTCAGAAGCCTCTCTTGTTCTGTCTTTCACACTTCATGAAACAATATTTTCCATGCGATACTTTGCAAACTGCTTTTTACCCTGACAGCCGTATATTTCTAATTACTCCAAGCCGAGGGTGCGTGCTGCATTTTATTTTGCTTTATCTTTATGATTGGATAAATCAATTTTAATGTCACGCCTTTAAAAATCTGGCTTCTTCCAGCTGGAAACAGATGTTTTGTTTTCTTGATGATACCTTAATGGGTCGTTCTTTGAAAGAGGCCCCAGTGGTTAAGACAGGCTCCTAAAACTCTATCTTACATGGTGCTCCAAACCTGCATGTCACCTAACACATTAAAACAGCAAGAAAAAATAAAAATAAATAAAACAGCAAGAAAACAAAACTTCTCCTCCCTGACTTAATGAAGAAAAATAGCCCACAGACAAGGGACCATAAGATCAAAAAGAAAGAGCTTGATTACATGCTCTAAAGATACAAGAGACTATCTTTTTTTTTTTTATTCTGTACTGGAATATAGGCAATTAACAATGTTGTGATAGTTTCAGGTGCACAACAGAGTGACTCAGCCTTATATACACATGCATCCAGCCTCCCTCTGGTGTCTCAGACCATAAAGAATCTGCCTGCAAGGCAGGAGACCCGGGTTCAGTTCCTGGGCCGGGAAGATCTCCTGGAGAAGGGAATGACAACCCACTGCAGTATCCTTCCCTGGAGAGACCCATGGGCAGAGGGGCCTGGTGGGCTACAATCAATGAGGCGGCAAAGAGTTGGACAAGACAGAGGGACTAACACTGCTGCTGCTAAGTCACTCCAGTCGTGTCCGACTCTGTGCGACTCCATAGACGGCAGCCCACCAGGCTTCCCAGTCCCTGGGATTCTCCAGGCCAGAACACTGGAGTGGGCTGCCATTTCCTTCTCCAATGCATGGAAGTGAAAAGTGAAAGTGAAGTCGCTCAGTCGTGTCTGACTCTTAGCGACACCATGGACTGCAGCCCACCAGGCTCCCCAGTCCCTGGGATTTTCCAGGCAAGAGTACTGGAGTGGGGTGCCATTGCCTTCTCCAGAGACCAACACATTCTCCCCCAAATTCTCCTCTCATCCAGGTTGCTACATAACATTGAGCAGAGTTCCCTGTGCTATACTGCATGTCCTTGTTGATTATCCATTTAGAATACAGCAGTGTGTTCATGTCCTTCTGAAACTCCCTAGCTATCCTTTCCCCCACTCCTTTACCCCTGGTTACCATGAATTCCTTTTCTAAGTCAACGAGTCTGTCTCAGTTTTGTAAATAAGTTCATTTGTATCATTTCCTTTTAGATTCTGCATATAGGGGATCAGTCAGTCAGTCAGTTCAGTTGTTCAGTCGTGTCCAACTCTTTGCGACCCCATGAATCACAGCACGCCAGGCCTCCCTGTCCATCACAAACTCCTGGCATTCCCAAACTCATGTCCATCGAGTCGGTGTTGCCACAGCCATCTCATCCTCTGTCGTTCCCTTCTCCTCCTGCCCCAATCCCTCCCAGCATCAGGGTCTTTTCCAATGAGTCAACTCTTCGCATGAGGTGGCCAAAGTATTGGAGTTTCAGCTTCAGCATCAGTCCTTCCAATGAACACCCAGGACTGATCTCCTTTAGGATGGACTGGTTGGATCTCCTTGCAGTCCAGGGGACTCTCAAGAGTCTTCTCCAACAACACAGTCCAAAAGCATCACATGGACCTGATTTTCACAGAATGAATGCTTTTTTGATATTTATTGCATATTTCACCCATAAGAGACCATCAATTATGCAGTCCTTGAGAGAGAGCAAGACTGTTACTTTTTTTTTTTAAGACTGCTACTTTTTTGTCTTCCATTAGTACAAGAGACATTTATTCATTGCCTCGAATCAAAAAAGTAAAAATGTCTGTCTTGTACTCAACCCTAAAGAAAGAATGAAATAATACCATTTGTAGCAACATAGATGGACCTAGAGATTATCATACTAAGTGAAGTCAGACAGAGAAAGACAAATATCATATGATATCACTTATATGTCAATCTAAAAAAAGATATACAAATAAACTTATATACAAAAACAGAAATAGGCTAACAGACATAGAAAACCAATCACTGGTTACCAAAGGGGAAACAAGGCAGGGAAGGGATAAATTAGAAGGTTGGGATTAACAGATACACACTACTATATATAAAATATATAATAATAAGAACCTGTTGTACAGCCCAGGGAACTAAACTTAATATTTTATAATAATCTATAAGGAGAAAGATTCTGAAATTGATTTTATATATATGTATGTATATATACATATATATCTGAGTCACACTGCTATAAACCTGAAAGTAACACAACATTATAAATTAACTACACTTTAATTTAAAAATGTCTGTCTTTTCTAGCTTCTATGCATGTAGGACATTTTTGTTTTTGAGTGTACAGATGTTTAAAACAATTAAGGGGTTGAAACGTGATAGGAGTTCTCAAAGTGTGTCCCACCACCTGGGAGCTTGTTAGAAACACAAATTCTCCAGACCGATTAAATTTGAAATTCCGAGAGTGGGCCTAGCAATCTGTGTTTTAACAAGCCCTCCAGGGTGATTCTGGTAAGTGTTAAAATTTAAGAACCACTCCTGTAGGGTAACTGAGAAATTAAAAATTAAGACAGTCTAATGAGAGAAGAGAATGTTTATTCCATCCATCATCACTAACAGAATCACTGATCATGTATTCAGTTCAAGATACAGGACACTGACCACCCCACCAGGCACAGAGTCAGAATAATATTCATCATCATTGCTGCTGTAGTATAGCTTTTTTCTTTTTAATGGAGAGAGTGTAGGCTCTATGAGCTTATTAATAATTGCATTTCTTTTTTTAATATTCATTTATTTAGTTTTGGCTGAGGCAGGTTTACTTGATCCACAGCATGTGGGATCTTAGTTCCCTGGCCAGTGGTTGAAATCACCTCCCTTGCACTGGAAGGCAGATTCTTGACCACTAGACCACCAGGGAAGTCTCTGTAATATAGCTCTTGCTTTCTTACAAAGTCAGACAGAAAGACCTCTGTATGTTTCCAAAATTTACTTCAGGGACTTCAGATTACAAAGATCCAAACCTTGTGGACTTTCCACTGGGGTAAACCTGTGCAAAGGGAAATAAGAATTTCCCCCTACAAAGCTGAAAGGACAGACTTCAGCCTACGTCTTCACATCATTTTGGGTTGTTGCCTCTGTCAAAACCCCAGAAGAAGCTCTAAAGTGAAATCACAGAAAACGTTTGGCAATGTGATGTTGGGAAACTTAAAATTGAACCCCCACCACCCCCTGCCCCCCGCCAGCCCCTGTTGGATGCAAAACTAACCTTTATGAGTGGCCACTCCCAAAGAGGAGGTGAATGTTTGGGGCTTCCCTAGTGGTTCAAATGGTAAAGAATCTCTCTGCAATGCAGGAGATGGGTTCGATCCCTGGATCAGGAAGATCTCCTTGAGAAGGGAATGGCAACCCACTCCAGTATTCCTGCCTGGAGAATTACATGGACAGAGGAGCCTGGTGGACTACAGCCCATAGAGTCGCAAGGAGTCGGACACAACTGAGCGACTAGTGCTTCTCACTGGGGTCATAGTCCCCTTCAAGCCTTCGTAAAAACATGCTGAGTGGAAGAGGTATTGACTATGTAATTCCGAAGAGGGATGGAATGTGGCTGCCTGGCCTGAAAAGAGTATGTGGATCAACCTGGAATCTATAGCTGGGAAGATACTGGGCTGATCAATCTTTATTCCCAGGCAATCAAGCAAGGTAGCGTCTTTAGTTCTCTCCACCGACGGCTCATAAAATGGGGGTATTGATCAAGGGGTCTAAATTTGTCATTTTGACTATAAAAGCAATTTGTTTTTGTGGAACAGTCATAAAAGATGAATGCATTTGGCTTCCGAACTTCAAAAACTATTCCTCTGGATAACTTTGCGAAGTTTTGCCGCAAGTTTCTTTGGGAAGTTACCAAGCTGTTTTCAAGTATTTTTATGGGTATGTGCGTGTAAATTACTTTAGGTGATTGAAGTGCCTACCAACACATCTGGAAACGAATTTCATACAGAAGATCATACTTTTCAATCCTCTGAAAGACATAAGCTAGCATTTATTAAGGATTTCCTACTTTGTGTCAGGCATATTATGAGGATTTTGCTTATGACTCCTGATTTAATGTATCCTCCTGATAAGTCTATATGTGGGGTATTTGGGTTTTTGTCTTTATTTTTTGGGTGAGGAAACTTTTGCTATAACAGTGATGTAATGTGCCTAAGGACACATAGCTAGGAAGCCAATAATGGACTCAGGGCTGTTCCTTTCAAAATCCTGTATTCCTTAAGAAGGTTAAAAATATTGTGGAAAATGTACATGTGGGTTCCAGGCCACACAGATCACAGGCAAAGATGTATACAATTTTAGAAACAGCTTCTTTCCTCCAAAACAGACATTTATGAAACAAGTTGCTCCTTCACGGAGCTAAAAACTGGCCTATACGTTGTCTTAGTTGGCAACTTTTGCCCTAGAAAAGTAGAGGAAGGCTGTAATTTGTGGTGAGAGTTTGGAGATAATCAGCAGGATATTTAAATGAACATCAGTAAATGATCCTGGTGGCTCAGAAGATAAAGAATCTGCCTGCAATGCAAGACGAGTTTGAAGCCTGAGTCAGGAAGATCCCCTGGAGAAAGGCATGGTAACCCACTCCAGTATTCTTGCCTGGAGAATCCTATGGACAGAGGAGCCTGGTGGGCTACAGTCCATGGGGTCACAAAGAGTCAAGACACAGCTGAGCAACCAACGTTTTCAGCCATACATGTAAAGGTACATCAGTAAACGATCAGAGAACTAGGCTGTAGTGTAAGAAGGAAAAAGTAGAATGAAATAGAGATGATAAGTCATGAGGACCCAGAGAGACAGAGATGAGGAAGCAGGTACTCGAGAATTTTCAGGACCTGTGAAAGCTGAGCATATGTCTTCCACTAATTTGTAACAATCTGGATCTTTACCATAAATCCTCCATGGCATAAACAAGCATTTGTAAGTTTCTCCTTGTGATCAAATAGACACTTAACCAGGATATAAGCTACTGTCTATGAGCTACAAGGAAGCAGATACTGAATCTTTCTTTTTCACCATTGTTTACACATGCCTAGTATAACACCTGGCACATCAGAGGTACTCCAACAAAAACAGACCAATGAGTGAATTAACTCCTTAAATATATGTTGTTAGAAACTGCATTCCTGTGCAAACAACACACAAGCCAACTCTATCCTCAAGCTGTGCCTTTTTGGGTGAAACTCTGGAGACTTAAACAACAATGGTTTTCAAAATGCAGAGACTAGCAAAGTGAATCACTTAATCCTTCCCCCTCCCCCTTTCAAAGCTCTCTCTTCTTGGGAGTTTCCTGGTGGACTAGTGGTTAGGACACTAGGATTTCACTGCCATGGCCTGGGTATAATCCTTGATTGGGGAATTAAGATCCCACAAGCCCTGTGGTGTGGCCAAATATATATCTATATCTATCTATCTATGCACAGACATAGGTATATATATATGATAGGTATAGATATATATCTATATATGTAGATGGGCTTCCCTGGTGGCTCAGATGGTAAAGAATCTGCCTATAATGTAGGAGACTGGGGTCCTATCTCTGGGTTGGGAAGATACTCTGGAGAAGGGAATGGCAACCCATTCTAGTATTACTGCCTGGAGAATTCCATGGACAGAGTAGCCTGATGGGCTACAATCCACAGAGTCACAAAAAGTTGGATACGACTAACACACACACACACACACACACACACACCTGGTAGCTCAGTCATAAAGAATCCACCTGCCAATTCAGGAGATGCAAGAGACGCAGGTTCAATCCCTGGGTCAAGAAGATCCCCTGGAGAAGGAAATGGCAATCTTCTGCTCCAGTATTCTCACCTGGAAAATCCCATGGACAGAGGAGCCGGGTGGGTCGCAAAGAATCAGACACGATTCAGTGACTGACCATGCATACTTCCCTTCTAATAGTTCTGATGCCTATATTAATTCAGGTCAATGGATGACAGAGTTGTTTCTCAATGCTAATCCTTTAAAGACATCTGCAGTATAGTAGAGGATTCTGGGATACAGTAGTTCTCAAAATTGTAGAAATACTATAGTGACATGTGTGCATAGATACATTCTCTTCTAACGTGTTACGTATTAATTTGCTGAGTGCTCGCTCTGGTCCAGGCCTAGTGGTGCTTTAGGTAATTTATTATGCTTGCTTGATTCTCACATTAATCCATCACTCGGGCAAAGCAGGTGTGATGATTCTTTTGTTAGGGCTGTAGAAACTAAAGCTCAGAGGTAAGACATTTTGCATAATAAGTTCACGGATAATAAGTAGAATCACTGGTGCCAAGAGATGTCCATGGCACCAAAGTGTGTAGAGCTGACATCCAGCTCACTTTCCTTTTGTGCAGACTAAACTGGTGTCTTTACTGACCCACTGTTCAAAGTAAAAGGGATTCGATGACAGACACACCAAACATTGTGTCACACCAGCAGGTGAAAATTCCATCAACGTGATGACCATATCTAACCTACCGGCCACAACAGGGCGAAGACTAAATCATAGGACATCTCTACTGGCTCAGTTTGCTGGGCCATCTTGTCCAGCTCGGGTATCAGACTATCAGACTGAGATATTTTCTGGTATGTGTGACGCTGGCCTCACGAGGTTAGCACTACAGTCTAGCTTTTAAATATCTGAGAGAGGACAGAAAAAGAGAGAGGAAGGACTTCCTTGGTGGTCCAGTGGTTAAGAATCTGCCTTCCAATGCAGAGACAAAGGTTCGATCCCCGGTTTGGGAACTAAGATCCCACACACTATGAGGCAACTAAGCCCATGCATCACAGCTGCTCAGTTTGTGGTCTAGAGCCCACGTTCCACAACCAGAAAAGCCACTTTAATGAGAAGCCCGCACACCGCAACCGGAGAGTAGCCCCTACTCACCACAACTAGAGAAAGCCTGTGAACAGCAACAAAGACCCAGAACAGCCAAAAATAAGACAAAACAAATATTCTAAAAAAGAAAGATGACATTAACTGAGATGTAAAGAATAAGCCAGACGCTGCTCAATAAGTAGCAAGTAGCCAGCATAGATGAAGGTCCTGGTGTGGAAATTGCTTGGTGTTCCAGGAACCTCAAAAAAGGTCACTTTGGCTGGACATTCCTGGATGATGAGAAAGTGGGATGCTGGACTTAAGCAGGCATCTCCCACTGTCCATCCTTGTATTAACTAACTCTGTGTATGTGACCCTTCATGAAGCAGGGCCTACTAAAATAAGCTTGCCTCCGCAAACTGCTTCCTCAATTCAGAGCGTATAAGAAAAAACAGACACAAAATACAGAGAGGGAAAATAAAGGGGTCATATCTTCTCAAAAAAGTGGATTTTGCTTGGAATCTGTCCAGCGTTTTCAACACTCCTTCTTTATAACAAATGTTGTGTTTTGTCCTCTTTCCTCTCTAAAATGAAATTCATACATAACAGGATTATCTACATGCATAATTCAAAAGAAATATAATGACTTATCCATAAGGTAATGAACCCATGAAAGGAAAGTGATTTCAAATGAAACAATATGCATTTCAATGTGAAGATGCGCCAACATGACTACTCTGAAAGGCACAACGAAATCGTCAAAGGCTTTAGCCATTCGAAGAGATAGCATAAATGTGGTACCATACAAAGTGACAGACTTCTCTAGAAAGCTTAATAACTTTTGAAACTGCTCTAAACTCAACAGAATGCAATCTTATCTTGATTTGCCCAGTGATTGCATCCCCCAAATTTGGTGTATATTGAAACGATGCAAAATATTGTCTATTTATATATCAATGGTGTCAAGCAGTAAGATCCACTGTTTATATATAGGCTTTCCTATCTACCACCAGATTTCCCTGATGGCTCATCAGTAAAGAATTCGCCTGCAATGCAGAAGCTGCAGGAGACGTAGGTTTAACTCCTGGGTCAGGAAGATCCCATGGAGGAAGGCATGGCAACCCACTCCACTATTCTTGCCTGGAGAACCCCATGGACAGAGGAACCTGGTGGGCTTCAGTCCATGGGGCTGCAAAGAGTCAGACACAACTGAAGAAACTGAGCATGCATGCACGGAGGCATCTATCATCACTACTGTCCTGTATGGTATTTGAAAACCAACTCGATTCTCTGTTGGATGAACAGCCCCATCCTATCACTATAGGAGATTAATCATCCCCGGTCTTTGCCCACTAAACATGAATGGCATCTCCAAGCAAGTATGTCAACCAAAAATAATGCCTCCCACACATTAACAAAGTGTCCCCTTGGTATACATATATGTGGTGTGTGCATGCGTATCCATGTTTGCATGCAGTGGGGTGGGACACTGTTAGGAAAATCTGTGGGGCTGTGGCTTTCGGTTGGGGATTCACCATGCTGAGAAGCTATGATCCTTGTGAGCAGAATGATGAAGATCTCAGCATGACTTCCTAAATTGTACATGACCAGGTGACCCACAGCCATATTTACATATATTTGTGTATTAATAAAGGAGAATGAAAATAGCATGATAAATGAAATGTTCTATTCCTGAAAGGAAAAACTCATGATTTCAAAGATGTCTGTCCTCCAACCAATTAATCTATAAATTCATCACAGTTCCAATCCACACACCAGCAGTATTTATTAGGGGATTTTCCAGACAATTTTTAAATCCACACGAAGGAGGAGGGGTCTGAAAGAATAACCGCCACAATTTTGCAAATGGTGAACCATTAGGGAGGAAATGTGGTATCCACTATCAAAGACAAGAAGTATAAAGTTCACATGATTAAAAGAGGGTGATATTTGCTCAGTGGAGCGGGGACCAGGGATGAAACAGAATAGTGAGTCTAGAAATAGATGGACTGGATTCACGTGCAGTGATCAGTACACACCAAAATCGGACATTTCAGATCAGCAGGAAAATGAGATTAGTTATTCCATAAATGGTCTTAGAATATTTTGGATATCCAGGGCAGAACTGGTGGAGGGGGGTCTTTAAGGTGTCTGTGAGGTTAAAAAGAAAAATGAGAAAATTTACATGAAAGTCGTTATGGTAGAATAGGGATTTCCCTGCTGGTGCAGTGAATGGTTAAGACAGCGCTCCTGATGTGGGGGGCCTGGGTTCCATGCTGTTCAGGAAGCTAGATCCCACTTATCACAACTAGAGATCCCACGTGTGGCAACTAAGACTCAGCACAGACAAATTAATTATAAAATGAATTTGTTTAAAAAATTACTAATACTGTTGGAATATAACAGTAGGTTCAATGTGAAGAATGACTGTCATCCCCAAATGAGCCAGTGTTGAAGTTCAGGATGAAAGGTTGCACGATAATTAAAGGTTTTAGTGCCCTGACCATTCATTTTTCAAAAGATATTTTAGCCTCCTCTAAAAATGAAGCAAAACATAATAATTTACTAATTAATTAATAAAATATAAGGATATATGTATTATAGAAAAAATTATTATACTAATTCATAATTATATTATTATAGAAATATAAAAATAAATTATAATTAATTATCTAGTTAATTAACTAGTGGATCCACTGTACAAACACTAAAATAACTCCTGCAGTGTCGTCTCTCTGACTGAGAGTGTTCCACACTTTGCTAAGGTAACAGCGTTGTTCGGGTGTGGAGAACCTGGCCCAGGTTACCCCGACCTTGATCTTCCCATCACTCTCTGGGGCCAATGGATGCCCCCTGTTGCTCACTTTTATGCTAAAGCTCACAATCTCTAAACTAATTAAGAGCACATCTCTGAGCTTGCCATGCTGAAATACCATCAGGCATAGTTTCTCAACCTGGGCATATTGGGCCAAATAATTCTCTGTTTTGGGAAGCCCTTCCATGCACTGTAGGCTGTTTAGCAGAATACTGGGGTGGCATCTAACCACTGGATAAGAGTAGCAAATCTGTCTTCTACCAAAAATGTCCCTAAAATCTGCCAATCTACCCAAGCTGAGAACCACTGGAGTAAAATGTAATATTTCATTTCTTTTGGTGTTACCAAAAACAGGATCCAGCTGCTTTCCATTCAAAAGTCAATAAAGAGGCCAAGTTGGTGGAAAGGAAAGTTTGCTTTATTCTGGATGCCAGCAACTGGGGGTCGGTGGGGAGGGCAGACATCTGTCCAAAGGTCGACTCCCCCCCACCCCACCACCACCACTGACAATTACGGGGCAAGAGCTTTTACATTACAGATGGAGGGAGGGGGCTCCATGCAGAAATAGCACAGTCGGCTCTGACAGCCATCCTGAAATTGGTCATCAGTGGTCTGACCAGCATCATCTTGATTGTTTTAAGTACAGTTCATCTTCAGCTCCAGGTTCAGTCTGTTTCCATTTTCTTGAGGCCAATTCTTAGCATTGTGACAGCTTATGTCATGCCTACAGTCTGGTCCTCATGTAGTTAACTTCTTCCACCTGAGGGGGTTTCAGTATCTATAAGACAGCTCCCAAGAAAAGGCTCAGAATAATATCTTTAGCCCTTAAGAAGGTCCCTGATTATGGTTACTGACTGCTGCTGCTGCTAAGTCACTTCAGTCGTGTCTGACTCTGTGTGACCCCATAGACGGCAGCCCACCAGGCTCCCCCGTCCCTGGGATTCTCCAGGCAAGAACACTGGAGTGGGTTGCCATTTCCTTCTCCAATGCATGAAAGTGAAAAGTGAAAGGGAAATTGCTCAGTTGTGTCCGACTCTTAGCGACCCCATGGACCGCAGCCCACTAGGCTCCTCCGTCCATGGGATTTTCCAGGCAAGAGTACTGGAGTGGGGTGCCATTGCCTTCTTTGATGGTTACTGACTAAACTACTACTATTTGGTTCCTTTGTTTCTGCATTTTCTCACTTCTCTGTTAACTTATTCTTTGGCTAAAGTTTTTCCACAGACAAAAGGCAGACCAAGGACATGCCGGGCAGGGACTGTAGGGTCCCGCTCCACTTCACTGATAGCCATATGAAAGGACTCTTCAGCTGTCTTAAGATTCCCCTTGTGCTTCACAAGCTTGACATGCTGAGATATTCTGTGCTAACTCTCATAACTGCCCCCGGCCCAAATAGAGATGCCAATGGAGACACAAAAAATATATATGTAATTTTTTAAAGGCTTGCCTTTTCTTCACTAGATTGTCATCTTCTGTTCCAAAAGTATCTCCTCCTCTTAAACCTGGCCTCTGCCTCAAGGTCTAAGTTTGGAGAGCATGAGGTTAAAATATAAAATTTATATATATATATAAAATATATATATACATATACTGGACCAAACTGGCAAGACTGGGGTTTGTAGTGGCCTTTTATCTGTGGGGCAGTTCAGAACAGGAAAGTATTTCAGGTAAATATTTCATCTGAAACTGGACAGAGATACCCACAGTGTCTTTCCATCCCACTTTCCAAAGCTCCTTGGCTGTGCTGAGAGAATCTCCCTCTTGGCTTCAAAACTGACTACACATTTAGCTGTAAGGGATGCAGGATGCTGACTTCAAATTTTAGAATCTGAGCTTCATTAATGTTTCCTTTGAACAAGACTGAAGGTACAATAAAATGTGACTACCTGCCCCTTCTTAATTTTTCAGTTTTTTAGGGTTTGGTATTCTTCTCTGATGGCTCAGCAGGTAAAGAATCTGCCTGCAGCACAGGAAACACAGGAGACATAGGTTCAATCCCTGGGTTGGGAAGATCCCCTGAAAAAGGAAAATGGCAACCCAGTCCACTATTCTTGCCTGGGAAATCCCATGGACAGAGGAGCTTGGTGAGCTGTAGTCCAAAGTGTAGCAAAGAGGTAGATACAACTGAGCAACTATGCACGCATGATTCTGCCCTCCAACATCACAGTGACTTAACATGTTAGAAATACAAACAAAGAGAAACCAATCCATGTGAATGAGGACATATTTGCTGGGCACTGCTGGAGCAGAATCCATCATTTAATCCTCTCTGTTCTCTGCCCTCTGAGGGGTTTCCAGTGACTGCCTATTCAATTTACATCCAGTTGGTTGGGACCATCTCAAGAACTCAGGGTTGAGAACAACATTTTCAGACAAGGATGTTCTGTCAGTAGCCTCTGAATCCTCAGCACCCAGAAAAGTACATGAAATGAATTTGATTTCATTCGTTAAAAAGTCTGCTGAAAACCAGTCATTATTAAGGGAAGCAGGAAGAGATTCCACCACATGGATAAGCCCGGGCAAAGAAAAATGAAACCAAACCTCTATTTTGCTGCAAATTTAAGGCCTCTATGTCTAAATTGGTAATAAAGAGAATGATCTCCTTTACTGGTTAAGTGTCTAGCCTGGGGATCAGAATCCGGCGTTTCTGGGAGGCTGGAATTCCAAAGAACACTACTGGCCTTCATGTTGTGGTTTAGTTGCTCCAGTTGTGTCCTACTCTTTGCAACCCCATAGACTGTAGCCCACCAGGCTCCTCTGTCCCTGGAATTTCCCAGCCAAGAACACTGGAGGGGGTTGTCATTTCCTCCTCCAGGGGATTTTCCTGACCAGGGATTGAGCCAGGGTCTCCGGCATTGGCAGGCGGATTCTTTACCACTGACCCACCAAGGAAGCACCTCTTAAATATTTATTGAACTTCCAAGATGTCCCAGGCACTGGGGCTACAGGAATAAAACAATAAAAAGTAAAATAATATCAAATAAATGATCTAGGGTATAGCTGGAGTCGAGAGATCTAATAGAACAGTTCCTATTGAACTAGAACTTAAGGAAGAGCTTAATACACAAAAAAGATTTCCCCCAAACTATACAACGACCACCTATATATAAAAGAAGAAAAATGTTAAACAGTTTGCAGCAGAGGTGAGGGATTTGGCTGAACAGCAAATACATGAAAAGATTCTCAATCTTAGTTTTGGTAAAGGAAATGGAAACTAAGCAGATACCAATTTTCACCTATAATATTGTTAAATTAAAAAATTAGCATTTACTATGTGCATTAATTTTGGAAATGAGTTCTCATAGATTCCCTGTGATAATGTTAATAGCTGCACCTTTTTGTAAGGTGATTTGTAGGGTTTACTAAGATTAAAACTGTATATACCCTTGACCAAGTAAAATTGCTCTTGGGACTTTGCTGGCAGTCCAGTGGTTAGGAATCCACGTTTCCATTGCAGGGAGTATGTCTTTGATCCCTGGTTGGGAACTAAGATCACACATGCTGTGAAACAGAGTAAAAACAATAAGACTGCTCTTAGGTGGCTCCAGGGGGCCATTTCTCCTGATAGTCATACCATTCTGTACCCATCCCCCGCGCCACACACATGCAGACATTGGACTTGACCATGACACTTGCTTTGGCCAACGGAACGTGAGGATGTATGAGGCAATGATAAGGCTTGGGTCATTCCCTCTTGGAAACCTAAAAACCACCATGTTGTTCTACTCCAGCCATATTGAGAGACTTTCTGAGAGAGAACAAAGTGGTCCAGCTGATCAGCCAGAAGAAGGTCCCAGACCTACAGCCTTAGAAGAGCTGGGTCAGTTACACCCTAGCCATTCAGGCAGTCCTAGCTGAGAACTCAGATGTCATGCCCCAGAGTTGAACCATCTCCACCATGGTTTTATCATTACTGCAGTGAGTGGAGTGGTGAAAAACAGATGCAGTCAGAATGTCTACCAACAGGGGAGGGATGAACGGACCATGCTACATCCATTCTATAGACTCGAGTGTGAGGATCACAGTAGAAAAAATCTTACACCTGCCCATCTGAATACATACCATCCTATGATAAGTGGAAAATGGCAGCATTGTAGACAATCCCGGTGTTGTAAAAGTACATTCAAACCCTTAAATAAATGCAAAGTAAATCTGTGTATGAACAGGAAAAATGTGCAAGACTGTATTGGGTTGTTGACATGAGCTATTTCAGGAGGGTGGGAGGAGGGACATGGTGAGGTGGAGATTATTGCCTTTTAAAATCTGTTTTTAAAGTAATGCAGTCATTACACGCACGATTCTGGTAATTAAAGAGAATCTAATGAAAAAATGGGAGCACAAACAGTGTTTTAAAAAGATCAGCCTCTGAAAAAAATCAACATTAAAAAAAAAAACTGGGAGAGTAAAATTAAGGGTGCCTGCAGGAAGGTTCTTTCACAAATTTTAAATGAGCATTATTATTATTATTATTATTATTATTATTATTTTTGGCCAGGCTTAAATTCAGATTAATTCTGTGAAAAGTTTCAGTAGCCTTTTTCCACCTGGGTTTTCAAGATTCATTTATTGTGATTATTTGGCATTTTCCCAAGCAAGTTCCACTGGAAAGGGCAAACATCTGGTTTTATCTCTGTGAACATATTTACTGTGTGTGTCTGTGTGTTGCAGGAAGCACACTAAATGATCAATTTAAATCCTTTTGCTCTGGAATTCAAATGACTTGGAAGCTTAAGAAAATATTCTGTCTTCTAAATATTATACACATGGAACAAATGATCCCAAAATGTTGCTGTCCGATACTTGTCATTGCGTTTCTTTTTTTGTAGGAAACTTCTGCATGTACAATAGAATCTAGACAAATTCATGCCAATATGCTTGACTTTTTTCTTCCTTTGTCTAATACCATGGTTCTCCATTTTGCCTTCCTATTGAAAACTTCTAGAAGGCTTTGAAAATATACAAGTGCCTGGGTCTCACCCAGAGATTTTGATTTAATGTGGATGAAGCCTCGGCATGAGTGTTTGGGAAAGAAACCTCAGGTGATTTTAATCTGCACTCAACATTGAAAACCACTGGTGTGACGAAGAGTATGAGTAATAATTATTCTCAATGAACACTTAACATATTTTTATCTTTTCTTTTGAATCCATGACAAATTGAATACTATTTCACAAAGTTTTAACATGAACTGTACTTTACAGGAGTTGAGTTGTTTGAAAATTGGTAAAAGAAATGATCATTTAATTAAAAAATTCTGCTAACCAGGAATATCATTTAATGTGAACACAAGTCCTGTGTGAATTACAAGAGGTTTTCAGAGGCTGACATGTGTGTTTCCATATCAAAATATCAAAGCCTCACTTGATAGTAACACAAAATAGTGTTCAGGACTCAGTGCTATAATTAGGTTGGCATTTCGCAGCTGTGTTGTAATGTTTAATCAGGTTGTAGCATTTCATTCACAAAATTCCTTGCATGAGGTAACCTCTGATTTAAAAAAAAAATCTGTGTTTCACAATGATTTTTCTCTAATGTAGTTTGAACTGAACAAAGCATATGTGGACAAGCTCCCTTTAAAATTGTGAACTTAGAATAGCATTGACATATATACAGCACCTTTTGTAAACTAGCTAGCTAGCAGGGAGCTCAGCTCAGTACTCTGTGATGACCTAGAGAAGTGGGTTGGGGAGATGGGAGAGATGCTCAAGAGGGAGTGGGTATATATATACACACAGCTGATTCACACCGTTGTATAGCAGAAGCCAACACAACTCTGTAAAGCAATTATATTCCAATTAAGAAGATACACATAGAATCATGAACTTGCCCTGAATTGATCTTCACTAACTTCTTTACTTTTAAAAGCATCTCTGAGCAGTTGATTTTCTGCCTCAAATGATTCTGAACTCTTCCCCTGGACTGTACACTTCTCCAGGGGACAGAAAGTTTGTGTTCACAGTGCTAGGCACATAATAGGGTAATTAAATGCCTGCTCCCCTGGTTAATCATTTTTGCTCGGAAATTTTGTTTGCTATAAAATACCATCCCATGCACTAGAAAGGTCGCCAAGATTCTGGCATATTTGAGGAAGAGTCATCAGCTTCCTGGGGTTTTGACAAGAAGTATATTTACTCTATGAGTGGTGAGACAGACTTCATCTTGTTGCTTTTCTCAAAAGGTCTGATGTGTTCTCTTGTGACTCTTGGGTCTTCAGCCCAGTATCAGCCCACCATAACAAAGAACCCCAGACTGGGTGACTTATAAAAACCAGACATTAATTTTTCACAGTTCTGGAAGTTGGAACTCCAAGATGTCAGTGCCAGTAAGGTCAGGATCTGGTGAGAAACTTCTGCTGGATTTCAGCCTTCTTATTGTGTCCTCACATGGCTGAAAGAGAGATTCCTGGCCTTCTCTTGTATATGCATGCATGCTAAGTCACTTCTGCTGTGTCCAACTCTTTGCCAACCCATGGACTATAGCCCGCCAGGCTCCTCTGTCCATGGGATTCTCCAGGCAAGAATACTGGAGTGGGTTGCCATGCCCTCCTCCAGGGGATCTTCCCAACCCAGGGACTGAACCTGTCTCTCTTATATCTCCTGTATTGGCAGGCAGGTTCTTTCACCTGGGCCACCTGGGAAGCTCCATGTCCTCTTATAAGGGCACTAATCCTATTTGTGTGAGTCCCACCCTCATGATCTATTCATGAAAGATCCCCGTCCTAATACCATCACACTAGGGACTATGACAATGACTTCTGGGGGTCATTTGGCCGCTCTGAGGCCAACTTTCATGGGTACAGTAAGGACAAAGGCGCTAGCAGTCAGGCACCATTAGTGTTCATCATCTGGGGACCCTGAAAGCTATTGTCCAAGTGTACCAAACCCACTCCTGCATCTGCACATCCTTTTCCCTGGATGCATCCTCAGTGAATCCACATGGGCCCACTGCCCATGTGTTTACAGCCAGACCCAAGGGGTGGCGAGGGGCAGCTCTTTGCAGAGGGCACTGCAGACACTCTCCAAAAGCCTGTGTATGCTGCTCGTGGTTGGCCAGGTGGTGAGGCTTGGAAGCGGGCCCAGGTTGATTGAGCCATGGGACAGATTCCAAGGCAGTATCTGAGGACTTGCATACAAGAATTCTGGATCCTAACGTGGCAGCCCAGGTAGTTACAAACGTAGATTAGTCATGGTGGGAGGACAGAGCATCTTCTATTTATCAGTTTGTTTACTTGATTTATAACTCTTGAGTATGGAGACATGTGTTGTGTGCAGCAGATGCTGAGGGTGCCCCCCCTCCTCATGTTCCCTGGCTTCCCCACTCAGGTGCACTCAGCTTGACTTCCAATTGTCAAGACAGCATCTCTGTGCCTCGGGGCTTCAGGTTCCTGGTGGAGTCTGTTCCGCTGCTGAAACAGCAGGCGGAACATGAGAGGAATGGGTCTCCCAGGAGCAACTTCCAAGAAAAGACCGATGGGCATTGGGACAGAAGTACTCCAGATTCTCCACCCAGGGGTGTGTGCCCTCTGAGTTACCCCATCAGGGGAAGTCCGCCATCATCCACATGATTGACATGCTTAATGACACCTTTTATTGGCTCTATGCCCTCCCTTGTCTTACTTCCCCTCCCCTTCTTGTCTACAAAATCTATCTGCATTTCAATGCTTGTTTCAGCTGCTGCTTCTGGGAGAATCCAAACCAAGATGGTGCACAAGCGCCATTTACGTGCTTGTCCCAAGCCTACAAATGTAAGGCGGTGGGCTTGGTGTGACCACTTTGTCTCCCTCATCTTGACTCCTCACTTCAGCCAAATGAACGAGGTTATGATGATCCCCATTTGAAAAGGCTTTGAGCATGAAAGTCATTTATCCATGGCCCCAAACTAAGACATAAGACAATAATTAAGAGTGTATATAATCTCATCTGTCCCTTACTTGCTGTGTACCCTCATGCAGGTGGCATCTGATGCACAAGATGGAGATGATGGGGAAGTCGTATCCATCTGAAAGTTCCAGGGAGATGATGGCAGTGAGAGATCAGATACACTATGAACCGCTTTACTTCTCAGGATTATTACATCCACACTGACCTAACCTCAGGACAATGCAATTGGGTTCCCACCTCTTCTCTACCTCTTTATCAATTTCTTATTTCTTCTTCCCTTTCCTCTTTTCCCTTCTGAGACCTGAATGATAAGAATTAAGATTTCTTATTTTACGACAATCACAATTATCTAGACTCAAGTTAAAAATATAAGACAAAATTTTCTCCTTGCATGTCCCTCTTTTTCAGTATAACTTCAGTTGAACAAAAACTAAGGTCTTTACTGTGGACTCACTGCTTTGCTAGAACCATGGAAACATCAGACATTAGTGTCCCTAGTCAAAGAATCAGGGGCTTCCCAGGTGGCTCAGCGGTAAAGAATCCAGCTGACAATGCAGGAGACTCGAGTTCAATCTCTGGGTGATGAAACTGCCCTGGAGAAGGAAATGGAAACCTCCTCCATTATTCTTGCCTGGGAAATCCCATGGACAGAGGAGACCGGCAAGCTACAGTCCAAAGGGTCGTGAAGTCAGTCATGACTGAGAGACTAAACAACACAAAGTAAAAGAATACAGTAGCTCTTGGGGATACATGTCATCTTTAATCAGTGTTTATTGATTCTCATTCTCAAACAGTATTTGAGTATCAAAAAACAAAAAACACAATTATGTAAGATTCTGTCTTGTGTGCATGTTAAGTTGCCTCAGCAGTGCCCAACTCTTTGTGACCCTGTGCACCGTAATCCACCAGGCTCCTCTGTCCATGGGATACTCTAGGTAAGAATACTGGAGTAGGTTACCAAGCCCTTCTCCAGGGGATCATTCCAATCCAGGGATCAAACACATGTCTCTTAAATCTCCAGCATTGGCAGGTGGGTTCTTTACCACTAGCACTACCTGGGCCACCTAAGATATTTTCTTATTTATTTAAAATAAAATGATCAGGGATACTTGTGAATGTATATGTGTCACGTGTATATGTTAAGTGTCACACATTCCTTGGCCCTATAGTTTTGACAGCTGCAGTTGTAAATGTTATTTGGCCTTGACCTTTTAAAGAACACCATTTTAATGTGCTATATTCCTGTGAGATCATTTGAGGGAAATGGGAATCATTAGGGTAGAATATAATTATCTCTTTAAAAACTTTTATTATTTTCTAAAATATGCAAATAGTATTTCTAAACAGTAGATGAGTTCATAATTACAGATATGCAAGTGGATTCTAAAATCATCATTATAAAATCCCACCATCCAAAGAGAATCACATTAACATTTTGATACAGATTCTTTTAAAGTCTTTTGTATATAATACAACAGTTGTCCACATGACTAGCTGACCCATTCTTTCAGGACAGAGACTAAGCCCTCCTTCCCATTGCCTATCTGCTGAGAGAGGGAAAGCGTATCTAGGCAACCAGAGGCCCATGGGGACAGAGGCTAAATCCATGTGCCTCTTGAAATTATAGTAAGCAGGTTCTTTCTTAAAATGCTTTGGGCTTAAACATATACCAAGGAAAGCTTTCCAACTATTTCATCATATCTAAATGACCACACAATATTCTGTTTAATATAGCTACTATAATCCATTTAGTCAATTTGGAATGACTGGGTATTTGAGCTTCTCTAGTATCAATCTACTATATACAATACTCATAAATAAATAAGTTCCTACACCCATTTCAGGGCACTTGACATAATTTGCCAATCTGTTTGCTTCAGGTCTCCGGATACCCACTTTGCTTTGTAAAACCCATTAAAACATCAGTTCCTTCAACTTTCAGCTAGAATTTGCAGACTGATGACCCACAGATGTATTCTGTTTGTTCTAGATGATATTTTCAATATTTGCAAACCCCACCTGCATATATGAATGTCTTCTTTCTCAGAAAGAACTCTGGCCACTGTAGATCCATAACCCCATATAGCAATAAGCAGCAGGGTCTGAGTTTCAGGGCCTCATTAGTCTGCACCCCGGTTTCCACAGTATCCTCCTCCCCACAGCCCCACTCACCATTTGTTTGCTCACTCATATCTCCTGACTGCCCTCACTCCTCAGGCATTCCAGTGTGTGATCACCTGTTGGTCACCATGAATTTCTTAGTCATTGAATGGCACCAACCTGTGTTACCCTATGAGCACTGGACTCTGGGCCAAAATGTAACATCCCAACTCTAAAGTTAAGAGATGTGTGACTTTAGACAACTGAGTTCCCTGAGGACTAAATTTGCCCTCTGATGATATAACCTCATTAACTCATGATCCTTACAAATATCAAATTAGATAACTCATGTTGAAAGCCCCTTGAATACAGCACAATCCCCCAACAAATGTGCACTATAATTATCAGCCCATGGGAGAAAGTTTCCTGTTCCATTGATATGTCCACTCTGAGTGCAAGATAAAAATGAGGGCAAGGATAGGGCAAGAAGACCAATTAGACTATTAACCCACAGTAAATAATAATAAAACACCAAATTTACATTACTGGTGTCACCAACGCTCATTGGCTGTTCACCAAAACCACTTCTTCTTATTTGTGGCACAGAGATAGACTACAGTTCCCAAGCTATCTTGCCGCACAGATGGTCACGTGACTGAGGCCACAGAATGTGAACGTAAGTGATGTATGCCACTCAGGTCTGTCCCAGCAGCTCTCCCACGATCCTCACTGCTTTCTTTCTCCCTTCCCTTCACCCTGATAACTTTGGTAACCTTGGAACCGAGGTACCAAAGGCAATGGGATAGAATTGGATTTGTCAATCTTTGCTTAATGAGAGCTCTCTATTAGCAATATCTGTTTGTATTTTACATACAATAGAAACGAATGTCATGTGTATAAGCCATTATCAATTTGGGTGTGTTTGTTAACAATTTTTTTTTTAAGGGAGAATTTTCCAGTGGCCCCGTAGGACTCCACACTCTCATTGCTGAGGGCCCAGGTTCATTTCCTGGGCAGGGAACTAAGATCCTACAAGTCAAGCAGTTCCTCAAAAAAAAAAAAAAATGTTCCTTAATAAAGAGTGTTAATGGAAATAACCAATAAACCTACTTGTAGTAGGAAGAGAGGAGAATTTTATTCACTCCAAACTGAGGACTATAGCCTGGGAAACACAGATTCAAGAAGCACTTGAATTCTATTTTGTTGAACTACAACATGAAGAGGCTTAGAAAAAGCAAAAGCTGCAAAATACATAAGCTGTTTGTCAAGAATTAGGATTGGAGCTGGCAAGAAGTAAGGTGCTTGTTAAGCAAGGGTTGGTTGGGGTCTGAAATGGTTGCTTAGTTACAACAGGAGGCCTTGAGATGCAGCTGGCAGCTGCTCATAGATACTGTTTTGAGAATTGCTGGTGGTGTCCTTGAGGCTAATAGAGTTCATAAAATTTAAGTTCTCAGTATTATAGGAACATGTCTACAACTATGTCCACAACGGCCACCCAGCTCCATTTTTGATGCATGAATGCATTCTTTTATCTAATGGTTAAAGTCTAAGCACAATGCATGTTTAATAGGCTACAATAGGCTATTCTGTTTACCCTAAAGTCCATGTGGGCCTTCTCTGGTGGTTCAGTAGTAAAGAATCTGTCTGCAATGCAGGAGACGTGGGTTTGACCCCTGGGTCAGGAAGATCCCCTGGAGAAGGAAATGGCAACCCACTTCAGTATACTTGACTGGGAAATTCTATTGACTGGCAGGCTACAGTTCATGGGGTCACAAAAAAATGGATGCGATTTAGCAACTAAACAACAACAACAACAACAACAACAACACAAAAGCTGAGGTGAAACCATGTAGAAGTCAGAATGACTTCCCCAGGGGTCAATGTGTGAAAATTCTTTTCCATCAATAGTTTGCAGTGTCAGAATATTATAGGTAGAAAAACTTTCTGAATCTAGTTATGAATTTCTTTTCTTTTTCTGTCTTTTATTTTTTGAGTTAAAATCAGTAAGAAAAAATAGCAAACGTCAGTTTCAAGCCAATTAAGGATACTTTTGGTTACAAATGCAGTACTTGGAAGCTGATTACGAAATACTTCCTGGGAGACACATCTTCTTGCTCACAGAGTTAGCCGAAAAGCAATTAATTTTTATTTTAAGAAAACATGAGAGAGCTTTTCAGTACAAAGCAGAGAAATCAAGAAAGAAATGTGTCTATAAAGTGACAGAACATAAGTGCACTTAGATGGATAGCAGAGAACATCTAATTATATATCATATCATTAAGTACACTGTCACAGAATCACAATTCGTGCACAAAATATATCTATATGCAGCCCCCATTTTTCTACATTGCACACTCCACTCATTACCTAAGCACGACTTATAATTTCCTTTTTATCACTTTACTCATCAGAAGGTCTTTTTCCTCAGATGTCCAAAGGAAATGCAGTATACATGCAAGACAAAGTTGACTGTGTCTTTCATGTGATGATAGAACATTTTTGTTTCTTGGGGGGCAGTGACACCTTACATTTTGTGGGAGGGTTATCTATTACCCATTCTTTAGGTTCCTGAGAGGTTGCCCTACCCTCAAGTACATAAGGCTGCCAGGAACCAAGCCTGAAGAGTAGGGCCTGTCTTTTTAAGGCTTAATACTTAATTAAAGGCTTAATACTCCTGAAGGCTCAGAGGACACATGGCCCAAGGCAGATCAGAGAGATAGAACTGAAACTTCTGCTGTGACTCTTGTGAATTAGTAATCCTCATTCTTCCTGAGATTATAATCTAAATGGTGGGCCCAAGCTGCCACTTAGAGTCTCCTGAGAATAAGATGATGTGAAGAACGCTGAGGCCAGCAGTGGAAAACCATGCCCTCGTGACACCATTTGTGTCCTCACATCCAGCTGAAGCTATGTATGCTGTGTACCTGTAGGTCCTTGAGCCAACAAATGCTCTCTCTCTCTCCCCCATTTTGTTTTTGTTTGAGTTTGGATTCCATCACTTGTAATCGAAGAGTCCAGATCAATCCAACAGTGAATGGGAAAATATTTTCTTATAGCTACCATGATTAACGATCTATTCTATGACAGGCATCAAATTTGGTAAGGCATGGACCCACTCAAATCTCCAAAACCACATTGAGGGTGATGTCAGTTAACATTTATTAGGTACATGCTTCATACTGAGCAGTACTCTATGTAATTTCCATTGTTGGAATAGTAATTGATATATATGGTTCAAAAATCCAAACAGTACAGACTGGTGTAAAATAAAAATCAAATCTCTTCACTCTCTCAGACCTCATTCCCCAGTTCTCTGGCTCAGATGTGGTACTACAGCCAGCTACTCTATAATCTCTTAGAATATCAATATAAATAAATGTGCATAAGAATAAAATGGATGTGAGGGTGTGTTCATTTGTAACACAAATAACACCAGCTAATAACAACAGACTGGCTATCATAGACTAGGTACACTTTTAAACACATGACACTTATTTAATTAAATTTTATTTTAAATGTAATTTATTATTAAATTTAATAATTAAATTTAATAAATTAAATCTTATTTAATTATCATGAGACTTAAGACGTGAGTCATCCAATGAGGAAAATAAAACATGGATAAATCAGGGAAACCAAGCAGGCCTTCTGAGCAGGAACTCTGTGGATATGCTAAGGGATCGGTAGAATAACATCCCAGTTTTCCACCTAAGTCTTCAAGAAATTGAGAGGTGAAGCTCAACTCATGCCATCCTAGAATCAGGGTTAGGTTGTAGGAATCAGCTTGGGAACATAGTCGGCAGTGCAGGGTGGAGTTCTAAAACCTTTCCCTCCCACATGGGGAAAAGGGAACCCATATGTACTGCCAGTGGGAATGTAAATTGCACAACCACTATGGAAAACAGTACGGAAAAAAGCTAATAATAGAGTCTCCATATGATCCAGCAATTCCACTCCTGGGCATATACCCAGAAAAACTAATTCAAGAAGATACACGCACTCCAGAGTTCAAAGCAGCATTATTTACAATAGCCAAGGCATGAAGACAACCTCAGCATCCATCAACAGATGACTGGATTAAGAAGATGTGGTACACAGTAAGAAAGAATGAATTCTGCCATTTGTGGCAACATGGATAGACCTAGAGTAAAGTAAAGTAAAATAAGTCAGAAAGAGAAAGACAAATATACGATACCACTCATTATGTTGAATCTAAAAAATAATACAGATGGATGTATATACACAATAGAAACGGACAGACATAGAAAAAAAACTTGTGGTTTCCCAAGGGGAGAGGGAAGGAGGAGCTGGACAAATTAGGGGTTTGGGGTTAACATATGCAAACTACTCTGTATAAAATAGACAACAAAGATTTACTGTATAGCACAGGGAACTATACCCAGTATCTTGTAATGATCTGTGAAAGTGAAAGTGTTAGTCACTCAGTTGTGTCCAACTCTTTGTGACCCCATGGACAGGGGCCTGCCAGGCTCCTCTGTTCATGGAATTCTTCAAGCAAGTATACTGGAGTGGGCTGTGCTTTTCTTCTAAAGGGGATTTTCCTGACCCAGTAATCGAGCCTGGGTCTTCTGCATTGCAGGCAGATTCTTTACTGTCTTAGCCATAAAATCTGCAAAAGTACTGAATCACTATGCTCAACACCTGAAACTAACAAAATACTGTAAATCGACTACATTTCAATAAAATCTTTTCCTCTCTTTCCTACTCCCACTATCCAGCCTAGAGTTTGGGGCAGACCCCCCTCTTGGAAAGTTAAAATCAACAGAGGCAAGCTCATCCAATATTCCTGCCTCACCCTGTTGGGGATGGAGAGGAAAACTAAGAGAAAATCGTCATGGTTCAGGCATTTAATAGAAACTTGGATTTAGGTGGGAAATTAGGTGGATGTCACCTACCTAGTAAGTAAGAGGACAGAAGTGCTCCTCTAGTGCCTGGATATGGACTCATGTGCTTGGACACTCAGTTGTGTCTGACTCTTTGTAACCCTATGGACTGTAGACTGCAAGGCTCCTCTACCCACGAGCTTTTCCAGGCAAGAATACTGGAGTGGGTTGCCATGTCCTCCTCCAGGGGATCTTCCCAACAAAGAGATCAAAGGCCCTGTCTTTCATGTCTCCTGCATTGGCAGGCGGGTTCTTTAACACAAATGCCGCCTGGGAAGCCAACATGGGCCCATGAGGGGTGAGTTATTCATGTTTTCTCTCGCACCCTTCATCAGTTTATGAGGAATCGAGGATCAGAGAAGTTAAGGAATATGCCCAAGTCATACAGCTTAAGTGTCAGGGCTGGAAAATCTCTGGCTCCAAAGTGTGTATAAATTCACTACCATGAGCTGCCTCCCAGAGACAAGCTGCATTGAAAGACAGGAGCCGCCTACCTGCAGGCACGCCTTTCCTTTTTGACTTGACTCATGAATCTAATTTTCTTACCATTGCAAGCATATGCCTGCCGGGTGGACAGAATATGTAAATGACTTGTTTACATTTGCATATTAAGAAATGCACAAAGAAGTATAAATCGGCTTATATGTAATGGATTTTTCAGCATCAATCACTGGCATTGCCTTGAATTCTGTCCCTGTGCCTCTGCTGGTCTTTGATAACATTTTATTGTAGAATGATGATCTCCTCCCTTTAAAAAAAAAAACGACAAAGCATGACATATCCTCCTTCAATGTCTTAAATGTCCTCACTACTGAATCAAACCAGATGTCCGTATCTTCGTCTTGTGTCTGTCTGTCTTCTCCTTCTCTCAGCTCTAAGCATCCTGGCCTCTTGCTGAGCCCCAAACACTTCAGTAGTCAGTCCTGCGTTCAACAGTGGGTGTCCAGTGTCTAGAACAGTGTTTGGCATGTGGTACATGCTTAGGCATTACCAGCTGAATAAACGGGCAAGCATTTCTAAGCAAGGCAATGAGCATACACAGAGTCCCAGCGTTTGAGGACAGTTGGGTGCGAGAGGTCTTGTCTGAAGAGGAATGAGAGTGGGCATGCAAGATCTTAGTTCCCCAACCAGGGATTGAACCCATGCCTCCTGCAGTGGAACCATAGAGTTTTAACCTCTGGACTGCCAGGGAAATCCTTGGTTGTATTCTGAAAAACCTAACTTTCTCAACAAAGGGGTAAGGAACTTAGCAGTAAAACAATATGTGTTTTGATGATCAAAACAGATTCACACACACAAAAAAGATGAAAGCCGTCATCAAGCTTTACCAATAATTTCAAAGGATACAGACGACTGATAGACACAGGCAGAACAGAAACAGCTTTGAAACAGAGGGTCAGGCATCCAGATCTTTCTCCCCATTCTGTTTTTATTTATTTTTACTTTCATTTTCTAATTCTCATTTTCTTGGCCATGCCAGGTCTTCATTGCAGCATGCAGGCTTTCTCCAGTTGCATCCCATGGGCTTCTCTTGTTTCAGAGCCTGGGCTCTAGAGCACACGGGTTCAATTATTTGCAGCACGTGGGCTCTCTAGTTGTGGCGCACAGGCTTAGCTGACCCTGGCACGTGGGATCACTGGTTCCCCAACCTAGGATTGAACCAGCTCCCCCTGCATTGGAAGGTAGATCCTTAACCGCCAGATCACCAGGAAAATCCCTTTCTCCCCACTTTGCACAAAGCAGCCCCACGTGAACATCTGAAATCTCCAAGTGGTGCATGTACATAATGTCACTTCGAAGAAAGTTGGCAGTCACCAAGCATTTCTGTTTTATTAATATAAGCAGACGGTCACCAGCTTATGTGACTGTCCTATGAGCCATGACTCATAACTCCATTGATTCCAGCTTTGTTTGTGTAGAAACTTTGTTTTGACCATCAAGACACTGCAGCCATCCTTGAAGACGCATGCACTCTGGGGGGATTCAGGGTGGAGACAGGCAGGATACTGGCCCCAGATAGATGAGGTGCATATCAAAGGAATGATTTCAGTGAGCCCAGACTCTTGCATCTTCCCATACATAGAAAAACACTAAAATCATTAACCTGAGATGTGTGGTTTCATGACTAGCTGTCATCTTTTAAAGTTTCACTACATGTTTTATTTGTTTGTTGGCTAATTTTTTTATTCCCCCAGCACAACCTTCTATATATCCTGGCTCCCTCTTCGGAGCAGCCCCTCAGATTGATCTGAGAGGCTGCCATTCTGTGCTATTACCCTCAGTAGGGTAATGGACTAAAACATAGTTCTCAATTTTTAGGTTGTGTTTTTTTTCTTTTTTCCAGTCTATACTTACCTTTAGCAATGTTAGGCTTAAAGCATTGTCAAGATAAGGATACTCCTGACTGCAAACAGTAGGGAGTCTGTTATCAAGTTGTTGAACTGGTTGACTTGGACCCAACCCCAGGGTCCTAACCCCACTTGAGACACCTTGTGCTGGCCAGAGAGATTCTTTTTTCACCAGGATTTGCCCAGTCAATAATGAAACCAACGTGGAAACTGGAACAGGAGCTCTATTCAATGGTCAAAACATGAAGAAGTGAGAATTTAATTCACAAATCAAATTCTCAACCTGATTTGAGAGGGAAATCACATATATAGGATGGTTGAGGTAAAAGGGAGGGAATTCTAAAGAATGGAAGGAATATTCATTACTTATCCAAAAACAGAGGTGTGGTTTGGACCCAAAACTGGTAACAACTCTCCTTTTCAGTCCTTGCCTGGGCTTTTCTGGTGGGTGCTATGGTAAAGTCAACTGTCGTGACGTCCATGGCTGTGTCATTTAGCTAACACATTACAATGAGCAGGTGAGGTTCAAGGTTTACTGGAAGTCAAGTCTTTTGCCCTCTTGGACCTTGGCCGTTCTAACCAGTTTTGTTTTTCTCTTTGCAGCTTTCTCCTGAAACTGAGATTAGAGTAACTGGTTTCCATTTGAGGGAGGGGCAGGGGTATGGTCCTGGGGTGATGGCCTTGGTAACAATTAGTGTGAACAGAAGGTGATTCGCAATCACCTTCCTTCTTTCTGGTGGTGTCCTCACCACTCCCTCCTTAACCTAGGGAGAGAATTATGAACCTGCTGGTTAAGCCTTTCCTTTCAAACCAAAATCTGATAGAAAGCTTTGAAGGGTTTTATAAAGAGAGTGACACATGACACAATTAGACTGTCTTTCTATGATGAAGTTGCTTCTGATCACCTTCTAAAGAGAGGGGCACTGTTTTAACACCCTCAGGGTGGAGATCACAGCTTAGTTCTTTTTGAATCTCATTTCACTCTGCGGTAAAAATGCCAATCTCTCAGCAAATGGTTTTCGAAGTGATTATAAAATAATGAGGAGTTTTATTTTGACTTTTACAAATGTATTAACAAAAGAAGACATGATAAACAGAAAACACAGTAGGAAGGGGGTCTAGAAATTTACAATGAACACAAAGAGAACAATATTCATGCTTTTATTTTTTTTTGGCAAGAGATTTATTTGGAAGCTCTGTGAGAGGAGAGATTAAATTGTTTCATTCATCATCATACCCCTCACATTTAGTACAGTACATCCATACAATTAATATTTTCTTGAATGAATTTATTGAATGAATACCTACAAAAAATTGGAAGTTATTGAGAAGGATAATGGCTATATTTAGGAGCACACATGGGGGGGTGGCAGCAACAAAATTTAAGATATATATACACTCAGAGAAAATTACTAAGCCCTTTAGGAGAGAATCGGAAAATTCAGGAGAGTAATTCTGAACTAGTTTTGGCAGCAAGGGAAAAAAAATAATCACTAATGACAACAAGGCTAGCTTGTGGAAGAAAGAACACTGCTTGGCTGACTCAGTCTGGACCCCCTGATGTTGAAAGAGTAAGGCCTTAAGCAGATCACAAAGGAGGAAATTACACTCACCAACGTGAGAAAAGATGTTGGCATGAATAATGATCAAGGTAAGGATGCATTTTGGAAATGTTCCAAAGATGGTAAAAGGCAACTCACCAGCCAGAAATATTCATGTGGGAAGAAAAGAAAATATGGATCTCTGTACTATTAACAATATTATATTTCCCAATTGCAACTTACACTAGGGGGAGAGAGTCATGAACCCCCAGTATAAAGAGAGGAAGAAGAAAATCCTAAAGGTTTCCATGGCTTTCTTGAAAGTAAACACAACACATTGACTGAACCTGAAATGTAGAAGTCTATTGAAAGTCATGATGCACTGATTATTTTCTATTTATCTCTTCTTCTGTCCAAGATTCATCCTCCACCTCTTGTGAACCCAGGGGCTGACTCAGATGGACCACATCACCCAGGGGCTCAGACCAAGGTCCCCATTAGCCTTCAGCTTCCAACTGGGCTTTCCAATGGGATTTCCTGGCATGAGAATAGAAGACAGGAGGATAGGTGTCAGTCTTCTTTCCCACTTCTCTGCTATATTCCAGGTTGCATACGGCAGCTGTATTCCTTCAAAACTCCAGCTGTGACAGGTGGTCCCTTATCTCTGAATCTACCTCTTACTGGGTGCAGTAACTCTGTTGCCTTCCTCCCCTCGTCAAGCAAGAGTCATGGCTTGTGACCACCCTTGGGAGTCTTTGGGGGAACTAACACTGCCATTTCCCTTACTCCAGCTCACACCTCATTCTTCACTGAAGTTTCCTCCATTCCAACCATCTGGAGTTTCCTGCTGGAACTCTGGCTCATATGAAATAATTCAGTTTGTTTAATAAGGTATTTGAACACATCTAAGAATTCCAAAATAATCTAGGGGTGTCAACTGGCTAGAGTTACAAGTCAGAAACCAACTATCCATTGATTTTCAGAAAGTTTTGAAAAAGTCCTAGTATTTGAGACTTTCTTTCTTACTTAGCCACACAATTTCCCAGGCTTGGTTGTTGTGGTTCACCTTTGAGCAGCAGAAATTAAATAGATAAAAAGAAGTCACACTGACACCATTTCCCGCCATGGCTCACCTTCCCACATGAACTCAGAGAGGAAACAGGACATAGGATGCCTAATAATAAAATGTTCCAGTGGCTTCTTGGGGAGAAGAAGGCACAGTCAGAATGAATAAATGCAGAGGCATGCTGCAAGCTTCAAGATGAGACATGACATACCAAGATCTTGATGACTAGAAACAGGGCTAATTGCAATTTCCCAAATCCTTCTCAGAAATATACTAGTTGGCTTGGGTCAGAATGCAGAGTTTTGAGTACATAACAATATAAATACACATTTAGGCAAATAAAAGTAAGGCTACTCAGTCTACAGCAGTGTTTCTGTTCAGCATCTCCTATTTGCCTGTATCAAATAAGCTTCTTTAGCAACAAGAAAAAGAGTTTGACTCAATATTGTTTGAGAAGAAGGAAATCGCGGGACTTCCTTGGTGGTTCAGAGATTAAGACTCTGGGCTTCCACTGCAGGGGGCTTGGGTTCCCAACCCTGGCCTGGAAACTAAGATTCTGAGTGCCTCGTGGTGAAGCCAAAAAAAAAAAAAAAAAAAAAAAAAACCCACAAGTTTCACATGAGAATATAGGGCCACCTGATGGAATCAAAGACTGGGGATACATGAAGATTCAGACAAGAACTGAAGTTAGGAGTCCATAGGCTGAAGAGCTCTCTCTCTCTCCTCACCTCGGCTGCTCCCCAAGTATCATGTCCACTCTCTCTATTTCTCTATCATCGTCTTCTGTTTCTCTGCCTTCAAAGAATATGTCTGCCAAATTTAGGAAAATGCCAGCTTGCCTCTATCCATTCACTCATTTTAAATACTTATAGAGTCCTTATCACATATACTGCATTAATATAGGAGCTGGAGAACCCACAGGGAGAAAAATAGGAAGACAAAGTTACTGCACTCATAAAGTTTGCTTTTCAGTGGGAGAGACAGGTCATACTTAAGTATATATATATATATATATATATATATATATAGTGTGTGTGTGATACTGAAATATATATATGTGTGTGCCATGTGATTTATTTTATATTTTAGCTAATTCAGTATCACATCATATAAATATAAAACATGGGATTCCCTGGTGGCTCACATGGTAAGGAATCTGCCTGCAATATGGAAGACCTGGGTTTGGTCCCTGGGTTGGAAAGATCCCCTGGACAAGGAAATGGCAACCTACTCTCGCATTCTTGCCTGGAGGATCCTGGCAGGCGACAGTCCACAGGGTCACAAAGAGTCAGACAAGACTGAGTGACTAACACTTTTGTAAGTATACAACATGATAAAATTACATCCTAGAATAGGTAAGGTTGACCTTGGGAAGATTGTTTTATATCATAAATTAAAAACCCTGGAAAGAGGTCCTGGGTGACACTTATCAGAACAGAAACATACTGCACTGGAGAAGTGAACAGAATAGGATCAGAAATGAGTGTGTTACATGAAAAGGTATGAATACGAGGTTAAGCATGCTTCAAGTATTCTGTATGTTTCTAGAGGAGAAGAACAGTGTTCATCCAGTTGACCTTGATCTGTGAGATCAATAGCCAGGACAGAGGTATCATGAAGATGTAGAGTTTTGATCTTTTTGAACCCACAAGAGCACAAAAACTGAGTATACCAGTGGAATCGGTCCCAGCATAACAATCATTCTTAATGTTCTGATAAGAGGCCTCTTCTCCACGCTGGTGACATCATGAAGAAAATGAAGCAAAATGGATAGGAGTGAGGGATTATGTGCTACTAGAAATGCTACTATAAATGGTCCAGGGACCATTTTTTAAGGGGACCTTCACTGTAGGGGAATCACTGGGTGAGTTTGAGAAGAAATCTGAGTATGACCTCAACAACAGCAAGATCATACATGGGAGGTCATGGCAGTATTCCTTGATGTTTCCCCCACCATGAGATCCATGTGACTAGCAGGGCTTAGAGGAGCTCCCCCACCTGGCGGAGAGACCACTCCAACCTCCCTACAGCTGTTGTGAGTTGCCTGGATCACCAGCAGTTGAGTCTGCATTTCTACCCTTGGCTGCTGTTAGAAGATGTCATACGAGGTGTGCCCGGAGGACATGAAGTGAGGTCTTCCCAGACAGTTCAGTTCAGTTCAATCACTCAGTCGTGTCAAACTCTTTGCAACCCCATGGACTGCAGCATGCCAGGCTTCCCTGTCCATCACCAACTCCTGGAGCTTGCTCAAATTTAAGTACATTGAGTCGGGGATGCCATCCAACCATCCCATCTTCTGCCATCCCCTTCTCCCACCTTCAATCTTTCCCAGCATCAAGGTCTTTTCAAATGAGTCAGTTCTTTGCATCAGGTGGCCAAAGTATTGGAGTTTCAGCTTCAGCATCAGTCCTTCCAGTGAATATTTCAAGGCAGAGTGAGGCATTTAAGTGTTCAGTCCAACCCTTGATGAACAAAGTATGCTATTGCGTGCACAAACACCTCCTGAGTGCCCCACTTCCCTTCTCTCCCTGTTCCTGATGGACAAAGAGAAATTCTATCACGAATCACAGGAACATGTCTAATGAAAGCAGCTCTTTTGCCCTTCCCCACCCCGCTCTGACCTTAAAAGAACCTAATTATACAAATTAGCTCAGTAGGCAATTTAACCAAACTCCTGACCATGCTCTTCTGAATGCACACCATGCCGTGCTTAACCTGTTGATTCTTTTCCGGGATTCAAAGAAGTCAGAATGAAGAATGAAGTAGTTAAAGAATGACTAGTTCATATAGGGTTATCGTTACCATCTTTCTAAATTCCATATATATGGGAAGACCCAGAGGGATCGGGTGGAGAGGGAGGTGGGAGGGGGGACCGGGATGGGGAATACATGTAAATCCATGGCTAATTCATGTCAATGTATAACAAAAACCACTGCAATGTTGTAAAGTAATTAGCCTCCAACTAATTAAAAAAAAAAAAAAGAATGACTAGTTCTCTACACCCAGAGGCCCGCTTAGCAATCCTGCAGGCAGATCACATGGGCATGATAACATCTGAAGAGAGAGCCAGCCAGTCCCCATGCAATGGAGAAGAATGCAGAACCCACCCTCCTGGGAATTCCCTGGCTGTCCTGTGGTTAATACTCTGTGCTTTCACTGGCATGGGTGGGACAGGCTGAGACCTGTCTGGGACCCTTTGCTGCAGTGCATGCACTTCAACACACCTCGCTCTGAGCAAAAATTACAAAGAAATTGTATGACCACATGCATGTGCAGTTGGGACAAATTCTGGACAAAAGATACAAAAAGACCAAAAGACTCAACTGCAACTTCTGAACAGCCAGAGCAAAAACAGGATGTTAGTAGTAGTAGGGTTCGAAGCATGCCCCCTGCACACAGTGCCATCAGAGAGGTGGGCGAATCATCTGCACCACCCCTCTGGCCAGATCCATGGACACAGCCCTACCCTCACCCCATGTAAGGCAGCAGCTTGCCCGTCCTCCCCTACCCTCCACTCCCCTCACCCTGGCCAGGAAGCTAGCAAGAGAACCTGTTACTTGTTCTCACTGCTTCTGTTGCAGCTGGAGCCTCAGTAAAGTCTTGCCTGAATTTCTTGTCTGGGCCCTGTGCGTGCACCTGTGGTCACTTCAGTCATGTCTGACTCTCTGCGACCCCGGGCTCCTCTGTCCATGGGATTCTCCAGACAACAGTACTGGAGTGGGTTGACATGCACTCCTCCAGGCGTCTTCCCGGCCCCAGGGATCGAACCCACGTCTCTTATGTCTCCCACATTGGCAGGCGGGTGCTTGACCCCAGCACCACCTGGCAGCTGTCGGACTTCCAATCAATTTCTATTGGTTGGAGAAGACCAAGAATCCTGGTCAGTAACAAGAGCAGAGGTTCAATCCCACGTTGGGTGCAGCCAACAAGAAAAAAAAGAACCCAGCTTCTTTAATGATTCACTGAGAATCTGCACAGTCTTCGGAGATGGCCTCTGGACATGAGGTCACCTTCTCCCCTGATTACCAGCTTTTCTGACTAAAGCAACTTTCCTTTCTCCTGACACTTGCCCCTAGAAGTACCAGCTTTTGAGCGATGAGCAGCTGAAGCTGAGTTCAGTAGCACTGCTTGCTGCTGAGTTGGATTCGTCTCTGGCAGGAAATGGACACTCTGCTCCTGAATGGCCCTCACCACCCAAGTACCTAATTGTGTTTATGTTATTATGCATCTCATTTCCAACACTGATGACCCTGGTCCTTTATGGGCATCTGATAACACATCGCATGGGAGTGACAATAAGCATTTTGTGGTGATTCCAATGGTTCACAAGAAAACGGGGCTGGTAAAATGAGTTTAGCTTCAAAACATTGTAATTTCAATTATGATAGCATTTATTTCTTTTCTGCTTTCTCCCTATAGACTCCCCGGTAAATGAGGGTACAGTTTGAGTACCTTTTGTCTACCCCAAAGCACAATGCCCTACAGAGAGAACAGAAGCTTGAAATTACAGCATCAAAGTAGAATTAAATTTCAGGCTATAGATAGAGGAGCAAAATGAAATAAAGCTTTCAGGATTAAGGGGAAATTCATACTTAAAATGACAACCAAAGTGAAAATTATTTCACAGAGATTGAAAGACTCAAGATCTATCTCCTTAGATTAGAAAAATGAGGCAGGGGAGGAGAGATGGAGGTTTACTTAGACAATCCTAAAATACAATCTCACGTCTCATAATTTCTGAGGCTGCTAAGAAAAGTAGCTTGGGGAACCACCCTGCAATTTCTCTTCTGAAAAAAAAAAAAATCTGATTATATCCGAGAGATGTGCTTATTTCTCATTTAAAAACCTTCTAAAATCTCCAGACTTCCAGAATATCTTCAAAGCAATACATGGAAAGAGCTATCAAAAGTTTGCAGCAGGTTCTAAATTCAACTAAGGCTAACTCCCAGATGGGAATTGGTGATGATAACTGCCTTGAACATCCTGAGACCTGGATTCTAATGATCCAAGCTCAGAACAATTTTTCCATCTGTGATATAAATGTCTTGGACCAAACACTCCTTACTCACAATTTCTGTGATTTTCTTAAGTGATGTTGGCGACCATTGGAGAGATTAAATACCAAGTATTAGATAATGGCTTTGCAATTTGGCCAAAGATGCAAAATCACAGAAAAACAGATGTTAATATATTCCCTACTTGAAGCCACAGATCAAATGAAGAGATACTCAGAGGGCACCCTCCCAAAGATTTAAATTTTTTTACATAAGAAGTACCCATATTTAGAAACCTAGTAATATCAAGCTCTATATCTTTAGTCATTTTATTTTTTTTTTTATTTTTTTTCCCATTTATTTTTATTAGTTGGAGGCTAATTACTTTACATCATTACAGTAGTTTTTGTCATACATTGAAATGAATTAGCCATGGCTTTACATGTATTCCCCATCCCGGTCCCCCCTCCCACCTCCCTCTCCACCGGATCCCTCTGGGTCTTCCCAGTGCACCAGGCCCGAGCACTTGTCTCATGCACCCAACCTGGGCTGGTGGTTTAAATAAATGCTTTTGCACACTGGCTGGAACCAGAAGTTCTTTTTGTGCCATTATTGCAATTCCATGACATGTATTCTAAAATAAAATTTGACATTTTTATACTAATTTGTGGTATATAAGCAGAACGGTAACCTGGTGTATAAGACAGGTCTGCAAATAGCAGAAACCCAGCTTCAACTGATTTTAGCCAACAGACATTATTGGCGACTGTATGTGACAAATCCAGGCAAAATACTGACTACAGGTAAGGCTTGATCTAGGTGTAAAACATGGCTACCTAGACGACACATCTAATTTGATGTCTTTCTCTGTGCATACTATTCTCAGGAAGAGTCATGCCACATTATGGCAAATTAATTACCAGCAGCTCTGAGTCTGCATCCTACCATCCCAGGTAGAAGGACAGAAGAAAAACGAAAAGCTTATTTCCTGTAAAATTTGTGGAAATGGAGACTTCACTGGTGGTCCAGTGGCTGGGACTTCTTCCTCCCAGTGCGGAGGGTGGGGGTAGAGGTTCATTCCTTGGTCAGGGAACTAGATTCCACATGCTGCAGCTGAAGATTCATAGCTAAAAGGTCCTGTGTGCTGCAACTGGGATCCAGCACAGTTAAATAAGTAAGTACTATTTTTAAAGTCATGGAAAATGATATTCAAATACATATCTCATTCATCTACCTAGATCAGGGGAATTATGTAGATTTGGACCATATCCCTGTCTCCTCTAGAGTCAGAGGGTGGGGTTGGTTCCATTCCAAGCAAGTGAACTGAGAACTGGGGAGGACTGGTCCCAATTTTATCTAGTTACGCATTAGTCTGTCTTTGGCGCCTAGAATATAAGCTCCATGAGGGCAGGAAACTTGTCAGTCTTCTTTACTACTGTATCCCTAGTACCTATAATACCGAATATCACATAATAGGTACACAACGAGTCTTTCATGAATGAATGAAAAGAAGAATAGATGACGGTCAGCCAAAAGCAACAGAAGTCCAGTACCCTAGGATGTTTGGTTTGTAAATTCATAAGTATGGAGTATCTAGCTGGTCACGGGCTTCCTGGTGGCTCAGATGGTAAAGCGTCTGTCTGCAATGCGGGAGACCCAGGTTCGATCCCTGGGTCGGGAAGATCCCCTGGAGAAGGAAATGGTAACCCACTCCAGTACTCTTGCCTGGAAAATCCCATGGACAGAGGAGCCTGGTAGGCTATAGTCCATGGGGTCACAAAGAATCAGACATGACTGAGCGACTTTACTTACTTACTTACTTACTTATCTGGTCATAGTCAACAAATCTGTAAATCAACAGAAACAGACTCACAGATATCAAAAGCAAACTTCTAGGTACCAAAGGGGAAACCTGAGGTGTGTGTGGTGGGGGAAGGGGGAAAAAATTGAGAGCTTGGGATGAACAAACACACACTACATAATATAGATAACCAACAAGGACCTACTGTTTGGCACAGGGGACTTTATTCAATATTCTGTGATAACCTGTATGAGAAAAGAATATGAAAAAGAATGAATATGTGTACATGTATGACTGAAACACTTTGCTATACATCTGAAACCAACACAAACCGATGCATCATAAATCAACTATAATCCATAAAATTAAAAAAACACCCAAATTTGTAAATCACCAAGAGTGCTTTTCCAGTTGCCTTAATATTTACGTCTGACATGCAGGGTCCACAAAGGAAGTCTAAAGACTCCCCAAGTCTGGAAACAGAGACAAAAGTCCCAAACAGCAGCATATACACCCTGTCATTGTTGTTCAGTCACTAAGTTGTGTCTGACTCTTTGTGACCCCATAGACTGCAGCACATTGGGCTTTCCTAAAATAGATATAAAACAAGGACCTAATGCATAACACAGGGATCTATATTCAAGGTCTTGTAATAACCTATGACAGAAAAGAATCTGAAAAAATAATACACATACACATATAAATATAAGTATATATATATATATATACACACACACACACATAAGAAGAAAAGCTATGACCAACCTAGACAGCATAGTAAAAATCAGAGACATTACTTTGCCGACAAAGGTCCATACAGTCAAAGCTATGGTTTTTCTGGTAGTCATGTATGGATGTGAGAGTTGGACCATAAAGAAAGCTGAGTGCTGAAGAACTAATGCTTTTGAACTGTGGTGTAGGAGAAGACTCTTGAGAGTCCCTTGGACAGCAAGGAGAGCAAACTAGTCCATCCTAAAGGAAATCAGTCCTGAATATTCATTGGAAGGATTGATGCTGAAACTGAAACTCCAATACTTTGACCACCTGATTCGAAGAACTGACTCACTGGAAAAGACCCTGATGCTGGGAAAGATTGAAGGCAGGAAAAGGGGATGACAGGATCAGACGGTTGGATGGCATCACCAACTCCATGGACGTGAGTTTGAGCAAGCTCCGGGAGTTAGTGATGGACAGGGAAGCCTGGTGGGCTACAGTCCAAGGGGTTGCAGAGTCAGACATGACTGAGCGACTAACACTTTCATTTCACATATCTGGATAGGCAGAGAGGGGAGGGAAGGACACTGCTGGCAAAGGAAACAGCATATGCAAATGCAAAGAGAATTTCTTAAAATTCTATCTTATATATTGTATTCACATATTTTTAATCTAGAAATCGATGCTGTTTTATAAGTGGACTTTCACAGCATCATAACCTGACCCCCTGAGTGATAAGCACCATCAGCTGTACAGTCAACTTTTTTTAAAACCCACATTAAGAATACCACAGAGGGGGTTGAGATGCGGGTAAAGAAGGATGGGAAACAAGCCAAAAGATGGACCCAAGTTTCTGGAATGTTTCTTCTGTCTGAAGTTGTAGCTGAGAATTCCTTCTTTTCCTTCTCTTTTGAAACATAATGGTCCAGATTCCTGTCCTCCCCTTCTCTTCCTCTTCTTCCTGCCCCTCCTCCTTCCTATTCTTGTTTCCCTTCCCTTCCTCCTTCATAATCTGAGCCCGCATCGGATTGTTCTCTTCTCTCTCTGGAACCCCAAAGCTTCCACACCCACGGCAACTTCATCTAAAAGCCTGATAATCCCACTTCTCACACTTCATCACTGTGGACCTGTTCTTCTCTGGCTTTTCAATTCTATTTGGTCCACCGCCAAGTAGCATCGTGGTCTTCCCACTGTCCCTCTTCTGTGTACCCTTGGGTACACAATCCAGCCCAACAGCTTTGTGAACGAGTGCTTATCCTCTCCTTTGAGAGGATGGGGTCAGCTGTGATCAGCTTGAGGATGCCCAAGTGGTGCTGGTGCATCTGTGGACCAAACATGCTGAAAGGACAGAGAGATTCTAGCACATGAAGGGTTCTCAAGAGCATGCCACAGAGTCTTGTTTCTGTTACACAATAGTCTTTTCAGTTTTTAAAATGGTGTATAATACATGAAAGGTAATGCTTTGGAATGCTTTTTTCAAGAGTTGACATGGAGGGAATATTTGATTTAAAAAAAAAAAAAAAAAAGGAAATGGGGAAAGGAGGTGACTTCCCTGGTAGTCCACTGGCTACGGTTCTGAGCTCTCAATGCAAGTGGCCTAGGTTCAATCCCTCGTCTGAGAAGTAGATCCCACATGCTGCAACTAAGAGTGAGCTCGGCCAAATAAATAAATAAAAATGAGCGAAGGGGCCTGGGTCTCAGGGCTGCGTACTGATGCAAACTGGACTGTGATTTCTCCTACAGAGGGTAACCCTTCCACTTTCACTGATGGCAGTCACAGCCCTGCAGACCGAGATCAGACCGATTTGCAGGAGATGCAAAAGTCTATATTTTGAAGTAAAATTTCCCAAATTCTAAAAGAACAGTGTGAGGGAAATAAAAAACGTGTATGGAGCCCTGATCTGACAGGTGGCTCACCCTATTGCCACCCTTGATTATACACATTGTTTATTGAAGCTACCACTTTGTACAATCAAAACAATTGAAATGATTCAGAACCTCCCTGCTTGCTGTGCAGAAATGTCTAAAGCTCAAATTCTCCAAAGCCGTTTGAGAGGACTTCACTTCTACTCATCACCAGAAGGCCGTTTAAACCCTTGAAAGGTCAGAGGAGGCCATAGTGAAATGTTAACTTACTTTTCAATGAAATTTATTGAAGTACAATTTGCATATAATAAAAAGCCACCACTTGAGGTATATAGTTAGATGAATTCTGACAAATGTATATAGTCATGTAACCACAATCAAGTTATGGGACAGATCCATCAATGCAATAAGTCCCTTATGAATCCATGGAGTCAATTCCCAGCCTCTCCACTGCCCTAGGTAAGGTCTAACATGCTTTCTGTCACTATCATTTAGCTTTTCCATTTATCAAGTTTCATATAAATAAAACAGTACACTATGCACTTATTTGTTTCTGGCTTCTTTTACTCAGCAAAATGTTTTTGAGATTCATCCATGTTGTGGGTATCAGTACCCCATTCCTTTTAATTTTTGAGTCTTATTCCATTTATAGATATATAGAAATGTATTCACCAATTAGCCTGATGAGGACATGGGTTTTTTGTGAATAAAGCTGCTATAAATAAATATAAGTATAAGCTATCCATCTTTTAAAACTCCATTTAGTGGATATGTGTGGTACCTCATTGTAGTTTAAATCTAGGTTTCTTTGATAAGTAGTAGTGAGTATTTTTTTTTCATGTGTTCATTTACCATATGTATATTTTTTGGGGAAACCTCTGTTCAAATGTTTTGTCCATTTTTCAAATTGGTCATTTGTCTTTTCTTCTGGATACTGGTACTTTGTCAGCAGTATGATTTGCAAGTATTTTCTCCCAGTCTGTAAACTTGGTTTCAATATTGAAAATAATATTCTGTACTTCGTATATTATTTCCACATATATCACCTCATTTCATCCTTAGGGTGGGGCTGGGGGGGAATTTGCCAACAGAGGGAAGAAGGTTGTATCTTAATTTTTCAGAGGAAAAAATAAGAGGAGAAGAATATGACTTATTCTGGGTCACACAGCTGTTAACTTGATAAATATCGCACCATTAGTTAGATCTGCAGTATTTTTAGCCACCTCAGAATTCATTTGCTTAAATGTAAGCAATACAAAATGGAAATTTTTGTTCTTTTTTCTAAGCCCTGATGTATCTTCAGGGCTTAGAATTGTGCCTGCACATAGCAGTCATTGAAATAATTGTTGACTAAATTCCTCTCTCTTTTCATAATAAGACCATGTTCTAACTGGATAATTGCCTCGCATCCCACCTCTTTCTGCGTTTCACTGCCTAACTATTCTCTCTCTCCATCATGGAACCTAGGTCCCAGCTACACTGATTGGTCCAGAGAGAGGCACATGACCAACGCTGGTCCAATCAGAGTAAGTCCCAGGATTTCTGGAGGAATTAACTGGAGAGACACTTTATCATGTCTTTCCTACTGTAAATTGAGATGATTTGATGTTGGAGCAGTTGTTATCAACCTGCCATGAAGAGAGGTAACCTTTCTGAGAATGTAGCCAGCCCAGAGAAGAGTCAGGGATTAGACAGAAACTCAGGACTGATGCCATCCCCTAAACTACAAATCCAGATTGTGTAGCAAAACAGGAGTAAATGTTTATCATTCTCATGTTCCCTGAGGTCAGAGATTTCGGAGTGGCTCAGCTGGGTTGTTTTGGCTCTGAGTCTCTCAGAAGGCTACAGTTAAGGCTTGACGCATAGACTGGCAAATTGGGTTGGCTGTGGCCAGGGTGCTGGTGTGCATCCACACATGACTTCTCACCGGCTACTCGAGTGTCTACAAGTCACAGCAGCTGGCTAGCTTGTGCCGGAGTGAATGCTTCAACAAAGATCAAAGTAGAAGTGATGATGTCTTATGATCTAGCTTCAACAGTCACACATCATTAATCTGCCATGCTCTCTCTAATGAGAGAAAAATAACTGAGTCTGACCCACACTTAGAGGTAGGGTTATGAGACTGTGCCTTTTGAAGGGAAGAATGTCAAAGAATTTCTAGATGCTTAAAATTTTTATTTTATTGAAGTATAGTTGATTTACAATGTTATGTTACTTTCTGCTGTACATCAAAGTGATTCAGTTATACCCGTGCATATGCATCCTTTTTCATATTCTTTTCCATTATGGTTTATCACAGGCTATTGAAAATAGTTCCCTGTGCTATACAGTAGGACCTTGCTGTTTATCCATTCTATATATAATAGTTTACATATGATAATCCCAAACTCTCAATACTTTCCTCCCTTGCCACCCCACCCCAGGAAACAGAAGTCTGTTTCTAGACATATTTTAAAACCATTACACCAGCCATACTTGAAGCTCCACATTAAGACCTGTTTCTTGAGCCAATAACCCCACCACCATCATCTCCACTAAATCTCCTAGTTTACTTATTTTGTACCTTGAGTAAACTAGCTGGACTTGGGTTTTCTGACACTTTCAATAGAAAGAGAGACTCCTAGCTGATATAGAAATCAGAAAGACCTTTATTTTTTTATTTTACTTAATATGAGTAATGTAAAAAAATATATATATATATCTAAAAAAAAAAAAGAAATCAGAAAGACATTTTCTCACTCTAAATGTAATGTTCCTTCTGATACACTACAGTAGTCAAATTATGGTCTGATTTTTGACACTTATGGGCTAGGTTTTTATGTTTTTAGAGAACACTGGGGCTTCTTTAAAAAAAAAAAATCGATAGTTCAGTGCTCACATCACTCATCTTGCTCACCTTAATGAAATGACCTGATTTATCTGTGCCTGTGAGCTGCATGAACATGCAAGGCTGTATTTTATTATCTTTGCATCTCCAGTGCCTAGCAAAGTGTCTGCTGTAAATTAGATGCTTAATATATATTTGCTGAATAGGGCAAAACTGATGGCATTTCACTGCGTGAAATGAGTGCCAGTATTTAAGATGGTTAGAATTCTGCTTTTATGATACATTATTTTCATAGCCATGATTAGTTGGAAACTGGAGCCCTCCATCAGGAATGCGACCCTCCAATTGCAGTGCTGTTCTTACGGGAAAATATGGTCCAGTGTGAGACAATATGCTATATGATTAGCGATGTTCCAGAATGCCCAGTGATGGAAAACAAGGACTGCCTATAATAGAATTGCTCTTTAGTCATTCGGAGAGACTCATTTAATCAAAGCCTTCCAGCACCAACTGCTGCTCTGTACCAGGAGAGGCAGTTTCCAAAGAACATTAACCCTTGCATCTCCCCAGAACCCCAATTCACCATGTTTGGAAATCTGTGAAAAGAAAGTCAAAGTGTTGGTCGTTCAGTCATGTTGGACTCTCTTTGTGACCACATGGACTGCAGCATCTGTCCATGGAATTCTCCAGGCAAGAGTACTGGAGTGGGTAGCCATTCCCTTTCCAGGGGATCTCTTCAACCCAGGGATCAAACGCAGGTCTCCTGCATTTCAGGCAGGTTCTTTACCATCTGAGCCAGCAGGGAAGACCCAGGGAAATCAGTTTATATATATCCCATAATAACCATAGACACAATACTACCCACTTTATTTCACTTGTCTCTTAATCTACTTGCTTATCAATTTCCCCAGTGTGAAGCCGTGTGTCCATATAGATAACTCTCCCTAAAAGTAAAAACTCTGTCTCATGACTATCAGTAACTTGGCTTTCAGCCTATCACTGTCTTTTAAAACTCATTCCAGGAAAGACTTTTTGGACACACACCTCCCTTCACATACTAGTTACAAATAAAATAAATACACACTGCTCTCTTTAAAATGGATAACCCACAAGGACTTTCTGTATAGCACAGGGAACTCTGATCAATTTTATGTGGCAGCATGGATGAGAGGGAAGTTTGGAATAAAATGGATACATGTATATGGATGGCTGAGTCCTTTTGCTGTCCACCTGAAACTATGACACATTGTTAATCAGCTACATTCCAGTGCAAGATAAAGAATTTAATAAAAAATAACAAAATGATTGTGAATGAATGAAGAGTCCAAGACATGTTATTGAAGGTTCACACTTGAAAACTTAATTGGCCTTTCAAAGTCTTCATGTGCCTTCTGTTAGTAAATGTGATCTTGACATTGACAATGAGATAAGAATCTTGTAAAGCGCTTTCCAGACATCAATTCCTCCATCCTTAGGATCCCTAAATGCATGTGTGAATATCATGTCCATTTCTCATGTGGATAGTGAGATGAGGAAGCCATATCTTGGCCAATGCCACACAGCTGACAAGTGCCAGGACAGGGACCCTGTGAATCCATGTTACTATTCGTTTAACCACTAAGCGTTCATAACTTTAGGGGACTTAACTTGAGTCAAATGTTCTTTAAGTGCAGCACTATGGCTAAAAGCTCCAGCCTAGGGACTGTCTCCCTGGGGTTTGAGACCTCATTATACCATTACTGCAGGAGTGAAAGAAGGAAGTGTTCTAGATTCCTGCTGCTGCTGAAACAAACTACCAAAAACTGAGTAGCCTACACCATACACATCTGCTCCCACAATTTTGGAGGTCAGAAGTCTGAAATCAAGGGTTAGCTGGGCTGACGTTTGGAGACATCACTGGAGAATCCACTGCCTGCCTTTTTCAACTTTTAGAGGCTGCTTGCATTTCTTGTCTCCCTGTCTCTTTTTGAATTCATCAAACCTCTAATTCCATTGTCACCTCTCTACTTCTGTAGTCAAGCTTCCCTCCACCTCTCTCATATAAGGACAACTGTAATCACATTAAGTCTACCAGGATGTTGCTGTTGTTAATACAAGAGTTGCTGTTGTTCAGTCACTGAGCTGTGTCCGACTCTCTGTGACCCCATGGACTGCAGCATGCCAGGCTCCTCTGTCCTCCACTATCTCCAAGAGGACAGAATTTGCTCAAATTCACGTCCACTGAGTCAATGATGTGATCCAACCATCTCATCTTCTGCTGTCCCTTTGTCCTCTTGCCCTCAATCTTTCCCAGCATCAGGGTCTTTTCCAGTGAGTCAGCTCTTCCCATCAGGTGGCCAAAGTACGGGACCTTCAGCTTCAGCATCAGTCCTCCCATTGAATACTCATGGTTGATATCTTTTATGACTGACTGATTTGATCTCCTTGCAGTCCAAGAGATTCTCCAGAGTTTTCTCTAGCACCATAATTTGAAAACATCAATTCTTTGGCGCTCAGCCTTTTCTGTGATCCAGCTCTCACATCTGTACATGACTACAGGAAAAACCATGGCTTTGACTATGCGGACTTTGTCGACAAAGTGATTTCTCTCTCTGCTTTTAAATACACTGTGTAGGTTTGTCATAGCTTTCCTTCCACGGAGCAGACGTCTTTTAATTTCATGGCTACCGTCAGGGTCTGCAGTGATTTTGGATACTAGGATAACTGGATAACTATCAGGATAACTCGCTGTAATCTGCCCATCTCAAGATGCCTAATGTAAACACATCTGCAAAGTCTTTTTAACCTGTAAGGTAACAAATTCACAGACTCCAAAATTTAGGAGATAGACACATTCTGCAGAGAGGGAAGGAGGAAGGCATTATTCAGCCTACTCCAGGGAGTCATTTAGATTACCAAAATTTAGCTGGGTCTCCACTTCATGATGCATAAAATGAGGATGATATTTTTACCTGTAGTGTTAGGAAGATGAATCAAATGAACTAACTGTACAGTAGCATAGGTACAACACTTAGAAGACATTGGATCATTACTCATCTCTTAATAAGTGGAAGACATTAGCAGTCAAATGACTGTTTGGAGGGGTCCAAAAATAGACAGTAGACTGTAATGAAAAGGGCTCATCTGAGATCCTGTGAGTATCTAAAAATGGAAGAGATGAGGGAGAGGGATAAAGACAGACAGCAAAGCCATTAGGGTTTGAGGGACCACAACTGCCCACCCAGGGTGGGGTGAAGCTGGGGGTCATCTTCAAGGGTGTCAAGCCATCTCATTGCCCTTTGTTAAAGCAGGACTTGACAACAAATAATAAATGAAATTTCTCTTCCCCATGCAAAATTCAATTCACATCTTCTCATAAATCCTGCCTAATGCTCCTGCTACAATTTCTTAGGCTATAACCCCATCACAAGGTCACTCTCAAATTAGTTTGGAGGAGATTTTCTCTGTGGAAAGCATGGCTGAATAAGGAATAGGGGGAAATTATCCTTTTTTGCCTTTTAATATTTTCTGTTTTAAAAAGAAAATTGAACTTTTGATGCTATCCGTTGAATTTGTTGATTTCTTTTATTTTATAATATTTTGATATATGGCCTAAGAATATTATATAATAGATCAACTTCAATATATCTTACTAAAAGATAAGTGAGGTACATTGTATCACATGAGTATTGCAAATATTTTCATTAATCCAATCCGAAGTGAATTTAGCTTTGTGTTCTTAAATGTAGACAGACACAAAAATGCACAATGTATGTAATTGCCAAGATAATCAAAAGGTAATCATTTTCAAAGACAGTTCTTTTTCCAAGAAGAAGAAACGATTTCACAAATACCTTGACAGCTCCCTTCAAGCCAAGCCTGATATCCTGAAGAAAATGTGTGTATTTCTCTATAGCAAGTTTGGAATAATAAAAATCTAAAATTTCTGGATAGGGCCTTCCTTGGCAGTTCAGTGAAGGTTATGTGTCCATACAGGGGACACAGGTTTCATCTCTGGTCTGGGAAGATCCCACATAGCCCAGAGCAACTAAGTTCACAACAGCCCAAACTCTGCAGCAAGAGAAGGCCCCATGAGGAGAAGCCCATGTATCCCAACTAGAGAGTAGACCCTGCTCCCCACAACTAGAGAAGCCCGAACACAGCAACCAAGACCCAGTGCAGCCAAAAAAAAAAAAAAACCCACTTCTGGGTATTTTATATAATTACTAAAGCTAATCTATGTTCATTGTAAAGACTGGCAAATGTCAACAAATTTAAAGACAGACTTTAAGATCCATGAGACAGATGCTCTGTTTTGTTACCACTGAACTCATGTACAATACGGTACCACACACATACTAGGTTCTCAAAAAATAGCATATAGACTGGATTGAGGACAAAATAAATATGACCTATAATCTCACTGTTATTAAAATTTTGTGCTACAAATCCCACTTTTATAGTCTTCTGACAATGTTGTAGGTGTGTGTATGTGTGCGTGTGTGCTCAGTCGAATCACTCTTTTGTGACACCATGGACTACAGCCTGCCAGGCTCCTCTGTCCGTGGGATTTCCCAGGTAAGAATACTGGAGTGGGTTGCCATTTCCTCCTCCAGGGGATCTTCCTGACCCAGGGATCGAACTCATGTCTCCTGTGGTTCATGCAATGGCAGGCGGATTCTTTACCACTGAGCCACCTGGAAAGCTCCTTATGTTTGTACACAAACCAGTCAAGTAAAAGCATTTTCTTGTACCAATAAATCTTTAAAATAGCATTATATTGATCCTGTCATATTCTGCTATATGAATATCCTCAAGTTTTATTTTAATCACCCCATCCTTAATATTTAGTGAATTCCAACATTTTTATTAATGCTATTAATTAAAGTGTGAAGATCATGCTTGTGCACAATATTTGTGATTATTTAGAACAAGTTCCTAGAATATAGGACCAAAGGGCGAGTAAGCATTTTAACAAATTCTGGCACATGCAGATATATTATTTTTCTGTATAAGAACTTTTGTGAAGACTTTTCTGTTGTGTACAAATACATCCAAGTGAAGCTGTACTAAAACATACTTTTCTATATTTAATGTAGGTTTTGACTTGTTATAAATATTTCATCCTTGAATTTATGTCTTACCCCATTTTAAGAAACCTAAACTCCTTTTTTTTAAAATAAAATATTCATTTATTTATTTTGGTGTTAATTTACCTGCATCGAGTCTTAGTTGTGGCCCTCGTCATCTTCGTTGTGTCAGGCACAATATTTCGTTGTGGCACACAGACTTCCTAGTTGTGGTTCTAAGATTCAGTAGTTGCCACATACAGGTTTAGTTTCTCTGAGGCATGTGGAATCTTTGTTCCCCAACCAGGAATCAAACCTAAGTCCCCAGCACTGCAAGGCAGATTCTCAACCTCTGGACCACCAGGGATGTCCCTAAACTCCTTTTAAGGAAGGGTCATTAATCGAGTGCTCAAGGAGATGAAATTCAGGGATGCTGGAGTAGAAAAATGTACCTTTAAATTAATTAATTAATTCAGTCTTGAACTGAAATTTAGCATATCCAGGTTGGGTGCATGAGACAAGTGCTCGGGCCTGGTGCACTGGGAAGACCCAGAGGGATCGGGTGGAGAGGGAGGTGGGAGGGGGGACCTGGATGGGAAATACATGTATATCCATGGCTAATTCATTTCAGTGTATGACAAAAACCACTGCAATGATGTAAAGTAATTAGCCTCCAACTAATAAAAATAAATGGAAAAAAGAAAAAAAAAAGCATATCCTTCAAAAATGAATGTAGGCAACAAGTAAAGTAGTAATGATGGTAACTTCCAGCACCCGTAGTCACGGTGATCTTCATATCACACTGTATTTGTAGAAGAGATTTCAAAACATATTCTGCCCTTCACACTTACTTAAAAGCATAGTACTTATCAGACATGCTGCGAGCCTTTCTTTTCAGAGCTATTTTAAAATACTTATTTACTTATTTGGCTGCTCCTGATCTTGGTGTGGCATGTGAAATCTTCAGTTGTGGCATATAGGATATAGTTCCCTGACCAGGGATCGAACCCAGGTCCCCTGCGTTGGGAGTGCAGAATCCTAGCCACTGGACCAGCAGGGAAGTTCCTTTCCAGGCTTTTATTAAGGAAACACATACAATAAGAAATATTTTGAAAGATGTAAAAGAAAAGCCTACACACACAATCATGAAGCTGTGCATGTTGACAAACATCTTCATTCCTCCAACTTCTTATGGTTTTTAACACTGACATTCATCCTCTCCACATAGCCCCTTCAGGAGCATGTGCTGTCTCATTTCTTTCCTAGGACTTCACACAGGCTTTCTCTGAGAGGATTTGTTATAACAAGCACCTGCACACCATGCAAAGTGCTTCTCTCATCCATGTTCCATTTGGCTCCAGGAGTGTGTAATCAAAACCACATTTAGCAAGTATCTCAGACTTCAAGAGTTCCCCAAGCAAAACGCTGAGTGGCTTTAAACAAACACAACATCCATGACAAAAACTGACGTCGACTGAATTGAAAGAAAACATTGGTATGTTCAGACAGTTCCCCTGTGATTTTTGCACGTTGTAAAATTGATCTTAATACAATTACATCCTCCATAGGTATTCGGTCTACAACTGAAAAAAAGACATTTTTTCTTCTGAAATATTTCAGACTTCAGATTATATAGGAAAGGGGTCACTGACTTTGCAGTGTGAGTTAAAGTCATCCTTAGCATCTCATTTCTATGATATAAAGACTTGGATCTACCTTTATGACAAAGATGAATGATATAGAGTTCCCTGCATTTATTGATTGGCATCTTTTGTTTAAAGAAACAAACCTTTTCAAAATAGTGAGATGGAAGTTTTTCACATTGCCTGTAATTAGAATGGCTGGTCAGCGGGTCATTTCTTTTCCTGATGATTGTTGCGTGCACTCCGTTGTTCAGTCATGTCTGACTCTTTGCAACCTGATGAACTGTAGCCCCCCAGTCCCATGGCTCCTCTGTCCATGGGCTTTCCCAGGCAAGAAAAACAGAGTGGATTGCTATTTCCTTCTCCAGGGGAAGTTTCTGTGGACTTCCCTGCAGCTCAGTGGTAAAGAATCCACCTACCAATGCAGGAACACAAGAGATGCAGGTTCAATCCCTAGGTCGGGAAGATGTCCTGGAGAAGGAAAGGGCAACCCACTCCAGTATTCTTGCCTGGGAAATCCCATGGACAAAGAAGCCTGGTGGACTGTGGTCCATGGAGTCACAGAGTTGGACACAACTGAGCACACACATGCACACACACACAAACTCACACACACATACACACACAAATATATATGAAAAAGTGAAGTGAAAATGTTAGCTGCTCAGTTGTGTCTGACTCTTTGCAACCCCATGGACTGTAGCCCACCAGGCTCCTCTGTCCATGGGATTTCCCAGGCAAGAATGCTGAAGTGGGTAGCCATTCACTTCTCCAGGGGATCTTCCTGAACCAGGGATCGAACCTGGGTCTACAGCAATGCAGGAGGATTCTTTACTGTCTGAGCTACCAGGGAAGCCTGTATATACACATACATATAGTCATTCCTCAATATCTGTAGGGATTAGTTCCCACCACCACCCCTAAGGCTACCAAACTCTGAGATGCTCATATCCCTTTACATACATGGTGTGGCCTTTGCATATAATCTACACATCCTCTTATATACTTTAAATCAATTCTAGTTACTCACAATACTTAATACAGAGCAAATGTTTCATAAAGAGTTGTAGATATGATATGAATGCTATGTACATAGGTGCTGGTGCAAGCAAATTCAAATTTTGCTTTTTTGGAACTTTCTTGAATTTAAAAAGAATATTTTTGATCTACAGTTGGTTGAATTTGTGAATGTGGAACCTTCAGATATGGAGAACTTATTGTAAGTGGGCTCATAGAATAGGTCATCTCATGTGACTGTCTCCTTCCAGTCAGTGTAATACTTCTGAGTTTTATCCAGGTTTTTTGTTTGATTTTTCTATTTTTTTTTTTTTTTTTTTTTTGCCACACTTCGTGGTTTGTGGGATCTTAGTTGCCCGACCTGGGATTGAACCCTGAGCCCGTGGCAGTGAGAGCACAGGGTCCTAAACACTGGACCATCAGGGGATTCCTTAACCATATTTTTTCATGCATCCGTGGCCACTTCCTTTTCATTACTGTGTAGTATTCCATTGCTAAAATGTAGCACAGCTGTTAATCCACTCACCAGTTGATACATATTTGGATTGTTTCTGACTTGAGCTATTATGGAAAAAGCAAAATTATGGATTCAGAAAAGAGACAAGTGGTTGCCTGAAATTGGGGAAGAAGTGGGGTTTCATGGCCATCTGGTAAAAAGGGACTTTTTCCACAGATGGAAGTCATCTTAAAAAAGATGACTGGATAAAAAATTTTTTTTTCTAAAATTCATTTAACTGCACACTTAAAATGGGTGAATTTTATGTTATATAATTTATAAAAAAACCTGTTGTTGTTGTTGTTGTTTTTAAGAGCTCTAGGTAGGAATATAAAGTCCATGCCCCATCACTAATTTTTCTAACCATGTCTCAGCTCAAGTACCATTTCAAAGAAGACAAGGCCCACCAGACTAACTGCTGATCAAATCAATCACCAGGGTTAAAAGACTAATAAGTTACCAAAGAAACTTTTTGAACTGGCACCCAGCATGGAAGATGAGAGCTGTCAGAAAAAGACGAGTTTAGAAATGATAGCAAATCCAAACCATGTGCTCTTAAAAATAAAATAAGACATCCTGGCTAAAAAAACAATAATCAGAGTGAAATTTTTAGAACATAAGAAACAAGATGATACTTTTCACAGTTGGACTGTAAATAAAGCTTCTTTGGATGGATCCCATAATTTTTCTTTTGTTTCTTTTTTAATGTTCCATGAAATACTATTATCTTTCTAAACTGCTCCCCAGGCCCTCAAGAAAACAGATAATCCAAATACAGCATTTGCTTCTTCCAGCTAAGCACACAGGGAAAACCTGGGGATTTTGAGAGGCTTGGTAGGGTGCTGACAGCAAAGGCTTGTCATTGAGGATGAATGCACAGATCAGAGACTGTGGAGGCTCGTACAGGTAAAGGATAAAAAAAAAAAAGTTTTCCCAAAGAACTTGGCCCCTAGAAAACATCTAAATTATGCAGAAATCTGTGCACCATTTTTGCAGAGGATACTTACCAGAACAAATTTGACTACAAAAGCTCATGGCTCTTTCAAAATAAAAATAATTTTATTTTTTGCATGATGTATATTTATTATGCACACATGTGTATAGGTAAGTTATCAGTATGGATATATATGAAAATACAGACACAGAAATAAAGATATACAGATATATACATATCAATGTAGATACAGACTTGTTTTTTTCCTTTAAGACTTCTACTGATAATGTTCTCCATGTTTGGAAGGAAGGACATTAAGGACTAAGAATTTGTGGCTGTAGACACACATACACATGTGTACACATACATATCCAATGAAGTTTCAAGTTCAGAAATTTACTATTTAATATTGTACTTAATTTACTATTTATTGGAGAAGGAAATGGCAAACCACTCCAGTATTCTTGCCTGGAGAATCCCAGGGATGGAGGAGCCTGGTGCGCTGCCATCTACGGGGTCTCATAGAGTCAGACATGACTGAAGCGACTTAGCAGCTTACTATTCAAATTTAATATTGAAGATAAATATTAGCCCGTGGTTTTCTTGATGGGATGTTACATGTCACACCAGATACTTCTGCTACTGCAGACATTTGTCATCATTCCAGTGAAGGAAGAGGCAATATATAGTAGCTTGGTAGGGCTTTGTGAAATCACAAACCCAGGGCAACCTAACATTAGCCATGATCTACAACCCTGGAGTGTGCTTATGAAATATTCTGATGAACACCAGCCAGTGGCATCATATAATTATTGCTGCTATTAGGTTATTATTTATGCTGCATTTGTGTAGCTCTAGCAGAGAAAACAGTTGGCATTTTTTATTACAGTGCCCTGGATATCCTACCCAAAACAAAGGCAGATTCTCCAGTAAAGATGTACAGTGGTAACTCACGGTGTTCCCTGCTGAAAGGGGGTGTTTAATAATTTAATTCTAAGCTTGGTACTCTACTTGGAAATGGGAGATGTTAAAAAACAAATATATGGATGTAATAAAAGTAAAGCCACACAAGGGTACATTAAGGCAAATCTCACCCCGCCCCCGCCCCCCGCCACGACCACCTAATAAGATGGTGTATGTGTCAGGAAGTGGTAAATGAGTCAACCCAAGGTATAAATTCTTAGGGAATTGGGCTCATAATTTTCCTTCACTGTAATGCTACAGGCTTGAAGGATTGCTGCCTCCTTTCTCAGTCTATATGTTTCTAGAGGAAGTGATACAAATAAGCTTACCTTTCCAGGGATACAACTCGGATGCTATTTTAGGAAAATCTTAAAGCTCTCCCCTCCATGATGCCTGCCTGACACTCTCACACACCTTCCTCTGGGTTATCTTTCAATGGTTGGTCTTTTAAGAAGCAGCCATGGTTCATCCCATTTATATTTGTATTAATCCAGATTAATACCGATAGAATGACTTGAGTGGAATCATACTCTACATGTTATTTATTTTATTTTATTTTTAATTGGAAGAAAATTACTTTACAATATTGTGATGGCTTCTACTATACATCAGCATGAATCAGCCATCAGTTCAGTTCAGTTCAGTCTCTCAGCTGTGTTTGACTCTTTGCGACCCCATGGACTGCAGCATGCCAGGCTTCCTTGTCTATCACCAACTCCCAGAGCTTGCTCAGACTCATGTTCTCGAGTCCATGATGCCATCCAACCATCTCATCCTCTGCCTTCAATCTTTGCCAGTGTCAGGTTCTTTTCCAATGAGTCAGTTCTTCACATCAGGTGGCCAAAGTATTGGAACTTCAGCTTCACAGTCCTTCCAATGAATATTCAAGACTGATTTCCTTTAGGATGGACTGGTTTGATCTTCTTGCTGTCCAAGAGACTCTTAAGAGTCTTCTCCAACAGCACAGTTCAAAAGCATCAATTCTAGCCTTAGAAATACATATGTCCCCGCCCTCGTAAAGCCCCTTCCCACGCCCTCCCCACCCCACCCCTCTAGGTTGTCACAGAGCCCCGGTCGCTCATTTCCTGCTTCCTACAGCAGATTCCCACTGGCTGTCTATGCTGCATATGGTGATGTATATGTTTCCATACTGCTCTCCCAAGTCACCCCACCCTCTGCCTCCCCACTGTGACTAAGTCTGTGGTTTGCATCTGTGTGACCCCTGCTGCCCCGCAGACAGGATCATCAGTAACATATTTCTAAACTCCATATATATGTGTCAATATACGATATCTGTCTTTCTCTTTCTGACTTAACTTCACTCTGTATAATAGGCTCTAGGTTCATACACCTCATTAGAATGGGCTCAAATGCATTCTTTTATATAGCTGAGTAATGTCTCATTGTGTATATGTATTGCAACTTCTTTATTCATCTATTGAGGCACCTCAGCAACCTCTCCAGCTGGACCCCTGGATACACCCCTATCCTCACCTCTTATAAGAAAACAGCTCTCACGCCCTCCGGGGGTGAACATGGGGGCCTGTTACTGTTCTTGCTCCCTCCTGCTGCAGCAGGGGCCTCACTGAAGCCTTGCCTGAATTTCTTGTTTGGCCTCTTATCCACTTCTATTGATTAAGGAAGCCGAACGCTATCAAAACGAACGTTAATAAACATTCATTAATAATTACACATAGGTAATTCTTCATAATTGTCATCTTATTGCTGCATAAGTTTCAATTAGATAAATGTACAATTTTAAAATCAATTTATCTTTTGATGGATATTTAGGCTGCTTTTAACAGTTAGCTGTTTTTTAAAAATGCAATAAAGAACACTCTCGCACCCATCTCTCCATATCCATGGCTAAGTGTTTATCTGGAGGAGAAATATCTAGACCTGTCCTTTTAGGGTCACATGGATGCATGTTTTAAACATGCATCAACAGCCAGTAGGTCCTTGTTGATTATCTGTTTTATATGTGGTAGTGTGTTTATTTTTATCTCAACCTTCTAATTTATCACTCCCCCCACCTTTCCCCTTTAGTAGCCATAAATTTTTTGTCTATGTCTGTGACTAAGAACCTACTGTATAGCACAGGAAACTATACTCAATATCTTGTAATAACTTAGAAGAGAATGTGAAAAAAGAATATATATGTATAACTTTGCTGTACATGTGAAAATTGTTGTTGTTCAATCGCTTAGTACTGTCTGACTCTTTGCAACCCCATGGACTGCAGCACACCAGACTTCCCTGTCCTTCACTATCTCCCTGAGCTTGGTCAAACTCATGTCTATTGAATTAGTGATGCTATCTAACCATCTCACCCTCTGTTGCCCGCTTCTCCTCATGCCCTCAGTCTTTCTCAGCATCAAGGTCTTTTCCAATGAGTCAGCTCTTCACATCAGGTGGCCAGAGTAGTGGAGCTTCAGCTTCAGGATCAGCCCTTCCAGTGAATATTCAGGGTTGATTTCCTTTAGGATTGACTGGCTTGATCTCATTGCTATCCAAGGGACTCTCAAGAGTCTTCTCTAGCACCATAGTGAAAGTAACACATTGTAAATCAACTATATTTCAGTAAAAAAATTGTTTAAAGTCAATAGCTGGATAATGACGAGTATTTCTCCAAGGAGGACAAACTATTTTATAATTCCTCCAATGGTGTATGAAGATTCTGTGTTCCTCCTCATTCTCAGAAAAATATTTCATTATTTGTATCTTTGTTTTGCCAATATAATTAGGACAAAGGTCCATATAGTCAAAGCTCTGATTTTTCCAGTAGTTATGTATAGATATGAGAGTTAGACGATAAAGAAGGCTGAGCACTGAAGAATTGATGCTTTCAAACTGTGGTGCTGGATGGCATCACCAACTCAATGGGCATGAGTTTGCACAAACTCGGGTAGATAGTGAAGGACAGGAAAGACTTGCTGCTGCAGTTCATGGGTCACAAAGAGTCAGACATGACTAAGCAACTAAGCAACAACCACAAAGAACAACTAAATCACTATGCTGCACACCTGAAACTAACACAGCACTGTAAATATAGTCCAACATAAAATATAAAAAATAATAAAGACAGTGGGAAAACTTTCTTCATACTCAAGTATGAAGCTCCATATACAACTCAAGCTCCATGTACAACTAACGTAATTCATCTGGTATATTGAGGAATTTTCAGTTGGCTATGGAAATAAAGCAAAATCTTTCATGATCAAGGAGAACTTGGGTATGTGTTCTTTTTTTAAAAAAAAATTATATATATATACACATATATATTTATTTATTTTGCTGCCCTGGGTCTTCCCTGCTGCACACGGGCTTTCTCTAGTTGTGGTGAATGGGGGCTATTCTCTCGTTGCGGTAAGAGGGCTTCTCATTGCAGTGGCTTCTTTTGCAGGGCACGGGTTCTAGGGTGTGCAGGCGTCCGTAGTTGTGGTGTATGGGCTTAGTTGCCCCATGGCCTGTGGGATCTTCCTAGATTAAGGATTGAACCCATGTCCTCTGCCTTGCAAAGTTGATTCTTAACCACTGGACCACCAGGGAAATCCAGGTATGTATTCTTGATTATTTCAAAGTGTGTCTGTTCATGTTTAGGATTACATGAGATTCTCACAATTGTTCAGCAAAGGCTGACATTGATAGGGTTGATGTTACAAAACAAGATGTTTAACCTTTTATTGCCTCTTTGGTGAACTGCAAGATGGCCGGGATAAAAATGAGCAATGAATATTAGATTTCATGAATCTTACATCTGTATCATTTCTACTCTTTGTGAAAGAATTATCATTCAGATAGTAATAGGTATGACTATTATAATCCATAACAGCCAACAATAAGGCTATTGAAAGCATTTAAGGCATCAAAAAAAAAAAATCACACTTTCCACAAGAAAGACATAAAATTTTGATAACTTTATACCACTGTCTCAGGTCTTGTTGTTAAACTCAAGTCCTGGATGTCAGAAGACCTGAATTGCCTTGCCGAAGAGAAATTGCTAGAAAATAACTCTAATCAAATCATTACATTAATAAAAAAAAAGATCTTTTTATTTCTATCACTTGATCTGTCATCCTGACATTGTCAAGTAGCAGTAAATTGCAATCATTAAAACTTCGCTTTCTAAAGCAAAACTGAACATTTTTAACCGATCTATAATATCTCTATTACGAGATTTTTGCCTGGAGCAATAAAGAAGGGCCAGCTCTTTCCGGCTTCAAATTTGGACAAGTCAGCAGATGAATAAGGCATTGCTAAACTGTCAATATTCCACTGCACAATGACAGGAGAGATGTACAGACTCTATTAAACAATTTTCCTAGCCACAGTGCATTGCAACTTTATTTTTTGTTGTTTGTTTTCCATATCTGATATTTTCCTAATTAAAAAAATTTTATGTTCACCACGGGAATTTTCAGAAATACATATGGAGTCAATGAAGAGGACATTATGAATCACGAGTAATGTTGCCATCTGGCAACATCCTGATTGAATATCTGCTAAATTTTCCCTCTCCTATATTTATTGATAAAATTGGTATTATCTCATTAGCTCTTTTGTAATCAACTGACTTTATAGCAGATTTATCAAGATATAATTCATATACTATAAAAGTCACCATCTTAACATTTACCATCCAGAGGTTTTTAGTTGAACAACCAGCAAGTGTGCATGTGTGCTAAAGCTGCTTCAGTCCTGTCCAACTCTTTCAGACCCCATGGACTATAGCCCATAAGGCTCCTCTGTTCATGGCGATTCTCCAGGCAACAATACTGAAGTGAGTTGCCATGCCCTCCTCCAAGGGAATCTTCCTACGGTTTTCACACTGGCAGGTGGGTTCTTTACCACTAGCACCAGCTGGGAAGCCCTGAACAAACCTCAGCACTATCTAATTTTAGAGTATTTTTTATTACTTCCAAAAGAAGCCACATATTCATGACCAAAATCTCTCCATTCTCCCCTTCCCAGGCAACCACTAAGCTACCTTCTTCCTTTAAAAAAGATTTATTGGAGTATTGTTGGTTTACAATGTTGTATCAGTTTCTGCTGTATAGCAAAATGAGAGGTATACATATATTCCACCCCTCACCTTTTTTTAATTTCCTTCCCATTTCAGTTACCACAGGGCGCTGAGTAGAGTTCCTTGCACTCTTTTGCATGGATAGATCATGTGTTTATCTGCTCATCTATTAGCTGTGATAACAAATGCTGCTGTGAACATGTTTGTACATGGCTTTTGTGTGGACATTTGTTTTCAGTTCTCTTGGGTGTAGAACTAGTAGTGCCGGACCTTATGGTAACAGGTTATCTTCAGCTGTACCCGTGGTTGTTCTTTCTATGTAGTCTTGTTTGATTGGTTTGTAGGGATTTCTTTCTTATTTTCAGTTCTTTTATTCTCTCTTCTGAAAATTCTTTCTCCGAAAGTTTTCTCTCAAGTTCACTGACTTCATTTTTGTCTTTTAAGAATTCTTTAAAATGTACACTGTTTTAAAAGTTTTTATTGACTCTTTTACAATACTGCTTCTGTTTTATGTTTCAGTTTTTTGGCTTGAGATGTGCTCATAGCTCCATGACCAGGGACTGAACCTGTACCTCTTGCATTAGAAGGCAGAGTCTCAACTGCTAGACCACCAGGGAAGTCTCTGATTGCATTTTCTATAGTAGCAAGTCCAAAAGTCATTGAGTTTCTCATTCCATCTTTCTTACCTCAAGGACGTTTTCTCTTTGCTGGCTTCATCTGTTTTTGATGACCTCATGCTTATTTTGAATCTGAGACCACTGGTCAGTATTTAAAAGTATCTCTATTTCATGCACAAAATTCTGTTTCTGCCTCTGATTTTTAAGAATGTTCCCCAAATTTCTTGAGGTGATATTTTTAAATGCCTATGGGTTTTCTGCAGCTTCCCAAGCAGTGCAGTGGTAGTGAATCCACCTACACAAGAGACTTGAGATCGAGTCGGGAACATCTCCTGGAGTAGAAAATTATAACCTGCTCCACTATTCCTGCTGGTAAAACTCCATGGACAGAGGAGCCTGGCGGGCTACAGTCCATGGGATCACAAAGAGTCAGACACGACTGAGGGACAGAGCGCACACACACATGGGTTTTCTGCTTGCTTGAGTACCTGCTCCAAAATTGCTCCTCGTCCAGTGACTGCCTCTTATTGCTATCAGTCCAAAGAGGAAAGCTTACTGGCTTTGACATGTCCATGCCCCCCTGTGCCAGCACCTGCTGTCAATATTAGGAGGTAGTCCTGATTTGTGTGTGTGTGTGTGTGTGTGTGTGTGTGTGCCTGGATCTCCTCTACTCACATTCCTGGTCCTTTTCTTTTTTTTTAATTAATTTCTTTTTTTATTGAAGGATAATTGCTTTATAGAATTTTTGCTGTTTTCTTTTGAAACCTCAACATGAATCAGCCATAGGTATACATATATACCCCAATGTACAATTGAGATTGGCAATCTTGATATCTTCCTTCAATCCAGTCTTGTACTTTTCACAAATATGTCTGCACATTTCTAACATACGCGTGATAATTTTTTCCTATATATATGTACTTGTTTATTTAACTGGAGTATAGCTGATTTATAATGGTATGTTAGTTTCTGGTGTAAAGCAAAGTGATTCATATACATATAAAGACATATATGCGTGTACATGTATATATCCTTTTTCATATTATTTTCCATTATAGTTTATTACATGGTATTTAACATTGTTCCCTGTGGAATACAGTAGGACCTTATTATTTATCTATTTTAAATATAATAGCTAAAAATTTCCATGGGAACCTGACAGAATGAAAGGAATGGTTAGGTATCATGTCCTTTCTATCATCCTATTGGAAATCCCACAAGATTTAGTCTTTATAAACTGCTGAGATCAAGGTTGCTGGTCCCTTAACCCATCCAGTCTACTTTTCTCTTTGGAGCAGAAAACTGATTCTGACTTAAGTACACTGCTGCCTGCAATACATGACATTTCTTACTTCCCTTTGAAGTCTGGTTAGGCCATGTGATTAAGTCCTGACCAATGAGAAGCAGGAGAGTATTAGAGGTTGGCATAAGTTTCTAGAAAAGTTGCTCAAATGGAACTGATCCAAGGGAGAAGGCTCTTTTCTGTCAGTTTTGTGGGGTTTTTTAAGCCTTCAATGCAGATATGCTGGCACTCCAGCATCCATCTTAATCTATGAGGATAAGAATCATGCATAAACATGGTGTTAAAGAAAGATAGGCGCCTGGGACCCTGATGGTACTGAGAAAATGCCAGGCCATCTATGGCCTGCTTGTATCATGGTTTCTCCTATGAGACAGAGAAGTAAACTTTTACTTTATTTAAGTCATTTTATTTTTTGTAAGTCATTCATTAAATTATCAAACTTAATCCTAATAAAAGTATTATGAGATGGATTTATCACACCAGCATATATTTTTTGAACATACATTCATGATCGTAATCATATCTGTGTATCCTTTAAATATTACTTGCTATTTATGGTACCTCATGCTATTACTTAAGCTTTATTTGTTTTAAAATGAAACACATTGTAACAGGGAAGAACAAATCTGACTCCATATTGGATCTATTTATTTTTACTTTAACTTCTGTGTTCTATTCCTTTGCTACAAGTTAAGAATTTACCTATAGCCTGAAATATACAGCACAGCCCATTCTCAAGGCTCTGATCTTTAAAGCTTTAGTACTTTATAGAGGTTAAAAGGTTGCAGAATGGACTGTAAGAATGGACTGTAAGAATGACCTGACTTACATGGATAGTCTCAAGAACAAAGGATTCCTGCACCAAGAAGTATGCAACAGTCAACACCCTCCCTCCCCTTTTAGTACAAAAGAAGCCTGAATTCTAATACAGGTAAGATGATTCTTTGCAACACTAGCCCACCATCTTCTCAGTCTGCTGGCTTTCTGAATAAAGTCACTATCTCTTTCCTCAACAACTCATACATCAATTTATTGTTCTGCCATGTGGCAAGCAGTATGAGCATGAAGTCGTAACAAAATTACCTATAATAAATGGAAAAGCAGTATCTTATGAAGTAAATGGATAATCATGAGAAAGGATTAAGCCTAACTATGTACTCTTGCTTGCCTACAATCTATTAACAAAGGACAGAGACTTTTAAGACATATCGGCCCCTAAAAGAGATGGATTTTCTCTTCAATTAGAAGTCTTGCTGGATAACTGGAAAACACACACATTTCTGTCATTTAAGTTTATTTGACCCTGTTTCTTTATACCACCTAAAATCATTTAAATAGAAACTATGGCAAACTTTGGAAAACACTCATCTATGCAAAGAAGAGCAAAGAAATAAAAAAATACATGACTTTTGTTACACATTTATCTAAGTTTACAAAGTGCTAGAGTGAGCAAGATTTAGAAAATGCCAAATGGAATTTGATGGATGGAGCATAATTAGTTATTCTCCTTCTGTTCCATAATATTTCCTGGCAATGCTTAGTCAAAACAGATCTGATAGCTGTGGGTAACATTCATATGTTAATACTGTGATGATAAGGCTCTGAACAACCACAGTTCTTTAAAAAAATGAAGGATGTATTTCAACTTAGATAAGAGATCTTCACCTACTCCTGTTGAGTTCATCACTGGACAAGCGTCTCCTTAATCCATAAAATTACACCTGTCACAGGAACTTAACTTCATTAACGCACCTTCACAGGCCATGGTAAATTATTAGCAATTCACAACCCATGATTCTCAAGTTCATTAACAGTGACTCTTCTGTATCTTTATGATCTGACTCTGACTTTTAAGGATAACTGATGGATTTTCCTGGTGGTCCAGTGGTTAAGAATCCGCCTTGCAATACAGGGGACATGGGTTTGATTCCTGGTCAGGGAACTAAGATTCTACATGCCATGGGGCAGCAAAGAGAGCTGCATGAGAGAGAGTTGCATGAGCTGCAACTAGAGAATCCCTGCCCCACAACGAAAGATCCCACATGACACAACAGAGATCCCTCACGCTGCAACTAAGACTCAGCGTAGCCAAAATAAGTAAATAAATAAAGTTTAAATTTTTTTCTTTTGTTTCAAAAGAAAAAAAAGAATAACTGAAAAACATTCAAAGAGAGTAGGGAGAATGTATAAAGCAAAACTGCCTCTGAAGCAAAACCTATTAACATGAAAACATCCAATCCATCATACGTTCTCCAATTATCCTTCAAGGAAAAGGAAATGGAACTTCTGGTGAGCTCACTATCCCCAAGAGCGGAGCATGATTCTTCTGCATTTAACTCCATAAAGACAGAAGCAAAATAAAAAGAATTTAAAGGGAGGACAAAAGTTGAACATAGAAATGAATATATCATATTCAGAAAAGTCTAACTGTATACATAATATTAAATGGTAATACATGCACATATTAAAAAAAAATCATAGTCCAAATGGCTCACAGTAAAAAGTAATTTACATTCAGCTTTCTTCCCCAATTTCCCAGCTCATCTCCAAAGAAATCACAGTTGCCAGTCCCTCTGCTGAAAAAGTGTCCTTTTCTGGGTTTTCCCCAAATAGGTCATCAATACAGATGCTGTTATGCACCTTACTTGATATGAACAGGTATGTCAAAGACTATTCAGTATGTGTACTTACAGATTTGCATCGCGATACATAAAGTAATGGAGATATAGTCTAATTCTAGGATGTCACTAAAGGAATATTCACGGAGACTCTCACATGTAACAGATGTTGCTATAGGGTCTGGAAACAGCTACCAACCAGATTGGTGTGGTTTTCCATCTAAAAGAGCACACATTCTACAGCTTCCTCATTAAGCAAAGCCTTCCTGGCTATAGTGTAACAACTAGAGTGAAAAACACTGAATAAACCTCTGCATCATAACATACTTTTCTATTTCCTACTATGGGTCCAGATGATGAAAGAAACCATATGTACTCATGCAGACATACACAAATACACATAAGTATGCCATGTATACATGCAGATACTGAAACACCTATATCACTTACATGTCCTATATACATATACTATCTATATGACACATTACAAAGACATGTAATATACTGCATATGCACATACATATAATAGTCTACATATGCACACAAATATAACATATTATATAGAGAGACTTATGTGTGTTTGTGTATGTCTACATGAGTCCACATGCTTTCTTTCATCATCTAGACCCATAGTAGGAAATAGAAAACTGATATCAGAATCTACAAATGGATAAGGAATAGCCTCCACAGTGAGTGGCATGATGATATCAGAACTGTGAAGGAGTAGCTTGACATTCCATTCAGGGAATTTGTTTCTTAAAGAAGATACTGATACAGATGAAAGGGGGGAAAATGGCAAGTACCATACATTTGTACGTTTCAATACGTTCTCAAGCTGTTGATTTTCTGTTTCATCTGAGGAAGTGTTGAAGCCCCTTGGGAATGCCTGTCTCAGTTGATGCATAAAAAGGCAGCTTACACCTTACGTCTTAATAGGGATGAGCTACTCTTGGAAAGTTTCCTTAATTTCTCCATGCCCAAGACAGACTGACTGAGTGAATGCTTAGCCAGAAAGTCAATAAAATGTTTCAAATGATTCAAATCTCTTTGCATTTCATACATAACACTACAATCACTGCTACTTCCACTAATCCCTACAGTAAATGGCAAGAAGAAACAAGAAGGAAAAAAAGCACCTTGGCTGGAATTTCTCCCAAGTCTCCCCCAGGCTCCTGCAACTTTCTGGTAAAGAAAAATAAAATACGTCTGTCTATATATCTATCTGTGTATGTATCATTTATCTATCCACCCATCCATCCATCACATTACCTATTATTTCTATAACTATCATCTATTTACTGTTTATCTATCTATCATTATTCATCTACCTACCTATCTATCCTCCTAATTTTTGCTAACATTACAAAGGAAACCCTTAAGGGAGCTGGCACCTCACTTCCCAACCCATATCACTGGCACAGACACTTTTGGATGTGACCTTATTTATAAGTTCTTGAAGGTACTCCATGTGGCAGACCATTACTACGTAAAGATTTAGGGCAGTACTCAGATACAGATCTCTTCTCTGCTCTCATCTGCTCTACAAGCACATCTTCAAGAAAAAACATTCTTGAAACACTGGTCACAAGAGGGAAGTCATGACAGAGCTTGACAGTTGATAACCCAGATCTCAGAGCACCCATGTGAAACAGGAGCATGGAGGGAAATCCACATCATGTCACCCCCAAATTCGCATCAAATGCTCTTTGGAAACAAATCCCCAAAGGCAAACTAGACATCAGCTGAGATTCACGACCTCTATATTAGAATAAACAATGGAAAATAAACTTTTTCTAAACATGGAGCTAGGAGGTTTAAAAAACTGACTCCAGAAATAATGCTATATAGGTAGGGTTGGTCCATTTATTATTATTTCAATTGCCAGTAATACAATGAGCAAAAAAAAACCCAACCAACCCCAAAGTGGCAAAAACAGGTGACCAGACCAAAAATATTTTGGAATCACAAATACTGCTGCTGCTGCTGCTAAGTCACTTCAGTTGTGTCCGACTCTGTGCAGCCCCATAGATGGCAGCCCACCAGGCTCCCCTGACCCTGGGATTCTCCAGGCAAGAACACTGGAGTGGGTTGTCATTTCCTTCTCCACTGCATGAAAGGAAAAGTGAAAGTGAAGTCGTTCAGTTGTGTCCGACTCTTAGTGACCCCATAGACCGCAGCCTACCAGGCTCCTGAGTCGATGGGATTTTCCAGGCGAGAGTCCTAGAGTGGGTTGCCACTGCCTTCTCCGGAATCACAAATGAGGTTTCCGGAAACAGAAATAAATCAAGAACCACTGAGTTTCCAAGTCTCTCTGCCCAGCTGTGAATCAACTGTTTCTAATTTGGTGAGTATCAGAGACAGAGTCACAATTCCCTATAATTCCACAGCAGATTGTCCACAGGCCAATCAGAAAATGCCCACACAAAATGCAATCCTTACATTATATTTAAATTGACACGGCAAAGGTGGAAAGCATCTTTTCAGGCCAGGAAATCTACAAACTTCACTTGTTTGTTTGTTTGCTTTCTCGAGCAACTCCTGTTTGGAACACTTGTAAAATGGGCCGTTTTATCAGAGCTGCGCAGACTTTCCATTTTCCCTAATCATACAGATTAGAAAGAGGTCACGATGCCGTGTAACATCATTTGGAGATAAACTCCATCTGCATGAGGTAGTCCCTGCAGGTGACCCAGAGTTGCACTGGGACTGTAAGCAGGTCCACCATGAATAATAGCTCACCTTTTTCCAAATGAAGGATTTCATCCATCTTACCTAGGAGCGCTAATAACACAGACACACAGCAAATGCAAACAGCAGTGAAAGTGGCTGTTAATGACTGGGGGGGAAAGGAGGCCACGGGCACCGATAATCTGAATATACGGCAGGCCGTGGGGACTCACCTTTTTTCTGAGCCAGCCGATTTCTTCTGACAAACGATGACAGCAGGTGCGTACTTCCCAGCGTAATCTGTGCTCTCCTTGACTTCCCACACGGAGGGGCTGCTGGCTCTCACCCCAATGACGTTCATGCCTTTCATGACCTTTACCCTGTTGGAGACAGCAAGGGCACAGCTGAGATGCCGGTGGGGCATCCCTGGACTACCTCTGCTTCTGGGGACACCCAGCACGTCATGGCACATTGTCGCCTGGCAGGTGTAACCCCGTGTTTAATAGAATTTCATCACCCGTTGGCAATTCCATTCCAATCCGTTCATCCTCCTTTTTTCTCCTGGGCATTCCTTCCTTTAACAGAAGAGCTAGAACAGAACAACAGAACAGTGACACAGGCAAGGGACTGGTCACATAAAGAAGTAATATTCTGATAGTGGATGGCTTTAATTAAAAAAAGAAATTACCTGAATACCCGTAGACTGTTAAAATTAAATAGAAAAAAGAAATTCATTCAAACTGCAAAAGTGAATGAATAGTAACAATGCACAGTTTTGGAAGGTCTTTTTCATGCCAGGTACTGATGGGCCCTTCCTCTGTATTATCTAATTTCCCAAGCATCATTCCAAGTTCAAGGGTGGAGGACAGGCCCTGCCATTCAGACAGTTTTGAGAAGCATGCTAGTTCATAGGAAAACAGATGCTGACAGGGTACAGAGGCATGCCTTAATTCCCCCCCTTTTTTTAAAGATTTTTTTTAAAATGTGGACTATTTTTAAAGTCTTTATTGAATTTGCTGCAATATTGCTTCTATTTTATGTTTTGGTTTTTTGGCCGCAAGGCATGTGGGATCTTAGCTTCCCAACCAGGGATCGAACCCACAACCCCTGCATTGGAAGGCAAAGCCTTAACCACTGGACCGCCAGGGAAGTCCCTGCCTGACTTCTACTCTTGTGTTCCTCCCACGACATACTCATCGTCATCATTGACATCACCAGGACCATCATTCCATCATCACCACTATCACTTATTGATTCTTTTCCACACACTGGGCACTCTTCTGAGTTCATGACAGTTTTATCGCATTTCACTCCCACGAATGCCCTATGAGGTCAGGACCATTTGAATTTTCACTGAGAAGCTGAGCAACCAGGGGATCTGGCTGCAGGTGATCCAGGATCTGAAACGATTCCTGAATTACAGTGTTGGTCCAACGAGTCTCAGGGCTTTCCTTGGCATCACATAAAACGTCCTCGTGCTGAAGCCACTTATTTGAGCCAGTCAATTTCTTTTGTTAGCCGACACTGGCCAGTACCTGTCCTGAGATCTAACATCTTCTCAGACATAATGACAAATTTGCCCAAGCAGGTGAGGCCTCCATACCAGACTGCTTATTATTTCTCTCCTTCCCTGGTGGCTCAGGCAGTAAAAAAATCTGCCTGCAATGCAGAAAACCTGGGTTTGATCCCTAGATTGGGAAGATCCCCTGGAGAAGGGAATGGTACCCACTCCAGCATTCTTGCCTGGAGGAGGGAATGGCTACCCACTCCAGTACTCCTGCCTGGAGAATTCCATGGACAGAGGAGCCTGGTGGGCTACAGTCCATGGGGTCGCAAAGAGTCAGACACGACTGAGGGACTAACACTTTCATTCATTCACAGAAAGGGACAGATGACATGCTTGCAAATTTTTCCCCCAGACAGCAGAGCAGCAGGACGAGAGAGGCAGAGGGTGCACGGCAGTAGTGGTTCCCTCGTTCACCCTTAGTTTTCTCTAAGAGATCTCATGGGAATAAATATATACGAAATGGAAAGGATACAGTCAAAGGACCATGCAATAAATCGCAAACAGTTGGATGCACAAACTGCTGCGAAGAGTCATGCTTCCTGTTGTGTTTTCTTTTCTTAGTCCCTTGAGGAAAACATAAACGAATCTGAAGCAAGAAGGCCAAGGGGATAAATGGGGCAGGCTGATGGGTGACCAGGTGGAAAATGCTGCCAAGAGGGGAGCCTCAGAGGTATACTCCCCAGACTTATAGCTGTGGTACCTGTAATGACACAGAGGCAAGGAGGTGGGTTCTGAGTCTCCATCTCTAAAATCCTCTTTCTTATCACCAGATGAGATAAGCCAGGTCACCCCTAATATTAGGAGCAAAGCGGGAAGAAAAGATGCCACTTTTAGAACTTGGGCTTGGTGAGAAAAGGACTTGCCTGCAAGCATGAAGAATGCAATGTCCCATAGAAACAACCTGAAGACAGATTGTGCAAAGAAAAGTGAACACAGCAGGTCTGAGACTGCCACCCTATAAAGGCATGCTGGCAAGGCTGCCCTCTGGCATCTGGATTTTGAAAGGGGTTTCCTCAACTCTTTAATAAGAGGGGCTCACTAAGTCTAAATTTTTTTGTGCAAGCAATATAGTTAATGGCAGACTCCTGCTTTCTTTCTGGTGGTCTGAAATTACCATGCCTGCCAGGCAGGTGATATCTAGGAGACCTGCCCCCAGTAAAAAATTCTTGGCTCCCAGGCTTGGATGAGCTTTTCAGACAGACAACTGCTTGCCTGTGTTGTCATAACTCGTTGCTGGAGGGATGAAGGGCATCTTGTACAGCACCCTGAAAGGGGACTTTCCCAAGCTTGTGCCTAGTACCCTGAGACTCCACCCCGCGTCTCTGTTCCTTTTGCTGAACTAGCTTTGTGTCCTTTTGCTATAATAAATCTTAATCCAATTATGACTGTACACTGAGTCCTTCAAGTTTTCCCAGCAAGTCATCAAACCCAGAGGAGGTCCTGGGGACCCCAAAACACATACTACTTTGCCTCGTCTAACAAAGACAAGAGGAATCACTTCTCACATTTGAACCCCAGCACTGAAGCTAGCATTTTTAGGTGAGCGCCATGCATAGCATTGCTTCTAGAGGAAAAACAATACAATGTTTTGTGTCATAAATAATGCAAGGAGAAACCAACATTTTGAATGAAGTCATTTATAATTTGGGGATTGTATGCACAGACTAGGAAGCCATCTGACCTTCTGGTAACACGAGCTAGGATTCCTGCCTTGCAGGAACTCACTGAAATTGTAAGCAACCAAGATGAGCGATGAAAAGAAGTTCAATTCACTACAGATAGCTGCTATTCTGTGAAGATGAATTCTAAGGGCTGTTCCAATTACTGTGCACTGAAATTTTATTGAGTCAAATTTACTTTAAATAAATAGGTCATCAACTTGGATTTGGCAATCTTTTCGTGATACAGGAGTTATTAGTACCTAAGCTTTTTCTGATATAGAATGGGCTCTTATTTTTCTTAAATTTTATTCATAAGTAGGTTATTTGGAATTCAGATACTGTTTCTCCAATGAATCATTTTTAAGTTCTTAGGAAAGAACATGGATGCTTATTTAACCCACGAAGTACCCAATATCTGTTGCCAATAATTCCAGTGCAACTACCCTAAGCTATAATTTATAGCATTATTTCTAAAGGGGTATTATGAAATTGAGCACTGGGCACTCAGAAATTGCGCTTTGTGGACACAGAATGTTTTCATAAGAGAAGACACATTTCTATAGCATATTTCAGGTGTTCTGAAGTGGGCAAGAGGTCCCTGCTTGAGAAACATCAGTGAATAGAGTACAAATATCAAGAATGAATGTAAAAAAAAAATTTTTAAAAAAAGAATGAATGTGTGCAAGAAACGAGAGTGGTTGTTTCTCAGAGACACATCTATGGCACACACTGAATATGGTTTGTGTTGGGCGCTTCATTTTGAAACATTCATCTCAGCGTTGTAAGTAGCAGCGCTTTGGAACTATTAAGATAATCCTCAGAACACATGAAATTTGGCTCCGCTGGGTCTGAACCAAATGCTACTTCCTTCTTTTGTTGATGACAACTGAGTTACTTACATTCATTAGTGGAAGTTTTATAATCTACTTGTGGTTCAATAAATACAGGTTACACTGACAGCTTCACTACATAGAGATAAACACAGCACTCGATTTCCAAAGACATTTACTACATATTTACACTTAATGGTATGTCTACTGTAGTGCCTGGGGAAAAAGCCATAATTTCCCCCCACAGAATGCACATGAACTGTGGACTGGAATAAATAAACACTGCTTGGCTTAAGAGTATATTTTATTTCAAAAATATAACAGAGTTATTGTATTTATATAGGTATATACACAAATATATCCATAGGTAGATACAAATATACATACAAACATAAATAGACACAAGCATATACACACAAATATAAACACATAGATATACACATCATATATACACACATGAACACATACACACACAGACATATACAGATGCATATACACAAACACACACATATACATACACATGCACAAGAAACATATATACAATGTGCACACACAAATATACATGTATATACACATAGACATATATACATGAAAATATATGCACACACATACACACAGTTATATACACACATATTGACATACACAGACATATATACATGCATATAAACACACTCATATATACACACAGTGACATACACAAGCACAAATATAAACACATATATATACACACATACTTGCATACATACATAGAAACACACACAGACATATAGAAACATAACACATATATATGTATATACACATATATCTCCTGCATTGCAGGCAGATTCTTTACCATAAGTCACCAGGAAGTCCACATATATACACACACAGATATATATAGACACACATAAACAAATATTATGCATGCATATATGCATATATTTATATATACATATAGATGCATACCCATATTCACACATGCATGTACATGTGTGCTTGTGTGTGTTTCATATACAGTATCCAGTAACAGTTGAAACAGCCAGCAGCCTGGGATCAGAGCTGTGGTGTGCACCTGTTATTTCTGCTCTCCCACATTCCATCCCTCATATCCTGGGTAACAGAAGGATGCTACATGCTTCCAAGTGTTGTGGATTTGGTTAGTGGCATCCTTTCCAATTAACTGATGGGAAACCTGTCACTTCTCATTGGTTCATAGCCCAAAAAGCCCCTTTGGTTCAAAATAAAGCTGTTTTGAATTCCTCCCTGTCTCCTTACTTATCTTCCCTCATTAATTATGGAAAAGAATTAAGTATACTGTGTTTTCTCATACGCAGTAACTTTATTGTAATATTAAGAGCCCACAATCACTAATTATTCTAATTTCTAATTGATGAGGATCAATTTATGACCATATTATGTCCCACCAAGACCACATGTTTTATAGCCTGTAACATTTAAGAATTATTTTCAGACAAATATCATATGATATCACGTAGATGTGGAATCTTAAATATGCACAAATGAACTTATTTATGAAACAAAAACAGACTCTCAGTCATAGAAAACAAAATTATGGTTACCAAAGAGGAAAGGTGGGGGAGAAGGGATAAATTAGAAGTTTGGTATTAGCAGATACAAATTACTATACTTAAAATATCTCCAAAAGGCCCTACTATACAGCACAGGTAACCCTATTCAATATCCTATAATAAACCATCATGGAAAAGATTAAAACATAGAATAACTTTCAGTCCCATCCCTACATCTTGGCCCTGCCCCAGCCAAAAATCATTTTAATGTGATCATTTATGATGTAATTAACAGTCCTTTGTTAATCTTGTCCCATTTTCCCTTCCTGTGACACTGGGCCCCTCTTCCCATCACTGGAATGTACTTTGCTAAATTTCTCTGCCATGACTTTGGGACTAACCTAATATATGCAGTTCAAGGCCAACAATGCTACACATGAGCAAACCCTATTTCTCTTAAAACCAGGAACTCATATCAGTAAATTATTCTTTAGCATTTCACTTTAATATAGATATGTTTATCAAATTTATACTGTGGAAACAGTGCCTGACTTTATTTTGGGGGGCTCCAAAATCACTGCAGATGGTGATTGCAGCCATGAAATCAAAAGATGCTTACTCCTTGGAAGGAAAATTATGACCAATCTAGATAGCATATTAAAAATCAGAGACATTACTTTGCCAACAAAGGTCTGTCTAGTCAAGGCTATGGTTTTTCCAGTGTTTATGGATGGATGAGAGAGTTGGACTGTGAAGAAAGCTGAGTGCCGAAAAAATTGATGCTTTTGAACTGTGGTGTTGGAGAAGACTCTTGAGAGTCCCTTGGACTGCAAGGAGATCCAACCAGTCCATCCTAAAGGAGATCAGTCCTGGGTGTTCATTGGAAGGACTGATGCTGAAGCTGAAACTCCAATACTTTGACCACCTCATCTGAAGAGTTGACTCACTGGAAAAGACACTGATGCTGGGAGGGATTGGGGGCAGGAGGAGAAGGGAACGACAGAGGATGAGATGGCTGGATGGCATCACCGACTCGCTGGGCATGAGTTTGAGTGAACTCCAGGAATTGGTGATGGACAGGAAGGCCTGGCATGCTGTGATTCATGGGGTCGCAAAGAGTTGGACATGACTGAGCAACTGAACTGAACTGAACTGATACTTGAACTACTGACATAATAACATGCATGCTAGAAAATACACAAAAAAATATAAATAAAAATGAGATTACAAAAAAAAAATGAGATTACAAAACAACATGGTGAGAGGTCCTATTTTTGCATCACTGCAATTTTTTGAATCACTTTGCATATCTCTTGGGGTGCACACACCCCACTTACAGGGAATTACTCAAATCTTCTGGAACCTTTAATTCCCAAGTGTGACATGAATAAACATAATGAGCAGAAGTCTTGTTATATGGAAGCAGGTAAATAAATGCACATTAATTAGGAGATAAAACTCTACTGCTGATTCCGTGTGTTCCTGTAAGTAGGAAGAATCTGTTTCCACACTGCCATTTTGGTAAAGCTAAATTCAGAATGAAGGCCAGTGACTTCAAGATAAGTCGTTTTTGATGTCTTGCTATCATGAGGCATTGAAAGTCCTAAGCTGACACAAGGTATGCATACCATCATCCCAGCTGTCAAAAGACCACATTGTGAGGGAGAATAAAGGGCAGAAGATCAAACATGGAGTGGATCTGGTTCACACATGTAGGGGCATTCCCCAAAACTGACAGTGGGAGAAGCCAACAGTGGAGGAAGAGGGGGACGTGGCCTCCAGGACCCCTGGGCCAGCCGAGTGGGAGGGAGGCAGACACTTTTTAGCCATTGGCTGATCAACTGAATTTTCAAAGGCCCTGGAAGTGGAGATGATGTCATTCCTTATAAAGTGCAAACGAAAGGAGGGCTGGACAACTCAAGCTATAAGCCCAGGCCTGGTGTTGCCAAGTCTTTAAAATATTGAAGGGAGGGCAGAAATTCTCAGTTGTATGTCAAATTCCAAAAATGTAAAAACACCATCCTCGCTAAGCAAAGTCATTCAAGGATTGGAAGCTGGCCAGCGTTGTGACCTCTGTTAGCTGGAAAGCAGGAAGATCAATCCATCATGAATGAGTGAATGAATCAATGAATCAAAGAGGTATGTGACGTCATGTTACCTCAGAAGTATCACTGAGGTCTCCAAGTGCAGAAAAGCGCACCTGCATTCTGCCCCTCTCCACACGCACACTGGACACGATTAACAGCTTTATCATTTTTGTCCTGATTAAGGGGTTGGGATATGCTCACTGCAGAAAAACACTGAGGAATACACAGAGGTAAAAGGAAAAAAGTAAAATCTGCCTGAACTTCCATTACACTGAACTTAGATCATCAAACTTTTAGTCGTCATCCTACTTTGTTCACACCTGTGGATAAAGAATGTCACCTGTCATTTCAGTAAACAAAGGACACTCTAGACATCAAGCCCTCAGCTACCACAGCCACCCTGACTGTTCACCCTGAGGGGATTCAGGATGGAGAAAAACAGGATGCTGGCCCTGGACAGCTGCAGTGAATGTCAAAGGCATGATTTCAATGAGCCCAGACTCTTGGATCTTCCCATGCAAAGAAAAGCAGCAAAATTATCCACTTGAAATGTCTGTTTTTTGTGATTAGCAGTAATCTTTCAAAGTTCAACTACTTCTTTTTTTTCCCCAGCAAAAACTCCTGTATATCCAGTTCCTCCCTGACCTCTTTGGAGCAGTGCCTCAGAGCAATCTGAGAAGATGTCTTAAAGTCCACCGAACAAAACGTAATTTTTGACTTTGGCGCTGTACCTTTTTTAAATTTTTTTGCAGTTGACATACCCAGGTTATAATTCTATAATTTTCTATAAATCAGATCATGCCCAGGATTATCATACGGCATATAACTTGTGCCCTGACCAACCCCAGGAAGTACCATGCATAGAAATTATGATGTGAATAGGGCCTCGTAGAGTTGAGCAGTGTACAACCTGTACAACTGTATGCAACAATCCCGATCATATAAAAGATGCTACTCTGTACATCTGTGTCTCTTTTTCTGTTTTGCATATAGGGTTATCGTTACCATCTTTCTATGAAGATTTGAAAAAATTAAATAAATAAAAGATGCTACTTTATTCACAGATCACCCTGGCCGCTCTTCTCAACCGACTCCGAGGACAAATTAATAGCTGAAAGCAGGAAGCAGGCTGGCCACCAACCAACTCAGGAGACCCCAGTGAAGAAAAGCCAAAGCAATAGAACTCTGCATCTTGACCCAAAGGATGAGCGACATGTGATGCCAGTCTCTGGCCAGGCTGCCTGCTGGTGCAGAGGCTGAGGACTTCCTGTTTCTCCTGGAACTTCCATGAGTCACCACTTTTCATCCCAGTAAACTCAACCTGTGGCCTACCTTTGCCAGCACAGAGAGATGCTCACTAACTCTTTAAAAGCCACTGTGGAGCTTAAGGCGTCCTGTACATAGTCCTTAGTCTCTCCAAGTACCTGGTTTTCCTCTGACTCTCAGTTCATTCACAAGAAGGTTCCAGAGACCCATCTTTCCTATGGGCACATGTCCAAAACAGATGTGGTGAGTAGAGACAGGACCGGCAGGACCGCACCTCACATAGAAAGCATCCCAAAGGGATGAGTACAGGTGCTAAGTGTCAGAAGCTTTGGAGGGGGACTTCCGTGGTGGTCCAGTGGCTAAGACTTTGCACTCCCAATGCAGGGGGCCCGAGTTTGATCCCTGGTCTGAGAACTTGTCCCCGTATGCCAAAACTAAGTGTTTACATGCTGCAACTAAAGATTCCACAGCCAAATAATAAAATGAAAAATAATATTAAATATTTTTTAAAAAAGAAGCTTCAGAGGAAGAGGCGAGCTCTGCGCCCCTCTCCCCCCGCCCCAATACCCTACTTCCACCAAAATGTTCAGATACAAATGCCTAAAGCAGGTCATGAATGTAATGAGTAACACTAGGTGAGTAAACTAAACTTGACTTGTTTGCTTCTTCAGTCATTGATTCATTCAACAAGCACTGAGTCCTACCTGTGATGCTCACCAGGCATCATTCACAGTCCAGGAAATTTGTTAGGAACAAAACATGCATTCTTCCTACCGACAGGGAACTAACATTCTTGGGGGAGAGGCAGAATGCACACACACAAACCCACACACATTTCTTACATTGATAAATTCTATGAAGAAAAAAGGAAGCAAGACACAGAGATGGAGATCCCAGGATGAGGATGACTATCTTATACAAAGATGGAGATCCCAGGGTGTGAGTGACTACCTTAAAAAGACTTTATTACGCACATAGTACAAAAATGGTAAAGCCAGGAACCAAAACATGTGGGAAAGTAGAAGGGAAATGTATATATTTGGGGGGAAATTTGCCAACCCCAAATGCCTCTGGCAAGCAGATTATTATCAGATGAAGACAATCATAAATCCAAAAACTCAGGAAGAAACTCTGACCCTTCCCTAAATTTCAATAGTGGTCCTGTTGCAGGAATAGAGCTATCACCAGAGAGAGAGGACCTGAAAAGGACAGAGACTTGGTATGGTGGGCAGAACTCTTAGAGATCAGAGATGTCTCTGTGTCCCATGGTCTCTGCCTGGCCCAGCAAACATTTGTTCACCAAACACTTGCTTTTCCGTCTCCATGTCAGTTGCTTTCCTCCCCACCAAAGTACCAAACCCCTATCCCCAACATCCTCTTCAGCCAGTAGCTGAAGCTGGTGTTTAAGGTGAAGATCTTGGTCTTTTTTTCGAGTTAGTCAGTTTTCCTGGTTTCTCCAATGTATACATGTGATTACACTTTTGTTTGACTTTCTCCTGTTCATCTTTTTCACCTCAATTTAATTCTTGGACCAGCGAGAAGGACATAGAAGGGGAGAGGAAACTTTCCTCCTCCCTCCAAAATACACATATGAATGTCTTCTAGATGTGATTTGATCTTTGCCTGGCATGTGAGCAGAAAGTACACTTCTTGTTCCTACTGAAAAATGTCAGACCACCATCCAACCATCAAGAATGCAATTTAAATATTTCATAGCTTATTATGTGAGACTAGTATCTAACATATAGGACTTCCCTGTAGCTCTAACTGTAAAGAACCTCCCTGTGATGCAGGAGACCAGGGTTTGATCCCTGGGTGGGGAAGTTCCTCTGGAGAAGGAAATGGCAATCCACTCCAGTATTCTTGCATGGAGAATCCCATGGACAGAGAAGCCTGGCAGGCCATAGTCCATGGGGTTGCAAAGAGTCAGACACGACTGAACAATTAACAAACAGTATATAACATAAATACGTTATGTTGACAGAACTTGATAGAACTCTGTATGTGTTACTAGAATACATAGATTGGGGCTTCCTTGGTGGTCCAGTGGTTAAGAATCTGCCTGCCAATGCAGGAGATGTAAGAGATGCAAGTTTGAGCTCTGGATCAGGAAGATCCCCTGGAGGAGGAAATGGCAAACCACTATAGTATTCTTAATTGGGAAATTCCATAGACAGAGGAGCCTGGAGGCCTACAGTCCGTAGGGTCACAAAGAGTCAGACATGACTGAACACACACGCGCATGCACACTGTTTAAGGATTCCTTTGAAAAACCAAAGCCTTAGTATAGACAAGGTCCCTCAACACAGCTTCCCAGTAAATGATGGCTGAGTTCAGAGGCGGTGGCAAAGACATGCAGAAGATGCCACATGAGCACATCACGTTTCTGGAAAAGCAGGAGAAATTATCTGCCTCATTGTTACCAAAGCAATAAGTGACTACACTCTCTGAACTGCCCATATGTCCAAGATCAGAATTAGGCCACCTCATTCTTTACATGCTATTGAGTTTCTCATCACAGAGTCACAAATACATTAGCAAATACATCACTCAAATACATCAACATTCATGCAAGAAAAAAAGTCCTATTCTTTGTTGAACATAATGAACTCTGCAAGATACAGTGTGTACCACTATACTTAAAATGGATAAACAATAAAATAATCAAGGACCTACTGTATCTCACTGGGAACCCTGCTCATCATTAGGTGGCAGTCTGGATGGGAGGGGAGTTTGGGGGAGAATGGTGACATCCGTCGCTATGCTATGCACCTGAAACTATCACAACATAATTAATCAACTATACTCCAATATAAAATTGAAAGTTTTTTAAACAGATACAGTGTGCCAAGTCCATAATGTCCACTAAAAATAGTCTATTATTATTATTACTATTATTATTTCCCTTGTTACATAAAAATTTACTAGGTGAGTAAATCAAACTGGTCTCTGTTTGCTTCTTTGATCATTGATTCATTCAACAAACACTTCCTGAGTCTCATCTCTTTTCCAGGCACCATTTTAAAAGCTGGACAGCTATTCTGAATCAAGTTTCACTCTCTTTCCAACTCATCCATAAAACAGTCACTACCCAACGGCCTGGTTTTCCTAAAAAACCAAAACGAAATGAAATAAATCTGAATCCATGCTGTCCCGTGGGAGGTGGAAGATGTGGAGTCAAAGTTCACGTCGGTCTCAGGAGTTCCAAACTCCCAAGGGCAAAATCTCAGCAGAACAAGCACGATGAGTATTTGGAGAACAGCAAGCCGAGTTGGTCTTCCTCGGTGACGCGTGTTTGAAACATTAGATTCCCCGGCTCTGTTCCCAGGGCATCAAGAAGCACTGGGGGCTGGGAGGGGTCTGCCTCCCAGGGTTTGGAATAAGACCTAATTTTCTTATCTCTTATGAGCCCCAACCCTTTAATTTCACTACAGCACCTAACAGAACTGGATGGCTGTTTCCTTCAGCTTTCAAGGTTACCAGGGTTTTAGAGGGATTGTTTAAATATATTTCTTTAATTAAGGAAAACATTCTAAATCAAAACCAGGCTTATGGTTAACAAACTCATATTTTCAGGGGCCCTTTTTGGAGGGATTCAGTGTTAACTTTTTTTTTTTCATTAAAAAGAATCATACAAGCATGTTGGTAAATATTTCAAGGTAACAAAGGCAGAAACACGAAAAGTTTCACTGCAGACTTCTCTCCCCGGACTTCTCCCCAGTTTAGTGCCCATTTTCTAGGAGATTAACACATTTAGAAAAGTCGATCTTTGGAGACTTCCTTGTGGTCCAGTGCTCAAGACTTCATTTTCCAATGCAGAGGGTGCAAGTTCAATCTCTGGTGGGCTAGCTCGGATCCCACATGCCTCGTGGCCAAAAAAACAAAAAGATGAAACAGAAGCAATACTGTAACAAAGTCAATAAAGGCTTTATTAAAAAAAACTAAAGACCTGTAGATCTTTTAAAAATACCAATGGCAACACACTGTTGCCATTATGCATCTTATCTATCAGTTCAGTCGCTCAGTCCTATCTGACTCTTTGTGACATTATCTTTTCATACATCTACAGCATTTATAGTCCCACTTCCTTCGATGTACTACTTCAATGCGTAGATTTATTTGAATAAAGTTTAACTGCCTGTTGGCCATCTGATGGTTTTATAGGAAGTACCTAATCTTTGCTACTATAACCAGCACTTCAGAGAATTTCCATACACACCCAGCTTTGTAGACACATACAAGCAGGTCTACAGTAAACGTTCTTAAAAAAGAAATTGCCAAGTCAAAAAAGATGTCCACGTTCAATTTTGATAGAACTTGCTAAATTACCACTCAAAGAGATTCTACCAATTTGCACATTCACTGAGAATGTCTTAATGTGCCTTTTGATCACTACAGATCTAATACAAACAATACTTCATTAAGTTTGAGTTTCACTGAATATTTTTCATATACCTATAACTTTTTTTTTTTTTTTTTGCTAAATATCTGTTCACATCCTTTGTCTATTTGTCTATTGTTTTCTTGGTCTCAGAAGACTCTTGAGAGTCCCCTGCACAGCAAGGAGATCAAATCAGTCAATCCTAAAGGAAATCAACTCTGAATATTCATAAGAACTAAGGCTAAAGGTGAAGCTCCAATACTTGGGCCACCTGATGCAAAGAGCCAACTCACTAGAAAAGACTGATAGTGGGAAAGATTGAGGGCAGGCAGAGAAGGGGTCAACAGAGGATGAAATGGTTGGATGGCATCACTGACTCAATGGACATGAGTTTGCCAGCAAACTCTTGGAAATAGCAAAGGACAGGGAAGCCTGGTGTGCTGCAGTCCATGGAGTCACAGAGTCAGACATGATTTAGTGAGTGAACAACAACAATAAGAACACGTATTAGTAAGGAAATAGTCCCTTGATCCATCAGGAACTCATTTCAGTGCAAGAAGTTAATGAAAGAGGGATCTTCCTTTATCTTTTCTCTGTATGGGTTTTACCAGCACTGTTTATTAAATGATTCCCTCAGTATTTAAAATGCCATCTTCAATATGCACTAAATTCGCCTTTGTATGTTTATTTTTGGCCTCTCCACTCACTTTCATCGATCTGTCTGATCTGTCTTCACATGAACCAGTACCCAAATGTTTTACATGCAATAGTGTATGACATTTTAATATCTGATAGAGCTATTTCCTTCTTATTCTCCCCATTTCTTCAGGAGTATTTTGATGCCTATTTCAACAAGAAGCATTTCCGTCAGCACATCTTCAAAGGTGGCCTTTCAGTTTCCAAGAAAAAAGAAAAATGTGCCTTTGTAATATCCCTCTCTGAAACTGAAGTACATACACGTCAATCAACTATGACAGATGATGGCCACAGCAGAAGTTATCTCTTGCAAAGATAACAGGTTATGTGTGATAGCATTAGGGTGACAGCTGGATTCGAACATGACACTGACTGCTTCACACACCAGGTTTTCCAGGACAGTGATAGCTTTCCAGGGATTTGTTTGAAAGTATTCCAATTCTTTGGGAACAGCCTTGGGTCCATGTGTCCAAATGGGGCTACCTCAGCCAATCAGTACTCCTTCTGGTCACAGTGGTCTGGTCCAATCAGATTGATGGGCTCAGGAATTTTCCAAGAGCTGCAAGAAAAGACTATCCTTCCACTTCAACAGATCCTCACTAGCACGTGCGTTGTCATATAGGACCCTTTGGGACCCTTTTTTGGGACTCTTTAGACCGTAGCCCTCGGGGATCCTCTGTCCATGGGAATTTTTTTCAGGCAAGAATACTGGAGTGGGTTGCCATTTTCCTCCTCCAGGGGATCATCCCCATCCAGGGATCAAACCCAGGCTTCCTGCAGTGGCAGGAGGATTCTTTACCCACTGAGCAATCAGGGACGCCTGACCTAACCAGAGCCTTTTTTTCCTTTTCATTTTTATCTTTACTTTTTTAAAAAAGCAATAAGAACACTTAACCTGAGATCTACTCCATTAACATATTTTTAAGTGCACAATATTGTATTGGATTTATTATATTTAAAAAGACTCTATTTCCAAATAAAGTCGCATCCACAGGTATTGTGAGGTAGGAATTTAGGGGGACACAATTCAACTCACAGCAAGGTCAATTCAGTTGGTTCTCTGCAAACTCTAGTGGGCAGCCTCTTATTAATGCAATTTCACCCAAACATGATGGACTATTAAAATTAGTTCTACATGATATTCTCCAACTAGAAAGCATCCAGTGAATAAGTTAGTGCATGGGTCTTTGCTTAAAATTTTAATGTTGAAGTAGCACTTTTTAACAAATTAATAAACTTTATTTTTTAGAGCAGTTTTATGTCTACAGCGAAACTGAGCAGAAAGTAGAGATTGTTCAGGTACTCCTTGCAAGCTCACCACACACACACACACACACACACACACACCCCTTCCCATCACTGACATGCCAGAGCACAGTGGATAGACTACAATAACACCTCATCATCACATCTCATATTGTGTTTCTGGAGAGAAAAATCAATATACCACATAAAAGAATCTTGTCCAACATACAGAGTAGACGCACAGTTCCCAAGAAGGAGGGAGAAGGGAGGGAGGGATGGGTCTGAGTTTAGGGCCAACAGATGCAAACTATCATATACAAAATGGATAAACAAGATCCTACCATGAGCACAGGGACCTCTATCCAATATCCTGTGAAAAAACATAATGGAAAAGAATACAAAAAATAATACACATATGTGTATAAGTGAATCACTCTGCTATACACCAGAAACTAACACAACATTGTAAATCAAATATACTTTGATTTAAAAAAAAAAAAAAGAATCCTTTTACCAAGTCTTCTGTAAATGTCTTATCATACTTCCATAATTTAAAAAGTAAAAAAGAAAAAAAAATTCCTATCTGAAAATGGTAAAATTTTGCAAGGGTGCTTATGGAGACAAGATGTAGTCTCATTTTATAGATGAAGACTGAGGCACAGGGAAATTAAGCAAGCTGCTTAAAGCCACACAGCTAAGAATGGTTCCAGGAGCCCTACTCTTACCCACTCTGTCCTATTGCTACTTTTTTCTCCCTGTAGGATACCTCCTGGCTAAGTTGACAGTCCATGCCCTCAGCTACCTCCCCTGTTCCTCCAAGGACACATGGGGACTTGGCCCAAGGATATGCTATCCCACACTATTACAGTCGGGCTGACATAAATTTAGACCTGGGCTTACCAAACACTGACAATTGGGTTATTGTGTAACCAACCCCTGAGGCAACTTCCTTCCAGAACTCAAAAGCTACCTGCTAGCAGAGGTCCTTCCGCCCGTGGAGTTTCTAATGAGTTTTCTGGCAAATTCCTATCACCCAGATCAGATTTTCTGCCCCACTGGCGGCAACACAGACATGTGGCTTACCCTGTTTCCACTATCTCTGGCCCTTTTCTTCTTTCCACACTCGCTCAGGACCACACTTACATCCACAGAGGTGGGATTTGGTCTTTCTACATCCTCTTCTCCCCATTCTGCCCCCGGCAGTATAGCAGAATTTATTAATATTATCTGCTGGGCCCCCATCTGAGTGGGTTGCAAAGTGGGGGATAAAGAAGGTTTTCAAGAGATTTTTCTCTCGCTCCATAAACCTGGCTTCCCAATGAATCATCTAAGGACAAGAGAATCCCACTTTGGAAATCAGAATCTGAACATTGATCCTTTCTATTTCTCTCTTTAACTTCCAGCTGTACCACTCTCCCTCACGACACCACGGGGTGGCGTCAATTCCTCAAACTCGCCCCTGAATTCCACACCTGTCACTTCCCCTCACATTTCATTGGCCGAAGCAGGTCACGTGACTATACCTACCTTCCAAGCGGGGGTGGGAAAAGTTGATCCTACCCTCTGCCACACTTAGACAAGGGATTGCCTTGAATGAAGAAGAAAGCTATTTCCCCCACCCCCATGAAAGTATTTCCAAAAGTTTTTCAACTTTCTCATTGCACAAATGAGAAAACCAAGATTTAAGAGAGATTAGAGGGACTTCCCTGATGGTCCAGTGGTTAAGAATCAGCCTGCCAGTGCAGAGGACGTGGGTTCAATCCTTGGTCTGGGAAGATTCCCTATGCCTCAGAGCAACTAAGCCTGTCAGCCACAACTATTGAGTCCGTGTGCCTAGAGCCCATGCTCCACAAGAAGAGAAGCCACAGCAATGAGAAGCCATGCGCACCACAGCGAAAGTAGCCCCTAATCATTGGAACTAGAGAAAGCCCCAGCACAGCAACAAAGACCCAATGCAGCCAAAAATAGACAAATGAAGTTTGAAAAATTTTTTAAAAGAAGAGATTAGAAAGATTGGCTGTTTCCTTAGAACACCTGATGAATTAGTAGATACACAAAGGAAAGGGAAACTTAGGGCATGTATTGTCACTTGCAGAGAGAGAGGCAGTTGTATGACTTTCCTCAGTTTTTTCTTCCAGGTGTGGGGTCTGATTTATTTCTTCACCTCTCTTTGAAGTGAGGTCTGGGTTTGTGGCTCTGGCCAATAAAATGTGGGCCAGAGAGACACGCATCACATTTGGTGAGGCTGGAAGCGTTAGCACGTGCTTGGTGTGATGTCTTCCCTTCCCGGCCAGAGACAGTGAATGTTCCAGGTGGTGACTTTCCCATCATCCCGGATCTCAACTGAGGACACACCAAGGCAGGGGCAGCAGCAGATATGGAATGTGACAGAGAAATAAAACCAGCTGGCTTCAAAACACTGCAGTCTAGGGGCTGTTTGTTACAGCAGCATCACCCGGACCACACTCTCTCTTAGAGAAATTCTACTCTGACTCCTTTTCCTAGGAGCATGTAAACTGAAAACTTGAGTATGAGTCTGTGAATGTTTCTTCAGTTCTGATTAGATAAAAAACAAACCAATCTCTATTCTTTGGGTGGAACAGAGAGAATTTTCCAGATTCAGTGGCACTCACTGGGTGATAAAAAGGATAATTTCAGCCTTAAAAAATTTTATTTTATTGAGTATAGTTGATTTACAATGTTTTGTTTATTTCTGATATACAGTAAAGTGACTCAGTTATACTTCTACATAAATTCTCTTTTCTTTGAATATTCTTTTCCATTATGGTTTATTACAGGATACTGAAGGTAGTTCCCCATACACTCCCATAGGATCTTGTTATTTATCCATTCTCTATACACTAGTTTGCATCTGCTAACCCCAAACCCCCAACTGATCCTTCTTTCATCTCTTTTCTCCCTTGACAACCACAAATCTGTTCTCTATATCCGTGAGTCTGTTTCTGTTTCAGAGATAAGTTCATTTGTGTCATATTTTAGATTCCAGATATAAGGGATACCTTCCATTTTTGAAACTAATTATTATTTCACTTTGATGTGTTTTTTCATATTTTTATATTTAAAAAATCCTGACAGGGACTTGCCCAGGGGTCCAGTGGTTAAGACTCTGCCTTCTACTGCAGGGGGTGCGGGTTTGACCCCTTAGTCTGGAAACTAAGTTCCCACATGCCGTAGGGTGTGGTCAAAAATAAAATTTTAAAAAATCCTGATAGAGAAACTTGACGTTGAAGCCTTGGGAGCCAAGGGTAAGGACTTAATTCCTCTGCTTCCACTACTGAAAAGTGGGATTTATTCAACAAAGGGAAGGTTTGGTATTCGTTCTCTCTGATTGCTCCTCAGAGATTGTTCTTTCCTGTTGCGATTCATGAGGCTCTTGAGTGACAGCAAGGAGAAATCCTCAGCTCACATGTGAACCAGCATCTACTGTTGACACGGCACGGCGGCCCCTTCCAGCCCACATGCTGCAGGGCTGGTATTTGTCAGCAGCCAGCTGTTTCACTTTCTACAACACTTAGGTAACAATTTCACAGCCATTACCAGCCTGCAATCATGACACTGGCTGAAAGCTAAGTGCTAAGCTGGTTGTAAACTACAAAGCCAACCAGGGGAGAAGAAAGAGGCACTGATAAACAGGAAGAGACAGCCTGTACATTTTAATGGCTTGATTTAAATCTCCATTCGGCTTTGCTTTCATCACCTCAGTCCATTGGTTTTTAGCAGATAGGGAAGGCAGTCTTGTCCAAAAAACAACCCTGAGGGCATCTATCTCTTCCTCCAGTGTCAGCTAGTCTCTCCTTCCGTGAAGGAGGGAGGCTTGCATGTGGGATGAAAGACAGGGTACAAGACTTGTGAATTAGGTCAGAGAAGATCCATTGCTTCCATGGTTCTCCCACGATGCTGAGCCTCTCCTGAGCAGTCTGAAGCTGCCATGCTGTGGTGCAGCCCTACTGCTAAGGATTCCATGTGCCAGGGCTTTGGAGGACACGCCAAGCTGAGGTCCAGGAATGAGCCAGCATTCACCATCAGGCATGTTTGCAGTGAGACTTAACAGGATTCCCACCATCAATGGTCTTGTCATCTCTTTCAAGCTTTCCTGGTTGAAGCCCCAACTTTCATGGTTAAGCACCACCTTGGCCTGAGAACTTAGGTGTACTTTATACTCAAAGCCTTTACATAAGATAAAATATACTAGTTTAGTTGCTAAGCAAGGCCAAGGACCTTTATCTTCTCCTCAAGGGTCATAGGTAATATTCGAGTGACCTCCAGGGAGGTGTTTCACAGATTCTGAAGGCCGCAGCAGGTGGAAGAAGATGACTTCATGATGACCTATTTGAAGCCATGGTGTCAGCTGCTCTACTTTACACAGTTCTAAGAACTGGCCTCAAAAAACTGGGAATAAACCATGGAACTAAAAATTAACTGTACTTAACCAAAGGTGTTTTAACCACCTCCTGGTGGCTCAGTGGTAAAAAATCTGCCTGCCAATGCAGGAGACATGGGTTTGATCCCTGATGCAGGAAGATCCCATATGCCGAGAAGCAACTAAGCCCAAGCACCACAATGACTGAGCCTGCGCTCTAGAGCCCGGGAGCCGTGACTACTGAAGCCTGCACACTCTGGAGCCCGTGCTCCAAAACGAGAGAAGCCACTGCAGTGAGAAGCCCGGGCACCACAACTAGAGAGTAGCCTCTGCTTGCCGCAACTAGAGACGAAGACACAGCACAGCCAAAAATAAAATAAATAAATGCATAAAACACCCAAGGTGACACTGGTCAGATCACTGCATTACCAATGTTGAGATGACTATGCTGCTCTGTCCCCTCCCTCTGCCTATACAACCCTTAAACTCCCCTTTGAAAGTTCCTGTTCCCTGAGCAGCAATCGGGGGCTGGTTCTCAGACAGGAGCCCACCTTCTTCTCCTGCTGCCAGCCTCCACAATAAAGCAACCTTTCCCTCCCTACCAACACTGGTCTCTAGAGAACCAGCTTTCGGGCAGCGGGTGGCTGGACCTGGGTTCCATAACAATGGAGCAGAGATATCTAATCTAGATACACCGCTTCTCAATGCCTGACACACAGGATCCATGAACAGAAGAAAATGGCTGTTGTTTGGAGCACTAGCTGTGTTATGTAGCAAGAAAAACTCATGCTTGTTGCTCAGTTGTATCTGTCTCTTTTGCAACCCCAGGGACTGTAGCCCTCCAGGCACGTCTGTCCATGGGATTTTCCAGGCAAGAATACTGGAGTGGATTGCCATTTCCTACTCCAGAGGATCTTCCCGACCCAGGAATAGAACCCACGTCTCTTGTGTCTCCTGCATTGGCAGGTGGATTCTTTACCACTGAGCCACCTGGGAAGCCCACGGAGCAAGAGAAAATGCAACAACAATGTTCCGATGCAAAACTGGAAAACCATTGCCTGCCTGTCCTTAGTCTAATTGGAGGCTGGGCTCTACCTGGGAAGGTGGGTCTTTCCTTCGAAAGTCACAAATGGTGGCCCATGGACTGAATTGAGCCTACACATCTCTTGTCTGACATTGTTCTAATCCATTTTGATAATCTGAACCAGTTATTTTCAAATTAAGGCATTTCCTTTAAGAATCCACATCACTGACTTGTCTTAAAACATAGTATAATAGTACTTGATCTGCTGCCTTAAACACCAATGAACTGAGGTTACCACCTGAAATGATACGCAAGTTGTCCAATTTTCCCTGGTCCCCACCATTCCCTAGTGCATCTTCATCCACCAACAATTTTCGTAGGCCCAACCTGAACTAATTCACTCAATTTTGTTGTCGTTTAGTCACTAAGCCGTGTCTGACTGCTTTGTCACTCCACGGACTGTAGCCTGCCAGGCTCCCCTGTCCATGGGGTTTCCCAGGCAAGAAGAGTTGAGTGCATTGCCATTTCCTTCTCCAGAGCCGCCAGAGAAGCCTAATTCACTCAATTTTATTACTTGCCTGCCCCTTGAAGGCAACCAAGTTCGGGACCCCTGCTTTTGTCCTTGGAATTAACAGAGTCCAACATTGCCTTTGTATCAGTGACCACAGAGTCTAATCGTTTAATTACAGTCCTGTGACATTAAACAACAAAGAGAACTTGACATTCTCTGATGTTTTGGTTAAGGTGATGAATCCATTACTGGAAAGAAGAAGTAACACACATGGCCAGAAACAACAGTAAGTCCTCCTCTGATTGAGAAGTCCTTGTTACAGGGGTTAGTGAGGTTTCTCTCCTGCTCTAAATTCCTTCCCATCAGACTGGAAAAGAGCATGTCTGTTGGGGCCTGAAAGTAAATGAACAAACTGTGTTCAGAAAGAAACATCACAAAGAAATGAGGAAGGTAAACCTGTGTGTTACATGGAAAACTTCCAACAATTTAAGTGTAGGAAGATCAGCAATTAAAAGATTCAATTTGCAACAGGAAAGTAACATTGAAATGGTATTATCTCCCATATTAAATCTTATCTACCTATTTAACCATATGTCTGTCTTTCTACAGAGGAGAGGATGGTTGGATGGCATCATCAATTCAATGGACATGAGTTTGAGTAAACTCCGGGAGTTGGTGATGGACAGGGAGGCCTGGTGTGCTGCAGTCCATGAGGTCGCAAAGAGTCAGACATGACTGAGCAACTGAACTGAACTGTCTTTCTATTTTCTTTCTATGTACCTGTCTACCTATCAATCATCTATCTACATATCTATCAGCTGTCTATCTACCTACCTACTTATCTTTTATTTATCTACTTACCTACCTATCAATCATGTATCAATTATCTATCATCTATCTATTGACTATCTATTTATGTATCACCTCTTGTCATTAACTGTTTCCCTTCTAGCTTCATGCATACTCCTTAAATTGTGTTCTCTTTTCTGAATCAAAAACCCTAATCCCTGCCCTATCTATTACCACCTTCTCTTCACCATCATCCTTTACACAGAGACCTATAAAATGTGACCATGCGCTGAATTTGATATTACCCAGCAAGTAACTCTCCTTTTATGAGGAAGAGAAATCTGGAGACCTGCATCCAGGGGAATCCAACCAGCTTCCCTGTAGGAGGCAGACTGTAAGGCTTATGGTGCATAAGATGGTAGCACCTGAGTTCAACTTCCTAAAATTTTTCAACAATATGGACTCAAGCTAGATCAGACCCTCAAGTCACCAAGCCTGTGATTCTGAGATATTGATGGTCTGATCTCTGGCACTTTCTCCCTATTCCTGATGAAGTTCCAGTCACTTGAATAACCTTTCCTCTAGCCCTACTGTGACTTAAAGCATCCAGTTTTCCAAACAGTGTATCCTCCCTAGCTATTTTGCTGTCTCTCTCTGTCCTTCCAAGACACCAAATATCCTGCCAATTCTTAGGCTGCCAGTGAAAACATGCCAACAGGAACTGCACCATGTCACTAAACCCATCACAATGTCTTCTTGTCCAACTTGGAAAGAGAAGCTGATTATACAGAACTTAAACTCATTGTTTACTGGAGTTTGACAGCCCCATGGCATTGATAGAGAACTGGCAGGGTATCAGCCAGATTGGATACATAAGAAAATATTTAACCTATAATAGAGCATATTTGAATCTGAGGATGCCTTAATGAAAAGGTGGATCTGTTCTAGGCAGTATCTTTCAAAGAACAAGCTGCCAGGTGGCATGACCTGGGTCTGCAGCCACAGAATTAAGCCTGGGTTGACCCCTTAGCAATTGATAACTTGAGAAGAGTTCATGGTTTACTGTGCAGTATATGTGTAAATATATACACAAAAAAAGCCAGCAAAACAAAAGACATTTATTTTAAAGCCATTGATCTAAAAAGGATATTAGATCATCATCAGAAGATTTTTTTTTGGGTCTTTGAAAATGTATTTTGCCTTTCATATTTTATTTCTATTGGAAAATAATTAGCAGAAGAAAGTGGTTCTCATAATCTGACAGTGCCTAGGACTTTCAAGGTTCTTAATGTGATTCTGCTAATCTATGTCATATCTCCCCTATAATCTGAATAGAGTGAAAACAAAAGAAGAATAAAGAAAATAAACTTATGATATAGATTTAAGTGAGCAGACTTTTCTGACATTACAGTTTTACTTGATATGTTCTTCCCTGTAGATACTAAAGATGAATGTATAGATACGTATAAGAAGGCTGGGCATATATGTCAAAATTGAGTAATGACCTCTTGGGCAATTGGGTTACAAGTGATTTACATACTGAGCTTTGTACTTCCTTCATAAAGACACTGGTTTTCTCTCATGAATATGCATGAATTATGAATGAAGGCAAAGTTTAGAGGATGTTGCAGGGAGTTTTACATTTCCTTTCTGCCTTCATTGCTTGCATGTATAACTGGCCTTAATACAGCCTTGAGGAATGTTCAGGGCAATGGGAAAAACATTCACTTGTTTTCTGAGCTGTTCGTTCTTGAATATAAACACCTGCAGCATTCCACACCCCACCAACCCCATCACTTGCCCATGTATCAACGTGGAGGAGGAAATGATATCTCTATCTAGACCACCACTTCTGCCAACACCAAACCACTTGGCACCCGGATCCGCATTGCGTTGAAAGAAGCCTCTGAAACTCCACCCCACCAGTCCAAGTTGAGCCAAATCCCAACACATCCTTCATTAATGGGGATAACTCTCACTGGACTTCCTCTGGCAATGGAATGGAGCTTTCTCTTCCACAGGTGCTGAAGTGAGAAGGACAGGTTGTCTCTGTAGTGGTTAAAAATTGCTGAACATACCTCAAGTGTTTACCCTTCTTTTACAACAGTGACTAAATAATTTCACAATTTTACTTGGCCTTTTTTTGCTAGTTAAAAAAAATTTTTTTTAATGTTTATTGAAGTATAGTTGATTTACAGTGTTGTTAGTTTCTTCTGTAGAGCAAAGTGAGTCAATTAAACATGTACATATACGTATGGCTCTTTTTTACATCTGATAGCCCATAACCTATTCGCCTGGCTTGCACAGACCCTGAAAATGCACTATTCAAAAAGTTAGTTCTTCGTCATGTGAATCAATTTAAATTTAAAATTGTAGAGACTGGGACTTCCCCAGAGGTCCATTGGTTAGCACTCTGAGATTTTTCGGCCAGCACAGCCCAGGTTCAATCTCTGATTGGGGAAACTAAGATTTCTGCAAGCTGCATGGAGTGGCTGAAACAAAAAAAAAAAATAAAGATAAAATAAATTCAGTTCCTCAGGGGCATAAACATAATTAGAGAACATAACACATGCAGATAGGCACTACTCTGTAAGCTAGGACAGGGAGAGAACATACCCATGTCATAGAAAATATCGTGGGATACTAATGCTTCAGAACAATTTTTACAAAACAAAGTCTCTGCAGGCACATTTGAAAGTTGGCATTTAGAACTTTCCTTCTCAGCGGCAAAGGTTGAAATTTTCAGTATATTGTAACCATTGGCATTTAAAATTAAACTGCTATATCAAAGTATTCACTGGAATCTAAATATCATAGTGATTTGATACCTACCATTATTTGTTTTAAAAAAATACACAGACCACCTCTTCTTTACCAGGCTTGAATTTTATATTTCTTTTTTCTCCTTTAGTTTGCATATCCATTTTATTTCTTTCACAGAAGTTTACTCTAATGCGTTCTGTTTTTGTGCCTAAAAGTTTTTATTGATTACTCTGTCACACTCCTTTGCAACAAATATATGTATATAAATTCAAATTCATTTTTCCCTGTGTCCATGTCTCTAAATGTGGTTTTTAAAATTCTAGACTGAGATGCATTATGATTATGTTCAGTACACATTTAAGAATATATATATGTATATATGTATTTGAAAGAATAATTATTCAACACAAGACAGTGAAGGATTATCGGGAATGAATTGATTAATAACAGGAAGGGGGTTCTATAGTCAGGAGAGTCCTTCTTATGCTGATGCAGCAAAGAACCCTGACGCTTACTGGCTTAGAGTAACAGATTTATTTTTTGCTCAGATCTGACATTCTATGTGCTAATGGTGAAGAACCCGCTTGCCAATGCAGCAGACATAAGAGATGGGGGTTCGATCCCTGGCTCAGGAAGATCCCCATGGAGGGGGCCTGGCAACCCACTCCCATATTCTTGCCTGGAAGATTCCACGGACAGAGGGACCTGGCAGGCTACAGTCCACAGAGTCACAAAGAGCTGAACACAACTGAAGTGACTTAGCACGCATGCGTGCAGACAGGGAAGCATTCAGACTGATGGAATGAATCCACATTACGATGGTGCCATCAGCGCATGGCTGTTCAGAATTTCTCAGCCAAAGGAAGACAGGACATGAAACATCACCCCATGTTTCATACTTTCTTCTACATGGAAGCAACATACATCAGATTGGCCAAAGCAAGTCACATGACTGCAGCATATTCCATGGGAGCAGAGAAATGCAAGGTTCCTGTGGGTCCCATCAGGGTAGAAGAGCTGAAGCAAGTCTAGAATATTCCAAGTGGAGAGTATTTAATACAAGGAAGCAGAAACTATTGGCAAGCTGGAAATAAGGGCTGGAAAGCCCCTTCCAACTATCTCTACCATCTGCTGCAGGAAAATGGATGATTCCCAGCACTAGCTCCCCAGCTTCTGGGAATATCTGGAATCTTCAAAAGCCACACAGAAGAACAATGCCTGTTCTCTTCTACTTTCCAAAGCCTCATGCCTCTGCTTAGCAGACTCTAACCCAGCAAGACATGGGGAAAGGGCATCTGGAAAGCGTAGGTGCAGGTTTCTGCTCTGAGATGAAGAGAATACAGAAGCGGTAGCAATTACAGTGAACTGATAAAGATGTTCTAGTTCAGGACCCTTCTTCCTGAGTTAGCACACATCAGTGGATGTGTTTCACATCATAGGACGTGTTTCATGAACTGCAAGAACGAGATGGTCAGCTTCCATTCCAATCCTGCGATTTGACATCATAGTGTGGTTCAGGGCACTTTGTGACAGAGATGTCACTCATGGCTCTCAACTCTTTAGAAGCCAAACACCACACCGTGATTCATCCTCAAAGGGGATGTTTAAAGATCTGACAGTTTGATCAGGAGGCCCTTCTCCTGCTTTGTTGAAAGCAAAGGATTAGAAATTCTGTGGTTTACAAAGGGATTTGTTATCTAGTCATTAGACTAATCTGCTTTCTCAAAGGCACTAATATCACTAAACTGTCTACAGCCCCTAAGCTTTTACCCAGGGCAATCCATCCAACTGAGATCCTAGATGGGTGCACAGAGCAAAGAAGAAGCTGATAAGTACTTCTGTGGTAGATCAACTTCAGGAAAGACAATGTATGGAAGTAGAGAACTCAGAAAACAGATTCTCTTTTTAAGAGAATGTCTTAAATGTTCTCTTTAAGAGAATGATTTATATCTATATACTCTTTGAATGGCTTGGCATAACATCAGGCATACATGTGCCCCAGGCTGAAGACCTTTATAATTTAAAACTGTCTTCAAGATTCCAAAAGAGAAATAGAGCTCTGGTAGATGAATAATCACAGACAGCCCACCAACACCTAACTGAACACACCAGCTATTTTTTCCAGCAACTACAAAGACTGAGTTTTCTGCACATGTAATATTTTATACATGTTGTGAGGTTACATGAGGTACTAGCTGAGAGAATAGATAGGAATCTATTTTAATTTTCATTCCTTTTCACCTAACATGCAGAGGTTATGATTTAACCTAGAATACTTCTTCCTCCCTAAATCAGAAGTGTTTATTAATAGTCTTTCTACTTTGGGTTCAATGTTGGAAGACACCCCGAAAAATGTCAACTAGACAGATTCTTTGATATGAAGCCCACCTAAAAAGACTTCAATTCCTCTATAATATTTTTTGATGTAGAAAGAACAAGTATAACCTTGCTTCCTGTCATGTGAATCTAATCTGAAAGATATAAGGAAAGCTTTCATATTGAAAATCTACTGGTAAAATAAGAAAAGACATGAGCATGGCTTCAAGTAAAATGAGAAGTGTGAAGTGAAGAGGGGTATAGGTAGGAAGTAAACACCTGGAGAGGCCAGAGAAAGATAGAAACATTGAAAGAAGGTGCATTTTGGTTCAATATGAAGAGTGTCTGAGCACTCGAAGCTAACTGAAGCTTAAAGAGGCAAACTCATAAAAAAAAAAAAAGAGGCAAACTCATGAAGTGCAGCCATATGTAAATTTCTAAGAATGAGCCCAGTTCTCCATTGATGAGATCCCAAGAGTTTTATTTGTAAATTAAAAACATTTACTATGCATCAACCGTGTATCTGGCCTTGTTAATTGCTAGGGGTACAGTGGAGCACAAAATAGTTCCCGTTCCTGCTCTCATTAACCTTGTCAAGTTAATGGGAGTGAACAGTCAGGTTAGGGCATGGGATGCTGCAATAACAATTAATGCCTACAAAAGAAATGACACAAGGCTATTTCTCATCTGTACACCTGCTCACCCAGGGTCAGTGACATATCAGAGGAACACAGGACACATCATCCCCCTCAGGCAGAGCCAAGAGAGGCTGTACCATCTGGAATGCTGCCAGACCCCCTCTAGAGAAGAAAAGATGGAAACTTTTTCATGTCAGTTTGCCCTTGCATCCATGGTGGAGTGACATGTCACTGTCACTTATTTGTCTTTAGTCTGAGCAAGTCAAATAGCATGCTTACCTTCACGGTTATGGGGAAACATAACCCAGTTCTCTTCCTAGAGTGGATATTAGTCTATGACTGTTGTTGTTGTTTAAGTTGATAAGTCATGTCTGACTCTTTGAGACCCCATGGACTGCAGCTCACCAGGCTCCTCTGTCTATGGGATTTCCCCAGGAAAGAATACAGGAGTGGGTTGCCATGTCCTTCTCCAAGGGATTTCCCTGACTCAGGGATGGAACCCGGGTCTCCTCATTGGCAGGCGGATTCTTTACCACTGAGCCACCTGGGAAGTCCCATTAGTGGTTGGTAGCAACGGCCAATAAAGGAAGACAGATGATAAACAAATGATTACATGATGATGGATCATGGTGAATGGACTGAAGAAGTCTCAGGTGTCATGAGAAAGTAAATAGGGGATCTAACTGATGTTGAAGGATTCAGATAATGCCTCTCTGAGGGATTGAAAAGGGGCAAGTTAAGAACCTAAAAATTCTGTCCCACTTTGAGAGTCAATTCTGATTCTAACTAGGCAACAAAAAGTGAAAGTCACTCAGTCGTGTCCGACTCTTTGCGACCCCATGGACTATACAGTCCATGGAATTCTCCAAGCCAGAATACTGGAGTGGGTAGCCTTTCCCTTCTCCAGAGGATCTTCCCAACCCAGGAATTAAACTGGGATCTTCTGCATTGCAGGTGGATTCTTTACCACCTGAGCTATCAGGGAAGCCCCAACTAGGCGATACCTATGCCTAATTCAAAATAAACACTCCGAATCATTCATCTAACCAATGTCTGAGCACCTACTACGTGAAAAGCCTGTGTGTCTCCTCTCTCCCTGTGCTGCTATTCACCAGGGACAGAGAGCATGGCTAGTTTCTCCAGAACGAATCTCATTTACGGAACACTAGGCATGCAATCAGTACTGTTCTTCATAGAAGTAGGCTCAGAGTTGCTTCTTGTCACACTAATAGTCTCACTGATTGAAAATCCGCAGCAGACAAGAACTAGGAGTCCCCAAGATACTGCTGGAGTTAGAATAATTTATGGAGAGCAGTCTAGCACAACATAAGCTATTTAGAGCTGCATAATATACCCGCAAACTCTTATTAAGGGCTGGGGTTTTCAACCCTAGGAGACAGAAACCAGTTATCATTATGCATCACCATGAAAGCAGATTAAAATTAAATCGATTTGTTTATCTCTGGGTTCTCTGCACAATTAACAGTTCAGAAAGAAAACCATTCTGTCCAGATACCAGGACAACCCTCATTCAAATCGAGATATTAAAAATATAAATCTCGGGAGGTTTCAGGGCTAAATTCAGTTATGAAAAGGGCAGAAAACTAGTTTACGAATGATTTGTACTATGAGATAGAGCTGGAATTCTTGGACACCATCCACTTGGATTAATGGTAAAAGTTTTCTATATATGATGATTACAATAATATATAATAATTTAGAATATAAGTGGATCTCTCTCTAAAAATAGAAAAACCACCTTATTTTGATGGGTTTATACATATACATATGCACACATATTTGTTGAAAAATGTTTTACAATGAAATATTGAAACTTTGGTAGAATAATCTATGTATTTATTAATAAATTCATAAAGTTTATGGAGGACTTTGGCTTCAACTGGGCTTCCCTGGTGGCTCAGATAGTAAAGAATCTGCCTGCAATGCAGGAGACCTGGGTTCAATCCCTGGTTGGGAAGATCCCCTGGAGAAAGGAATGGGTACCCACTCCAGTATTCTTGCGTGGATAATTCCATGGACAGAGGAGCCTGGCGGGCTACAGTCCATGGGATCACAAAGAGTCAGACACGACTGAGTGACTAACACTTTGGCTTCAACTACCAAGGATTTCCTCCCTTTGAGTGTGGATAATCTTTTGTAGCTTGATTTCAATTGGACAGTCCAAGTCCAGGTAATTCTTGGATTCCCAAATCATGTGTTTGAAAGGTGACATTGAATTTAGCAATTTTTCCATGGTAGAATGTAATAGGTTGAGAGCATAATCTACCTACTTCAGACCAATTAACCCAGTTCAAAGAGCCCTTCCTACTAGCCAGAAACCCTACTTTTCATCAAATAAGTTAAGAAATCTTTCATAGACAGATAACCAGACAACGAAGAATAGATTAGACCAGAGAGGCTATGAGCAGGCCCTGAGTCCCCCAGACCTCTTGGAATCTCATGGAATAGTAGGTACATCCCCATCCTCGTAGAAGGAAGACCCAGATTCCAGCTCAAGATCAGGCACTCACCAGCCCTGTTTTCTTGGACAATGAATGTGACAATCTTCCTGGCTCTGAACTTCCTCTTTTGAGATAACCCAACTGGGTTATCTCAAATTAATCTCAGGAATCAGCAAAGCCTATGTGCGTATAAGATCTCAACCACTGCATCCTCTGCCACTCCCCAAGTTACTCCACGCTCCCATCTGGATGTTTAAGTGCCCATGCTCTCCCCTGGTCTAGAATCGGAGTCCCTAACTCCCGGGCCACAGACTAGTTACCAGCCTGTGGCTTGTTATAAACCAGGGCACACAGCAGGAGATGGGCTCCAGGCAAGCCAGAGAAGCTTCACCTGTATTTACAGCTGCTCCTCATTGCCTGCATTACCATCTGAACCCTGCCTTCTGTTCGGTCAGTGGCAGCATTAGGATTGGGAACACTACTGTGAACTACAAATGCGAGGTATCTAGTTTGTAAGCTCTTTTTGAGAATCATCTCCAAATCATCCCCCATCACACATCTGTGGAAAAACTGTCTTCCACGAAACCAGTCTCTGGTGCCAAAAAGGTTGGGGACCTTGTCTAGAATGTACTTCAACCCTTTTCCTCATCTGGATAAATCTCATGCTTCCTTTGGGACCTCCCTTATAGCAAGTCCTCTAGTGAAGTCATTCCTGATTTATTCTTCTTTGACCAAGTCCTATAAACTTCCCTGTTCTCCACAAGTACTTCTATTAGGCATCTACTGCCTTGCATGTAACTGACATGTAATCAATGTGTAATTTATCATACTAAGTAGCAAACTTCTTTATTTGTGTACTTCTCAAATCCCATGGACAGAGGAGCCTGGTAGGCTGCAGTCCATGGGGTCAGGAAGAGTCGGACACGACTGAGCGACTTCACTTTCACTTTCCACTTTCATGCACTGGAGAAGGAAATGGCAACCCACTCCAGTGTTCTTGCCTGGAGAATCCCAGGGACTGGGGAGCCTGGTGGGCTGCCGTCTATGGGATCACACAGAGTCGGACACGACTGAAGCGACTTAGCAGCAGCAGCAGCAGCATCAAGATTATCCTAGACTCTAGCAGAACCTTAGGCATAGGAGGTGCTCAGTTAACAGGGTGACTTATATGGATTAATTATTTCAGGGGGTGCTCTCATTTACTGAAGATATAAAACTAAGATGCTAAAATTACACAATAAAGGATAACCACAAGCTATAATGTCCCAAAATAACATTTAAACAGACAGCATTTCTCTGTCTTCTCCAATCCTCTGTTCACCTTCATAAAAATTCCAAGACCTTGTTCAAGGACCATGGTGACATAAATGTCCACCTTCCTTAAGATGGTAACATAAAAGTCCACTTTTTCAGAATGCACACAGCTTTGGTTTGCGCTTTCGTATATTTTTGACCCTAAGTGCTTTGGTTCTGTACAAAGGTTTACCTGTGCATAGTTGAAGACATATATGGATATTTTCCCCCATCCTTCTTTCTTTTATCCCTCCCCACTTAACCCTTCTGAGGGGTAGAAGGATAACAACCCAATTTTGCTACAGAGGCCCAGAATTGGTCAGCAGAATAGAACAGTTAAATTATGCGGAATGTTACAAAAGACGATGTTCATTTTTCTGGTAGGTATCTCATTCTGTAAAATCCAAAGGACCTAAAGCCTCCTCCTGGACTGAACGTCACAGATCAAATAAGGTTGTCCTTTCAGAATGAATTCTTAGAGACCCTGGGGGAAGAACAGCCTGACTGGGAAAAGATAGAAGACTGTCAAGGAGGAAAGAGAGAAGGTTAACAGAGAGTTAACCTTATCTGAATGTCCATCTGAGATGATGTCTTATATCCGGGGAGCAGTAATCAAAGTATTTTTTTTTTTAACAATTAGTATATTACTAAACCAGTCAGGACAGCCATGAATTCTTTTAGTTGCCCTGACTTGGGATGGTGTGGAGTGTAAAAGGAAATGATTAAAGAAAGAATCAAACCTTTGGCTGATCTGATATGAGGTAAGCGGTGTCTATTTCTGAAGACAGACGACAGACGATAGGTACTTTTACACATTGGTAGTATTTCAGGTAGACTGACAGAGTTAACAGATCAAAAGGAACATAGTACAACAGCCTAAGGCATTTCATAGGATTTTCACTTATTTCTCCCAGAGAATCTGGTCTATGCAGCAATTCAGTGATGATCTACTCAACCTGCCTTATTTTTTAGACAAGAAGACAGAAACAAGTTGAACAACAACCCAAAGTCAAAAGCGCTGATCAATGGCAGTGCTGGCCTTAGAATTCTATTTTCCTTGACTTGCTGAATTTATTGAAATAGAAGCAAGCAGTCTTCTGATGGGTCATGTGACACAGCTGCAGTGTGGTTATAGGATCTGACAAAGTTAACAGACTAAAAGGAACTTGAACCAACAGCCTGGTGCCTTCTGGCAGGACAGGGCTTGAATCATCTGGGCCAAGGTCGTCTTCTTGGTCCTCAAGAACTTTGTGGACAAAGGGCCCCATGACCTCCTTGGACAGCTGTCTGAAGCACCTGCTATTATATTTAATATTTATTTATTTGGCTGTGATGGCTCTTACTTGCAGCACTCAGGATGATGAATCTTTAGTTGCGACATGCAAACTCAGTTGCCGCATATGGGATCTTGGTTTCCTGACCAACAATTGAACCCGTGTCCCCTGCATTGGGAGCATGGAGTCAGCCCCTGGACCACTAGGGAAGTCTTGCATCTGCTATTTTTGTCACTCTGCTTTCTTTCACTCTGACTCAGATGGTAAAGAATCTGCCTACAGTGTGGGAGACTTGGGTTCGATCCCTGGGTCAGGAAGATCCCCTGGAGAAGGGAATGGCAATCCACTCCAGTATTCTTGCCTGGAGAACTCCATAGACAGAGAAGCCTAGTAGGCTACAGTCCATGAGATCGCAAAAAATCAGACATGACTAAGCAACTAACACTGTAGTTGAAACAGTATATTTTTGTCTCTCCAGACAATATTTCCCTGTGACTTAGCAGAAATGACCCATCTCTCAGTTGTAACCAGGGTTCTTGATGGGTTCCTTCTGTGATTCTCAAAGTATAGCCTGGGAACCCCCAGGGAATCCTTCAAATGTTTTCAGGCACTCTGAAAAGTAAGAACTGTATCTATAATGAAATCAAGATGCGATCCACTTATTTTTCTAAGTTGTCATTTGTAATAATGGTGCAAAAGCAATGGTGGATAAAACTGCTGTCGCCCCAGCATAAACCAAGGCAATGAAATCGATCTGTACTCCTAATAATGCTATTATTCATGTAACACACTCAAAGTAAAATGCCAATTTTACCGAGGATGTCCTTGATGGAACAGTAAAAATGACTGTTTTTATTAAATGTGTTTTTGAATACATATCTTCTTAAAATATCCTGTGTGACAAAAATATACAAACTTACATCTCTTTCTTAAAAAAAAATTTTGGCCCCACCAGGCACAAATGGGATCTTAGTTCCCTGACCAGGGATCGAACCTGCCAATGCCCCCTGCATTGGAAACATGGAATCTTAACCACTGGATCACCAGGAAAGTTCTATAGATACATATAAACTTCTACTACACACTGAGTTCTTATCGTGTTCTTGAGGAAACATGCATAGTATTCTTTGAGCTGTGAGTTAAGCTGGCTACTTATTTTTTTAATGGAATATCATTTTTTCTTAAAAAAAAAAAACTAACAAGCTATGGGTATTCAGTTTAGGTATTTCACAAACAAATATGACAAATTGAGTTTACCACTTCAAGAAAAACATCTAACAGTACTTGTTACCAGTGAGCCAATGACAATTTTCTAGGAAAAAGTGAATTTTGGAAAACTGGTATCTGCCACTGTGATTTTGAAAGTGTCACAGTGGGTATAGGCTTTTTCTGATATTTAAAAGAAGATGTGAATTTTTAATGCTGTGCAATAAATCAGTCAACATTTGAAAGTTGTACATAACCAGTGAATCAGTATTTTCTAAATAACCAATGCATGATGCTATAATTCATGAATGGTTTTTGAACCATTCAAAAATTTTAGTATCCACATTGCAACTAACCTGTAAGAAACTATACGACAAGTTTTGGTGTAGTATTTAAAAAACACACATATATATACACACACAATGATCTGAAAGATTATTAAAAATTCCTCTTTTCCAACTACAACCACATGTGAAGCCAAACTCTATCTATATGTCAATAAAAACAATGTTATCACCACAGCCTGAATTCAGAAGCAGGTATAAGAACACAGCCCTTTTTGTTAAGTCAGATGTTTAAAAAAATTGACAAAAATGTAAGAGTGCTGTCTTTCTCATGAATTTTATTTGAGCATGTAAAATAGAGTTGCATTTCATAAAAATATACTTTTATGTTCATGTATATTGGCTTTACAACTGTTTTTTAAAATAAATTCATAAATACACATTTTTTGCATTTCTTAGTTTTAATTTCTAGTGGGGTAAGTATTGATAGATACAACCTAAATAAACAAACATTTTTAGAGTCCTCAATAATTTTAAAGAGTGTAGCCAGAGACCATAAAGTCTGAGAACTTTAAGCCAATTAATGCATCCAAATGTCTGATCATTGTAGATGGTTTTAGGGATGCACATGTGATCCGAATAGAACAACAGTTAAGATGTTCGAAGACCTCTGGAAGAGCAAAAAATTAACTTTATCACCCACAAGGGCTTCCAAGGGGGCGGGTGTCTGCTATGGGCCCTTCAAGGGAAGAGCAGACAGGAGCTTGGGTGCTCCACACAGCCACGTCCAAAAGCGAAGTGCTTGAGGATACTGTTTGAAATGCTAAATTGAACCTTCCTAAAGCCACCTTACGGGCTTCCCTGGTAGCTCAGACAGTAAACGGTCTGTCTGCAATGCCGGAGACCTGGGTTTGATCCCTGGGTCAGGAAGATCCCCTGGAGAAGGAAATGGCTGCCCATTCCAATATTCTTGCCTGGAGAAGTCCACGGACAGAGGAGGCTGGTGGGCTACAGTCCATAGGGGTCGCAAAGAGTCGGATCTGACTGAGTGACTAACACTTCCACTTAACAAAGCCACCTTGCACTTGGAAGCTTTCGTTTCACAAGTCATATATTCCCTCTGCTATTAAGTCAGTTTTGAGTGTTTTCTGTCACTTGCCACCAAAAACCCAATTTATACAATTGGTTCAAATGATAACCTATTACCTGATAGTCGATAATTCACAACACTGACACATCAAACTCCCTTATGCTAGAAGCTGAGAAGAGGGCTCTCCTTTTGGGCTGGCCTGCCCTCAGGCTTTGCTTGCCTATAAAATTGAGTCATAACTGGAAAAAAAAAATTTTTTCTAGGGAATCAATAAGCTTACTTAGAAACTCATATGTATAAGCCAGACTATCAATATAAGTAAATGCAGAGCTAATTACAGTAGATTATTAGTAAAATATTAGTAATAGTACATCTGATTTTTAAATCCCATTGTATTTAAACCACATTGAACAATGTGAATTAGTTTGAGAGGACTACAAAAATATTCCAAGAATATGTTGAATAGTGGCATAGTCCAAACTGTAACATTACAATCACTTAGTATTGCTAAAGTTTTGAACCAGTCTGTTCCAAGTCCGGTTCTAACTGTTGCTTCTTGACCTGCGTACAGGTTTCTCAGGAGGCAGGTCCCAGAACAGTATTTTTCTGGGCTCCAATTATGAAACGGGGGCTGGTGTGTGCTGGATTGGCTGACATGGCCAGACCTGCAGAAAAACTCAGCACGGCTCAATCTGCTGTTTTGATGGCTTTATTTAGTCAAGATACTCACTTGTAATTATTCCAAAAAACTGGAGTCTATTTGCTGTTAATTTCTTTGTTGGGACAGCAGGAGCCTCTCAGCTCTTTCGCATTTTGAGATATAACCAAGAACTAAAAGCTGAAGCAAACAAATAAGAGTTCCTGATCACCCTGGCAATCTAGATATGGACATAACCACCGGGACCTAGTTTTGATTTATTATTTGGTTGTTGATGAGGGGATACTAACTGCAAATGTTTGTAAGGCATAAAATGTAATTGGGAGATAGTACTGATACTTGATTCAACAGAAAAATAAAGCAACCTTTTAATAAAAAAAAGAAAAGAAGCTGAGAAGAGTCTTATTTCTTGGGAAATGAATATCACCCCAGAGTACTCATGAATCATTATTTTATGACATAATTTTCTCTACTATTGTGTCTTAGACATTAACTTTGATGGCCTCGACATTATATTTAAATGTATCTGTTGTATTTTAAAATCTCAAATCAAACTGTTCTCTTCCCTATGAAGTCCCACTGCACATCTGTGGAAAGGCAGGTCATTTATTAAGAAAATTTGTTTCTAAAAAAAAGATCTTCCAAGCATATTAAGCAATGCATTAAGCAATAGAAACTTATGTTTGTTTCATTATTTTATTGTATTTTACATGTCATATTAATACATTATTATTACTAATATTATATTAGTATAGCATGATATTTTTAATTTATTTTTAGTATGTTTGAAGAGAATCTGATTAATATTTTTATTGTTCAGTTGATTCAACAGAAAAGAAAACAAAGTAGGTAAAGGTGTACCTGTGGACTTCTTTTTAAAAATATTATTGAAGTATAGCTGATTTACAATGTTCTCTTAATTTCTAATGTATAGCAAAATGACTCAGTTATACATATATATATATTCTATTTCATATTCTTTTCCATGATGTTTATCACAGGATACTGAATACAGTTTCATGTGCTATACACTAGGACACTGTTGTTTATCCATCCTATATATGTACTGTGTTCAGTCGCTTCAGTCGTGTCCAACTCTGTGACCCTATAGACTGTAGCCTGTCAGGCTCCTCTGTCCATGAGATTCTCCAGGCAAGAATACTGGAGTGGGCTGCCATGCCCTCCTATAGAGGATCTTCCCAATCCAGGGACTGAACCCTCGTCTCTTGTATTGTAGGCGGATTCTTTACCTGCTGAGCCATCGGGGAAGGCCCCATCCTAAATAGATTAGTTTGCATCTGCTCAACCCAAACTCCCAATCCTTCCCTTCTCCACCCACCCCCTTGGCAAACCTGTGGACTTCTACAGTACCAAGTTCCACAGGTCAGGAAGCTCAGTATAGTATAAACAGAGATACACTGTCCACTGCTAAAGCAGGGGTTCCCAAACCCTGGCACACATCAAAATCACATTGAAGGCATCAAATTACAGAACACTGGCTCCTGCTGTCACAGTCTCTGCCTCAGCAAGGCTGGAGATTTTGCAAGTCTCCACTGCCAAGTAACCCTAGAGTGACTTAACATCTCATATGACATAGTAGTTGTGAGATATTAAAGTTCTACCAGTTAGATTTAGAAACACTAGAGGAGTTAAGAAGAGTGAGCGTAGGAGAGCATCTTCGTTCAGTAAACAAATCAGTAAGATTTCACGTGGATGGTCCTCTGATTACAACATAACAGAGATCATCTGACTTTGATCAATGTACCTATTGTGACAGCAGCATCAAAAGTGCAAAAATGGAGGCGCTCCCTGGTGCCCTCGTGGTGAGGATTCTGGGCCTTCACACCATGGTTCAAGTTCAGTTCCTGGATGAAGAACTGAGCTCATGCACGCCACATACTATGGCCAAAAGTAAATAAATAAATAAACATCAAATGTTAATAAATAAAAGTGCAAAAAATGACCTATTGTATAACACAGGCAACTATACTCAATATCTTGTAATAATTTATAATGGAAAAGAATCTGAGAAAGAAAATACATATATTGTATATAATACATATATATAGCATATGAGACTATATATTACATTAGAGTATATAATATAGATATATTATATATATAACTGAATCACATTGCTGTACACTTGAAACTAACATAACATTGTAAATTAACTATATCAATTTTAAAAAATCAACTGTATCAATTTTTAAAAACAGATTAAACAAATTAAAAAAGTGATCGAAAATATGTGACTACCACATTGTAAAAAGGGTACTGAAATTTTCACCAGCTGTATGATTGCAAACTTTTCTCTATCAAAACATACTTTAATTTTCTTTTTAAAATTTTCATCTCAATTTTTCAGAAGTTTATTAAACTTTATATTGAACAAAGAAAAAAGTCCAATAAAATCAGAGGTTAAAGGTAAATCTGGACATCTGGGGGCATTTTCTGTACTTAGGCACAAGAAATAGATAATGGTTTTCAGATCGGCATTACAGTATGATGCTTGCCACTGGACGTAGCACTTAAACAAATGTCACCATCTTCTGGATTTGATCAGTGATTTCAATGACCGCTAATACTCTCCTGAGTGCTTGATACTATAGGAAGGGCAGGGTGGCAGAGAGATAAATACGTATAAAAGAGCTTCTCCTCTGTATGACACTGTAGGATAAAAACATTGCAGTATGTAAAATTTTAAATACAGATTTATTTGACTTTCCAAAACTACATTTGTAAAAGGTGTAAGCACAGAATGAAAGTATTGCTCTAGGTTATACAACCTGCCAATTTCCGGAACACGCATCAAAGCTGAACCTGCAGGCTTTGCAAAGGAAGTCAAATGAAGCAAGAGCTTCATCTCAGCAGGCGGCACTGGGAGATGACTGCCTGCTGGAAATGGAGATCTGGGACCGCCACTCAAGGTCAATTACCACGCAGTTGCTGCTATCATATAGGGAAGAGGGAGCTTTTTATTTTCATGGATGCATTTTGGTGGGAGGTAGATGAAACCGTACACTGAGCGTTTTTAATTAAAGTGGACATAGCTTACGACAGCTTGTCATCCCCGTAAGGCAGTTGTGTGTGTTTTTCATTAGATGGCAAATAAAGCCAGATGTTTCTTCAACTCTAAAGGAAACAGCTCTTAGTTAAAAAGAGTGAAATAATGGCTTTTGCAGCAACATGGATGGAACTGGAGATTACTGTACCAATGAAGAAAGTCAGACAGAGAAAGACAAACATCATGTGACATTACTTATAGGTGGGGTCTTAAAAAATAAAACAAACTTCTTTACAAAACAAACAGACTCGCAGACTTAGAGAACAAACTCTTCATTACCAGGGCCGGGAGTGGGGGACAGTGGGACTTTGGGATTGACATGTACACACTCTTGTATTTAAGACAGATAACCACAAGGACCAACTGTATAGCATGGGGAACTCTGTCCCATACTCTGTAATAACTTAAATGGGAAAAGAATTTGAAAAAGAACACATACAACTATGTGTATAAATGAATCACTGTACTATACACCTGAAACTAACACAGCATTGTTAATCAACAGAACTAAAATATAAAAAGTTTAAATGTTAAAAATATAAAAATTATTAAAATGAAAATAGAGAAAAGTAAAGGAAGGGACCCTGGGGAGATGAGCAGCATGACGGAATAAATCTTTAATATTTTTTGGTTGGCTAAATAAAGCCACCCGGAAATGACTTACTAGAGACAATGGTGGGATCAAACATGAAAGAAACATTGGGACAACAGTTAGGAAGGTTTGGCTTGAAGTGACAAAAGACCACCTACAAGGTACTTAAATAAATAAGGAACTTATCATCTCACAAACCATTAAATCTAGAGGCACAGCGCATCAGGGCTGGTTAATTTTCCAGCCCAGTAAAGATTCTGTTTTGCTGCCATTAAGCCCAAAGGGTTCCTCTCCTCAAGGTTCCAAGATGACTATGGTACTTCCAAGCATCTGAGGGGGGTGGAAAGATATCTATCTTAATTTAGTTTTATCTAGAATTATACTCTGAAATTCAGGAGACCCTGGTTCGATTCCTGGGTTGGGGATATCCCCTGAAGAAGGGATAGGCTACCTACTCCAGCATTCTTGGGCTTCAGAATGGTAGAGTTCTGTAGCTCAGCTGGTAAAGATTCTGCCTGCAATGAGGGCAGACCTGGGTTCAATCCCTGGATTGGGAAGATCCCCTGGAGAAGGGAAAGGCTACCCACTCCAGTATTCTGGCCTGGAGAATTCCATGGACTGTATAGTCCATGGGGTCACAAAGAACGGGACACGACTTAGCAACTAAACATGCTGCAGTCACCAAGGGAGTGAGAACAGAGAGCTAATGGAGGAAATCAATCATGGTTGCTATAATCAGACTAAGTTAGAGAGAATTCCATTCCATTCAAATGTAACCAGAAGAGAGGACCTCTTCTTCTGTGTCCTCGGATGGACACTGTAGAATAAAAAATTAATTTTTTTAAGTTGCCAAGCTTTATTTAGGTTGTAGTGATGATGCCTTTTTGATGAGCATGAAGCAATTTTTTTTTTTTTTTTGGCCACGCTGTGTGGCATGTGGGATCCTAGCTCCCTGATCAGGGATTGAACCCACGTCCCCTGCACTGGAAGCATGAAGTCTTAACCGCTGAACCACCAGGAAAGTCCCCAGAAATTTCTTACTGTGGGGTGGCTAAAAGTCCCTATGAGTGCTATAAGTTATTTGCATATTACTCTTCATTCTTCATTCAAATATTAATTCAAAATTTAAATGTGTGTGGGGAATAGAGGGATTAACAGACACCAACTATTATATACAGGATGGATAAACAAGGGCCTACTGTATAGCACAGGGAACTATATTCAACATCTTGTGACAAATAATGGAAAAGAATATATGCTGAATATATATAAAAGAACATATAAAAGAATCACTATGCTGCACACCAGAAATTAACGTGACATTGTAAACCAACTATATTTCTATAAAATAAAATTTTTTTAAATAAACACATAAATAAAGTCTTGCTATATGTGCACTATTTGAAATAGTATTGAGTTGACTTGATATTACATGTTAAATGATGTGGAGTTGGCAGGTATAAGGTTGTTCAGGTGTTTTCCCTGAACAAATAGGTGGGGTGTTGCAGATTGTAGACTAGAGTGAGAAAGTGTGAGGAATAGGGGTGACAGGTGTGGATTGAGGGCAGCAGGGTCTCTATCAACTGGAGGTACACCCACTGCAAGACTTCCATTTCAAAATAATCACTCCTTGAATACTGCTACTTGGATTCTGGGGAAAGCTAGTTTAGCACTCTTGAAGTATTTTCTGTCTCTCTTTTTTAATTGAAGTAGAGTTGATTTACAATGTGTGTTAATTTCTGCTGTACAGAAAAATGAATCAGTTATACATATATATATATATAGTCTTTTTTATTCTTTTATGATTTATCATAGGTCACTGAAAATAGTTCCCTGCAATATACAGTAAGACCTGTTGTTTATCCATTCTATATATAATAGCTTACAACAACCAACTCTAACTTTTCTCTTTTAAATTAACCTGATGGCCACAAAAGAGCGAAGCAGCTTTGTGTGGAGGCCTTGAGATGACTGAATACCCAGAGTGGCAGCCTTGGGGATCCCGCACCTATATGGAGTGGCCAGTTCTTATCGAGGACAATGCTTCAGCCAGTGGGCCAGATTCATTACTACGAGGAATGGTCCACAGCATGGCCATGCTAAGTTGCTTCAGTCGTGTCTGACTCTTTGTGACCCATGGACTGTAACCCACCAGGCTCTTCTGTCCATGAGATTCTCCAGGAAAGAAGCAAGAATGCTGGAGTGGGTTGTCATGCCTTCCTCCAAGGGATCTTCCTGACCCAGAGATCAAACCCATGTCTCACGTCTCCTGCATTGGCAGGTGGGTTCTTTACCACTAGTGCCACCTGGGAAGCCCAAGCTGGGGATGATAAAATAAAAGAGCAGAGGATACTGAGGTGGACAATCCCAGAGAGAGCTAAGCCTGAAGCTTCTGCTTTCCCTCATGGACCAGAAGAACATGATCTCAGAAAAGGGAGATGTTTTCATGGCCCCAGTAACAATTATCAAGTACCCAGCAGCTTCAACTTCTAGAGTCTCTACCATGTGTAATTCAGAAGATGTCAGGGGAAGCAACATTATCTTTAATTTTCATGAGGGCTCAGCCTAGTAATCATTACCTCCATCTGTATCTCAGGAAGTTGGGGCATCTGAGGTTCAATGACTAGCCCAAGCTTACTATCTTAGTAAGTGGAAGGGATGGCATTTCCCTGTAGGTCTCTCTATCATACCAATGTCTAAAGTTCAAACTCTCCACCAACATTTTAAAAAATAAAACTATGGATCATGACAATTTGGAGGGTTTGTGTATGATTTTTTTGTTCACATACTCATGATAGCTTAATTTCATTTTTTGTTTCTTGTTTTTTCTTGTTTCTTGTTTTGGCCACATCGTGTGGCATGTGGGATCTTAGTTCCCTGATCAGGGATCGAACCCATAGCCCTTGCAGTGGAAGCACAGAGTCCTAACCACTGGACACCAGGTAATTCCCCACAGCAGCTTTATTTCTAATAGCCTCAAATGGAAACAGTCCAGGTGTTTACCTACAGGAAAATGGATATACAGTTGATGGTATCTTCGAACAATGAAAAATTGCTTACTAATAAAACTACTGATACATATAGTTACATAGAGAATCCCCAAATATTATTCTGAAGGACACATTCATTACACAAAAAAGTATATGTTGTATGACTCCAGTTATAAGAAACTCTAGAGGAGATAAATGTGATTTGTGATGGAAAAGAAAAAATTAGAACAAGGATTGCATCTGGTAGAGGAGAGAGGAACTAACCAGGAAGGGGCATGAGAGAACTTTGTGGGGTTGATCATATTGACCTCTATCTTGAGAGGGTTCTGTGCTGGTTGGAATTCATCAACTAGTACATTTCAAGGGTATCAACTGCTACATTTCGTTGTATGTTAGTTTTACAGTAGGAAGAACCATAAACAAATATTGAACTCTAAGTAATACTATGCATGCTGAGATATTTAGTTGAAGTGTAGGGATGCTTGCTATTATATTTATTTTGAAATGCATCAAAAATAAGATGGATCAATAAATGCAAAGAAAGATACATTGATGGATATATGATAAAGGAGACATTATTAAAGTCATTTGTAGGGACTACCCTAGAGGTCCAGTGGATAAGGCTCCATGCTCCCAATGCAGGGAGTCTGGGTTCAATCCCTGGTTAGGGAACTAGATCCCACATGCCACAACTAAGAGTTCACCTGTAGCAACTAAAGCAACTTCATGCCGCAAAATAAGACCTGGTGCAGCCAAATAAATATGTACTTTTATATATTATTTGAAGAATTTCGATGAAGGATATGGGTGTTAAATCTAACATTTGATTAATATAACTGCATGTTTAAAAATTTTTATCAATATAATAAAATGTTGGGGGGAATATATATGCCTGAACTCTATCCAGTTTGAATCAGAATCTTTAGAGATATTAAAACTCCAAAATGTTAAAAAAAAAAAATTAACAAAAGGCCAAGACCACTGTTTTTCCTGGCAGGGAAAAATGCTACATGAACAGAAGTGGCAGCTGTGTGCAGAACAAATCCCATTACAAAAGATGCTGACACCCATTCACTTGTCTGACAGTGGAGGTGGTGGTTTAGCCGCTAAGTCATATCCTACTCTTGCGACCCAGTGGACTATAGCCTGCCAGGTTCCTCTGTCCACGGGATTTCCCAGGCAAGAATACTGGAGTGGGCTGCCATTTCCTTCTCCAGGGGATTTTCCTAACTCAGGGATCGAACTTGGGTCTCCTGCAGTGCAGGCAGATTCTTTCCCGACTGAGCCACCAGGGAAACTGGACAGCACAGGGGTGAGACTTCATGGACGCCCTTTTGAGCAGAAAGGAAGCTGAAGCTCAGAGAAGGAAAGTGATGTGTCCAAGCTCCCTCAGCAAGTCAGCATCTGAGTTCAAATGAAAATCTAGGAATCGAGTTCACAGCCCTTTCTAATATTTGGGAACCTGAGGTTTGCAGTACCCTTCAGTGTTTTCAGATATCAGATGACAGATGATAAGATATAAGACAGGGTGCTGGGGGCTGGTGTACTGGGATGACTCAGGGATGGGATGGGGAGGGAGGTGGGAGGGGGGTTCAGGATGGGGAACACATATACACCTGTGGCGGATCTATGTCAATTTATGGCAAAACCACTACAATATTGTAAAGTAATTAGCCTCCAATTAAAATAAATAAATTTATATTAAAAAAAAGAAAGACTTCCAACTAAGGAAGCAGCAAAGTCAAAATGAAAGAAGCTAAGAAGAAGCTTGATGTCAGAGAAGATGAGACATAGATGCCAAATATTCCTCCAGGCTCGGCTGCCTCTGTGTAGAGTTGAAATCAGAGAAACTGTAAAGCCAAAATTTTACAGGAGGGCAGCTCGCTTCCTCATCACATCTGCAAGGAGCTACATTTTAAGTCTAAGCAGATCCCTCTGCCACCCAGAGTGTGTAAGGAAGTTTCCCAGAAGAACAGGTCATTGAAATGGAAACTCTCAGTTTCCCAGAAAACTTTCCATCACATGAGCCTGGTTACCGGTCCCTGCATTATCATGGCTTCCCAACTGCTGCTCATTGAAATTATTCAATGCTCTCTGCTTCCATGAAGTAGTTAGAAATCTCTCCCTAAATTAGTGAGCAAGTAGCTCTTTATGGACAAAAGTGAAATGATCACCGAAGCTGGGCTGGGTGTCAAACAGGAAATAAGAAGTGATGGCACCGATCAGAATGGCTATCATCAAAAAGTCTGCAAATTTTAAATGACAGAGAGGGTCGCACTGTTGGAGGGAATGAACGCTCCCACAATGTTGGTGCTGCCATTATGTAGAACAGTATGGAGGTTCCTTAAAAAACTAAAAGTTACCGTATGATCCTTCAATCCCATTCCTGGGCATATATATGGGGAAAACCACAATTTGAAAAGATACATGCACCCCAGTATTCATTGCAGCACTGTTATCTACAGTAACCAGGACATAGAAGCATAACAGAATATTACTCGGCCAGAAAAAAGAATGAAATAATGTCATCTGCAGCAACATGGATGGACCTAAAGATTATCAAACCAAATGAAGTCAGACAAAGACAAATATATGATATCTTTTATATGCAGAATCTGAAAAAAAGATACAAATGAACTTAGACACCAAACAGAAACAGATCCAGACACAGAAAACAAACTTATGTTTACCTAAGGGGACATAGGGTGGAGAGAGATAAATTAGGAGTTTGGCATTAACATATACACACTACTATCTATCTACTGTTTACATGAGTGTTCGGTTGCTTCACTTGTGTCCAACTCTGCGACACCATAGATGGTACCTGCCAGGCTCCTCTGTCCATGGGATTCTCCAGGCCAGAATCCTGGAGTGGGTTGCCATCCCTCCTCCAGTGGATCTTCCTGACCCAGGGACTGAACTCACATCTCCTGCATTGCAGGCAGATTCTTTAGCCACTGAATCACCAGGGAAGCCCATCTATCTACAAAATAGACAACCAACAGGACTGCTGTATATCACAGGGAAATATAGTCAACATTTTGTAACAAGCTATAATGGAAAAGAATTTTAAAAAGAATCACTTTGCTACATAGCCCTGAAGCTAACACAACATTGTAGATCAACTATACTTCAAAATATATTTAATCACTGAATATAACTGTCATGCAAACAAGCAATAATATAAAAGTAATTTGTAGTACAAAAATGTAAAATAAAATAAAACCCTTTAAAAAAAAATGAAATGGGAAGTTATAGGAATGTGTGCCCAACTGGATTGCTAAAGCCAGTACTGGCTAGAAAGGTCTAACCAATTTTTGTTCAGTATAAATATGGACAGAGTATTGTCAGATCTAATTTTTTGATGAAATCAAAAAATCCAGTTTTATCTGAAATATGTACATATGTCGGAGATTAATTCAACTACACATACTTATAAATAAACAAAGTTTTCAGGCCAGTTTTCCCATTTATGAGTCAGTTTCAACCTATGGACCTTTCTGTACAAACTTCACCATTTTTTCTCAAGAGAGAATTAGCTGTCTTCACAATAACACTGCCTAAAAAAACAACACAAAATGTAGCAGCCCAAACAACAGTAATTTTTCCTGAATGTCACCTGAGGGTATTTCACTACGATTTTTATCATTTTTTCTGAATTTCTAATTGAAATAGACCCATACAATGAGCTCCCCGAAAATAGCAATTTTGTCTTATCACCACCATAGTCCCATTACCTAGAATAGCACTTAGGTGTGGAATATCTGTTGAAAAACTAAATAAATACATGCCTCTCTGATTTTAAATACAGTTTTCCTGGGGAAAAACACATTTTAGATCATCAGTGCAAATCCTATTCCACTTTTCACCCCTTTTAAAGACAGAAACATCAAATTTATTGACAATATTACCAGAAGCGGAAATTTGGAATGATTTCAACTAAATTTACCTTTCTTCACATGTTCTGAACATTTACAGAGAGTTTTTCCTGTTAGAGGCATCTTAGCTTTATTTGCTCCAGAAAGAAAGTCAAAGATAAAGTCTGATCACACATATGACAGTGTGATCTCAGGGTATGGAGTCAGGGATAAAGGCGTGAGGCAGAGGGCAGAATCAACAAGAGATGTGTTATCGAATCGGCAATCAAAGATGCAGTAGTTTCCTGACCAGGGAGCTCTCTGAAAGCCTTCATGGAGATAATGCAGAGCCAACACTGGAGAAAGAAAGAAAAGGTGATGTGTTTGCTTCAGTCCCCTAGTCATTCAAGAGTTGCCCCAAGAGGCATATGCTTTTCCCAAGTTTCTGGGAAGCACACACGTGAATGTCCAGTGGATCCTGCAAGGTGAGAGAAACCCTGAGGTAGAAACACATACAACATGTGTGAACTGGGAGCCTGTCAGTGCCTGGACCAATCGAACTGAAGCCCATGTAGAACTAGTCTCCGCTTCTGTGCCTGGAATAAGAGCTGAATTTGAGGGACTTCCCTGGTGACCCCAAGGTTAAGAATCTGCCTTCCAATGTAGGAGATGCAGGTTCGATCCCTGGTGGGGAAACTAAGATCCCACATGCTGCGAGGAAGCTGAGCCCACACGCCACCAGAAACGTCTGTGTGCCGTAACGAAAACCCAGCACAGCCAAAATAAAAAAGAGCTGAACTTGACAGAACTTGAAGGAGTGCCCCAGAGATGCCTCATATAGAAACGCCTTGTGTTACAAAAGAACACCCCTCACATAAAATGTTGGGGGGAGGTATGGGGTGGCTAACATAATTTTCATTTACTAACAGAATTCTACATTCTTCCAAGCATTGCCTTGGAGAAGGCAATGGCACCCCACTCCAGTACTCTTGCCTGGAAAATCCCATGGATGGAGGAGCCTGGTAGGCTGCAGTCCATGGGGTCGCTGAGTCGGACTCGACTGAGCGACTTCACTTTCACTTTTCTCTTTCACGCATTAGAGAAGGAAATGGCAACCCACTCCAGTGTTCTTGCCTGGAGAATCCCAGGGACGGGGGAGCCTGGAGGGCTGCCGTCTATGGGGCTGCACAGAGTCGGACACGACTGAAGCGACTTAGCAGCAGCAGCAGCAAGCATTGCCTTAAAATTTTTCAGATATGAACACTAAGATTCTAGAAAGACTTACAGTTTGTCTTGACCTTTTTTGTTCATGTAAATGAGATTGGCAGAGTCTATTATTGATTTTTAGAAATTTCAAATGATGGGCAGGATCTTGGCGTGAAAACGTCTACCTCTAAAACTGGTACCAGGTAGACAACGGCAGATCGACAGTGATAGCAACTGGTGGTTTCAGATTTTTGGATTTGGGTCATTCTCCAATGCACTCTGACAAAGTCTGTGGTTAAAAATAAACTCTGCTTTAACATTATTTACCCAGAACACCATCCCTGATTTTTTTTTTTTTTTCAATTTTCTACATGGATAAAGGCACATGTGGTGATGGGAAGAGTGTCAGCGAGACAGAGCTGGAACAAACCACGTGTTCATACTGGATGAGTTATGCCAAAGGGCTCACAGGTCTTCTCTGCTTTTATTTCCCATCTCACTGAAAAATGTTGAGTGTTGACCTCGTGGCAGAACCAAAATTTGTGGTTCACACTTTACAATTTCCATGGCCAATCTCATGTATTATTGACATTTCCCCCCCTTTAGCCAGTATTTTTTAATTGTTCTTAATTGACGTAGAGTTGATTTACAATGACTCAGGTGTACAGCAAAGTGATTCAGTTATACATACATATATATACACACATTATATGTATATATATACACACACACACATGTGTATTCTTTTTCAGATTCTTTTCCATTAGAGATTATTACAACATACTAAATATAATTTTCTCTCCTATAAGTAGGCATTGTTGTACACCTGTTTTATATATAGTAGTGTACTCCTAATTTATCTGTTCCCCCACTTTCCCTTTTGGTAATCATAAATTGGTTATCTATGTCTGTGAGTTTGTTTCTGTTTTGCGAAGAAGTTCACAACCTCACCCACAAATTTGTCATTTGTAGAACTTTGTATGATAGCCCTTCTGACAGTTGTCTCATCCTTGTTTTAAAAACTAAATTTGAAATATGTTATTTTTACTGCTGTTAGCAATCCTCATTCTAAGCATGATAGACACAGGTGAAGCAGTTGCTTTCATAGAAGTTACATTCTGGAGGGAACAGAGCCATAAACAAGGAAGGAGGGTAACTGGTGATAAAAATAAAATGCAATAATATAGTAGGAAATGACCAGTCTGGGTACGTGTCTGTTGTAGCGAGTAGTGAGACAGCTGTCTCTGAAAGGGAATCAAGGTCAGACTGTAAGATTAGAAACAATCTGTCAAGTGCAAAACTGGGGAAAAATTATGTCAGCTTTATTACACATATAACAACATTCTGGGTGTTTTCATTTAATAATGTCTCCTGATTCAAGAGCCCAAAGGGAAAAAAAAAAAGGCAGCTGTCTTTGTTTTATCTTTTTCTCATTATTAGTTCAACAGACCACTCTTACACATTTTCTATTTTATAAATAAATATTTCATTTTTGAAACTCAATAGCTTTTGTTCAATGTGAAAAACAATTTTCTCATTATAGCTTCAGTTAGACATAGTTTAAAGGTTAGAAGTTTTAAATCACACTCTGTTGTAACTGGAAGGGAGACAAATAATGTGCTGATAACAATTTATCCCTGTTTTTTCAAGTTTTGACTGAAGGAGCACACAACAAGAAATTCAGATTGTCATAAAGCTACAAAGGAGAAAAATAAAACTCTTTTCTCTTTTGCCAGTCTTCAGATGCAACTTCTATTTCTAGCTTATTATTAGCATAAATGATAGCTTTCTCTCATTCCCTCAGCTATTTTTTTTTCACTTAATAATATACCTGGGAGATTGACTCAGATTAGTCGATTTATACACTGATGCTTTTCCCTTTCAGCACACACTACCCTATTTTAAAGTTGACCATCATTTATGGAAGCAGATCTTTTTTGATAAGCATTCACCTACTCCCAGCCTTTGAAAGTGTAAATGATGCTACCTAAGTGTCCTTTATAGAATCTTCAGGGGCCAAGGCTATAGGTCTTCTTTGACAAATACTGAGGGAGGTCAAATTGCCTTTCAACCTGATTGTACCAGTTTCAACTCCCAAGAAAAACGTGGAGAGAGCTTTCTTTTCATATCCCTGCCAATACTTTTAAGAATCTTAATCCTGGGCATCCCTGATAGTTCAGTAGTGAAGAATCCACCTGCCAATGCAAGAGACATGAGATCAAAGCCTGGTCTGGGAAGATCCCACAGGCCGCAGAGCAACGAAGCCTGTGGACCACAGCTACTGAGCTTGAGCTCTAGAGCCCAGAGGCTGCAACTACTGAGCCCGCAGGCCGCAACGACTGAGGCCTGAGCACCCTAGAGCCCATGCTCCGTGACAAGATGAGTCAGCACAGTGAGAGGCCCAAGCACCGCAATGAAGAGTTGATCCCGCTTGCAGCAGCTAGAGAAAGCCCTCACAGCAAAGAAGACCCAGTACAGCCCAAAATGGATAAATAAAAATTTCAAACAAGAATTTTGATCCTTATAAATCTTTTGGATGAAAATTTACACTCCTTTTCTGAGTAAGGCAGGGTACCTATTTAATGCTTGAAGCCATTTGTGGAACCTCATGGTAAATTTTCTGTTCCAGACATCTGACTATTTTTATATTGAATTGTCAGCAGTTTTCTTATTGATTTCTCAGAGTTCTTAACATAATGAAGAAATTAGCTCTTGCATCCCATATTTACATGTGACAGTTACCGTACACTTTCAGTTAAAGGATGTTACTGCTTGACTCAAGCCCATTTGGTTCCCCTTCCAACCTTTATATCAGGGATTGCCAGTTATAAGTGGATGGGTCCAATCCACTAACCATTTGTTGTTTTTTTAACTCTTTATCTTGTATAGTACAGCCGATTGACAATGTTGTGATAAGTTTCAGGTGGACAGCAAAGCAACTCTGCCATTCACATACATGTATCTATTTTCCCCTAAACTCCCCTCCCATCCAGGCTGCCACGTGACATTGAGCAGAGTTCCCTGTGCTATACAGTAGGTCTTTATTGGTTAATCCACTTTAAACACAGCAGTGTGTACATGTCAATATCAAACTCAGTTTTTTATTTTATCAAAGTATAGTTGCTTTACCATGGTGTGTTAGTTTTAGATGTACAGCAATGATTCTGTTACACACACACACACACGCACACACACACACACGCACACACAGATATGCTCTTTTTCAGATTCTTCTTCCATTAGAGGTTATTACAAAATATTTTGTATAGGTCCCTATGCTACACAGCATGTCCTTGTCAATCACCCATTTTTTAACAGCTTATAAACCAAAAAAAAAGAAAATTACATTTTTAATTGTTGAAAACAATCAAAAGAAGAGCAACATTTCATGACATATGAGACTTGCATATCATTCAAATTTAAGTGTCTACAAATAAAACTTTATGGGAAAGACGGCCACATTGAATTCATGATTCCTACGCTGACTCCAGTTGCTTTCCCACTAGAACTCAGGGGCTGAACAGCTGCCGGGAGGACCATACGGCTCGCAAAGCCTCAAATTTTAGTATCTGGCCCTTTACAGGAGGGGCCAGATAATGTAGACCAGAATTTATAGCTGATATTGTTACTTTTTCTAGTTGAGCAGGAATTCTATAACAGACTCAATTTCAAAATGTTGCTAGAAAGACATTAACCAATTGGTCAAGTTCAGTATGCGTGATAAAATTCATCACCACCCAGGTCTAGGTTCAACTCTTTCTATCCTTTCTTTATATTATTTCATTTAGAAATTTTCATAAGGAAAGTTCAAAAATGGTCTCTTTTGAGACAAACCCAAATGCACATAGAAAACATTATCGTCATCTTGCTGGAAGTCTCTTACCGACTTATGTGCAAAGTCTTTAAACTCACTTTCCCACTTTTTAAAAAAATTGCATTTATTTATTTATTGGCTGGGTCTTCATTGTTGCTCGGACTTTGTCCCCTAGTTGCTGTGAGCGGGGGCTACTCCTCACTGCAGCATGCAGATTTCTCATTGCAGTGGCTTCTCTTGTGGAGCACGGGCTCTAGAGTCTGGGGCTCTAGAGCACAGGCTCAATAGTTGTGGCACACAACACTAGTTGCTTCACGGCATGTGGGATCTTCCAGGACCAGGGATCAAACCCATGTCCCCTGCACTGGCAGGCAGATTCTTAACCACTAGACCACGAGGGAATTCCCCACCTTCCCACTTTTAGATACCTTTCTTCCTCAGTTAGAATTTTCCATCCCAAGAACTGCTAACTTACCAAGATGAGTATCTTCCTTGATAAGAGAAGTATTTATGAGGAGGTAATCTGTCTTATTCACCAAAATCTTCAGACATTTTGAAAAATTCAGTTTTTTTTTTAAACTTTGCTTCTTTTATGTGCATGCAACTAAGGGTCATTTTCAATGGAATGTTTTCCAAAATGATATTTTTACTTGGATATGAGAAAACTAACCATCCACACTAACAAAAGGTAACATCTACCATCTTTGGATTTCTGCCATTGACCTATATACAATGGATTCAGTGTTTTAAACCAACGTTTGAGAAGAAGGTAATAAAATGCCCCAGATTTGCCATATGATATTTTCTGAGGTTTTCTCCCTGTGGAATCACAGTAAGATCATAAACCTTGGTATGAATTTAGTAAACTTCTCAGTTCAGTTCAGTTCAGTCACTTAGTTGTGTCCGACTCTTTGCAACCCCATGAATCGCAGCACACCAGGCCTCCCTGTCCATCACAAACTCCCGGAGTTTACTCAAACTCATGCCCATCGAGTCGGTGATGCCATCCAGCCATCTCATCCTCTAGTTGTCCCCTTCTCCTCCTGCCCCCAATCCCTCCCAGCATCAGGGTGTTTTTCAATGAGTCAACTCTTCACATGAGGTGGCCAAAGTATTGGAGTTTCAGCTTCAGCATCAGTCTGTCCAATGAACACCCATGACTGATCTCCTGTAGGATGACTTCCAGTGGATTCCAAATAGTACATTCAGATGAGAATTTCCACTTGGTTCCTCTGACAGTGTCACCTAGACATTATTTCATATCCATTTACTTTCTGTGAATAGGAAGAGCAAAACACATCATTCATGTACTTTCTTAAACCTATCACCTTGCAAATTCACAGGTAAGGTTTTTCTGGAGAAACAGTTTTATGTTGCTTTAAAAAATTCTATTAGTGTTTTCCCTTACTCTCTGAGAAAGACATTTTCTGCTCCTTTAGAAAAAGCTTGCTCCCCATCAGAGTTATGTATTTAGAAGTGCTATCTTAACAACAGAATAATGGAAGGCTGTCACTGATGTTTATCCCCTCTCTTGAAGAGAATCATGAACAATTTAATATTTTTAAGTTTGAAATTATTGTTACTGTTTTAAGAAAGCTTCTGGAATAATGTATCCTAAAGGAAAGTAAAGAAACTTTGAAAAGTATGCTCTTGTGAGCTCCCATCAAATAAAATTTCTGAAAAATGACTTCTACAAAGAGTTGGCAGAGACACTCCTTATTAGAAACAACAAAAATAATTTTATTTCATGTTATGCAGTTTTATTTTTTTTCCCTCTGAGTGAATCCATTATACTGAACTGTGAAAACTGGCATCTTGTTGGATTTTGGTTTTGGTGATTCAGGATCTAGCTTGGGCTTTGTGTTTGTGCTCATATTTATTTTGTCTTAGCAATACTCCAAAATCTTGGCTTAGGGAAATTTGTCTGTATTTTTTAAATTCAAAGGATAGTATTGGCATTGTTCCTGAAATGAATATATGGTAGATGAAATTATCATTTATAAATAATATCCCACCCTTTCCAGAGAAGAAGCATATTTTGCACCTTACTGATCTTTGAATATGGCTACATTAATTCCTTTATGAGCTCTCCCAGAGGCTCAGTGGTGTAGAATCTGCCTGCAATGCAGGAGACGCAGGTTTGATCTCTGGGTTGCGAAAATTCTCTGGAAGATGGAAAGGAAACCCACTCCAGTATTTTTGCTGCGAAAATCCCATGGACAGAGAAGCCTGGTGGGCTGCAGTCAATAGGGTCACAAGGAGTCAGACATGACTGAGCATGCACACATGCATATGAACTCCTTTAGCCTCATGAGGATGGTGGTCACTTCCTCATCCCTTGCCTTTGGGCTCTGCCATGTGACTTGCTTTGGCCAATGGGATGTTGTAACATACAATATGTTGTAACATATTACAACAATATGTTGCAACATAACAATGCAGGTGTAACATACGCAAGCTTGAAGTAGGGTGTTATGACTGGACTTTGTCTATTTCATTTTGACCATCACAGAGAGGTGCCTTCCTTGGCTACCCTCCATGGTCCAAGCGGCCTAAGGGAAACAGCCTAAGCTGGGCACCATGAGGCTTGGCTCCACGCTGTAAGCTGGGTTCCCTGCATTGATTCAAATGACTTTCTGTATTTATCAAAGATGGGAAATGTTCCAGGAGAGTGTGGAAAAGATCAAGGCTTTCTCCAGTCGCTAAACATTTAATGAGATAGATAAAAGTAAGAAGAAAGAATAACTGAATTTCTGTGTAAGCTACCCAAAGAGAACTGAAAGGGAATGTCATTTCATGAGTGGAAGGAGTATGGGAACAGAGGAGTACTGGAAACTTAATACTGGCTCCGGTCTTGCAGTTTGAGAGACCTTCAGAATTACTCTCTCTGTCTCAGTTTCCACCCCTGAAACATGACAAAAATAATAGTGGATCCACTTCACATGTGGATCTGAGGATGAAATACATTGATGCAAATAAACAATGAGAATGGTGTTGACACATAACACATGCTTAATAAACAGCAGCTTTGTTGTTATTATTAATTAGACAGATGCTTAATTAGTCATTGCAAAAGACTTCATCTATATTAAAGAAGCACGTGTAATCACTGGAGTGGCAGAGAAATTTAAAAATGATTTCGGCAAGAAGCATGAAAAGGCTTAGTTGTTTGAGTGGAATATTTGAACAACTGCAGTTTCCTTTCAAAAGACTCAAAGATGAACTAGATCCACTGCCACGCCCCTATCTCGCACATAGTGGGGATGAGGTTTTGAGAGAGAGAAAACATATCCTCACACTCTCAGATCCATCAGTTTGTCTTGGATCACAATTTAGGAATCTGAAAACAAGACGAGCAATTTTTTAAAACATCTGAAAGTGGACCAAACCCATGGCAAGCAGCAACCTCTGCCATGTGTCGGACACACTAGACCTAGGGTCCCTGGGCACGATTTACCGTGAAGGAGAGACCCTTGCAGGATTGACTGACATGTCATAATCTGTCCCCAATGATCCTTCAAATGCACAAGGGCCTGGTGAACTGTGTGATTTGCTCACATGGATTTCCATGTTTGATTTCTTTCTACTCTATTAAATAATGTTATCACAGGATAACTGTCCCAAGAATTCTTTCAAAGGGACTTTGGGTTAAAATTTCAGATTTTTTTTTTGTTTTCAGAATATCAGCAACTGGAGGAAAGAATGAATAATATATAGATGCTGATGTCTCTCCTCAAAATGAAAATATGAATGTAATATATTTCCAATCAAAACACCAATGAGACTGTGTTTGTGTTGGGAATATCTTCATCATTTTATTAAATAAATTTATTTGCATAAGAAAAGCCAAGAATATTCAGGGGAAAAAAGACATAAAAGAAAAAGATTTCTCCTACTCTATGTCAAAATGTACTGGAAAAATATAATAACAGTCATTAAAAGAGAACTGTACTGAAATAAGAATAGATAAATAGTTCTTTGGAACAAAATGGAGCATCTAAGGTCAGAACCACGCATGTGTTGGTTTAGGGTTGAGATACTGCTATATGCACACCAAAGCTTCTTTTCTGCATATACATACAGGACGAATAAATCTCTTAACATTCTCTGAAATTAGATTGGAAACTTGCAACTGAGTTTTGCCTATGAGGGGTGGTAGAAGTCACATAAGACATGTCTAGATTTAGCACTTAAACTCACATTTTTGATTCTGCAGCCCATTTCTGACCTATAGCATCCACCCTGAGGGCCATCTCTTCATCTCTTGCAGATAGCATAACTTTAAGATAGAGGAGGATCCCATGACCAACCTCAGAGTGAGCTGGGTGTGGCAAACACATGTTTATAAAGCTATCCAAATGATTTCCTAAAGCTTACAGTGCTACGATACCATAGCCTGGCCTATCTCGACTAATACAGGTATATAACATGTAATAAAGGTCACAACAGCATTTACAAGGAATAAGAAAGAATAGATGACTCAATAGATAGTGTTCAAATAATCAGTCACTTTGAAAATGAAAAAAATGAGAGATAGATACCAAGAACCAAATGCAAAAATTAATTTTGTTGGTTTCCCACAACAAAAATGTATTAAGGGCTTCCCTGGTGGTCCAGTGGTCAAGAATCTGCCTGACGGTGAAGGGGACATGGGTTCAATCTCTGGTCCAGGAAGATCTCACATGCAAGGGAGCAACTAAACTCATGCACCACAACTACTAAAGCCAGGCCTCCTTGTCCATCACCAGCTCCTGGAGTTTACTCAAACTCATGTCCATCGAGTCAGTGATGCCATCCAGCCATCTCATCCTCAGTTGTCCCCTTCTCCTCCTGTCCCCAATCCCTCCCAGCATCAGGGTCTTTTCCAATGAGTCAACTCTTCAGATGAGGTGGCCAAAGTATTGGAGTTTCAGCTTCAGCATCAGTCCTTCCAATGAACACCCAGGACTGATCTACTTTAGGATGGACTGGTTGGATCTCCTTGCAGTCCAAGGGACTCTCAAGAGTCTTCTCCAACACCACAGTTCAAAAGCATCAATTTTTCAGTGCTCAGCTTTCTTCATAGTCCAACTCTCACATCCATACGTGACTACTGGAAAAACCATAGCCTTGACTTAGACGGACTGTTGTTGGCAAAGTAATGTCTCTGCTTTTTAATATGCTGTCTAGGTTGGTCATAACTTTCCTTCCAAGGAGTAGGGGTCTTTTAATTTCATGGCTGCAATCACCATCTGCAGTGATTTTGGAGCCCCCAAAAATAAAGTCTGACACTGTTTCCACTGTTTCCCCATCTATTTCCCATGAAGTGATGGGACCAGATACCATGATCTAGTCTTACTTTAAATATATTAATAATGATGGCAATAGAATCACACCTAAAAGGGAAAATAGCTACAAAAATCACAGCAAAGGAAACTATAAGCCACGTGAAAAGACAACCCTTGGAATGGGAGAAAATAATAGCAAATAAAACAACTGACGAAGGATTAATTTCAAAATATACAAGCAGCTCATACAACTCAATACCAGAAAAACAAACAACCCAATCAAAAAGTGGGGAAAATGACCTAAACAGACATTTCTTCAAAGGAGAGGTACAGATGGCTAACAAACACATGAAAAGATGCTTAACATCGCTCATTATTAGAGAAATGCAAATCAAAACTACAATGAGATATCACCTTACACAGGTCAGAATGGCCATCATCAAAAAGTCTACAAAAAATAAATGCTGAAGAGGGTGTGGAGAAAAGGAAACGCTCTTGCTCTGTTGGTGGGAATGTAAATTGATACAGACACTATGGAAGATGATATGGAGATTCCCTAAAATACTAGGAATAAAACCACCATATGACCCAGCAATGCCACTCTTAGGCATATACCCTGAGGAAGCCAAAATTGAAAAGACACATGCATCCCATTGTTCATTGCAGCACTATTTACAATAGCTAGAACATGGAAGCAACCTAGATGTCCATCGACAGATGAATGGTAAAGAAGTTGTGGTACATGTACACAATGGAATATCACTCAGCCATAAAAAGGAACACATTTGAGTCAGCTCAAATGAGGTGGATGAACATAGATCCTATTATACAGAGTGAAGTAAGTCAGAAAGAGAAAGATAAATATCGTATTCTAATGCACATATACAGAATCTAGAAAAATGGTACTGAAGAATTTATTTACAGGCAAGGATGGAGAAACAGACATAGAGAATGAACTTATGGACATGGGGAGAGGGGAGGAGAGGGTGAGCTGTATGCAAAGAGTAACATGGACACTTACATTACCGTATGGAAAACAGCCAAGGGGAATTTGCTCTATGTCTCAGGAAGCTCAAACAGGGGCTCTGTATCAGCCTAGAGGGGTGGGGAGGGAGATGGGAGGGAGGATCACAAGGGAGGGGTTACATGTATACCTATGGCTGATTCATGCTGAGGTTTGACAGAAAATAACATTCTGTAAAGCAATTATCCTTCAATAAAAAAGTAAATTAATTTAAAAAATCACTTATCCTTAGTGTTCATGTAAATATTACCAGAATGACCTTCTAAGTGTGGCTCTGTAATGTAATATCAATTTTTAAAATAGGGAAACTGCCCTGCAGCAGTTCAAATGGTTCAAAGTACTCAATATTTCAAATTTTTTAGACAAGGGAAAGATCCTTGCCAGAAATTCTTTATTTTGTGGTGAATTTATTTATTTTTATTGAAGTATAGTTGATTTACATTGTGTCAGTTTCGGGTATACAGCAAGATGACTCAGTTATTTATATAATATATATATAATTATTATTATTATACTATATAATAATATAGTATATTATATGTATTATATTAGATATTTATAATAATATATTATATACAATTGAATATATATATATATATCCTGTTTGAGATTCTTTTCTGTTACAGATTACAAGATATTGAACATGGTTCCCTGTGCTATACAAGAGGACCTTGCTGTTTATCTATTTTATGCATAGTAGTATGATTCTGTTAATACCTAACTTCTAACTTATCCCTTTCTTCCTTTTCCCTTTGGTAACTATAAATCTGTTTACTCTATCTGTTAGTCTGTTTATGTTTCATAGGTAAATTCACTTGCATCATTTTTTTTAGATCCCATGTTTAAGTGATATCATATGATATTTGTCTTCCTCTGACTTCATTTAATATGATCATTTCTAGGTCCATCTATGCTGCTGCAAATGACACTCTTTCATTCTTTTTATGGCTGAGTAATATTCCATTGTATATATGTACCACATCATTCTTTATCTACTCATCTCCCCATGAACACTTAGTGGCTTCCATATCTTGATTATTGTAAATAGTGCTTCTATGACCATTGGGGTACATGTATTTTTTTGAATGAGAGTTTTCTTCATAAGTTTTCTCCTTGGGGTGTGTGGGGGAGGAATTGGTATCTAGCTACAGATTCAAGAACCAATGCTCTAGATACATAGATAAAATATCTTTGTCCAGCTGTTCCTTTTTGCTATTTCCTACACAGATTTCCACAATCAACCAGCATGGCAGAGAAAGAAGATTCAAACAGGTAATACATATTCTTGAGGAGAGCCACCTGGTTGCCACGTGGTTCTTCTGGGCTGGTGGAGCAGATTGATCTTCACGCCTGGTTTAGTAAATTTACTGGCACAGTCCCGCAGTGAGCAGAGAACAACCACATCTCAACATATAAGCATTTGTCCCATTCTCACCAATAGGATTAAGTCCATTAGGCACTGAATCTTCCGCAGCAAGACTGATGTGATCAGACGGAGTTCATCACCTGGATTGTTCCCTGGACACCTGGAGTACATTTCTCTTTTCGGAATTTCACTGTTTTTCTTCCTTTCCTCCTGGGTCAATGATGTTAAATGATTCCTTCCTGTCTTTTGTAGCTTCAAGTCTGTATAGTTACCATGAAAGATACATATTTAGTTGGTTTCATCTTCCTTCATGAATCAGTTTCAGTATCCTGGTTCATGTGTTGTTCCTTTTGCTTTCTATTTTATCTTTCTTCTACAAACCCCTTCTATTTGCATGTGTCTCAATCCTGGGGGGAAAAGATCCCCTGGAGAAGAAAATGCAACCCGCTCCAGTGTTCTTGCCTGGGAAATACCATGGACAGGGAAGCTTGGCAGGCTACAGTCCATGGGATCACAAAAGAGTCAGACACGACTGAGCATGTACGCATGTTCTGAGAAAAAGGTATCTCAAATGAAATGCATTTTTCCAGTTTCCATCTCATTTGTGAGACTGAGATGGCCAGACCTCTCCCAAAGCTGTTTGTCACAGCTCCTGAGTCACCAAGAAATGACAGATCGGGACAGTCCCTTACTTGACACAGCCACCACTGAAGCAGATGTCTTTTAGCACACGGCCACCCCTAAGTCTCTTTGAAAACATGTGAGGCCCCTATATCCACCAATCACCCATTTTTCATATCACAGGTTCACTTTAAGGTATAAATTCTTTCAAATACCTTTTCATTTTTTGCCCCTCTTTCTCATAATTCTTGCAAGAGTCTGGCCCACATGTCCAAAGAAGAGGAGAAAATTTTACTCCCGTTCCTCTTGGCTGGCTATGTGAGGAAAAATGAGAATTATATCACTGAGGGTAAAGTTTCAGCAGCTGGAGCAGAGATCAAAAGTAATGGTGGAGTCAATAAAATAAAGGAGCAGTTTACTTTTTATTTTTAACATTTTTTGTTGAAGTAAAGTGGCACTAGTAGTAAAGAAACCACCTGCCAATGCAGGAGACATAAGAGACTCGGGTTCGATCCCTAGGTTGGGAAGATCCCCTGGAGGAGGGCATGGCAACCCATCCCAGTATTCTTGCCTGGAGAATCCCCATGGACAGAGAAGCCTGGTGGGCTACAGTCTATAGGGTCACAAAGAGTTGGACACGACTGAGCAACTGAACTGAATACAAATACTTATTAGAGAATTATCTAGCTTACTTTCAACATACTATCATTAAAAGAAAAGAGAAATAGAGCAAAGAATGCATCACCAAACTGGGTTCTGACCAACATCCAGACTTAGGCATGGTAAGTCCTTTGTCCCAGCACATCTGGAGGCCCAACTGGGAAAGGTCCCAGGCAGTGCACCCCCTCCATGGGTGAGACTTCAAAGATTGCAGTTCACTTATAATCCCAGGAGGGTCACAAACTGAGATCTTCATCAATCTGTAACAAATTGCAGCTCTGGTTTCATGTTAATGCTATTTGTTTTGTTGTGTAAAACTTAGAAGGTAGTTAAGCCTGGGGCTTGGTTGGCTAGGCCCCCTCCAGGGTCTCAACAATCTCAAATTCCTCCCCCATCTTATCTATGGTGCTGCAAGCCTTGCACTCACAGCGGGCCTTCACTCCCAGTCAGGGCAGCATCCAGGCAGGTTAGAAGCAAGGTCAGAGGCCTGCTCTGCTTTGTCTCTGAAGCCTAAACAAGACTATTCATTTAATTTCCCTAACAGGGGCACAGGTTCAATCCCTGGTCTAGGAACTAAAATCCCATATGTTGTGTGGTATGGCAAAAGATTTTAAAAAAAAAAAAAATGATCAAGTTAAATGTTGATCTAACATTTCAAAAGAACTAAAAATGGTTTGCTTTGTTCTAAATCACATTATTTGTTCTATTTCCCATTATACAAAGTAGAGTATTTCATTGAATCTAAGACCTGGGTTCGACCCCTGGGTTGGGAAGATCCCCTGGAGGAGGGAACGGCTATGCACTCCAGTATTCTGACCTGGAGATTTCCATGGATTACAGTCCATGAGGTTGCAAAGAGTCAGACACAACTGAGCAACTTTCACTTCACTTCAAGACACTACTGATTTGCAAGACACACCATGGTTCATGTATGATTCAGTTCAGTTCAGTTCAGTGGCTCAGTCATGTCCGACTCTTTGTGACCCCATGGAATGCAGCACTACAGGCCTCCCTGTCCATCACCAACTCCCGGAGTTTATGCAAACTCATTGTCCACTGAGTCGGTGATGCCATCTAACCATCTCATCCTTTGTCATCCTCTTCTCCTCTTGCCTTCAATCTTTCCCAGCATCAGGGTCTTTTCACATGACTCAGTTCTTCGCATCAGGTGGCCAAAGTATTGGAGTTTCAGCTTCAGCATCAATCCTTCCAATGAGTATTCAGGACCGATTTCCTTTAGGATAGATTGGTTGGATCTCCCTGCAGTCCAAGGGTCTCTCAAGAGTCTTCTCCAACATGTATGATTAAGAAAACAAAAATACCGCTGAATCTAACTGTAAGCCATCACGAGTATAACATCCATCTGATTTCAGGGAATGAGAAGAGAAAGTGACTTGGAACTGGTTAAAAAAAAAAAAATGGTGAAATATCTTACTTTCCTGTTCTAGATGGTTCTCTGTCCCCCAGTTCTACTGATCAGCTTTCTAGATGGAATAAGAGGTCATAAGAAAAACTATAAGGTATTCACAAATTACAGGCTGTTTAAAAATAACTCTTACCTATCCTAAGCACTATGAAATTAGCTTTGCTTTGAAGTCTCCCATTTCATAGGATAATCCAATAGTCCTATACAATTTGGTAATATTGTTCCTTTGACCCAACTTCTTTTTTAAAAGTTTTTAAAATTAAAAAAATATTGAAGTATAGCTGAATTACAATACTGTGTTAATTTCTGCTATGCAGCAAAATGATTCATTTATACATTATTAAAGGACAGTGACTGTGGCCATGAAATTAAAAGCAGCTTGCTCCTTGGAAGAAAGGCTATGACAAATCTGACAGCATGTTAAAAAGCAGAGACATCACTTTGCCGACAAAGGTCCATATGGTCAAAGCTACAGTTTTTCCAGTGATCATGTACAGATGTGACAGCTGGACCATAAAAGCTGAGCAACCAAGAATTGATTTTTTCAAACTGTGGTGCTAGAGAAGACTCTTGAGAGTCCCTTGGACAGCAAGGAGATCAAACCAGTCAATTCTAAGAGGAAATCAACCCTGAATATTCATTGGAAGAAATGGTGCTTAAGTTGAAGCTCCAATACTTTGGCCAAAGATGCAAAGAGCCGACTCAGTGGAAGAGACCCTGATGCTGGGAAAGATTGAGAGCAAGAGAGAAGGGGATGACAGAGGATGAGATGGTTGGATGGCATCATTGACTCAATGGACATGAATCTGAGCAAACTCCAGGAGATAGTGAAGGACAGGGAAGCCTGGCATGCTGAGTTCATGGGGTTGCAAAGATTTGGACATGACTTAGAAACTGAACAACAAGAAGGACTCTAGGCAGGCAAAGACATGTATCTGAAAGGAGAGACTCAGGGAAAAGGACACAGCTCAGATACTGGATTATATAGGGACTTGTTAGAAAGAGGATAATTTTAATAGTATATACCTTTGTACTTTATAATTTTTTTATCTGTCTATAGATATATATATGCTATATGTATATGTATATATATATGTGTGTGTGTGTGTGTATATATATATATATATATATATATGCTGTTCTGCACTTAGTTGTTTAAAGTGAAAGTGAAGTTGCTCAGTCGTGTCCGACTCTTTGCGACCCCATGGACTGTATCCCGCCAGGCTCTTCCATCCATGGGATTTTCCAGGCAAGAATACTAGAGTGGGTAGCCTTTTCCTTCTCCAGGGCATCTTCCCAACCCAGGGATCAGAACCAGGTCTCCTGCATTGCACGTGGAGTCTTTACCATCTGAGCCACCAGGGAAACCCATATATATGTGATGTCAACTCAATACTGATGATGAGGAGGCGAAGGAAGGGGACAAGAAAAAGGGGATGAAACCAGAATACACTCTCCAACTGCTGTGACATAAGCTGTGAAGAAGTAAAGGGTATATATTAGTCAGGGAAATTAAATACTTGGAGGGTCACTTGTTCCGACTTACAACGCAAAGTGGGCAAGGCCCCAGGCAGCACAATGATGGTAAAGGAACCATTCCTTAATGGCATGTTGGTAAAACTACACCAACTCAAGACAACAGAGGATGAAAATGCCACATGACCCAGATATTTTATAACCATAAAAATTCCATTACCAGTATAGGAGAAAAGCAAGTAAAACTGGCCACATATGTTGGCTGGATTGAAGGCTATTTTAATATATCAACGAAATAAATCAGGTCTCAGATACTTGAAACCCAGGAACAGCTTGGAAAGATTTCAAATGTATTAGAAAATGAATGGTAGCAGGAGGCACAGAAGGTTTAAAGGCTGAGTTAAGAGAAAATATACTGAAGTCAAACACTAACAAATTTATGGGTTTGGCTTTGGGAGGAAGACCAGCAATTCTCAACGAAAAACGAAGATCAATTTCTGAGTGGAAGAGGCTTTTCCTTTACTTGCTCAATATTCATTAATTTTGTGTTGGCTGAGCTTAGCTGTTCAGTCATGTCTGACTCTTTGCAACCCCATGGACTGTAACCCACCCAGCTCCTCTGTCCATGGGAATCTCTAGGCAAGAATACTGGAGTGGGTCTCCATGTCCTCCTCCAGAAGATCTTCCCAACCCAGATACTGAACCCAGGTCTCCTGCGTTGCAGGCAGATTGTTACCAACTGAGCCACCAGGGAAGCCCATTCACTATTTTAGGCCAAAATAAATTAGCATGGTGCCAACTGAAAGACTCCAATTTGCATCTTCAATTCTCAGGAGGTATAATATAAGCAAGTGAAACTGTGATGAAATGTTACAGGGAACTCCTTCGCTTGATCTAGGTTTTTCTAAAATAATAAATTCCTTGAAGGGTCCAGAGTTTTATCAGTGGAGAAGTCCTGACTTAAACCTGCAAATCATCATATGCTTGTTTCCTGGGCTTTGTATGATAACCTGCTATAACTGGCTTCCCAAATTCCCCAAGGTCTTTCTTCTGCTTTTTAGCAGAAGATGACATATTTAAGGTGATGGCTTTGGTCATCTCAGGGAGTGACTCAGTCTTCCTTCAAATCAACCCTGTATAAAGGAGGTATAGTGAAAGTGAAGTTGCTCAGTCGTGTCCGACTCTTTGCGACCCCATGGACTGTAACCTACCAGGCTCCTCAGTCCATGGGATTTTCCAGGCAATAATACTGGAGTGGATTGCCATTTCCTTCTCCAGGGGATCTTTCCGACCCAGGGATTGAACCCGGGTCTCCTGCATTGTAGGCAGATGCTTTACCATCTGAGCTACCAGGAAGTATACATGTTATTAAACTTCTGGTTTTGTCCTGGTTTAAAAAGAAAAAAGCTTGCAGGATTTTTAAAGCTTGCATGATTTCAATTACTGTTCACCAATGCTTTTCCTTTCCCCCATCTTTTATCACCCTGATCTTAAGCCACCTCCTATTAGGTATCATTTGATGTCAGACTAAGAGAAATCCTTAGAGATTCCATTTTGACAGATTTCCAAGGCATGTTATAAAAACAAGGGGCTTGCTTCTGGGCTTTCATGGTTCGTGTTTAAGCGATGAGTACATGTCACTTTGACCTGTGGATACACCAAAGAAACAGGAATGGCTTAATGCCAGAAACACAAAGCCCTTCCTAGGGCTTCCCCCTCCATACTCAGAAGTGGTTTTAAAAGCTTTTCTAAGCTGACTCAGCTTAGTAACTCCATAAGCCACATGACCTTGTTTGAGACCATAATTTGCTTCTATGTGATTTTTATATTTAATGTTCGTCAAGAGATTGTATTGACATTTATCAGATAGATTTCCAGCTAAACGAACATTAATGGCCATGTCCAGAGGAAATTAATACATTTGTTTACCCAACTGTCAGGAGGAATGATGATCAAGAGAGGTTCTCAGTGAAACACAGCAAGTTGCCTTCAGTTTTCACTGGAAGACATGTAAAAAGGGATATATCACATATTCTATATTAAGCCAAACTATGGAGAATATTTGAGCTTCCTCGGTGGTTCAGACAATAAAAAGTCTGCCTGCCATGCAGGAGACCCAGGTTCGATCCCTGGTCTGGGAAGATCCCACGTGCCCTGGAGCAGCTAAGGCCATGCACCATAACTACTGAAACCTGCTCGCCTACGGCCTGTGCTCTGCAATAAGAAAAACCACCGCAGTGAGAAGCCTGCAGACCACAAGGAAGAGTCGCCCTCGTTTCACCACAACTAGAGAAAGCCCACTTCAGCAATGAAGACCCGGTGCAACCAAAAATAAATAAATATAAAAAGTTTCTAAAGTGCCTACAATAACTTCCCACTGAGATTAGAGACGGGTGGCCAAAAACAGTTGCAGCAATCATATTCAGCCTCACACTAATGTAGCCAGAGCTTTCCTAAATCCTGTAGAAGTTATTCCTCAGTAGGGTACACTCTACCTTTTCATACCAGTGTTTCATATTTTCTATTCTTGTAACTTTCCTGGAGCAGATTCCTTGGCATGTTAGTATATAGCCTGTCCTCCATCTCAAATACACTTATGTGTATTTAGTATGAACATAACTGACACTTGCTGAAAAGCTTTCTATATCTGGGGCTGCTGCTCCAATTGTGGACAGATCATTTCCTATGGCTCTAAGAATGAAAGCAATGTAAATTTACCTTATTCAACAGACTCAGGGTCTATCATCAGAGATGGGGAGAATTGAAAGCAAAGTAAAAAGCCATATGAGTTAATAATTTCCTTTTACAGACTAAAGAAAAGAAGGCTGGAGAGAATTAACTTGCTTCTAGACACAGATTGTGTTCAAGGTGGACCCTGGATAGGAAATCTGATCTCCCAATTAATTTTCAGAGAAATCAGATATTATGCACACATAAATGTGAATAGAAGCTGATATTTAAATCTATCATTGATGCAACAACACTATATAAAGTGTCCGCTTTGTACTTAAGCTGTTAGGGATCTTATATTCCAGGGAGGTGGGAGGAAGTAATATGGAAACAAGGTAACTTTAGGAAGTAAAATGCAGTCTTGTAATAGGGAAACCCCTGCTTGAAGGTAGAGATCACTTGTGTCGGGCATCTCCAATGAACTTATGAGAAGCTGTCAGCCAGGATGGTAATGTGAGTTATTAGACCCAATTCTTCACCCAATTCTTAACCTTTGCTATACAACTTCACAGCTCCTCCCATAAGAGGGGCAGGGACATTTCTCTACAACTGACTTTGAATTCAGTTCATGGGACACGCATTGGTCAACAGAATGAGGTAAGCACGCCTCTGAGCCAGCTCTCCAGAAGTCTTGTGCATTTCTACCTGCCTTCCTGCACTTGGGTTCTTGCCATGAGAATATCCCTGGGCTGGCCTGCTGATCCTGGGAACTGGAAGAGAGGCATCTGGAAAGCAGCCAGCCCCAGAAGAGCCAAATGGTTGCAGATGTGTAAGTGAGAACAGCTGAGAGCAGCCCACCCACTGACCCGAGCCCAGCCTGGATCAGCCAATCTCCAGCTGGCCCTCAGCCACCCCGCACCACAGCACCGACAGAAGGGCAGACTCGTTCATGCTGCCCATCTTGGGGGCTGTCTGCTTTGCAGCACTGTGCCGTCAAAGCTGCAATGTATTTGCACAGAGCTTCACTCATACACTTTGGAAACAGATGATTCCCCAAAATGGAGCAACTTCAAATATCCCAAGGAAAGTACAAGTCAGGCTTTGAGAAACAGAAAGGGGTCCAGTGTGACTGAGCCACTCACTACATGCTTGAAAACCTGCAGACTGTGGTTCCAAATAAAGAGAAAAGGGCCAGGTTGAGTGTGCTCCTATGGGACAAGGTGGAGATGTTATCACAACTACAATGGAAAGATGTTGGAAAGTTATAAAACTAGGAACTGACAGAATCTATCTTGTCGATACATAACTGGATACTCTGTAAGCATCAGATACAGGCTGGTGAACAGAGAAGCAGGTAGATGAAAGGGGGCTATTTCAGCAGTTGCCATGAGACAATATACTTCTTGATGTCTCTGAACAAGTATATCATATATGTGTGTATACATATTGAGTGCACATATATATATATAAATATAATACATCTAATTATACTACATTACATATATAATCATACTTACATACACATATATTATCTATATTACATATATATTGTACATATTATGTATTATATACACTATATATAATAATCACTTTTATTATATATGATGTGTATCATACATACATACTATGTATATATAGTTATATCTATATTTAATAGTGGATAATATTATCAAGCTAATGGACCACAGTTGTGCTGATATCAACTGGGAGGACATTAAAAAGAATAGTGGTATAATCCTTTCCAATTTATTTGCATAAATTGGTGACCAGAATGTCATAAGATTTTTTTAGGTCCTGAAACAGGTACACTTAGAAATAAAATATAACCCAATCTTCTATAATGAACACCCGCTATTTACATCAAACAGAGCTGTAGAACTTCCCAGGGTGATAACTAAAATGATGTTATAAAGAGAAATGTTCCATCAGAATTCCCCAGAAGCAAATAACACACCCATGCGGTCCAAGTAGGAGTGTCCCCCGAGAAAGCAGTGCTACCTCTCAACTCATCCTTTACACAGGTTCCCCGAGGCAGTCCAAGGACAAAAGTCATTCCCCTTAGAGGAACATGAAAAAATTCTTTAAAAAATAAAAATGAATAGCCAGGAAATCCGAATATCATGTTAAAGAGTCTTACCTGTGTTTCAGCCACAACGTAGCATTTGAACCTGTAGCTATATTGGCTGAACCATTGTCTGCAAATCACAGAATGCCTTAAAGGTGGGCCTGTCATTACTCACAGATCAACCATTTCCCATCTGGCTTGGACCACAGGTAAAGTTCAGACAACCTCAGAATTTCCCAGAGTTCAAGCTGGTCCTGCATTAGATGTGCTTTATTGGGGAGTGATGAGTTCCTTCAAATGTGTTTTTTAAAATGCCATTTGAATAAGGTCAGAGACATATCAGAATTCAATGAAAGTAGTAGGGAATGTAAGAATTTCAAAGGTAGAAACCCAGTCAAGACATTCCTCACAAAAAAAAAAAAGAAAAAAATATATATACAATAAAATTCTGTCACAGGGATTTCCCTGGCGTCCAGTGGTTAGATTTCAACTTTCACTGAAGGGGTGCAAGCTTGATCCCTAGTCAGGGGGCTAAGATCTAATATTCCTTGAGGCCAAATAAAATGAAACATAAAACAGAAACAATACTGTAACAAGTTCAAAAAAAGACTTTAAAAAATGGTCCACATCAAACAGTTTAACAAAAAATTTGATCACAAATATAAATTACATATATCTTTGAGGGGTAGAATCCTGGCACATGGTAAGCCAGATTTCTAGGATAGATTCTTAGGAAACACAGGAGTGTTTTCACACATTTCAATCTTCCATGAGAAAAATGCATCCTATAGGATGCTCTTCATCCCTTTCTGGGCTGTTGAGCACAGTGTAGCCTGGAATGACTCTCAGAAGTGGCTGAAAAAGGGCTGCAAAAATAGACTTACTTAGGTCAACTCTCAGACCACCTAAACACATCAAACCGGACTGACATCTGAGCAAGGATCTGGATTTTCTATGATTTTTCTTCACCCCAAATAGAATCATCACTCTCTCTCTCTAAGCCAAAGGTTCCTACTGCTGTTGCAAAATTAAGATAGACTTTGTATGTGTTTGTATTTTCTATTGTCGCTATAGTTCTAGGTGTGTATTGGCATTAATGACAGAAAATAAGCAAGAAATGGTACAATCAAGATAAATGTAAGCCAAAGGAATACTGCTAACAGAGGAACAAGAAAAATATAAAACAACAAAGATGGATGGAAAAGTCACAGCATGCAGAAACACTGCTTTGATTTCTAGATAATGGTGGTCATGGGTACCGGATACGTTTCCCTGTTTTCCAAGACTTTGTTCTCTCTTTATCTGATGTTGGGGACGTCACTGATGGTCCATTGGTTAAGAATCTGCCTGCCAATGCAGAGAACATGGGTTTGACCCTGGTCCGGGAAGATTCCACATGCTGCAGGGCAACTAAGCCCATGGATGCAACTGCTGAAGCCTGCGTGCCTGAAGCCTGAGCTCAGCAACAGAAGAAGTCTCCGCACTGAGAAGTCCATGCCCTGCCATGAAGAGCAGCCCCCACGTGCTGCAACAAGAGAAAGCCCAAGTGCAGCAACAAGACCTAGCACAGCTAAAAATATAAAAAAATAAATAAATACATTTTAAAAAATCTGATGCCACTAGCATCAGTTTTCACTTCTTCTTCATCCAAAGTCCATGTGGCTTGGTGGGGTGATTCTATCCCAAGCTAGGCTGGGCATTTGATCAAGGCAGGACCATCATAACTTTTCACAGCATTGCATCGTATTTGACTCGAATACTCATTTTGTATCATGTATTTGGATACCTGATGTGATGAAACCAGCCACAGGAAATCCCTAGGCTTCTGAGGGATGCTGGGGACTCCTGACTTTCCCCTGAAACTGTTCAGGGACAGAATGCAGGCTTTGGGTTTCTGGAAGCCATATTTTATCAAGAAAGGGAAGCAATGGAGGAAGGAAAGCAGGGCTGAGAAGCAGAAAAAGATTTATTGCCCTTGGCTCCTAATCCGAGAACTAGCCATGCATGAAAGCAGGGCCACCCTTGGAATTCCCAGTTTTATGAACCAATAAATCCCTCATTCTGCTTAATTTGGTTTCAGGAGGGTTTCTGTCCCTTGCAATTAACACATTCACAACTGATATATTTTGGTGCATATGACTGTCATTCTTTGTGTATAATCCAAGGTGAAAGTAATAGTAAACATGTAACTTGGAGTTACAGAAGCTTTTAAATACCAGTGACTATACAATATTCATATGAAAAATTCCCTTCCAGTCAAATAAGAAAGAATTTAAAAATAATACATGACTACTGCTATCATATAATTTGCTTCATCAGTTGGAATGTATAATTGCCCCAAAGAGGTCACATTTTAGTTTTAGTTTTTAATTACTTATTTATGTGTTTGACTGTGTCAGGTCTTAGTTGTGGCACACAGGATCTTCATTGTGTTCTGCAGGGTTTTTTGTTGCAGCGCCTGGACACCCTAGTTGTGGCACATGGGCTCCAAAGCATGTGGGCTCAGTAGTAGCTACAATTGTAGCTTGTGGCTTAGTTGCTCTTTAGCATGTAGGATTTTAGTTCCTTGAACAGGGATTGAATCCACATCCCCTGCATTGCAAGGAGGATTCCTAACTACTGCACCAACAGGGAAGTCCCAAGATATTGCATTTGAAACCACAATTCAGAACCACCATAAAGCTCTCCATCGTGAATCAGTAGAATTTCTCCTGTATTATATAATTTGTGCATTTTAAATGTTGCATCTATAATCTTGTGAATGTTGTCATGATTGCTTGTACTGAATGGATTATAATTATTTATTTCTGCCTCCCCAGTTGGAGTCTATTCAAACTTGTAAATTCAGTACCTAGGACAGCACCTGGCAAAGCCTGTGCTCTGTCAGAACATCAGAACATCTTTAAGTGCCAACTGGTAACATTAAAAACCATCAGGGAGAGAGGTTAAAGGCGAAACCTGAGCAGCTTATCTCTGTTTATTACAACCACACTGTATAAGTTAAGAATGTGCAAACATCTACCCATATTTCCAAAAACAGTGCACCAAACACTGATGCCAGAACAGATTAATGAAGCAGACAGCAGTTATTCCTGGATGCCACTGGCTTCTTTAAATGTATGCAAGAGACAATGATAAAATGAAAAGTACAAGAAAAAATAAGTGAAGAATAGGAAATAATAAGAACATGAGAGGGAAAAGAGAAGTTGAGATAATATACCAGAGGTTTATACAGGTCACCTCCAGCTCTCATGACATCAACTTTGTGGCCCACTGACTGCATTTCTTTGGGCCTCGTATTGATTTTAGTCACATGGGCAAATGCCATTTTTGATTCAGAACATCACAGATGTCATCATTTCCAGACCTGACCCAACTGTCTAGCCTCTGGTAATTGTTTTCAGTTGAATGAGGAAAGAACGGATGCATCCAAATCACTATAATGCAACTAACCAATTGGAAAATGACACAGACAGGAAAAAACTCCCTCCCTCATGCCTGAAGCACTATCATACTTAGATGCTGAAGCATGAGATTTCATTATCATTATCGTTATCTAAGCTTGACTAGCTGCAAATGAATTTCAAGTTCCAGGTACCCAGCCAAGGCACAAAATGAAGACGCTGTTAGCAGACAATATTAAACAATACAAATGCACACCCTCCTAAGAAAATAGTTTTAATTAAAACAGCCTTGCCCTTGAGGGAGTCAGGGGAGGGGATGAATACACTGAGATGTGAGATAACCATTTCAGAGCAAAGATTTTTTCCCCCCACTTGAGTGACCTATCCACATATAAATTTCAGAATTTTCCTCTTCATGCTGTAGATGTTTACACAAATGAATCATTTGCCCTTAAAATATACTAGAGGTATAAACCCAAGATGATTGATGGGGCTCACTCTTAAAGGTTCTCATCATTGGTCCCCTTCCAGATTTTCTTCTCCCATACTTTGTAGTTTGTGTTCGGCTGTGTCACACACAAACACACACCACTGTGTCGCTGAAGACTTAAACATGATGGGTGTGATTATTAAAATGATATGCACTTGTGGAGACATGACTTTTTATCATGGCGTTGTGGAATTCCTCTCCTACCGAATCATCCCTAAATGGGCACGTACCAAATACAAAGTAACAGCCAACTGGAAAGGAATACAGATGCCCTCACTTTAATTCCTCAACAGTCATGAGGGTTCTAGCCCCTCTTTCACCTCCAAGAAAAAAAGACCTTGTCTCATCTTATACTCTCCTGAACAGTCCTTGAATGACACTGGATCTAAGGGCTAGAAAATTCTCTAGTTTCTCTTGCAATATCTTCATGCCTCCTACATAGCCTTTTGATAATTATGGGGAATTAGGGCTCCATGTAGAGTAGTTGTATTTAGGGAGAAAATGTGCTGATTGGCAAACAGTCATTTGGAAACCTTGAAGATCACATTGTCCATTGTAAATTAATAACCTAGCAATGCAGTTTTTCATATATCCTTATTTTTATGGGTTGGGGTTCTTGCTTGCAGTCAACAGCTGCCATATTGAATCTGTGAAGGCCAGATAAACAGGCTTAGTTGCTTGGAAGCCAGAAACAAGGCAGCCAGGAAAAATGCTCAGCTCTGCCCCAATGCTGTTGTCACAACAATATCACAGCAGATGCTCCTACTTCTGTGCAGCTGTCCATGTTAGGGATTGGACCACACACAAACCAACAAAGCTGGTTAGGAAGGACCAGACCCTTGGCCACCCAGCTTGATAATTTCCCTGCACAGGTTAATCTGAGCTTGTATAGTACCCACCCATCTCTCCCCCTTGGTCTTGTGAGTGGTGTCTCCTTGGGAAAACAGGTTATAGATGGAACCCAAACTAAAAAGGCCTTTAGGAAATATCATTTTAGCCTATTTTTCACCCTTCACAGTATAAAAGGAAAGTTGGAAGGGAGTCACGGTGGGTATGGATGAAGACAAACTACAGATGCCTCTACAGACTTTCTTGAATAAAACCTGGGAAGATGGAGGAAACTGACCAGGAAGATGTAGAAGGATGAGACAAGTCATCATACCTAGGTGCAGAGACTCTAAGACAGGCCCAGAGTTTGCCAGGGTCCCCTAGCCATGTGGGAAAGCTGCTAAAATTCCCCTGTATCCAACAGATGGTGTGGACTGGCTCAGTTAGCAGCCCAGATAGAGAGAAGCCTGCAGAGAAACTGAGTAAGGTCACAGCTTTGGTGGGAGTGGATGACAACCAAGGATGCGAGACCACACCAACCTCACTCTCCATCACTCTCATCCAAAGGTAGGTACTACCAAACTGCCTGAATCTTAGAAGCAACCACCCAGAAAAGGCAAAAACCACTCAGAACCGACCATAAGAACCATACTTTATTACCTATGGCTGATTGAGATAAATTTTCTGCTGTTTGGGTAAAAAGTAGAGAGAAGAAAAAGAAATTACCTTAAATTTGGAGGACTACAATTGCATTTCTTACACACCTGAGTATATAACTTGATGTAAGCACCCTCTACAAAATACTTAGCCTACAGTATAACTCAGAATGCAGCCTTATCCCAAACAATGCATTTGGAATAAAAAGGGCAATCTAATGCCCTTTCCATAGAAAGGGCAGTAAGTGTACCTGTTCCCTTGTATACAAAAAGCCTTTATTATGCTCTTCCACCATTGTTGGTTTCCTTTTCTGTCTTGGAAATGAAGAAAGAGACTTTGTTCTCATCTCTGTGTCTCCAGCTCTAACATAGTCCCTGACGTTTTGAGCGGGCACTGAAGTACAGAAGGTCCCCAGGTTTACCCTGAATAAGAATTAACTAGAACTCAGCAAACTCAGTAAAGCTATTATACTCCCACTTATGGTTTATTACAATGAGAGAACACAGACTAAAATCGGCAATAGGGGAAACTGCATAACGGCAGGGTCCAGGAGAGACCAGGTGCAGAATTTTCTGTGGTCCTCTTCCAGCAAAGCCATGCAAATAATGCAGATTTCTCCCATCAATGATGTGTGATAATATGCACAGAGTATTGTCAACCAGGGAAGCCCAGGGAAGCTTGGTGTCCAGAGATTTTATTGGAGTTTGGTCCTATAGGCATGGCTGATCACCTGCATGGTTGACCTTAGTCTCTAGCTGCTCCAAAGATGGAGTTGGTATCTTCTGGATGAATCAAGGGCGTCACCATAAATCATATTGCTGCTATTGACTATCTGGCATGACCCAAGGTCCAAAGGTAAACAAAGGTACTTATCAGGCAGCACATTCCAAAGGCATAAAGGTTAAACCCCAGGAGTTGGGGACCAAGGACCTGTCTTCTGGAGAGGTTAATCTTTCAGTGCACCTTTCAGTATTTGTTTAATAAACAGAATGGCTGATGAATAAATGAATGACAATTCCACTGTTGCTGTCCAGTCACTAAGCTGTGTCCAGCCCTTTGCAACCCCATAGCCTGCAGCATGCCAGGCTTCCCTATCCTTCACTACCCACCAAGTTCACTCAAATTTATGTCCACTGAGTCGGTGATGCCATCCAGTCATCTCATGCTCTGCCGTCCCCTCCTCCTCCTGCCCTCAGTCTTTCTCAGCATCAGGGTCTTTTCCAATGAGCCGACTCTTCGCATCAGGTGGGCAAAGTATTGGAGCTTCAACTTCAGCATCAGTCTTTCCAGTGAATATTGAGGGTTGATCTCCTTTAGGATTGACCCGCATGACCAGTATGAAAAGACAATTCTATAATAAATGTGTATTTTTAAAAGCATATTTAAAAGTATTTTAAAAGACCCTTTCTGTATTTGTGGGCACTCAGGTATCACACAAGCTTTCTCCCACAACTCTCAAAAGATATAGAGGTTTCTTGTTGAGTTGTTCAAGGCATGAATTCATCTTTTAATTCTACCAATCAGCTTGTAACATGCTTTACCAGGCCAGAATCACTATCGTCCAAGTGTACTGTATCAGATAATGATTCCCAGACCCCAGTGGATGTACCGGGTGGGGTCAGGAAGGCTGACAGACAAAGAGTTGTTTCTACTAGATTCTATGAGATATTGATTGCTATGGGGAAACCAGATAACACACTGCAAGAACAATCACCCACGAATCCCTGGCTTTTAAATGAAAATCACTGTGAAGGAAGAGTGGAGTGTGGTTTAAGAAGTTTTAATTCAGCACTCTTGACCCTGCAGTGGCAGAAACAAGAATGCTGATGTTTATTCACTCGAGACGCACTGACTTGCCACTTAACAGAGCAGAGGAGGCTGTAAAAGCTAACAAAATGCCAACGTTTCTGCAGGGAGTGGGCTGAGATGCCCAGCTGGGGAGACTAAAAGCTCTCTTTTGAAACCCATCTTCATTCTATACAGATTCAGAGTTGTTTTTCATTTGCAAAGATGGAGCCTAACTATGCTGATGATGGATGAAGGTTCAGATGTCACCAGAAAAGATAAGAAAACCACGAGGCAGGAGAGCTCTTAGATAAGCACAGCTCACATTTGACAAATGACGGATGCTGTTAATAAGAGACCTGTTCACTGGATGGAAATGCAATTGATTTTTTTTTTAAGATTTTTTTTTTAATGTGGACCATTTTAAAAATCTTTATTGAATTTGTTACAATACTGCCTCTGTTTTATGTTTTTATTTTTTTGGCGCCAATGCATGTGAGATCGTAGCTCCCTAACCAGGGATCAAACCCAGACCTTCAGCATTGGAAGGTGAAGTCTTAAACACTGGACCACCAGGGAAGTCCATGATTTTCCTTCTGAAACCTGTACAGAGAGTCTCCTTTTAACACTTTGTTTCTGGGAGAAAAACACAGAATTTGGAGTTAGAGAACAAAAACTGTGTGCCCTGTAGAAAACCAGGTTTCTTCTGTTAACAGATACATCCAAAATATCAATTTATTGACCCATCAGCTCCTGTCTTTCTCCCTCTCTCTGCACCATCCTAAGAAGTGGCTCTCAAAATTCAAGTATACCCCAACCACCTGGTAGCTTGTTAAAACACAAACGGCTGGATCCCACCCCCAAATTTTCCAGTTGAGTTGGTTTGGGTTGGGGTCACCAAATGTTCATTTGTTCCCAGGTGTTGCTGATGCTCTTGGTTGGGAAACTACCCTTGAGAAACACTCATGGGTAGTACTAGAGTTTCATCAATATATCCACTCAAGAGAAAGAATTAGGTGTCTTCAGTTAGGACATGGAGGTAAGGCACAAGGGCATCATGAAAAGGAGCGGCAGAATTGAACTCTTCTGACCTCTGAGAGTCTTGTCAAAGATCCATGCCTCCTTCCTCCTCTGGGTGTGAGTGGTTTCCTAAGAAAGATGGTGGCCTCTTGCAAGGTTAGAGGAAAACTGACAGTGGTTCAGTAATTGATCACAGTCACTGACAAGCCTAGATTCTGTCCTCTTGAGACAGGCTGGGACCTAGGATGCTTTGCTGCAATGCCTGCACTTGGACACACATTTTCTCCAACAACAAAATACAAAGAAACTATTTGGAACTAAACATAACTGTCTGCATGTACAGTTGGGGCAAATTCTGGACAAAAAATAAAAAAGACCAAAAAAACCCCACTTCTGAAGAGTCAGGAGCAAAAGTTGAGTGCATGCCCCCTGCACTCAACACCACCCAATAGCTCAGTAAACCACTGAAGCCACTCCTCAGGCCCAACCCCTGGACACAACTTTGCCCTCACACCATATAAGGAGCAACCTCACTACCCACCCATCCTGGGGAGCAAGCAAGCAAGGGAACCTATTGTTTGTTCTTAGTCCCCGCTGTGTGTAGGGTATGCAATGAAGCCTTGACTAAATTTCTTCTCTGGCCTCTCAGTTCAGCTCAGTTCAGTTCAATCAATAAGTCATGTCTGACTCTTTGTGACCACATGGATTGCAGCATGCCAGGCTTCCCTGTAAATCACCAACCCCCGAGCTTGCTCAAACTTATGTCCATCGAGTTGGTGATGCCATCCAACCATCTCATCTTCTGTCGTCCCCTTCTCCTCCTGCCTTCAAACTTCACAGCATCAGGATCTTTTCCAGTGAGTTAGTTCTTTGCATCAGGTGGCCAAAGAATTGGAGTTTCAGCTTCAGCATCAGTCCTTCCAATGAATATTCAGGACTGATCTCCTTTAGGATGGACTGGTTGGATCTCCTTGCAGTCCAAGGGACTCTCAAGAGTCTTCTCCAACACCACAGTTCAAAAGCATCAATTCTTCGGTGTTCAGCTTTACAGTCCAAATCTCACATCCATACATAACTACTGGAAAAACCATAGTTTGACTACACGGACCTTTGTCAGCAAAGTAATATCTCTGCTTTTTAATATGCTGTCTAGGTTGGTCACAGCTTTTCTTCCAAGGAGCAAGCATCCTTTAATTTCATGGCTGCAGTCACCATCTGCAGTGATTTTGGAGCCCCCCAAAAATAAAGCCTTTCATTTTTTCCATTGTTTCCCCATCTATTTGCCATGAAGCGATGGGACTAGATGCCAATATCTTAGTTTTCTGAATGTTGAGTTTTAAGCCAACTGTTTTCACTCTCCTCTTTCACTTTCATCAAGAGGCTCTCTAGTTCTTTGCTTTCTACCATAAGGGTGGTATCATCTGTGTATCTGAGGTGATCGATATTTCTCCCAGCAATTTTCATTCCAGCTTGTGCTTCATCCACAATGTGGAATAATCTCTGGCCTCTAGTCAAGTTCTATTAATTGGGAAAGGCCAAGAACCTGGGTCAGTATCACTCTGATCACACCAGGAAGAGTCTGGTCCCCCAAACCAAATGCTGGGCTGGCAGGTTGGGCACGAGATTCTGCCATCACCCGTGTCACTGAGGCTCTGGCCCCAGATCATGCTGGAGGTGGGGCCAGTGTTTAATCTTTGAAGCTGAAGAGTCGGGAGCTCTCCCTTGTAACTCTGTAAGCATGCTAGGTCTCCACATGCTGGTAAGTGAAAGTGAAAGTCAAAGTGAGTCACTCAGTCCTGACTCTCTGCGACCCCACTGACTGTAGCCTGCCAGGCTCCTCCGTCCATGGGATTTTTCAGGCAAGAGTACCGGAGTGGCTTACCAGTAACACTGGGCTAACACAAAGCTAACAGAGACCCACACACCTGCCACCTCTCCAGTTTCTGTGATTCCCCTCCCTCCCCTGACAAGCCATGGACAAGTTGCTTTAAAGACAGCTAGAAAAAACAACGGTCCTTTTTTGGGAGAACATGAAAGTATAATCCAAAGCATTTGTCAGAGGCAACAGCAAAGTTAACAGGTTTTTCTCCTTGGTCATTTTGTTCCTACGCCTATTACTGCAATTATATGCATCTCTTCAAACACAGTGAGGTTTTTTTTAAGATTAAAGTTTATGTGCTCACTCAACAGTTCTCAATGTTGTGGTGAAAATGGAGATTTGGATTCTGTAGGTCTGGGGTGGGGTCAGAAATTTTATGTTCCTAACCAACTCCCAAGTGATGTGGTACAAACGTACATAGCATGGTCTTAGCTCACATTTTTCTCTTTTAATCTCATGACTGTAGAAGAATAATGAGTACTCAGTGGGCCCCAAGTTCAATAAACACTTCTTTAATAGGAATATATAAGCATTCTACTTCTGAATCAGTTAAAATCCTTAGCTGCAAGCAACAGAAACCAATGCTGGTTAACTGCAACACGAAATAACCAGTTGGAAGGACACTAACGGTCTACAGAGTTGATGAGAGCTTTGAGGATGCACTTCCCCGGTAGCTCAGTTGGTAAAGAATCCGCCTACAATGCAGAGGATCCCCATTCAATTCCTGGGCTGGGAAGACCCGCTGGAGAAGGGATAGGCTACCCACTCCAGTATTCCTGCGCTTCCCTGGTAGCTCAGCTGGTAAAGAATCTGCCTGCAATGCGGGGGACCTGGGTTCTATGCCTGGGTTGGGAAGATCCCCTGGAGAAGGGAAAGGTTACCCACTCCAGTGTTCTGGCCTGGAGAATAATCCCATGGACTGTAGAGTCCATGTGATTGCAAAGAGTCAGATACGACTAAGCGACTGTCACTTTCACACTTGAGGATGTGCAGGAGGTTAAAAGAAGGAGTAATAGGGAGGGATTAGAAGCAGGAATGGTCTGCTTAGAATCTTGTCACTCAGAGGGCATACTAACCATCATCCCTTCATGCCTCTGTTTCATATTCCTAGTTCATGGAAGGGATGTCTGGCTGACTTGGTTTGAGTCGTATGCCTGCTCCACATAAGAAGATGAGCAGCCCTTGATCTATCTCCCTAAACTGTATCCAGTTGGTGAAAGTAATTCCACTGAAGGAATCAGGGCTGCTCTGAAAAAAAAGAAAATGCCTGATGGATGCGGCAGAGGGCACCCATCCTCTTATAATTCAAGAGAAATTAAAGGGATCATGTTGAAAATCATTAATTCATGTCCTGAGTCATTGCTTTTAAATAAATCTGTGTTGACCAGCCTTGACATGTTAGCATCATAAAAAGAGCTTATCACAAGAAGTTTTATAGAAACTTAGAAATCAGCCCTGTTAAGTCATAGTATGGAAATCAATAGGTTTCTGACCTTAAGCAAGTTATTTCACCTCTGAATTTGAATAATAAGGATAATAATACAGTATTTAAATCTTATTGATCAAGTGCCCATCAATGGATCAAAGGATGAATGGATAAACAGGATGTAGGGTTTATAGACAATGGCATATTACTCAGCCTTAAAAAGGAAGGAAATTCTGACACACATTATAATATGGATGAACTGTAAAAAGAGCATACTAATGAAAGAAATGAAACACCGAAGACAATCATATAGTAGTTTCACTTATGTGAGGTCCCCAGAGCAGTCACATTCATAGGGCCAGAAAACAGAATGGTGGTTTCCAGGGGAAAAGGACAAAAGAGGAATCATTGTTTAATGGACACACAGTTTAACTTTTGGATGATGAAACTGCTCTGGAAATGGACAGTTAACACAACACTGTAAATGAACTATATTTCAATGAAATTTAATGGGTAGTGCTGACTGTCCAAAAATATCAAGGTACTTAATGCCACTGAACTGTATATTTGAAAACTGTTAAACTGGTGAGCTTTATGTTGTGTATATTTTATCACAATAGAAAAACTTATTGTAAATGGGAAAGTGCACAGGATCAGAAAGCACTCTAAGTGTAATGGGTAGCGTTTAATTTTTATGTTCACTCAAATACCATATGATATCACTTATAGGTGGAGTCCCAAATATGACACAAATGAACTTATCTGTGAAACGGAAGGGAATTCCCAGGTTAGCTCAGTGGATAAAGAATACCTCTGCAATGCAGGAGACACAGGAGATGCAGGTTCAATCCCTGGGTTGCAAAGATCCCATTGAGAAGGAAATGGCTACCCACTCCTGCATTCTTGCCTGGAAAATCCCATGGACAGAGAAGCCTGGCAGGCTACGGTCCATAGCGCTGCAAAGAGTCAGACATGACGAAAGTGACTAAGCATGCATATGCATGAAACAAAAACAGACCCACAGACATAGAGAACAGAGGTGTGGTTGCCTGGGAGGAGGGCGGGAGGCGAAGGACGGATGGATTGGGAGTGTGGAATTGGGGCAAAGTAGTATATATAGGTAGAGAAGGCAATGGCACCCCACTCCAGTACTCTTGCCTGGAAACTCCCATGAACGGAGGAGCCTGGTAGGCTGCAGTCCATGGAGTTGTGAAAAGTCGGACACAACTCAGTGACTTCACTTTCACATTTCACTTTCATGCATTGGAGAAGGAAATGGCAACCCACTCCAGTGTTCTTGCCAGGAGAATCCCAGGGACGGGGGAGCCTGGTGGGCTACCGTCTATGGGGTTGCACAGAGTCGGACACGACTGAAGTGACTTAGCAGCAGCAGCAGCGGCAGTATATATAGGATGGATAAACAACATAAACAACAAGGTCCTACTGTACAGCACAGGGAACTATTAATATATTCAATGTCTTGTGATAAATCATAATGGAAAAGAATACTATATATATATACATACACACACATATCTGAGTCACTTTGCTATACAGCATCAATCAACAAACACTACACTGCAAATCAGCTATACTTCAACGAAGTTAAAAAAATACATAAATAATTCTTATGTCCACCTAACCAATAGAGAGTTTTCTATGGTCTGTGTATCCTATGAACTGATCAGCATTAACTCACCCATTTATTCTGTCTGCCCTGGGTCAGACAGTAGACCAGGTAGCAAAAAGACAAATGAATAAGACACAGTCATGAGACCAAGGAAATGCTTTCCAGTGGGAACTGATCTCTCAATTCCTGCCTGAGACAGGAGCTTCTGCTAGAGCTCATGAAGATAAAGGCACATTCCTCTCCTTTAAAAACCAGATACAGAGAAAGAGGGATGGAATGCAGTAAGCTATCATCTTGAATGGACACCTGTATTGTCCATTTTCCACCTAAAACTTATAACTCAATACCTGTAAATAGATTCAGCAACAGCACTCCCTTACACATTAATGAATCTATTCCTTGTTCCATTACAAAACTTTCACTTCTTTTTCTTCTTTGTCACCCAGTTCAATAAAACAATGAAACTACTCAAAACACCTGAGATTCTTTTTCTAGCAGTCAGGCAGTCAGTTTCCTGGAGGCTTGGGGATTCTGTTAAAGATGCTCTGAAAAGCTATTGTCCAGCCAAGCAGAACGGAGCAAAGAGTTCTGACCACTTCATTACACAGTGTATGTCCAGCATTGCTTAAAATTTCAAATGTATGAATTTGGGGGCTGTATTCCTCAGGTTACAAGCAGGCAAGCGATGGATGATGTTAATAGAAAGAAAAAAAAAAAACTATTAGAAGGTGGCTCTGTTCATCCATAAGTGAATTACAAACATGTTCACAGGACGTGTTAGCAAGTGAACAGCACATAATCAGAGGGATTTACAGGACGATTAGGTTAAGTACCGCCAAAAGTGCGTTAGTCTGACACTGCACTAATGTTCTGATAACAGACCTGCGAGGCACTGGTCCAAATTGCCACCCAAGGGGAAGCTCGTGTTCACCTAGGTCCAGGAAGAACAGCAGTGCTCATTAATCCCCAATGTCGGGATCTCAGCTGCACCCCAGCTGACAACACAGGAGTCAAAAATTCTGCAGCAGAATTGCTTACAAAGTATCAGAAGATTCCTCTCTCTGTATGTCCCGCTTCCCCTCTCCTCTCTCTCTCTACATTTACCACGTATGAGATGCTGTCCAAAGCTCTTCATATATGCATTACATAACTCTTGCAGCCCCCCTGAGTTAGATACTATTTTTGGTGTTCAGTCGCTAAATTGTATCCAATTCTTTGGGACCCTATAGATTGCAGCATGCCAGGCTTCCCTGTCCTTCACTATCTCCCAGAGTTTGCCCAAACTCATGTCTACTGAGTCCATGATGCTATCCAACCGTCTCATCCTCTGCCTAGATTTACATCTAATACATTTAATTCTCTGTATTAAAGTCTAGATTTCATTTACAAGGAAACTGAGGCAAGGAGAGGTAGAATGACCTGCACCAGCATGACCATAATGCTGGTGTCTTTCTAAGGTAAGTAACATCAGCTGCCATCAACCTTTCTGCCCTGGTCGTGCTACTCTCTTCTCTTGTCTGCAGCTGACATTTGCTTCTGGATTTGCATCTTGGCGGATTTTCCTCTCAGGTATCTCCCAATTACATCTGAAGTGAAGGTGGAGAAACTAAAGAGCTGCACAACTTTCATAGCTGTTCCTTTCTCCTGGAACCTAGGGCACCCAAGGTTTACTTTAAGTCTAACAAAACAAAACTTTCATTCTCATTCAGACTAGGTCCAGTGTATGTTGACTGGCACTGTCCTCCATCCAGTGACTCAAGGCTCCCTCCGTCCTGTGATGCTATCCTATCAACTCACGGCTTCCAAGTCCATCCCACTGTGGAAGAGAGGGATGGGGAGGCATACAGATGCTGGCGCTTCCTGGACCTACATACCTGGGTTCCAAGGTGAGGTACTGTCTTTTTACATCCCTACTTGCTAGAACTCGGCCCCACCGACCCACCTCATACCTGCCTCATAAAAAGGAGGTCAGGGATATGGACAGGCAGCTGGATAGCAGATACGCACGGTCATCTCAGCAACAACTAGAATGCAGAAAAGCCAGTGATGATACCCAGGCAATGTGGCTCCAGAGACAATGCTCTTGGACATTCATCAGTTAGCCGTGTACTTAGGTACAAATAACAGGAATACAAGCAGAGTGGCTTAACCAATGGGGAATACATGTAAATCCATGGCTAATTCATTTCAATGTATGACAAAAACCACTGCAATGTTGTAAAGTAATTAGCCTCCAACTAATAAAAATAAATGGAAAAAAAAAATAAAATAAAAAATAAAAAAATAAAACCATAGCAAAACAAACAAAAAAAAAGAGAGAGATTTCTTTTTCTCACAAGACAGAAGTCCAGAAGCAAGCTATTTCTATGACAGTTTCAATAACTTTTGATGTCAAAGCCAGACTGAGTCATCCCAGCCGTAAAGAGGCTGGGAAGGTGGGTGAAAACTTTGTCATGAGTGACCTGGGTCAACCAGAGTTTGGATGTAGAGGAAGAAGATAAGGCAACGGCTGGCAGTCAGGAGGGGCATATCCAATCATTCTGTCCTACTCCCTCTTGCAGCACCCCTGAGTTAGATACTGTTACTATCTAGAGTTCATTTGTAAGGAAACTGAGGCATGGAGAGGTAGAATGATCTCTTGGTTGGAATACCCCTGGAGCTAAAATTCCAATCACATGCATCTAAAACATGTCGGCCACTGTGAACTATGGTACCAGATAATGCTAAAAGAGAGCTGAACTTGAGGAGTTACAAACTCAAGGGCCCACAGGGGCCAGGTGGATAGAAGGAATGAGTGAAACGGACTGGGTGGGGAAAACTGAAACATGGTGGGTCGTAGCACTCAAGTGTCAGCAAGTCATGGGCAGGCAAACAAAATCAGGCCACATCTTCTGGGACTGCAAACAACAGCAGAAATGGGGACTTTTGTGTGACATATCCTGATTCTAAACAGTTGGCACTTCCTAATTAATTTGTGATTTACATTTTGGTCCCCAAACCTAGAAAAGTTCTGTGTTCCTAACCACAGCTGAGATGCTAACAGAATAGATCTGATCAAGCAGGACCGCTGGGATTCAGAGAAGGACAAAAGTCCTGATGGACAGGAATCCCCACCCCCAGTCCTAAGATCACAATCCCCTTAAGGGACCACTGGAGCCAGGCAGATCTTGCTGAATGACAGGGAACAAGGTTAGAATTCGGGGTTGAAATTATGACCCAGGCCGAAGGACCTCCAGGGTATCTGCTGACGCTGAAAGAGTCACTTGCAAAGAACTCATGATATCACCAGGCCTAAAGTCTAAGGAGTGACTGAGTCCTTAATTCCATGCTTGTGAGACTTGGACCTCAGATAAGCACTCATGCAGCAAAGCAAGACCAGGGTGCCAGCTGCTCTGACATTCTGGAAACATACAGTTTCAATGCTAATGCAGAAAATGAATGATAGAAAGACTAAAAGAATCTCTGAAAAGAGATTCTAGACCCCAGACTCAGGCAAGAGAGGGTTCATCTACCTTCCAACCAATCATTAGCATCGGGTCTTAGATTTCCCCTTCACCCTCTTATACTTCGTTCTCCATCTATGGGATGAGGATGTGGCTTGGGAAGCAGGCTGGCTTTATTCAACATCTCAAGTCTGATCCATCCTCACACTTCCTAGCTGTATGGCCTTGGGCAAGTCACTTTACTTCCCTGTGTATTAACTCCCCAGCCTGTAACAAAGCAGAAAGGAAACCTACTTTGTGCTGTTGTTATGAGGACCACAGAGAAAGCAGGAAAACTGTCCAAAACAAGGCCTACAGATGGTGATTTCTACATTAGAGAAAACAATGCAAAAGGACACAAGTAGGAAATACATGGATGCAAAGAAGGCTGAGCACCGAAGAATTGATGCTTTTGAATTATAGTGTTGGAGAAGATTTTGAGAGTCCCTTGGAAACCAAGGAGATCCAACCAGTCAATCCTAAAGGAAATCAACCTTGAATATTCACTGGAAGGACTGATACAGAGGCTGGAGCTCCAATACTTTGACCACCTGATGCAAAGAGCTAACTCACTGGAAAAGACCCTGATGCTGGGAAAGATGGAAGGCAGGAGGAGAGGGGGATGACAAAGGACGAGATGGTTGGATGGCATCACTGACTCAATGGACATAAGTTTGAGCAAGCTCTGGGAGATGGTGAAGGACAGGGAAGCCTGGTGTGCTGCAGTTCATGGGGTTGCAAAGAGTCAGGACGTGACTGAGTGAATGAAGAACAACAATGGCCATGTCACTCTTTTAAAGGTTGTGCCCTGCCCGCTTCCCTCCTATTCCACACAGTTTCTGTTGTAACAACTGTACTCAAGTCAAACTCAATAACTGAGAGAGAAAAATGTCTAAACAGTAATATTCAAATCCTTAAAATTTGTGCGGTTTCAATAATAATTTAAGACAACATAGATTTTTTTCTGTATTCAGTAAATTTGCTATTATTATTATTTCTATTGAAATATAGGTTTTATATATATATATATATATATATATATATATATATGTATTCTTTTTCAGCCTCTTTACTACAGGTTACTAAGAGCTATTAAGTATAATTACTTCTGCTATACAGTAGCTTGTTCATCGATTTTATATATGGTAGTGTGTATCTATTAATCGCTTAATCTTAATTTACACTCCCCCCACCTTCCCCTTTGGTAGCTGTAAGTTTGATCTCTATGTCTGTGTGTCTATTTCTGGTTTGTTTATTTACTAGTTCATTTGTATCATTTTTTTAAGGCAGTATGGATTTAAGATTTTGAAATACACACACACAAACACAGACACACACACAAAAACAGATATACCTATGTCCCCAAAGAAATTCATTATGAACACAGCACCCTATAAGGGACAAATTTCATTGCTCTGTGATACCCACATCACCTCTAGCGGGGGACTCCACCTAGACACAGTGTATGTGCAGGAATGTTTCTGCCAAAGAAGGACTTATTACCTAATTGGATATACAAACACTTAGCCCATTTCACCACGTTTAGCGGATGTCCCAAAGTGTTTCCATTCATAGGCATTCATCTGTCCTGGGTTATCGCAACCTCTCTACCACCGTTTGCTTTTTTTAACTTTAGCCAAATTGCCTTAATTTAAACTCAATTAACTTTTGCAAGGAAAGGTATCACTGTAATCCCATTTGCTGAACTAAATTCTCTTAATGTCCCCATTACCAATTCCTGTTTTCAGTGTTTTAAATATGAGGATCATCTGACATTTGGTGTAAAGGTCTCCATCAGTAGTGTTAATGAAAATCATTGAACGACTTGCTTTGATTCAAACTGAGTTACAGTCACCATTTTCTTAATTTAAACACTGTCAAGATTTTTTTTTTAAAGGACATTTCATTTTACAATTGAGTGCATTCCCCTAACAGGAGAGGGACATTTAGGAGATAAAAATCTATCTCCCCTCTAGAAAGACATCCAGAATTAGTTGTATTTGATTACAGAACCCTAAAATAGCCCCAAGTTACCCAATCCAAGTCAGCAGTGTGTCTCTGTTCTATACATATTCATTTCTACTTTTGTCCCCAAGCCTGTTCCACCTACAAGAACCGTCTGCCAAATCTTTGGGGTCATCTTAGACTACGCTCCCTCTTTCGAGCTCTCAATCAACCCACTGGCAAATTCTGGCAACTTATCCTTTGAGGTTAACCCAACATCCAGCCACCTGTTTCCCCCTCCCCTGAACACCCCTGGGGAGAGCCAACCTCGCCTCATTGCAGTGAGGCAGGAGATTTATGGGGCCCCAGCGCAAAGAGCTGGGGTTTGTCCTCTGCGGATCGATGTTCCAAGATGAAAACAGCAGGACAACTGAGGGGAGGAGGGCCCTGCCCAGATAGAAGATAAGAGACCACACATTTCTCATACATGAAGTCAGGAGACCTCCCTGACTATGCATGTGCAGAAAGCCTTCTTAGAGGTCAAAGAGGAATGATGCTAAGTGAGGATAAATACCCATATGCCTCTGGGGTAGAATCCAGCTTGGCTGAGAGATGCAGGTGCACACACAGGAGGATTCTGAGGTTTAACAAATACGGACCCAGAACCAGGCAAACCAAAATGACTGGCCAAGGGAAACCAGAAGAAATGCTCCACAAAAGTGATGTAAACTTCCACAAGGGTGTGACTCAAGGACTCTCTGAGCCCACCTGGGTGTCTGTCCCCATGTACTGTGCTCTTTTCCTCCTAATAAACACTTTACTTGTTTCACTACTTTATGTCTGTGTGGGAATTCTTTTCTGCAAAGTGGAAGGGCCAAGGCCTGGTCACTGACCACTGGTCTAGTTCCTAGGCTTTGGTGCTCTCCCTGCCATGATGCGGCCTCAGTCTCTGGCTGGGAACCAGAGACCTGTTTTAAGGAGCTGCAGGCTGAGGCCACCTGAGATCAGTAATAGCCTCTTTTTTTTTTCCCCATTTATTTTTATTAGTTTGAGGCTAATTACTTTACATCATTACAGTAGTTTTTGTCATATTGAAATGAATTAGCCATGGATTTACATGTATTCCCCATCCCGGTCCCCCCTCCCACCTCCCTCTCCAAATAGCCTCTTTTATTTCCTGTTACCAAACACAAGATCATGTGCCCGGTGCACAGCGAGGCCAAACAAGCCCAAACTTCAGAGCCTGGAGCACAAAAAGGTTCACTGCAGGGCATCACAAGGAAAACGAGTGGCTCCAGCTTAAAAACTCCTGAACTCCCCAGGGATTTCCAGGGAGCTTTCACAGGCAAAATTTGGGGTGAGGGCCCCAGGGAGTGACTTTCTTCTGATTGGTTGGTGTTGAGGTAACAAAGCTCTATGCCAGCAGTTTTGTGCTCACCCTGAAGCTACCATCCTCCACCTGAGTGGGGGTCTGAATTCCTGCAGAAGAACTCAAAAGTATCATTAGGTGTATCCCATGTGTACCTGGGACAGACCTAGGAAAACTGAGTAAGTTGGCGACATGGCTAAAGTCCTCACCTTAAACACCATCTTCAGCTAAAGACAAAAAACGATGTTGGGGATGGTGGTTTAGGATCTCAGAAGGAAGGAAGGCAAGTCACATGGAGATAGAAAGCAAATGTTTGGTGAACAACTGTTCTCTGGTTCAGAGACTATGGGGCACAGAGTGGACCCCATCTCTCCCTCATCATGCCAAGACCTTATTCTTCACAAAGATCTCTGGTGATCACTCCATTCCAGAAACAGCCCTTCTATCAAAATTCTTTTAGGCAGTTAAGCGGGGATGGAGTGGAAGTTTCTTTCTGTGTCTTTTCAGTCTTGATTATTTTCAGCCTGAAATATCCACATGCCAAAGAGGCATTTGGGGCCGCCAAGTTTTGTTTCCCCACAAATGCCTTCACAAGTTTATTTTCTCTCTTGACTAGAACACACATTTCATGAGGTAGGGACCTTGCCTATCTTTTCAGCATTGGATCCCCACTGGACATAACTGCATGCTTGGCACCATGTTTGTACTCAACAAATGATGCACATGAACGAGGCCCCTGGTCTTTGGCTTTAGCATCCTAATAAAGTAAGATGATGCTGAGGGGCTGCTAGCAGGTACCAGGCATGGTCCCAAGTCTTTGAAAGATTCACATATTACATCTTCCAACTGTGGGAGATAGGTCCATTATCCCACTTAACCAACAAAGAGTCTGAAGCCCAGAGAGGCAAGCAAACTTGCCTGAGGACACACAGCTGCTTGGCAGAGGCAAGCTGTGAACACAGGTGGTCTGGGTCCAGGGTGCCTGTGCATAATTGCCCAGGGCCACTCCTGCTGAGTGCTGTTATTTTATTTATCTATTCATTGTATTTGTCTATGCTACATTCCATCCTCTACCCAACACCCACTTGACTTTTTGGAAAAGTGAAGATGGTTGTACTTTCTGTGACTTAAAACCCTGAAAGGTCGTCTATTCTTGGAAAGAGATGCTCTGAGCCATAGAGAGGGATCTTGTTTTATCTACGCTCACTTAGTCCAATGAAGGTGGAAATGCTGAGAACAGGAGTCTGCTAGACCCTGAAGGTATAATGCCACCAAGGGAAGCAGGCTGTGCTCTCAGGCCTTCATTCCCAACAGGGAGGCCAGGACCAGAAACCTGCAAATACATTAAAAATAGCTGTGATCCTGGAAGTCTACTGACCTGCCAGCACACAGGAGATGCTCTATATGCAAATGAAGAGGAGCTCTTCAAAATCTTAACATATCTTATGGGCAACTGACCGTGAATAAATTTGGGGGAAAGTACACCTAGAAAAAGGTTCAAAGGTCAGACACTGAAAAGGTGTTCTGACCACCTATATCCTATACCAGATTCATCTTCTCAAAATATGAAAAGAAAAAAAAAAATAGCAGTTAATCTCCAAGTACCCTCAGGTGGGAGAGGATCCATAACTATATCAGTTAATAGGGCTTTCCCTCTGCACTCCTCTACTAAATGTTCTTGTAAACATCACGAGTCATTATCTACTTTTGTAGGGGAGACGTGCCTGCTTTATCTCAACACCACCCTATCTTATCCATGTGGGGCCAGCAGGGCTGTCAATCATGGAACCCTGCCTGCTAGGTATGTGAGTGATCACGTGACATGGGGTGGCCAATCAGAATAACCCATTCTCACTGTCTTGGTGCTTGGCTAGCCTATGGACAAATGACCTAACCCAGGATGGTAAGAGCCTTCCTTTGGACTCTGTTACAGCTAGTAGAGGTAAGCCTGGCTTTGGCTAGCTGGGGAATAAAAGCTAAGTCGGCATAGGCATTTTCCCAGGATATATGATGCAAAGGAAGTTCATCAGTAATAGAGGAAGATGAAAATAGCACACAGACAAGTCAGAGCTGAGAGGAAGGTAAGGAGAAGATGGGGAGAGAAAGAGAGAGATCTAATGATAGCACTTGACTAACTGGATCCAGCTGTCCCTAAAGCCAGAAGCATGCTTTCTTGCTTAAACCAGTTGGATTTGGGTTTTCTCTCTTATTTAACAGCAACCAAAACAAAGGTCTGTAAACTCAAAGCTATGGTTTTTCCAGTAGTCATGTAGGGATGTGAGAATTGGACTATGGGAGGGGGGATCGGGATGGGGAACACATGTAAGTCCATGGCTGATTCATGTCAATGTATGACAAAACCCACTACAATATTGTAAAGTAATTAGCCTCCAACTAATAAAAATTTTTTAAAAATGCAAAAAAAAAAAAAAAAAAGAATGCTGAGCACCAACGAATTGATGCTTTTGAACTGTGGTGTTGGAGAAGACTCTTGAGAGTCCCTTGGATGGCAAAGAGAACAAACCAGTCAATTCTAAAGGAAACCAACCCTGAATATTCATTGGAAGGACTGATGCTGAAGCTGAAACTCCAATACTTTGGCCACCTAGTGCAGAGAGCCGACTCATTTGAAAATACCCTGATGCTGGGAAAGATTGAATGCTGGAGAAGGGGACGACAGAGGATGAGATGTTTGGGTGGCATCACAGACTCAATGGACATGAGTTTGAACAAGCTCTGGGAGATGGTGAAGGACAGGGAAGCCTGGAGCGTTGCAATCCATGGGGTTGCAAAGAGTCAGACACAACTAAGGGATTGACAACAAAATAAGCTCACTGTAACGCATCAACAGGTGGCGCTAGTAGTAAAGAACCCGCCTGCCAATACAGAAGACTTAAGATGCTGGTGAGAACCCTCAGTCAGGGAGATCCCCTGGAGAAGGAAATGGCAACCCACTCCAGCATTCATGCTTGGAGAATCCCATGGACAGAGGAGCCTGGTGGGCTACAGTCTATGGGTCGCAGAGAGTCAAACGAGACTGAGTGACTAACACACACACAACACATCAACAAACTAAACGACACCCATGGGTGCCATGACAGTTCCGAGGTCAACCATCAAAGACCAAATAGTGGGTGGTGACCCAATTCCTGGAAATCTCTGTCCCTTTTCCCCAAAATAGTTGGAATAATCCTTCCACTCATTCAGTTCAGTTCAGTTCAGTCACTCAGTCATGTCTGACTCTTTGCCACCCTATGAACCATAGCATGCCAGGCCTCCCTGTCCATCACCAACTCCTGGAGTATACCCAAACCCATGTCCATTGTGTCAGTGATGCCATCCAACCATCTCATCTTCTGTCATCCCCTTCTCCTCCTGCCCTTTATCTTTCCCAGCACCAGGGTCTTTTCAAATGAGTCAGCTCTCCAAATCAGGTGGCCAAAGTATTGGACTTTCAGCTTCAACATCAGTCCCTCCAATGAACACCCAAGACTGATCCCACTCATTAGCCTATGAAATTATCCAGCCCATAACAGCTAATCACATCAGATTTCCAGGCTACTCTTGCCTTCAAATGACCCACACTCTGCATGTGGAGTATGTTTCCTATGTAAAGCTACTTCTTACCTATCACTGTCACTGAATTCTCTCTGTGAAAAGACATCAAGAACCTAAGCTTCATTAAATGCTGAAACCAGGTGGGTCAGCTCAGTTGGAAGAAGGAGGGTTCAAGTCCCAATCTGAGGTGCACAGTTTCATCATGAACTACTCCAACATCCTTTTTGGGGTTCCCCATTTATCTTTTGAGTATCCATCAATTTTTCATGACTTGTGAGGAGGTCTTTATATTTTCTAGATTTTACTGAGCCATGTTTTTCAAGATCATCCAGTTCTGGCACTGGTACCCAGTGTTATTTAAAGTTTCAAGAAAAAGATACAGAAACATAATTTTCCCCAATCAACTGACATTATTCTTTGCACCGGTTTTCACTTTTTCGAAATTACTGTTCTACTCCACCCTAGGAACCCACACTCCAAAGGTTTGCTTTTGTTGTGTCAGTACACAGAGGAGCTATTGAAGGGGTAAAAACAAAATCAGAGAAGCCAATTCTATCTCCAGGATCAGAATGTTTGCATGACTCTGGTCTCCCCAATAATGAGCACCTCCTCTGTTTCACACTGCTGTTAGCCTTACGGTTTTTGCAACCACTTCAACCCACAGACCTGCAAAACAATTACCATGTCTCCAACAGTTAGAGTGTGGATGGGCTCCACCACCCTTTAGAAACACTAGTCAAACATGAGCTATTTCAAAGAAAGCCCTGCACAGTAGTTGCATTATTTAAAGACAGGATTTATTACTTACAACACAAGTAGTTACTGTGCACCCACAGGAACTTCTTACCCCCTCTGCTTGTGAGGCTGCGTTTAAACAACACCTACTCAGAGGGGGTATGTGAAGTCTCAATTTGGGATGTTTAAAGAAGATTGCTGTTATTGCAAATTACATAAATAACTGTCTAACTTTAAACGATTTAACTTGGAGCACTGCTTTTCGTGTTGAAAAGGATGTAATTCACTGTAGCTGTAAGTGGTCCATGGCTATTATAAACTTATCAACTTACAGTTGTTTCCCAATTGTCTTTCCTTGGAACACTAGCTTCTAATGGAATTTTAATCAGTATTAGGCTGAAAACAAAGAAGCTCCATGGGCGATTAATTTCAAGAAACATGGAGTTAAATAAAGCTACACAGGTTTCTCCTGTGTGCCTTCTCAGAGGCTCTACTGGTCCAGGGCTTTGAGCTGCTTTGGGGTAGAGATGTAGAATGCAGTGTTCTCCAAACTTATTTTCTGATAACCTGTGTAATGGGCTGCCTGTGTTCCTCCAAATGATTTTAGAATATCAACTTCCAGAAGTTTCAGAAAAACCCTGATCAGGAAAGAAACTGGCTGCTTCTGTTTATGTGATGCTTCACATTTTGCTGAGTGTTTGAAGGACAGGTCCAGGAAAAGGACAAAGTGATATTGCAGGAGGCAGGAAGGGTGGATGGACAGAACGTCTGTTGAGTAGTGACCCCTATATGTTACTGGCTATCTTACCAGAAGGTGGAGTCGACTGTATCACAGACAAAGTGGATGTTAGGCTGAAAGCCTTGGAGACTTGGCCAGTCATTCATACACTTCCCCTACATTCAAGAAATATATACTAAGCACCTACTCTGTGCCTGGAACTGTGCTTGCCACAGAAGATTCAGCAGTAAACAAGAAGGACCTGGTCCCAGCTTTGTGAAACTTACTGTCTAATTGGGAAACATACAATGGGCAAGTAGATAAGTAAATGAACAACGCAACTGCAGAAAGGGATTTGTGTCACTTAAGGAGCATGCAAAATGAGCACATGGGTGTGATCACATCTCACCTCCCCTCTTTCATCTTCTAGTGAACTTTCTTCACTTACTTCCTATCACCTAAGAAAAAAGTCAGAATTCCTTACCAAGGATAGAAGACCACAAGGGGTCTTGCTCTTACTACATTTCTGTTCTTATCAATTTCTCTTTCTCTCTCACACACACACACAGACACACGTTCTCTGTCTTTCCCTCCATCCCTCCTTCTGCTCTAGTCAAGCCAAAGCCCACCTACAATCCTCTGCTCCACCGCCGTGGCTTTGCACATTCCGAGTCCATCATCTGGCATATTCTTTCCCCTTCTCTCCCCTAGATAGGCTTCTTATTTTTCAGATCTTGCCTAGATCATCTCTGCCCCTGGGCAGGTTCTCTTTATACACCCTCAAACCTTCTCAGAGTTTCAGGCAAGGCTCTTTGGTGGCAGGTACCAGAATTACAATGGTGATTTAGAAGGATTTAGAATTAGAATGGTGTCCGCGTCTGCTCACCATTCTAGCCCTTGCACCTAGAGCAGTGCATGATATAGTTATGCTGGGCAAGTTTCTGATGAATGAATCCAGCAAAACTCAGTTCATGTGTCTTCTCCCACCCCGTCCTCCTACCTGGAAGACATTATCCTTAATTCCCTTAATTTATCTCGGCCTCTTCTGCGGTATCTGCCTGCCACCTTCTTCCCTAGAGTTACTAAAGCTCATGTCTTATGTTTCCTATGACTTTATTTGTGCTGTTGTATTTTACTTAGGAATTAGGTCCTCCAACGAATTCATAAGAAAAAACTATACAATCAAAGTCATCCTTGAAAATCTCCCCAATAAGGCCAGTATTTATGACTTTGAACACAAACATGTGACCATATATTGTCCCTCAGTGTGACCAGAGAGAAGTGGCAGACTGCTGGGTTTCAGGAGAGCGACCAGATGGTACAGTGTGGCTTGTGTTTAGGATACATTTTGTATAAAAATACGGACACATACAGTTGAATGTATGAAGTTAACCATCTATTTGGTAAAAGTGCAATGTATTCAAAGAGAAGGGGCACATTGCGGTATGGGGTTAAGAGGTACAAACTACTAGGTATAAAATAGATACGCAACAAGGATATATTATACAGCACAGGGAATTAAACCATTGTCTTGTAATAACTTTTAATGGAATATCATCTATAAAAATACTGAATCACTGCGCTCTACACCTGAAACTAATATTGTAAATCAATTGTAGTTCAAGTTTTAAAAAGTGCAATGAATTCTTGAAAAGCAAAATTTGTTTCTGATTTATCTTTGGGTTTAGATAGACAGCAATGAAAATAGTTTTACACATAGCGGGAAGTTAATGCATGTCTGCTGGGTAGCTGGTTAAATAGTTTTTGAAAGTGGCATATTTGGATACACACCAAATTCACAAAACATGTTTGCATGTGAGGTCGACATGTGATTTTCCAGATGTCCCAGTTGGCCTGGAAGCTTGGGTTTACTCCTGTTGTCTTGATAAAATAATGGGTGCTGTCTGTTTTCAATTGAAAAGTGCTCTAGTTTGGAACGTAATTTATATGTGGCATGTGTGTGCTGGAGCAAAACAGACAGATGGAAAGAGTGCAACTCAATGGTTTATGTTTGGAGTTCAGGGCAGTAGGCACGGAGGAGAAAGAAAGGAGGAAACTACACTGCAAAGGTTCAGAAGACACTCAGGAATCAGACGGGGAAACCAGGCAAATAAGAACTGACGACGCTGCTCATTCTTACTACAGGGATTACCCTGGAATAAACAAGACCAGTCTGAATGTTTCCCATGTCATAGAGAAATGAGGTCTCCTGGAACATTTTTAAGAAGCAAGAGTTTGGAACACTTAAGGAAAGCAAATAGGGACAAGGCAGTTAGCCTGATCCAATAACGGCCACCTCATCTACTGTTCTAGTTATCAGAGCAGAACTGATATTCACCTTATATTTACCATCAGCTGGTAAAGAATCTGCCTGCAGCGTGGGAGACCTGAGTTCAATCCCTGGGTTGGGAAGATCCCCTGGAGAAGGGAAAGGCTACCCACTCCAGTATTCTGACCTGGAGAATCCATGAACTGTGTAGTCCATGGGGTCGCAAAGAGTTGGACATGGCTGAGTGAATTTTCCTTTCCTTTGCAAGACATGTCAAGCCACTGGTGAGTCCACCCCAGGCTTATTCTTTTCCAATGACTATATGAGGTATAGCACCATGATTATGATCATGACACCCATTTTACAGATGAGAGCACTGGGGCTCAGAGATGTTCATCAACTTGCCCGAAGCCACCAGAGGAGGCACTGGAAAAGCCAAAACTCAACCAAGGGCTGTGATGTCAGAGCAGTTCTTTCTTCAGGGCTCCTGTATGCTTGCTCCTGGAGAGAGGTGAAAGGTTAAAAGGTCTGCACAAAAGTCCTGCACCATCCAGACATCTCACCCAGGACCATCTCATGAGAAAGAGCAGAAAGCACCAAAGTCCAACCTTAAGAGTAAAGGCTTCATCAGACCATCAAAAGAAGCAGAAAGGATTTCAAGGTACTCACCTCGCAAACCTCCAAACCAATAGATGCAGCCAGACATGGCTTTAGAAACATGCTACCTATGAACAAACTGGTGTCCCAGTGAGAATGACCGAGGGAAATTCTGAACATCCAAACTGAGAGTTCAGAAACACACACAGAGAAAAGCAAAGAAGTTTTCTTCAGGAGTGAAGTAAAGGAAGTGGGAAGGAAATCACAAGATTGATGATCCTTGGTAACATATTTGACAAACTCTTAGCTGGGAAAAGATCATTTGAAAAGATCAAAATGAGATGTCAAGGTTCCACAAAGTCTCACCTCTCAGACAAATGAAACTTCACCAAAGAGTGGCCAAACTGTTCACATTTTTTGACTGACAGTCATGCTCAGTTGTTAACTCATGTCCAACTCTTTGCAACCCCAGACAGCCCGTCAAGCTCCTTTGTCCAAGGGACTTTCCAGGCAAGAATACAGGAGTGGGTTGCCACTGCCTTCTCCAGGGGATCTTCCTGACTCGTAGATCAAACCCATATCTCTGTATTGGCAGGTGGCTTCTTTACTATTGTGCCACCAGGAAAGCCAATTTGGAAGGATGCAAATTTGGTGAGCAAATGTCACTCTGAGGAAGAATCCCTTGTTAATCGCAGTGAATGTGACTTGTGGAATATCACAGCTGCCATTTCAGTAAACAAAGGATGTTGCAGCCATAAAGCCATGAGGCTCGACAGCAACTCCATCCCATCCCCACCGTGGTACATACACCCTGGGAGGAATTCAAGATGAAGAAAAACAGGATACTGTCCCTACATGCTTAAGGGGGATATCAAAGGAATAATTTCAACAAGCCCAGACTCTTGCATCTTCCCATTGTTTCTGAGAAATTAAACAGTTGATCTAAGAAAAAAATGGAAAATTTTATCTGAGCCAAATCTGAGGATTATAACCTGGCAAGAGCATCTTGGAAAGCTCCCAGAACTGTTCTGCCCAGTAGAAGTCAAGGCACAGTTATGTACATTTTTTGAGACAGAGGATCATTAACAGTCCACACAATCCAGATCTAAGCATCATCATGGCCCCTTACAAGATCAAGAAGGAATGTTATCATTTAAGGAACTATGATGTTGATGCTAAGAGAATGTTGCTTTCTATGGCTGAGCAGATATTCCTGCCAATGGGGGAGGTTTGGTGGATGCCTAATGCAAATATACAGTGCACTATGTGGGGGAGAGAAGGCCAAAGAGAACACAATTTTTTACTTTTCAAGTCTTCTTGTCTTGCCAAGAATATGAATTTGATTTCACAATTTCCCCTTTTTGTTCATTAATCTTTTGTTAGAAAGCATTGAATGATCAAATATAGTTCCTTGAAGCCTGGGTGGCTCCTATCCAAACGTACCACACAGGAACCTTAGAATTTAAGACTAATTCACATACAAGGAAAAAAAAGGGAACTATTTCTAGGAATAAAAATTAAAAAAAAAAGAAATGCCAGAGAAAATGACATGAAGATGCTCGCTACAGCATTATTTACAACCAGAGAACCAGACGAGCACCATCAATCCACTGTGACTAGGAAGAATCCTTTCTCCGTCTCCTGTTTCTTGTTTGCAGGACAAGGCATATACATAAAACAACATTTTTGAGCTTTTCTGCAGAACTAAAGCCTCCAACAAATGGATGATGCTAACTACTTGATGAAGCATTCTTCAGAGAGGTTCAGGAGACCACTTGAGGCCAGATTAAAGGAACCACAGAAGTTCAACAGGAGACCATCTGAGACCAAATTAAAGGAACACAGGCCCTGCACACACCCCAATCCTTATCATTAACCCTACCCTTGATCCACTGCTGTAAAGCTCCTCACCAAATCCTCCCAGGTTGGGACACACCATTTTCCAGGGCATGAGCCCACCATGTCCCCCTGTGCCTGGCAAAGCAATAGCTCTTCATTCCTACTTCACCCGAAACTCTGTCTCTGAGATTTGCGTCCGAGTGCACAGAAGCTGAGCATTCAGCATCAAATTTTCTAGCATTTTGCTGCTTCCTTACAAACGATTATTAAAGACATTGAAAGTTATCATTAGAAAGTTTAGTACATTGGGAAACAGATACATATAAATGGGAAAAGCTAGACCTGAATTGTATCTGTATACAATTACGATGAGATAAAAATCCTGCCCATTATAGCCAAGGACTGACTGAGAAAAAGAACACAGAACAAATGCAAAGTTTGCTCCATCCAACCTCAGGGTTGGAGGTTTTATTTGATTTTCTTAATGCTTTTTAGGAAAAAAAGGAGAGCGAGAGATGAGAAGGATGAAGAAGAAAGAAAAACAGAAGAAAGGGAGGGAGGAAAAAGTAGAAATACTATTCTCAGCTCTGATGATATTAACCCTCAACTCAAAATTCATGTATGATCCTCCGTTTCTCTCTCTCCTTTGTACAGAGTTGGACCCAATCTTTGAAGCTCAATCTTAGAGCCGTTATGTGTGCATGTTAAACTTTCAGTCCTGTCTGACTCTTTGCAACCCAAATCCATGGACTGCAGCCTACCAGGCTCCTCTGTCCATGGAATTCTCCAGGCAAGAATACTGGAGTGGGAAGCCATGCCCTCCTCTAGGGGATCTTTCCGACCCAGGGATCAAACCCGGGTCTCCTGCAGAATCTATTATAATAAGGAGCTAATCTCTCTTCCATTTTATCCTCTGTTTTCATCCTAGCTGTGTTTTGCTTCTCCTGGATCAGCCTCCAGGCATGATGGTGAGCCCTGAGGGAACTCAGCTTAGAAACAGGATGCCCACCATCCAGCTCTCTGCCACTGCAGCCACCCGAAATGATGTACCCAAAGGGACTCAAGACGAGAAAACACAGGATACTGGCCCCATACAGCTGAGATGCTTATCAAAGGAATGATTTCAGTGAGCCCAGACTCATATCTCCCCATACATAGAAAAGTGCTAAATTCCTTGAGATGCCAGGTTTTCTTTAATTAACCACAATCTCTAGATGTTCCAACTACCTGGTCTTTGTTGAAGAAACTCCCCTCTTGCTTCTTCAGCGCAGCCCCTCAGAGCTAAGATGCTGTGTCCTGTGCTTAAGGCCTCGGTTTTATTCACTGAATAAAACATAACTCTCAACGTTTAGGTTGTGCTTTTTTTTTTTTAGTCAATAGCCACGTTGGGACAAGTATGGAGCTCAGCTTATAACAGAAGGCAATTCACATGAAGATGGAAAAGTAAATGTTTGGGAAACTCTGCTGGGTCTAGCAGAGACCTTGGGACACAGAGAGGACTCTGACCTCTAGGCTTGTTCCTCTCACCACATTCAGCCCATTTTCTTTGCTAATATCTCTGGTGACAGCTTTCTGGGAACAAGCCCTCTACATTTTTTTAGTAAGGTAGGGCCAAGGTCAAAATTTCTTCCTGAGCCTATTAGGGCTTTGATTGTTGTCATCTTGAAATAATCTGCTTGTTAAAGAGACATTTGGGGATGACATATTTTGTTCCACTACCGGCCCTCACCCACACACATTGTAAATGAAACAAAACTTTGGACCAAGAGATAAGCCTCCTCCCCAAGGCTTTTGGCTGATTTGTCCCCTGTATTTTTTTTTTTTTTACCAATGTCTCACAGCACTAAATGCATTAGAGAATCAACCATCTACAGGTATTCTGAAACTAGGCAAATTCAAGGTTTCAAAAGTTACATACTTTCCAATTATTTTTTCTTTTAACTTATTTTTAATTGAAGGATAATTGCTTTACAATGCTGTATTAGTTCCTGCTATATAACAACGTGAATCAACTCTACGTAAACATACATCAGCTCCCTCTTGAGCCTCCCCCCCACTCCCCATCCCACCCCTCTAGGTCATCACAGAGCACCCAGTTGAGCTCCCTGTCTTATAGAGGAGGTTCCCAATAGCTATTTTACACATGGTAGTGTACATATGTCAGTGCCACTGGGGCGAATTGAGAGAGCTTCCAGTTCTCATAGAGAGTTTCTTATCTGTTTAAAATCAAGAAACAATATAAAGCCAGTGATCTGATGCTGGTCTAAATTACAGAGATGCTGGAGGCTGGTGAGGAAATCTGATCTGTGGGAGAAACTTCTGGGTAATACCTGGGCAGCAGGAAAACTCACAACATGTTTTATATTTGTCACCTGAGAACAAACAGAAGCACTAACATCTGAATTCCACAAAAAAAACGGCACCTGCTAAGGGTTCAGTGAACACAGATTCTGTGGCTTCTATGTCTACATGGAGTTAATCCAGTTTGAAGTCCAGGGGACCAGGACTTCAAGGCACGACGCAAGCCTTTTTTAACGGGATTCATTTGATCAGGTCTTGGGGAATTTAAGTACTTCCAAATGGCATCTCCCGCTCCTGGGAGAAGTGTGACGGACGAGGGCAGAGCGAGAGCAAGGAAGCCTGCTCACACACAGTCAGGACCCATCGCACCCACCATCCGTCTCCTGCTTACCCCCGGGCCTGACAGCCTTCTTTCAAATTGGCTCGTTTTCTTACCGCTGAAGAACCACGCATGCGTTCTTCCTGCAAGCTAGGAAGCTAGAGAAACATAACCATGGTCACTTTGGAGGTGTTTGTCTCTGAAACTTAAAAATACTCAGTCAAGAGGTAAGCCAATAAACTTCCGAGTCTTAGGTTCCCATCTAAGTTAATAAATAGAATGATATTTAAAAAAAAATTTTTTTAAACTCTTTCTCCCCTAAGATCTGTCTCTATTACAGAAGAGGCAAAGAACTTGTGCTGAAACTATTATGATTCTCAGAATGTTATCTATTCTGCCCATCTCCCTTCCAGCTGCCCACCTCTCCCTTCCCTGAGGTTGTCCAGTCCTGTGGGAGGGGCACCAGGGGCCCTCCTGGAGGTACATCCTTTCTGCTTTCTGTTCAGTTCAGTACCTTGAACTGAACTGTCCAACATGGACAATTTTTTTTAAGTTTTAGGTTTATTCATTCTCCTGTAGAACCTCAATTCTATCAGAATCTTGGATGCAAACCTGATGCTTTTCACATCTCTTTCTTGGACTTTACTAAACTGTTCATAGGATTGATCATTCTGTGTTTAAATGAAAATGTCATGCAAAGAAAACAAAATATGGACATTTCAGTATCAGAATATGTAATTTTTCAAAATTTGTTTAAAGTATTTGCTTTATTTAAAAATAAAGCTGCATCATTTGTATTCTCTTAGCATCTTCTGGGCTTGCACGTTAAAGTGAAAACAAGAGGTTTTGCCTTTTAAAAAAATGTACATTAGAGTTCCATTAACACCTAAGAGATTATGAAAAGAAACAAATTTAAGCCAGTAACCTCTGCTTTGCAATTTACTTATTTTAGAATGTTATACCGCTTTGGGGAGGGGAAACCATGTTTAGGAAAGAATTTGTATTTCCTGGGCTTCTGCAATTCCTTTATTGAAAAGTTTAAGTTTCCAAACCAAGTCTACAACTGTATTAAAATGCTTCCCCATAAGGTAGCTCTCGTGTTACATTTACACATACATATGGTAGACTGAATTATGAAAGGGAATACTTCTTTTCATTCTGCATTTCTTTTTTTTTAAACTTTTTATTTTATATTGGAGCATAGTTGATTAATATTGTGTTAATTTCAGGAGTACAGCAACATACATATACATGTATCTATTCTTTTTCCATTTAGGTGGTTACACAATGTTCAATCTCCCTGTGCATTACAGTAGTTCCTTGTGGGGTATCCATTTTAAATATAGTAGTGTGTACATGTCCATCCCTAACTATCCCTCCCTTCCCTTCTCCCCTGGGAACCGTAAGCTTGCTCAGAGAACGTTTCTAAACCTCATATCTGATGGGGACCCTCACCTTCCCCCACGGTCCCAGCAACTGTGTATTTAGATGTGGCATCTATATTATTTGCTTTAAAAAAATGTTGGTGGCTTAGAATTCGAGTCATTTCATCTTTGCGGATATCCCTACAATAGCAAGTCCTCAAATTACTGAAACAAACAAAAGCAAAAGGAAAACAGACTGCCCCACACAGAGATGGAAGCAAGAGGGACAAAGAAGCCTCAAACAAAAGGAAAAGAGACCCAGCCGGTCACCTGTCCATCCCCACGACCTCCATTCCCCACAAGCATGACCTCAGTAAATGCCTTCCCTCCTCTAAGTATCAAGCAACAGCTAAAATAGAAACCATCACTCAGAAGACAAGTGCTTAGTTTTCATCTGATGGCAAAGGACTCTCATCAAGCAGAATCAAAGTAAGTTTTAACTGATTACGTTAGACAGAGATGACAAATAAATATTTGGAGAAGTAGTCTGTCAACGCAGAGCGTTGTCCAAATTCTCAATCTGGTTGTTCCCTGGCATTTTCCCATGGGGTGAGCAACTAAGTATCTTTGTACAGATGCAGAGTGAGTGTGTGAGAGAGAGAGAGAGAGACAGAGAGGAAGAGGAAAGGGCAGGAGGGAGATGGCTTAAATTCTAAAGTCAAAACTGTTAAAAAGACCACCACAGGCCTGGACTTCTCTGATGGTACAGTGGCTAGGAATCCGCCTGTCAATACAGAGAATGAGGCTTCGATCCCTGGTCCGGGAAGATCCCACATGCCTCCATGGGGCAACTACGCCCGTGCATCACAACTACTGAGCCCATGGGCTCCAAGTATTGAAGCCCTGTTCTCGGAGTGCCCATGCTCCACAACCAGAGGAACCACCGCAAGGACACACCGGTGCATTGCAACAAAGAGTAGCCCCCGCTGGCCACAACTAGAGAAAGCTCACGCCCAGCGACGAAGACCCAGCCCCACCATAAACAAATAAATAAATTTTTAAAAAAGAAAGAAAACCGCAAGCCCAAGATGGAGTCACGTATGTGAGGCCACCAAACTGGGGCTTAATATGTAACTTATCTGGCTGAAGCCTCAGCTTCCAAAATTGGAGTCTTAACCTGTCACTCAGCAACAATGAAGTCACCGCTCACAAAGGCTCTTTCCACCCCCCAAAGGTAAATGGAGTATTTGCCCCATAGACTCCTTCCTCCCTGTGGGTTACCTAAGCCTGAAACACTCTTTTTTGCTTATTATCTCCTTGTCTTGCCTTTAGAAACCTTCCCCTTTCTTTAACCCTTTGGAGATGCCCTCTTCATGCTAGATAGGAGGGTCTCCCATTCATGAATAGTTCAATAAAGACAAGTAGATCTTTAAAATATACTTAGTTGAATTTCATGTTTTGTTTTGTTTTGTTTTTTAAACTAAAGTCACAGCTGAACCTCCTTTTCATTTTTCTCCATTTTGGGGACAATTGAACACCATAGCAGGATTTAGGACAACTGTGGATCAATTATAACACAGATTCGCATTTATAAAGTACCTATAATGAGAAAAGACTTCAAAGATATCACATACATAAAACGGCTGGGGACCAAATCCTGCAACCCTGACACACACCCAGTGCTGCCATACGAATTTCTCAGCACTAAATGGAATCACACACACACACAGGTCAGATTTCCAAAGCAAAGATGACTCAGGTATGCATAACCACTCTAACTGCTTTGGATAAAAATCCCCGTGCCACCCTACAATAGCTTTTTCTTCTCAAAAAGCCTTTATTTAATTAAAATAGACTTTTTTGTCAAGCTTATTCCTTCCCTATGCAAATGACTCAGAAATTTTTTCAGTTATATTGTATTCAAATCTATAATTTTTCTCTAAAACTTACACTGAATAATGAGTTTGCAGACCTGCTATTCTGTTGGATAGTCACAAAAGGAATTATTTAAATACCTTGGGAAGATCATTATTAGGTTTTCTAGGTTTTCTTTTTTTCAATAAAAACCATGGATTAAATTGATCATCACTCTTCAATTTACTTTCCAAAAAGATCCAAAAATTCAAGGATGAGGTTTGCATTGTGGAAGGTGTGGTTCTGAGCATTGTGTCCATGACCCAGAGAGCTTCATACTTGCCTCAGCTTAGCTACACCTTAGCCAGGTCTCCCCTGCCCCCAGCCCTTATTGAATCCAGACAGCCTATCCAATGAACCCCTCCTCCATTTTTTAGAGCACGCACTTTAGAAAATTTGTCACCAGTAAGTTCTTTCTTCACCTCTTTGAGATGTTTTAAAATCTTTTTGAAAGCCTCTTACCAGGGACTTCCCTGATGGTCCAGTGGCTAAGACTCCAAGCTCCCAATGCAGGGGGCCTGGGTTTGATCCCTAATTAGAGAACTAGATCCCACATTCTGCATCTAAAAGATCCTGCATGCTGCAATGAAGGTCAAAGATTCCTGGGAGACACACCTAAGACCCAGGGTACCCAAGTAAATTTAAAAAAAAATTAAAAACAAAGTCTTTTGCCAGTTTTGCAACCCAGTGATGTTTTTTTCAAGGACCTGGGGGCCAGCCCTTTGAAAACTTCAGGGAAGATAATGCCTCCTGCCTCCCGGTTTTCTAAGAAGGGAGGAGCCTAAAGTGGGTGGGAACTTTGCTCTGAGTTATCAACCTCCCTCCTGTGGGGAAGAGGTAAGAAAGTTAACTTTCCTTTAGATAAAGCTGATTAGCACACACAGTATCAGTTTCAGTTTGGTCGCTCAATGGTGTCCGACTCTTTGCGACCCCATGGACTGCAGCATGACAGGCTCCCCTGTCCATCACAGACTCCCAGAGTTTGCTCAAACTCATGTCCACTGGTCAGTGATGCCATCCAATCATCTCATCCTCTGTTGTCCCCTTCTCCTCCTGCCCTCAATCTTTCTCAGCATCAGGGTCTTTTCAAATGAGTCAGTTCTCCGCATCAGATGGCCAAAGTATTGGGAATTTCAGCTTCAACATCAGTCCTTCCAATGAATATTCAAGACTTATTTCCTTTAGAATTGACTGGTTGGATCTCCTTGCAGTCCAAGAGTCTTCAACACCACAGTTCAAAAGCATCAATTCTTCGGCACTCAGCTTTCTTTATAACCCAGCTCTCACATCCATACATGACTACTGGAAAAACCATAGCTTTGACTAGAGGGAACTTTGTCAGCACAGTAATATCTCTGCTTTTTAACATGCTGTCTAGAAAAGCTATAAAAACATAGCTTTTCTTCCAAGGAGCAAGCATCTTTTAATGTCATGGCTGCAGAGATTTTGGAGCCCAAAAATATAAAGTCTATTACTGTTTTCCATTGTTTCCCCATCTATTTGCCATGAAGTGATGGGACTGGATGCCATGATCTTTGTTTTTTGAATGAATGTTGAGTTTTAAGCCAGCTTTTTTGCTTTCCTCTTTCACTTTCAACTAGAGGCTCTTTACTTCTTCTTCACTCTCTGCCGTAAGGGTGGTGCCATCTGTGTATCTGAGATTATTCATATTTCTCCCCACAATCTTGATTCCAGCTTGTGCTTCATCCAGCCTGGCATTTCACATGATGTACTCTGCACATAAGTTAAATAAGCAGGGTGACAATATACAGCCTTGACGTATTCCTTTCCTAATTTGGAGCCAGTCTATTGTTCTATGTCAGGTTCTAACTGTTGTTTCTTGACCTGTATACAGATTTCTGAGGAGGCAGGTCAGGTGGTCTGGTATTTCCACCTGAAGAATTTTCCACAGATTGTCATATACACAAAGGATTTGCCATAATCAATAAAGCAGAAATAGATGTTTTTCTGGTATTCTGTTGCTTTTTCAATGATCCAACAGATGTTGACAATTTGATATCTGGTTCCTCTGCCTTTTCTAAATCCAGCTTGAACATCTGGAAGTTCACAGTTCATGTACTACTGAAGCCTGGCTTGGAGAATTTTGAGCATTACTTTGCTAGCGTGTGAGATGAGTGCAATTGTGAGGTAGGTTGAGCATTCTTTGGCATTGCCTTTCTTTGGGATTGGAATGAAAACTGACCTTTTCTAGTCTTGTGGCCACTGATGAGTCTTCCAAATTTGCAGGCATATTGAGTGCAGCACTTTCACAGCATTGTCTTTTAGGATTTGAAATAGCTCAACTGGAATCCCATCACCTCCACTAGCTTTGTTCCTAGTGATGCTTCCTAAGGCCCACTTGACTTCGCATCCCAGGATGTCTGGCTCTGGGTGAGTGATTAGCACACACAGCTGGCCTCAAATCTCCCCACCCCAACTCATACAAACCCTTCCACCCTTCTTCAGTGGAGCTGAGCTCAGACTGTGTCCTGGTCTCTCTCTTCTCTGTTACAACAGTTTTGAATGAAATCCTCTTGCTTGTTTTAACTCCATCCAGTGCAACATTTCTGCTTAGATTCCTGTTTTAATTCATTACCTCCTACAATGAAATTGTGATCTAAGTATTACTGTTTCTCTGTTTCACAGGTAAGGGGTCATGACCTACCCCAGATCCCACCAAGTGTAACTCCTGCAATTCAAGTCCAGGTTGAGATTCAAATTCTATAGCACATTTCTTTCCCTACACAGATTAAGGAGATATGCTTCCAGGGAAATATTTCACAGGTTAAATTTCCTAATTCTCACACCCAAGCCAACTCCTTCACTGTAAATATTGATGGCCACTCCTCTTCATTTGCAAAATTCAAGGTGAAAAAAAATCAATATGAGCTATAAATCTCTGATGCTTCTATTAAAAAGACTCCAAAACAGCCCTGTGGTGGGTTTTGTTTTGTTTTTGTGTTTGTGTTTATTTTTGTTTGGTAGACTTTAAGAAAAGAGCAGAGTATTAACACAATGCCTCTTCTCAAAGAACTTCTCTGTACCCAACATGACACAGGGTTTAGCCTGCCAGCCAGGAGCTTGAAGACATTCTCTATCCACCCATAGACAACACAGCACAGCATAAAGAAGATGACAGAATAGCTGGAAGCTAGTGTCATTATTTGTTTTATTAGTTTGATTTTATACTACTATCTTATTTTTGGAGCAGTGGAGAACCCTGCATGAAACAACTCCAATAAGTGAAATTCAATCAGATTGCAAGTTATCTGAAATTTTCAGTCCTCCTGTATCCTGGTTTTTAAATCGCATGAAGACACACATTGTTCTAGAGGAAAATGAATCATCTAATTTTGAGGATGATTTCTCCCATGATAGCAAACAGCAAACCCCACACTGCATGGGAAGCCCTGCTTAGCTGCCTAGTAGCTGATAAATGACCCTCCAACCTTCCTCCACAAATACTGAGGCACCTCTAAGGGAAGAGGGGGAACATTGTTCAGTCCAACCACTTGGATGAGTCTGAGAGTAAAGGTGATGTAAAGACCATACCTGGAATTTTAAAATTACATTTCTTCGCTACCAAATGTTTAACCAAAAATATTATTTCTGAATCACTGAAGGCACATGGAAGGTGGAACTATCACATCTCTTAACAATTGTGGATAATGTGGACCCCTCTTCATAGAATGTCTTCTTGGCTTTGGATGGGGAATTTATCAACCACACAGGTGTGATGCTTGTGAACATCATTCCTGGGGAAGCCTAATGTGATAAGCACTCTCTGCAATTATGTGTCTAAAATGTAATTAACGCTGAAGGTGTCCACATTGCTTCCTCACTTAGAATGCCCAGGGTGCAGGCACATTAGATTAAGTGGAGATTCCTGGAGCCCTGGGTAAGTCAGGAGTTCCCAACAGCAAAAACAAAATGCAAGAGTGATGTGTCCAAAAACAAGGTGCATTTCTAATCATCATCCTGGCCCCCAGGTAGCAAGAAGTGCATCACAAATGGATTTCAAATGAGCTGGCAGTTTCTAATACTATATGAAAAGTAATAATTTTGAGAGATACTGCTCAGTCGCTCCGTCGTGTCTGACTCTTTGTGACCCCATGGACAGTAGCCTGACAGGCTCCTCAATCCATGGGATTCTCCAGGCAAGAATACTGGAGTGGGTTGCCATTTCCTTCTCCTGAGAGATACTGTCCGGAAGGAAGTACTTACAGTAAGTCCCAATCATATGAACCTTCAAGTTGTGAACTGTCAGAGATGCAAGCCAGCCTTCACATGTCCAATCACATAAGTTAGTCCGACGTCTGGCATACCTTGTCATATGCACGCATCCTCTACATACGGTTGCACTTTTGTGAACTTTAATGTACAGCTCTGTATAAAGTACCATAGTAAAGTCTCTTTATTTCAAGCCCAGGATGTCCAGAAGCAAATGTAAAAGCAGCAGTGATGTAGATGGTACTACTGTACTTTTCAAGATCCTGTGCTGTATGATTAAAAGTGTTTTATCTATTTTTGTTTGTTTTTATGTATTATTTGTGTGAAAAGTATTATAAATCTACTACAGTATAGTGCTATTTGGCTGATTGTGTTAGTTGGGTAGCTAGGCTAACTTTGTTGAACTTACAAACAAATTGGACTTACGAACGTCTTCTCAGAACAGAACTCGTTTGTATGTAGGGGATTTACTATATTTCTATTGTTTCATAAAATATGAAACGTCCTTGCACAAAACATCCTTGTTTGAGCTCTTGCCCATTTGTATTCTTGACAGCCCTCTGCTCAGCTCATGGTTCTGGGGGCTTAGGCTGCTGTCAGAACATGCTACCTGAGGTCCACGCCAGCTGCCACGTATGGATGTGAGAACTGGACTATAAAGAAAGCTGAGCACTGAAGAATTGGTGCTTTTGAACTGCAGTGTTGGAGAAGACTCTTGAGGGTCCCTTGGACTGCAAAGAGATCCAACCAGTCAATCCTAAAGGAGATCAGTCCTGGGTGTTCATTGGAAGGACTGATGTTGTAGCTGAAACTCCAATACTTTGGCCCTCTGATGCGAAGAGCTGACTCACTGGAAAAGACCCTGATGCTGGGAAAGATTGAAGGCAGGAGGAGAAGGGGACAATAGAGGATGAGATGGTTGGATGCCGTCACCGACTCAATGGACAGGAGTTTGGGTAAACTCCGGGAGTTGGTGATGGATAGGGAGGCCTGGCGTGCTGCGGTTCATGGGGTCACAAAGAGTCAGACACAACTAAGGGACTGAATTGAACTGAACTGCCCTTAATACCATATTCTACAAGGCTACCAGCAAGCAACATCTTTAAAAATGTAAACCCCCGACACACACACACAAAACAGAATTGCCATGTAATCCAGCAATCCCACTATTGGGTATATAGCCAGACTAAACTATAATTCAAAAAGATATATGGACTTCAAAGTTCATAGCATCACTATTCAAAACAGCCAAGACTCATATGAAAGCAAGCTAAATGTCCATCAACAGTTGAATGGATCAAAAAGAAGTGGTACATATATACAATGGGATATTACTTGGTCATAAAAATGAATGAAATTATGCCATTTCAGCAATGAGGATGCAACTAGAGACTATCATACTAAGTGAAGTAAGTCAGACAAATATCATATGATACCACTGATATGTGGAATTTAAAATGGGCTTCCCTGGTGGCTCACATGGTAAAGAATCTGCCTGCAATGGAAGAGACCCAGGTTCACCTATGCATGAAATAGAAACAGAATCAGGGACATAGAGAACAGACTTGTGATTGCCAAGGGGGATGGGCATGCAGGGATAGAGGGGGAGGTTGGGATTAGCAGATATAAACTTTTATACATAGAATGGATAAACAACAAGGTCCTACTGTATATTAGAGGGAACACTAATTCAATATTATGTGATAAACCATAGTGAAAGTGAAAGTCACTCAGTCATATCCGACTCTTTGCGACCCCATGGACTATCCAGTCCATGGAATTCTCCAGGCCAGAAAACTGGAGTGGATAGCCATTCCCTTCTCCAGGAGATCTTCCCAACCGAGGGATTGAACCCAGGTCTCCTGCATTGCAGGCAGATTCGTTACCAGCTGAGCCACCAGGGAAGCCCCAATAAACCATAACAGAAAAGCACATGAAAAATTATGTGTGCATATGTATGACTGAGTCATTCTTCTGTACAGCAGAAATTAACAAAAGCATTATAAATCAACTATACTTCAATTAAAAGAAATTTAAAAAAACATTTCATCCATCTGGTGGCCTCCTGCATTTCACGTGACTTCCAACAAAGCTGTCAAGACCCATCAGGAAACTCTTGCACCCCATTGTGTCCTGACTCAAGTGAGTTTCCACTGGAGGAGGCTGACTGTAGCCACAGACCCCGAGACCCTTCCTCTCCTGCACCTACTCTGTCTGGACTCCAGTGACACAGAGCCCTCCCACACCCACCTGAGGAGCTATTGTCATAATATCAGGAGCAGACTCGGGGGCAGAGGTGGGCAGCCGGACAGGCTGAGATTCATTCCACGCCCTTATCTTGCAGATAAGTTTGAGCAGCTCAGAATATGCTTTGCCTTGTACAACGGCAAGTCCTGCAACAGTGCCTTTTAAGAGCCCATTATTCTATGTTCAGATTTTAACTGTGCAAATGTCTCACTGCAGCTCATTTTGTAGATTACTGAGCTGTGTTATATCATGAAAATTCTCCAAGTACAAACTGAACATGTCTCAGCGAACATGATTACAGCTCCATCCCATCTTAAACCAAGCAGAAAATCCAGTGGTTCAGAGGTGTGGGGATGACAGTGTTGTAACAGACAGAGGAGATGCTGGCGAGAGGGCTATAGGCTATATGGGTAAAGATTAATTGGGTAGCTCTGAATTGAAGTGGTTTCTGCTGTGAGAAAGAAAGAGATTGAGACAGGTGAAATTTCATCACACTCTTTCAACAGTTACAGCAGGAAACACATTAGTTCACCTTTTTTAACTACAGAAAATACTCCCAAGTTTCACTTTCTATGATTGTAGAAACAAACTCATCAGATCCCAAGCAAGAGAAGGCAAAAAGCCCGCACACACAGCAAGTGTTGTTATAGATGTTGGCCCTAGACACAGGGGCTGGTTTGTGTCCAGTGAGAAAGAATAGCCCCAGGACAAAGTACAGTAAACCACTGACTGTAGCCAGAGTTGCTGCTTCACAGATGCCTGGACCAACCAGATCAACCCTCTCACCCCATCCTCTCACTGTTTACACTCTGACCCCTGCGTCCAGCTCATCCTGTGTTCTTTGACCATCCAAACTCAGGCCAAGCTTCCAGCCCCCAGCTCACAACCAAGGTTCTCTCTAAGATGGATTTGTACCCAACTGGTTCCATGGTTTGTGATCAGTTGCCTTGCTGAGCTTCATTTTCTTTAACAACCAGAAAATGTGGAATTTGGAGAAGAACTATGTCTTTCACACCTCAGATATTCAGGCAGGCCCTTTGTGATTTTTTTTTTTTTCAGAATGTATATACCACCAATATTGTAATAGAGTAAATATTACCCTTTAAATCAACTCACTTTAGAAAAAAAAATCCATTTATTTTGAAGAGGAACCTCATATTACTACTGCATACGGAACCCCATTAGCACTCTAGAAGAAGTCTTAGCTTGGTGGCAGCTTATATTTGATGTCTATCCTTGCTGCAATCAGAAATTTTCAAGAGTCAGAGACATGTTAAATGCATTCTGATCACAATTGAGCAATTCTCCTTGATATCACCAAAAGGACTCACAAATAGTTTGAAAAGGAATGACTTGCTCAACTCGGGCTCAAATATTATGTGTGCTGAATCACTGAACCACCTCAGATCTTTTCACACACCCTGATGAAGGGGTTGGCAAACTGCAACCCCTGCATCCAATCGTGCCCACACTGCCTGCTCTTGTAAAGAGTTTTATTGGAAGACAGCCCAGTAGAGTCATTTATGTATTTTCTATGGCTGCTTCCGTTACACAATGGCAGACTTGAGTAGTCACAACAGAAACTGTATGAGCCACAAAGCCAAAAATATTGACTATTTTGGCTTTTTACTGAATGTCTGCTCACACCTGCACTGATGGATGGATGCAATTTGTAGAACATTGCTGTACATATAAAGCTCCTTGCCTGTGTATATTAAGCTCCTTCCCTTTGCTCCTCGAACCCATTTCTGATACAACCTCTTTACTGCCTTAATTGTTTGTCTGTGCATCTTCTGGCTTTACTAGACTATCAGGTCCACATGGGCAAGAAGGGCACAAAAAGAGCATTGCCATGGGGATCAAGAGAGGGTGAAAGTGTGAACAGGACAAGTGATTACCCTCAGGAGCTAAGGTCTGGTTCCTTTATGAAAGGAAGAATTATGATAACAATTTTGACAATTAAATCTAATTCAAAAAGATACATGCACGCCAATGTTCACTGTACCACTATTCACAATAGCCAAGACAAGCAAGCAGCATGTCACATGAATGGATAAAGAAGACACGGTCAAAGAATGAAATGATGTCATCCAGCAACCTGGACGGACCTAGAGATTATCATACCAAGTGAAGTAAGTCAGAAGAGAAAGACAAATACCGTATGATATCGCTTATATGTGGAATCTTTAAAAATGATATAAATGAACTTATTTACAAAACAGAAATAGACTCATAGACATAGAAAACAAACTGATGGTTACCAAAGAGGAAAGGAGGAGAAGGATAAATGAGGAGTCTGGGATTAACATACATACACTACGAGTCGTGAAATAGATAACCAACAAGGACCTACTGTATAGTACAGGGAATTATATTCAATATCTTATAATAGTCTATAATAGAAAAGAATCTGAAAGAGAACATTAAATATATACATATAAATACATATCTGAATCACTTTACCGTACACGTGAAATTAACACAACATTGTAAGTTAACTACAATATAATCTAAAGATGGTTAAAAAAGAATATAGGTAAACCACCAAGCATATCCTATCACACTCAATGAGTATTCTGAAACTAAGCGAACAAATCTATAAATCAATGTATTTGTAACACATTGATTTTTTCTTCATTCCAAGTTTAAAGCCCTTAGATCTAGTTTGTAATTAGAACTGTTTGCAATTATATCCAATCAATGTTAGCATAGTCCTCCAGGACTGCAAAGTCCAATAAGGTAGACACTAGTCAAAGAGAAGCAGGGCTCTTCTGAATTGAGCTGCGCTGTGAGTGTAAAAGCCACATCGGATTTCAAAACCAAGTACAAAAAGGAAGAATGTATCATGAATATTCGTATATCGATTACATGTTGAAACAAACATGATTTGAGTTTCTTGGATTCAATAACCTATCTCACTAAAATTCATTTGTTCTGTTTGCTTTTGTTTTTAGCGTGGCTACTAGAATTTTTTCTATTTATTTTGTTGGAGTATATCTGATTTACAATGTTCTGTGAGTTTCAGGCGCCCAGCAAAGTGATTCAGTTATACATATACATGCATCGGTTCTTTAACAGATTCTTCTCTCAGATGTTATTACAGAGCTCTGCGTAGAGTTCTCTCTGCCGCACAGGAGGAGATTTTAAACTCTGCACGTGGCACTCAGTTGTGGCTCACACTGTATTTCTCATGGGCAACACTGCTGCGGAGTTGACAAAGTTCATTTCTCCATCATTGTTCACAACTACCATTGAGAAGGAATGACCTTGCCCATCTTGCAGAATCGGATGCTGAGCATCCAAGAAGGTAAGTATGCTATCTGAGGAGGCCTTGCTCGTAATTGTTGGTGCCGGGATTCCCACTTGTGACCTTTCCACCACACAGCCGAGCCTCTCTTGGTCATTTAGGTCAGCACTTTGTAGGACTTTTTTGCAGCATTTCTTCATATCCACATAAGGGAGGGACAAGGGCTTTCATATCAGGGAATATTTCAGGAATACAAGAGATGTCACTGTCTTAGAGTCAACATCCATGTTGCCACCACCCACTTTGAGAGAAACAGTCTTTCCAGATCCCACTGGAATCTCCTTCCCTCAAGGCAACTATTATCATAAACTTGCATTTACCACCACAACTTGTGTTTGTCATTCCTAGATGTGTTTTTATACAAATATATGTATGCTTATAAATTTATATTTATATAAATATGCATATACATGCATGCATATACATATGTTAATATACATACATGCATATAAGCACACAGATACACACACATGATACATAAGGACAGGGAATGCTGGCGTGCTGCAGTCCATGGGGTTGTAGAGAGTCGGACATGACTGAGGGACCGAACAACGACATATGATATAAAATGTAAGCATATGCTTTTACTATTTATACATACACAAGCCAGAGTATTGCTTTGCATGTTTTTCAAATTGCTACTGGGTCATATCATAACTTTTCTACAACTTACTTTATTTGCTGTTTGTTTGTTTTTTGAGAGGAATTTGTCCATTTTGATGCATAAGCTCTATTTTAACTCATATATATTGCATGATTGTATGCATAAGTTGCAAGGTTTGTATCTAATTCCTTCCTGGGTGGAAGTTTAGAGGGTTTCTAATCCTTCTCTAGGGCTTCCCAGGTGGCTCAGAAGTAAAGAATCCACCTGCCAATGCAGGAGATGCAGGAGACACAGACCCCTGGGTTGGGAAGTTCCCTTGGAGGAAATGGCAACCCACTCCAGTATTCTTGCAGGGAAAGTCTCGTGGTCAAAGGAGGCTGGCAGGCTACAATTCATGGGGTCATAAAGAATCAGATGTGACTGAGCATGCAAACACACAATCTTTATTGCAATGAGTGGACATCTTTGTAGCTGCCTCTGGATCCAGATGCCAAGAATTTCACAAGTGTCTGTCTAGCAGAACTGTCGGTCACAGAGGAAGAGCCTCCTTTGGCTTTATTGCCAAATTGCTCCCTTGAGGAGACACATCCATTCAGAGTGAACCCCAGTGAACCAGCATGCCCATTATCCCACTTCTTGTCAGAATTCTCTTTCCACCAGTATGATAAATGTAAAATGACATTGTGCATTTTGTGTTTCCCTGATTCTTGGAGACACAGAGCATCTTGGGGGCTAGTGACATTTTTTTCCTCTGAGAATTGCTTACTCATGCCGTTTGCTAGATTTTCTATCGTGTTGTTTAGTTTTTCCTTGATGATTTGTATCAGTTCTTTAATTATTTGAATCTTTAGTTATTTTTACTGTTTCAGACTGAGTCTGCTTTATGATTCTCTTGTCATATACTTTGCACATAGTGTACCAAGCACATGGTCTATGCTTTTAATTTAATTTAATTTAAAAATGAGAATTAATGATGAACTGGTTTCTCCCTTAAGGATGCATCTATTTATGTTTGATTGTGATACAAGTCAATTTTATTTGCAACAAATCCTCAATGCCCTGTCTAAACTGCATTTTATTAACAAATAATTTGATTTCAATGAATAATGCATCACATAAATGGGAAATTCCATTCTAACATTTTCATATGATACACATTTTCACTCCAACAAGATTTATTAGAATAGGGTTTTACCTTTATAAACTCATATGTATAACTGGTAAATGAAAACCCCAGGATGAATGAACAACAGAATGCAAAGCAAAATGGACAAGTCTCCCAAATCTAAAGGGAAACACATATCATATGGACTCACTGAGGATGACAGGAAGGAAGATATAAACACCTACTGCAGGCAAGCATAACTCTGTATGTCTCTTAAATGAAATGGAAATGAGTCCATCTTTCATTTAATCCCCACAAGAATTCTGGAAGGTAGTGTGGGGTAATTTGGGGGTAGGCTGCCCCCAAGTGTGCCTCAATGGCACATTATTTTGAATTAAAATTACCTAAGAAATGGCCAAGGCAAGAGAGACACTCTAACCCTCCATTGTCGTCTCGGAGATTTGTGTCTGTATGCAGAAGGACACTTTATCACCAGAGATGGAGAATTCAAGTCAAGAAGCTTACATAAAGAAACCTAGTTCCTGCTGTAATTGACAACTCCAGCACCAACTCTGTTTGGATTCTTCATTGAACACGAAAACCTAAGTTTGTTTGTCCTGTCAACTCTTTACCAACTAATGGATTCTTTGCCTAAATATGTGAAAGCTGTCTGCTTTGGCCAATTCTAAAGTTCCATCTCTGTAAGACTGAAAGCGAGCAGGCTCCTGGGCACAAAAGCCTTTCTGTGCTCCCCATTTCTTGCTTACAAGAAATTGGCTTCATTCAGGTTCCATAACCTTCCCTGAGTTCCAAAGGACTGGTTCAAACAGATGCTAATCAGGGGAGGGAGGTGACGCAGAGACATCCAGGAGAACTCAAGAAACAATAGTGTAGTCTCAGGGCAGAGTCCTGGTGCCCCTCAAAGGATGCACACAACATCATCTTTGAGCAGTTTTTCAGATACTGAAGCCCTCACCAGGTGGGAGAAGTTAACTGTCTGCTGCCCACAAGCATGTAGACCTCAGACCCAGGTGGACCAGAAGCTTGATGATGCTGACCCCCACTTAGCTTATCAACAACCAAATAGAAGAATGTCCATGAGTTGAACACACCTTCTTTGAACCATGATGATAAAACTCCTCACTACCCTCTTCTGGTGCGGACACATAGTTTTGAGGGCATAAGCCCCGTGTGGCCCCCTTTGCCTGACAAAGCAATAAAGCTATTCTTTTCTACTTCACCCAAAAGTCTGTTTCCAAGGTTTAATTTGGTGTCGGGGTACAGAGACCAGACTTGGCTTCAAGACCTCCATGTGCATGATTCAAATATGTTTATTTTTCTCCCATTCATGTGTCTTGCATCAATTTTATTATCAGTCCAGCCACAAACACCCATGTTTTCAAATGAAGAAACTAAATACTCAAAGAGGAGAAGAAACTTTCCTGAAGTCACACCCTGAGTGAAAGAGTTAGGACCCATAGCTTTTATTTCTTATTCAACAAGATCTTTCTTCCAGAAACTGACAAGTCAGATAAATGGGGAATCATCGCTAACCTGGCTTCCAAATGCTTTCTCTTCTGATCCATCCCCAGATGTTGAGGGTGGTTGGGTAAGCTTGGAGTTGCATTGTCAGGTATTTAGGCTATGAAATACCCTATGTCCCTCTGCCCCTGCTTCCCTGCAAAGTCATCAATTAGCTAAACACAACCTAAGCGTAAAAAAGCACTTTAAAACATAAGACAGGGCATAGGATGAGACAGAAACCTCTTTTTATCATTTCATAGTGAACTTGTTATCACCCATCACTCTACAGTCTTTGTGAAAGAATTATGATGAATAGAACTCTTTTTCCCTAATCTCCAGAGAAAGCTTACCTCTAGAAAATGTGGTTTCAGATATACAGTATGACACAGGTATCTAGCACTCAGCTGAAGAAATAAAATGCTACAAATGCAACTGAAGTCCCTAGGGAACCCTTCCACCTACTGTTTGTTTACCTCGCCCCCTCACTTCCCCCTCCCCCACGGCCAGGTGCCAACTCTTATCCTGTATTTGGGGTTGCCATTCATATGTATATAATTATGCTTTCAATACACACATAAATCTTCATGTAGGTTTATATATAACTATTTTATGATTTAATAGAAAGTACATCATATTGTCCATGCCTACCCAGAATTTTACCTTCTTCCCTCACTATTGTGTGTGATATTGTATTAATAACAGGAAAGAACAAAATCTGACTCTGTGTTGGATCGTTTCTTTTCTTTTAACCTTTACTTTCCACTGCTTTTGTTACTATGATCACTAAAAGGATGCTGTCTATAGCTATAAGCATACATAATGGCCTGTCTCCTGCAAAACTGCCCCCTACCTGAATGTTAAAGTGCCTTTACTCAGCTCACAGGGAGACACCGCGACCATGTCCACCTGTAAATGGCTGCAGAAGAAAAAGAAATTAACAAACTCTCTCCCCGATGTTGGCCAGACCAGGAGATATTTTACAAGACTTATCGCCCCTTTACTTTACTTCCCCACCTCCTCCCCCATCTGTTTAATAAAAGAAACTAGCATCCAGACCCCCATAAGATGGTATTCTAGGACTCTAGTCCACTATCTTCTCAGACGCCCAGCTTTCCGAAATAAGTCACTATTCCTTGCCTCAACACCTCATCTCCAGATTATTGGTCTGTTGTGTGGTAAGCAGACCAAGCTTGGACTCAGTAACACTGCTGACTCCACCGCAGTGCACTTAGTTTCTCTGCTGTGGAATACACGCTGAATTCGCATTTGAAATTTATGTGTTACTTTTTTTATGCATTACTTTTTGACAAACGTACCCTTGTTTCTCATGTTTTTCTATTAAAAGCGATGCTGTTTCAAACAGTCTTGTATTTACCCTAGTTTAGATGAACAAGAGCTTCCTCTGGAATAGATCATTAAAAAACAAAAAAAGAACTACTGGGTCATTTTAGATCATGCATCTTCAAATTAACTCTATGTGGCCAAATCACTTTTCAAAATAGTTCTAACATTTGACCCTCTCACTGGCAGAACCTTGGAATTCTCATTGCTTCATTTTATTTTCAACAGTTGGTCTTGTCACACTTTTTCATTTTGTCAATCTGACAGGTCAGTGTGAAACTGTACCCTGATGTGGTTTTAATTTTCCATTTCCATGACTTTATTTCACTTTATTTCTTTGTGAAATTGAGCATCTTTTCTATGGCCATTGACGGGATGATGCAGGTTTCCTCTCTTAGGAATCACATGTCTCATGTTAGGGTTTAGTCGCTAAGTCGTGTCCAACTCTTGCAACCCCATGGAATATAGCCTGCCAGGCTCCTCTGTCCATGGAATTCTCCAGGCAGGAATGCTGGAATGGCTAGCCATTTCTTCTCCAGGGGATCTTTCCGAGCCAGAGATCGAACCTGGGTCTCCTGCATTGCAGGTAGATTCTTTACCAACTGAACTACAAGGGAAGTCTCTCCTGTTCACAGACTTTTTCCATTTTATTTTGAGTATTCTTCATAATAGAGCAGCTGCTAATGACTTTCACACCTTGCACACTTAATAAATAAGTTACTACATGTTTGAGCTTGAATACTGGCTGACTCATAGGTAAACATGGAAATCAGAAGTAAGGACATATAAAGCCCCAAGGCACCCAAAAATCACTTTATTTTCTTCCCTATCTTCAGCCCAGCATCCCTACACATATATCAGCCACTGCTCATGGTGTTCCTTATCTATTCCATAACCCCAGGCAATGAAAGAGCTTTTGCTTGGTCACCCTATTCCTTTCTAGATATGCTGGTATACTTCTGATCATTTTGGGTTTTGTGGGGGTTTTAAGATTTTTTTTTAAAGGAAGCTTTACACTGCTAAAGATAGCAGAAAACCAGTATCAGTGGCCACCAACAGAAGGTGTCTTCAGAAATAAACACGATGGAAAGAAAAAGCTGTTATGAGAAACCAGCCTTGGTGGCATTCCTTGGCTATTCTTATGTTTGTTTTGTTTTTTGTCTTTTAATTGTTATTTCATACTGGATATAGCTGATTGACAATGTTGTGTTAGTTTCCGGCGTACAGCAAAGTGATTCAGTTACACATGTATCTACCCACCTTCTTGCCTGGAGAATCCCATGGACAGAGGAGCTGGGGGCTATAATCCATGGGGTCGCACAGAGTTGGACATGACTGAAGTGACTTAGCACATTCTTTTTCAAATTTCTTTCCCATTTGGGTTATTACATACAGACAATTGAGCAAAGTTCTCTGTGCTATACTGTAGGTTCTCCTTCGTTATCTATTTTAAACATAGTACTGTGGACATGTCAATCCCAACCTTCCCATTCTATCACTTCCCCACCCCCAACCCTGTAACCATAAATTTGTTCTTTAAGTTTGTGAGTCTGGCCTTGCTCCACAAACAAGTTCATCTTTTTTTTTTTTTCAGATTTTTCTTTTTTAGATTCCACATATAAGGAACATCATAGGATATTTGTCTCTCTCTGTCCAACCCACCCCATTCAGCATGGCACTCTCCAGTCACTGTATTCCTTTCTGGGTGTGCTGATATGCTCATGGTCATTTTGAATACTTAACCCTCTCTCCCAGCTAGGAGAGTCACGGTGATGCCGAAAGTGAAAAAAGTGAAAGTGAAGTCGCTCAGTCGTATCCGACCCTTTGTGACCCCGTGGACGGCTCTGCCGAAAGCAAGGACTTAATCACTTTGATTCAAAGATAATTCCCTGAGTTATCTGAATTTATTCTCTTCCTTCATGACTGAGCCTCATTAATGCTTTAAGGGAGGAGGACAGTGCACACCCGTGGTTCCCAATTTATTTTCAATCATGGTTCATTTAGACAAAACAAAAGATCCATTTCTTAGGCTGTTTCCCCATCATTTTCTATTCCCTAATGGGGGAAGGAGGTGGATTTAACCAGTACAAATAACCACAATTTTGGGAAACACACATACTTTATGTATTTAATGTAATAATATTATCTATATAACATATAAATGTGTTTAATATAAATATACTATGTACTTAAGATAACATAATATAAATTTCCCCAAATTGGACTTCTTTATTTATATATATTGCACTTAAATTTATATACATACTTTAAGCAAACAGTTATATTTAAACCACAACATGTCTTTAAGTGCAGCTAATGGGAAGTTCCAAGTTGTTAAAGAAATAGTTTCTCCAGCATCACAATGACTGAAGCTAAACAAACAACCCCTAACAAATTAAGTGGATAATGTTGAGGGTAAACTGAACAGTCATTCATAATTGAGAAGCAAGAGCAGCAATGACCGAGAACTGCAAACAAGTCAGGACATCCTCTTCCAGCTCTCCTCTGGCCACTCATGCCCACAGTGGGGACTCTGCAATATCACAGAGGTGATGGGGCTGCAGCCTTCATAGGAGAATAACAAGGTCTTCAGCAAACTGCAGTAAAATATTGATTCTAGTCTTTGAATTCCAAACTTCTGTAACTTTGATAACTCACTTAGTAGACTCCTCGGAGTAAGCTTTAGTCACATGTAAAAGTGGAATCTATGGCCTCACAAATCATTAAAAGAATCAAAGGAAGGATGTGTACCTTTAGATCAGTCAGCCTGTGAGAGGGCTCTGATAATCTCTACCCAGTGATTTGAAACCCAGTTTAGAAAACACCAGGGTAACACATTCTTTGAATCAAGGTAGCTCATGGTAATCCTTTCTTGGTTCTCTCAATGAAGAAGAGGATCATTTATTTTCTAATAAAGTTCAGCAGGAGATTATGGGGCTACCATAGAACTACTTGAGAACTTTTGATGTAGAACACTCATTCATTCATTCACCCACTTATTGATTCATTCAACAATAGACTGTTGTCATTTGAGCATTGCTGGTAAGCAGCAAAATAGCCCCCAAAGATATTCATGTCCTGCTCCCAGGATTCTGAGAGAATGTTATGCTATTAGGCAAGAGGGATTAAGGTTGGATTTCTCTGGTGGTCCAGTGGTTAAGAATCCACCTGCCAATGTAGGAGACATGGATTTGATCCCTGGTCCAGGGAGATTCCACATGCTTTGGGGCAACTAAGCCCATACACCATAACTACCAAAGCCCACGTGCTCAAGGGCCTATGGTCCACAACAAGACAAGTCACCACAATGAGAAGCTACACACTGCAACTAGTGGGTAGCCCCCACTCCCAATTAGAGAAAGCCCATGCACAGCAAAGGAGATCGGCACAGCCACTATATAAATAAAGAGGGATTAAAGTTGCAAATGAAGTTAGTTGTCAACCAGTTGACTTCATGTTGAGATGATACTGAATGATCTAGGCAGCCTGATATAATCATAAATGCAGAAGAGGGAGGCAGAAGGTCAGAGTCAGATAGAGATTTAAAAATGCTATGATGCTGGGTTTCAAGATGAAAAAAGGGGTTACAAATCAAGGAGCACTGATGGCCTTTTAGGAGCAAAAAACCACATTCTTCCCTAAAACAAAATTCTTCCTCTCAAAAAAACACAATACATCCCTGCCCACACCTGGAAGTTAGGCCAATGAGATCCATCCACTTCTGACATACAGAATTTAAAATATTATATTAGTTGTTTCAAGCCACCACATTCACAGTCATTTGTTACAGCAGCTACATGATCTAATACAAACATCACTGTTTGCCAGGCATGAACTAGGAGCTGGGTGCAGAGTAATGAGCCCAACAGGTCTGTTCACCTGTCTCTGTCCACCATCCCACTATCAGTCGACAGTCCAAGGCAGTCATTAAGAAAATATATCATAATATATATTTTAAATTGCCTTAAGTCTTTGAAAGAAGTCAACCTGATGTTAAGGAATAAAGTAAGTCGACACATTGTAAGTCAGAAGGTCAAGGAAGCTCCCCCAGACACAGTAAAGGCAAGCAGGTGAAGCTTGGCGGTCATGATAGTTCCCCAACCATCACAAAAAGAGAAACGGCCAGAATGGAGTTGGAGAGGGAGGCAGGGCCCAGAACATGCCAGGCCTGCTTGGTTTGGTTTCAGTCTAAATGCAGTGAAGCCACTGGAGAACTTAGCCTGATCGCCAGCTTTCAACTGAAAGTGGGATCCGGCTGCTTACCACTCAAAAGCCGTGAAAGAGTCAGGTTGGTGGAAAGGAAAGTTTGCTTTGTTTTTGGAGTCTGGTGATGGGAGTGGGGTGGCACTCCTGTCCAAAGGCCAACTCCGTCCCTCCATCCTCACCGGACAATCAGTGGGCAAGAGCTTTTATAGATGGAGGGAGGGGGCTCCATGCAGAAATAGCAGTAGCTCTGACAGTCATCCTAAAATTGGTCACACAGTGGGCTGCCCAGCATCTTGATTGTTTTTAGGTACAGTTAATCTTCACTTTCAGGGTCTGTGTGTTTCCATTTCTTGAGACCAATTCTTAGATTTGTTGCAGCTTATGTCATAGCTACAGCCTGGTCATCATGGAGTTAACTTCTCTCACCTGCTGGAACTTTCAGTATCTATAAGACAGTTCCCAGGATGTTGCTCAGAATATTATCTATTGCCCTTGAGAAGGAACTAAAGGTCCTTGACTTTGCTTACTGGTTAAATTACTATTATTCAGTCTTATTGGGCTATTTTCCTTTGTTTCCGCATTTTCTCACTTTTTTGATTAAACTTATTCTTTGGTTAAAGTTTTTCCACAGATAAAAGGCAGGCTGAGGACATGGATTGGGGGCCGGAGGGGAAGGAATAGAGGGTCTGCTCCGTTTTAAGCCTCTGGTGCCAAACAGGCAAACCAGTGCATTGTGAAAGATAGTTCTCCTTGGAAGAAGCCTCAAGTTATCTTGCAGTTTGTTCTATTTTGCTACTTTTACTTTAAAACTAACTGATCAAGGGAGAAAACTGAGAGTAGGTAATCTTGGATAAGACTAATCCATATCAGAAAAAGCCAGCAGTCACTTTGGGACTGGAACTGAGCCACCCACCAGGATAAACGGTGCCTCCAACTGCAACCAGCTGTGTTTCTCCATATTTGTCTCCAGATCAGGGTTTCTCAGCTCTTATTTTTTCATTATTGCTCCCTAGGGAGACCTTTTTAAAATAAGCTTTGCAAAATTTTAGAACCATTTTAGAAAAATGGCTAAGAAAGTACAGAATGTTCTCATCTACCCCAAATCCAGTTTCTCCTAGTTTATAGCATCTTCTATTCCTACAGTACATTTGTTACAAATAATGAACCAATATTGGTACTTGAATAACTAAATTCAAGAAGGTATTCAATTTTCCTTCGTTTTTAAACTAGTGTTTTCTAGCCCCCCCATTCCAGGATTCCATCTGGGGTTATCCTGTGACATTTACTCATCAAATCTCCTTGGGCTTTTCTTGGCTGTGACTGGTATTCAGACTTTCCCTCTTTCTGATGACCTTGACAGTTTCCAGAGGTACTCACCAAGTATTTTGTAGAATGTCTCTTAAATGAAACTAAATGTTTTTTTCTCCTGATGAGACTGGGGCGAAGTATCTTTCGAGAAAGGCCATACATGTAAACCTGCATTTCTCTTATATTACATCAAAGGTACATCCCCAGCTGTGGCCTTTGGGACCTTTTTCCAGGGGCCTCCTGTGTCTCTGGGCTGTTCCCATCTGTGTGTGTGTCTGTCAGCACTTCCTTTCTTTCTGCCACTACAAGGTGCTCCAGGTCTGATACTATGTATAAAATAGAGAACTAATGAGAATATACAGAATAGCACAGGAAACTCTACTCAGGGCTCTGTGGTGATCTGAATAGGAAGGAAGACCAAAAGGGAGGGGATATAACAATATGTATATGTATAGCTGATTCATTTTGCTGTACAGAAACTAACCCAACACCGTAAAGCAACTATAATCCAATAAAAATTATTAAAAAAATTTTTTTTAAAAAGCAAGATGCTCCAGGTCTAAGAAGCTTTGTCACACTTACATTTCCTAATCACTTTTTTCCCACAAAATTTCAAGCCCACAGATGTCCTGTACATCTGTTAAGTACTATGAATATATCTGTATTTTCTACATAATAAGGGTAAGATTCTTTTTGTCCCCACCCCCCACCCTACCAAAGTAACAATTATATGCCCTTGGAGTTCAATCCAACTGCACTGAAAATGCATGATCTATACCTATATTTACACTTTTTAAAAAGCTATCACAATAGTGGTGCCAGGTCACCATATATAGTTTCCAGCCTGCTCCTTGCAGAGGAGACAATTGGATAAACCCTTGACTCTTATCTAATTTAGAATTACTCCTTTTTTTTTTTTTAAGGGCTGCTCCAAGACTCAGTATTTGACACCTGACAGACAGGGAAATGTATGTATTTTCAAGAAATAAAAAGGGTACCACTGAAATGGAGGGGGAGACTCTAAAAACCAAAGAGACAAACCAACCAAAGCCTCTGATCTCAAACACTTTCTTTCCATTTCTGTCTCCTCTAATTTCCTGTATTCCACCCCGACTCTTCTTTCAGTGCTGGATGACTCTGAGTTTTCAAACTTCACATAAGGACACCAAGAGCTGACTTCACAAGCCTTGAGCAGCCGTATTCATCACCCCAGCGTGGTCGCAAAGCCCTTCATTTGTTCTGTAATCTGGCTAGAGCGGCAAATGAGCTGCTGACAGCTGAACCGGAAAACAGCATCATCTTAAAACAGCCATTTCTGGGATGGGGCTGCATTTGGTCTCTCTTTGGATAATGCAATATTATGAAAAGAATGCGAACACATAAAAGCAAGTGTGATGACTTTCTGTGTGCTAAACCGTCTGGATAAAGGCAAAACAGTAGCCACGGAGATACAATTTTAAGTCAGCAAACTTCTCATTCAATTTCTCTAGCCTTCAGACAGGCTCCCATGAACCCAGGCTATTCCAATGCCAAGAGAGACCAGCTCCCCCTCCCCCAAGAGCTGGCCCTGACTGCTTAGGTAACAACGGGACAGAGCTGACCCCACCTTTCCATCATCAGTAGGGAAGTAAAGTCTCTAAGCAGCCCTTTTTAATCACCCCTCAAATATATTTTTGCAATTAAAATAAATTCTGAAGGTCATCATTTCAGAAGGCAGCCTCCGCTTGGAACAGCAAGGCCTTGAGGTCTATAAAACTGCATGGGTAAGTTAAAGGCAATGAATGCAATGGGCCATTTGCCTTTCTCTCATTTTCAAAGCACTTGGCATCTGGTCATGGGTGCTGGAGGTCTGCAAGGAAACAGCTGTGGTTAAAGGAAGGAAAACTTGAAACTGAGACGCTGAGAGGTGAACATGAGTCGGTGCTAAGAGACAATTTCCTGAGCTTGCAGACAAATCACATGGGCTGCTGAAAACAAGGCTTAGTACCTGGCATTTTCCTTTGCATGTTCAACTATTTATTCGTTTTTGGTTGTGCTGTGGCATTCTCTGGCCAGAGTTTGAACCCATGCCCCCTACACTGGAAGTGCAGCATCCTAACTATTGGACCACCAGGGAAGTTCCCTGTATTTGACTATTAATTCAGAACATCAAGAGGGCATCACCAACTGGACTGGGTCCAGAGCTGGGTTGTAAGTGTGAACCAACCAACCAATTCAACCTGCCTTTAAGCAACTTGGGACAAAGAACCAACGAACTCAAGTGATACACATAAATAATACAATTTCAGATAATGATATGTGTTCGAGAGAACTGCCATGGAAAGCATATTTCAGGAGGCGAAATTTGGAATGAGACTGGTTCCTGCAAAAAGCACAAACTATGCAAAGATGATAGGGAAGGAACAAGCTTTCTAGGCAAAGGAACCCACCAGAACCCAATAACGCCTGGTGATGACAGTAACCACTAGTATGAGCAATTTAGATAAACAGTTGCAAATAACTTAGATATTAACTCAGAAGGGTTTTAGAAGGTCTTCTTTCATCTCTCCCACAAACCTTCAACAAACCTCCTTCATCTAATGGGGGAATTCAATCTTTGTCTTTACTCAACTACTCATGGTTTTCTCTCTTCCCTTAAATTCATTCTATGGTTTCAAGGTTCTCATCCTAGAAATGTCAGCCCCCAAAATCAGCATTTCAGACTATCGGGGAAAACAGTAGCAAACATCACATGGTTGAACTAAAAATGGCTCCAAATTCTTTGCTACACCTTCCATTGGAAGGTGATGTCTGATTCCCTTGATCTGAAACCTGGACTGGCTTCTGTGAATTGCTTGATGGACAGGATGGCTTCTGAAGCTAGGTTCTAAAAAAGACTGAGGGATCTCCCTAGTAATCCATGACTAAGACTCTGAGTTCCCAAGGCAGGGAGCCTGGATATGATTGCTGGTCAGGGAACTAGATCCCACATCATGCAACTAAGAGTTCAAATGCCACAACTAAAGATTCCACATGCTGCAACGACTGAATATCCTGCATGCCACAATGAAGACCTCGTGGCTCAGATGGTAAAGAATCTGCCTGCAATGCAGGAGACATGGGTTCGATCCTTGGGTTGGGAAGATTCCCTGGAGAATGGAATGGCTACCCACTCCAGCATTCTTGCCTGGGAAATCCCAGGGACAGAGGAGCCTGGTGAGCTACAGTCCATGGCGTCACAAAGAGTCAGACACGACAGAGAGACACACAAGACCCAGGTGCAGCCAAAATAATTAGTTAATTTTTTTTTTTTTTTAAGACTGAAGCTTTGGCTTAGTTCCTTGAAACATACAACTTTGGAAGCCAACTTCTAGGTAAGCTGTGTGCTATTCTAAGCCCACCAAGCTGTGTGAAGATTGGGGATGAAGGATGCAAGTTCATACGTAAAGAGGTGAAAGGCACCACGGTTCAGGTATATGGGTTTAGGAGCCGCCTTGACAGTGGGTGCCGCCCCATCAGCTATCCCACTGATGCCATTTGGAGCTGAGCTGAGCCCTTCCTGAGCTTCTGACACAAAGACTGTCAACAAATGCCAAAAAATTTAGTGCTGGTTTAGGTCACTAAGTTGGGGGTGGTTGCTTACACAGTAATAGAGATTCAGAATACATGTGCTTTTTTCTGTTTTTTTTTTTTGGTCAAGAATCCAAACATCATCAGGTTGACTGCTATACTGGGAAAGTGTTAAGTCACTCAGTTGTGTGCAACTCTTTGCAACCGATGGACTACAGCCCACCCGGCTCCTCCGTCCATGGGATTTCCCAGTCAAGAATACTGGAGTGGGTTGCCATTCCCTTCTCCAGGGGATCTTCCCAACCCAGGGATGGGAATCTGGGTTTCTGGCATTGCAGGCGGATTCTTTACCATCTGAGCCGCCAGGGAAGATTCCCTCACAAAAGGAAACTTCCTGTTTGCCATGGGGGCGGAAAATAGGTCATTTTCTTATATTCCAGCTACTTAGAAATTTCCAAAAACTAACGTGTTTACTCATGTCCCTCGCTCTAATAAACTATAAAGGAGCAGTCAGCTTGAAAAGTTATTTTGTGATGTGAGAACAACTTGATTTTCTCCTAATAATGGGTAAAATAACAGGTGAGTTAAAAAAAGCAAAAACAAAAACCCTGTTGTTCTTCTCTGTTTTGTACAATTAACCTTTAGAACAGAGAATGCCTTTTTTGCAGATTATTATAAATAGCTTTAACAATATTATAATTTTATGACAGAGTGGAGTAGATTTTAATTATGACTATTTTCTTATGAAATGCAGTAGAGCTCTTTTAAAAAAAAATAGCTATTTCAGAGAATGGTTCAGCTGGAGTTATTGAATGGTATTCTCTAAATCTTCAAATAGCTCTAATTTCCAGCTAATCAACAAAAGTGTTCCTGTCCTTTTAAGTGAAGACTAAGGAATTTTATTTGGAAATGCCTGTGAATTAAGAACAAAGTGGATGGGATTACCAGGAGCATTAAGCAGATGACCCAGAAAGAATGTTATCTGAGTCGTCAGGAGAATTATCGCTGGGACGTGATTCAGAGTCGCTATCTCCATTCCCAGAAAAAGAGGAGTTATGCTTTACTGGAAGGGTGAGAGTAACGGGTGGTGGAGGTGGATGGAGGCTAGTGGATGGGATAAAATACATACCATAAAAAAAGAGATATGCCCCCAATTCCTTGAGGTGATATAGCAACATTATATGGATATATGAAGAAGTGACAAATAGATGAGAAAGGCGATTCATTCTGGCCCCAAAGGCTCTGAGACCTCCTGGAGGTCTTGCGTCTAAGTTGTAAATACAGATCCAGGGAAAGTTATATTTTGCTTTCTTTTCACCTCTGAACAGGGCTCTTCTGCTTCTTTTGCTTGCATCTCCTATTCATAATAATCCAGACAGTGGTCTGGTTGAATTGGCTTGTGGCCATCCAGTATGGAGAACCACGTTGGGTGGATGGTTATGGCCAGTGTTGTACTGTATACAATTTTGACATAAGTTTGCTTCATGTTGGCTTCTGTATTGACCCCAGACTTTGAGCCGATCAAGAGGGTAAGAATGAAAGACTCCCGATAAAGTGCAGCCTTGTGCTTTTATTAACGAGAGAGCTTTCTAGGACTTCCCTGGTGGCACAGTGGATGAGAATCCACCGCCAATGCAAGGGACATGGGAATGATCCCTGGTCCAGGAAGATCCTACATGCCATGGAGCAACTAAGCCCATGTACTGCAACTACCGAAGCCCACGTGCTCTAAAGCCTGTGCTCTGCAACAAAAAGCCACCTCAATGAGGAGCCCGAGCACTTCAAGGAAGGGCAGCCCCTGTTCACTGCAACTAGAGAAAGCATGCATAAAGTAACGAATAGCCAGTACAATCAAAAAAAAGAAAAAATTCATTCATTCATTTTAAAATAAAAGGAGAGAAATCACAGAAAATATGCTTTAAAAAACGAGGGCTGTCCAGTACAGAGCAAGGAGCAGCTCAAGCCTAGGGGGTACAAGACCTACTCACACACTTTGGACCAAAATGTAGCACCTTGGTACCCCTTGCATGTGGCGCTGAGGATGCACCATGTACTGGCAGGAGATACACCCATGGATTTGTCAAGTGAGCCTCCAAAACAGACAGTTTCTACCTTAACTTCTCAAGTCGACATCTTCTTGACACAATTTGGCTAGAACATCACTATCGCCACCTGTGACTGAGGAAGAAGGGACTGGGGGGCCAGAACCCACTACCACCAACATCTCTCTCTGGACTAAGAATGACACCGGCCCCCATCAGTAAACAAGCCGCCAGCCACTGCAGCTGCCCCGCCCTCAACTGCACACCCTGTGAGGATTCAGAAGGGAGAAAAACAGGATTTCAGCCCTAGATTGTTCTGATGCATAATGAAACTGAAGGAATGATTTCAATGAGCCCTGACTCTTGCATTTTCCCATCCATAGAAAAGTGCTAAATTCTTTAATTCGTGTTGTCTGGCTTTCTTTAATTAATAGTACTCTAGATATTCTGACTACCTGGATTTTGTTGCAAAAACCCTTATATATCCTCTCCTCTGCTACCGCTTTGGAACAACCCCTCAGAGCTCTCTGAGAGGCTGTCTCCTGGGAGTGAATCCTGAGAAAGTCCACCTAATTTAATTCTAAACTTTTAGGCAGTGCTTTTCTTTTTCCAGTCGACATCCCCTACAATGTTGATATTTTCCACAGCTCTATTTATTTCCCGAAACTCACTGGACCATTCAAACACCACTGCTAAAATACAAACCATAGTCTAGCAAGGTGAGAAAGCAGTACCTAAAAAGAAAAGAAGGGACTTCCCTGGCAGTCTAGTGGTTAAGACTTCTCCTTCCAACGTAGGGGGTATGGGTCCAATCCCTGGTTAGGGAGCTAAGATTTCATATGCCTTAGAGCCAAAAAAAAAAACACAAAACATAAAACAGAAGCAATGCTGCAACAAATTCAAGAAAGACTTTTAAAAACGACTCACATCAAAAAATCTTGAAAGACAGAAAAGTTTGTGGGAGAAGTGGTTGGCATGTCTGGGTTAAAGAAAATCTCCCACCAATGACCAAGTGCATACAATGTCTCTTAACTTGCAGCTGATGTTTGAAAGCCAGAGACAGGGGCACAACTGAGTGGCTATCCCAAGGCCACTTACATTTTCAAGGAAATGAAACTTTACTTCTGCTCTTCAGGGGCTTCTGGAGTTGACAAAAAGAAACAATCGCACTGAAAAGCTAACTTTCACAGACTAAAAAACATTTCAAAAACGGAGGAGAAGGTGGAAAGGTTATTCAGTGCTCTGAAAATACAGTGTTCTGATGATGAGCTAAGCAACTAGTCCCTGCAGCCCCATTAGCCAGGAAAGCGGTTCTCCAGTCTATACCTCCATAAAGGCCAAACTAGTCCACCAACATCCCCATGACTGAAGGCTGATTCGATGAATCTGATCATTCATCTCAGACTGTAGGTGAAAGCAGGGTTGCATTTGCCTTTAAAACATTCTCTCCAGCTGTGTCTTTCTGTTCTCACTTTTGTTACCTCCTAACATTGCAGTACTGCTAAATGAGCAAAGAATGAAAGCACATGACTACTTGCATATCTATGGGTATACACACATGTGGTTAGTTGACCAGTGAACAAAACATGTCACTATGCTTTGGCCAAAATATATGCTCCCCTATGAATCACACCCTTCTTGTCATCCAGGTTAAGGAGAAAGAGAAATACAACATCAATGCAGCAAAGATAGAGCTGGCATTGTCTCTTCTCTGCTTCATGAGTATGCCCCCATTGAACTGCTCAGATAATACATTTAATTAGTGAATTTATTTATTTTATTTTTGGCTGCGCTGGGTCTTCCTTGCTGCGCATGGGGTGTCTCAAGTTGCAGCACGTGGGGGCTACTCTCTAGTTGTGGTGCAGTCTTCTCAACCCAGGGGGTTCTCTTGTTGTGGAGCATGGGCTCTAAAGCGCTGGCTCAGTAGTTGTGGCACATGGGTGTAGTTGCCTGATGGCATGTGGAATCTTCCTGGACTAGAGATCAAATCTGTGTCCCCTTCATTGACAGGAGGATTGTTAACCACTGGAACACCTGGGAAGTCCCAGATAAAATAATCTGACTGAGTCCACAAATGAGTATCAGGCTAGGTATGTCCTGTGGAATATTCAAGTTATATAAAAAGTCTATGATATCTTCATAGACAATAAACTGGAAAAGTAAATACAATTAACATTTGAGCAACAGAAGGAAACAAGCTCTCGCATGTGATGCACATCAGAAATGTAGTGAAAGTGCAGGTGAGGGAATATTCTCAGGTGAGAGCCAGTGGATTACCCATTCCGATAGAGCACAGGCTGAGAATCTTGAGATCAAACACCATCCATGAGCTGGATGAAAGTTTGAGCTTTCTCCTTGTGCTACCCAGGCCATACATCTCACAAAGAAGATAAGGATAGGTCTAAATTTTGCCTTAAACTCAGAGGTCTCTTTAGAGTGAACACAGTTCCAACGCATCTTCAATTTGTATGTGAGTTGTTTCCACCCTGTGGAATTGGCTGGCTCATCCATTTGTGGATGGTCTCTTACCTGGTCTGTCTCTGCTCCCTGAACTAGTCACAAGGAGTAGCTGCATTCAAGCATAGCTGTCTTGTAATTCAATAAAAATAATACTTTATGCAAATGGAACACACCATCTTGGCTCTTTCTGCCCAAAACTCAAATCAACTGACCTTGTAAGACTGGCAGAAATACAAATCATTAGGGACTTCTTGGTGGTCCAGTGATTAAGAATATGCCTGTCAATGCAGGGGACATGGGTTCCACCCATCCCTGATACGGGAACTAGGATCCCACCTGCCACTGGGCAACTAAGCCTATGTCCACAACAACTGAGCCCGTGAGCAGTAACGAAGACCCAGCACAGCCAACAATAAATAAGTAAAATGACTAAAAAATATGAATCATGAACAGTTAGGGCTGCACTGGGCTACATACAGGTCACAGATTTAATCATAGCAGTTCAAAAAAAACAAAGAAGGGGGAGATCATTTTCCCATGTAAAAGAAATGCAGATGAGAGGCAAGGCTCAAGCTGTGAACTGAAGTGGTTATCAAGGACCCAGGCTCCTTCTAGCTTCCTGCTACATGTCTAAGTCATGGCACTCAGTCTCATAGTCTCAAGTTTTATTCTCTACACCCATCCTATGATGCTGTGCCAGTAAGGAAGAAGGGTGAAAGGCAGATGGTGTATCCTCTGCCATCTTGGACTAATCAGGAAGTAAAGACTTTAGCAGGACACTCTGCTCCCTTGAATTAAATCAGAATTTTATTAGCAAGGAATAAGGGGTAAATAAATGTTGGCTAGGCAACTAGCGGCTCTGCATGGCAGACTGACCATGAATTAATTCTAAATAATTGATAGCAAGTCAAGATACAGTCCATCTGTGACTATGTAAGTAAAGGAACAAAATCTCTGGCGATGGATATAGTCCCTCCCTCCTCCCCCAAATATTTATATTTGGATTATGAGATTCCCTTGGGGGAAACTCTCCTCCATGCAATTATGTTGTATCCTTTACTTTCTGTTCTCATAGGCGCAGATCATACAGAACTTTTGACAATTATTCTCAGATGAGAGAAAATCACTATTTGGGGGCCTTTTTCAAAAGCTAGCCTATAGTATTTGTCTTTCTCTGTCTGACTTTTCTCATTCAGCATAATGCCCTCTAAGTCCATCCATGTTGCTGCAAATGGCAAAATTTCATTCTCTTTTTATGGCTGAGTAGTAGCCATAAAAAGATAAATACTCTATGATATCACTTCTGAATGGAATCTGAAAAAATACAACAAACCAGTGAATATAACAAAAGAGAAACGGGCTCACAGATATAGAGAACAAACTAGTGGTTACCAGTGGGGAGCAGGCAGAGGGGAGGAGCAAGACAGAGGTAGGGGATTAAGAGGTAGAAACTACTAGATAAAAAATAAATAAGCTATAAGCATACATTGTACAGCACATGGGACAGGGCCAAATAATTTTTTAAATTAGTCTATATATTCAAGAGAAAGGATGACAAATGTAATGTTTACACATCTCCTTCATGGAGACTTTTGTGATTGGAAATTAACTATTGCTTGCTTTCTAAAATTTCTATTAATGATAAAAAGAATTATAGTGAGAAATTTGCCCTGAGACTTTTAATGGAGGTAAGAAAACTGGGATTAGATGCCATTGAGGACTCATTAGAGGAATCTACAAAAAATCAATACAAAATCTGGGACCACAGCCCTCCTGGAAGGGTGGTGGACCTCTCTGCACATCCATGGCTCAGGCCAACAGTCCAGGGACCTTAGGGCAATAAAAGGATTCCGCCTCTAAATGCTGCGCGAATAGCAACTAGCTCTAACTCGGAGCCAGATTTGTGAGGCAATAAGAGAATGTCTGTATGCAGGTCAGGAAGCAACAGTTAGAACTGGACATGGAACAACAGACTGGTTCCAAATAGGAAAAGGAGTTTGTCAAGGCTGAATACTGTCACCCTGCTTATTTAATTTATATGCAGAGTACATCGTGAGAAATGCTGAACTGGATGAAGCACAAGCTGGAATCAAGGTTGCTGGGAGAAATATCAATAACCTCAGACATGCAGATGACACCACCCTTATGGCAGAAAGTGAAGAACTAAAGAGCCTCTTGATGAAAGTGGAAGAGGAGAGTGAAAATGCTGGCCTAAAGATCAACATTCAGAAAACTAAGATCATGGCATCTGGTCCCATAACTTCATGGCAAATAGATGGGGAAACAGTGGAAACAGTGGCAGACTTTATTATTTTTTTTTGGCGGGGGGTGGGGGGGGGCTCCAAAATAACTGCAGAGTGTGACTGCAGCCAGGAAATTAAAAGATGCTCACTCCTTGGAAGAAAAGTTATGACCAACCTGCTGCTGCTGCTGCTGCTAAGTCGCTTCAGTCATGTCCGACTCTGTGCGACCCATAGATGCCAGCCCACCAGGCTCCCCCATCTCTGGGATTCTGCAGGCAAGAACACTGGAGTGGGTTGCCATTTCCTTCTCCAATGCATGAAAGTGAAAAGTGAAAGTGAAGTTGCTCAGTCGTGTCCGACTCTTAGCCAACCCACGGACTGCAGTCTACCAGGCTCCTCTGTCCATGGGATTCTCCAGGCAAGAGTACTGGAGTGGGTTGCCATTGCCTTCTCCATGACCAACCTAGATAGCATATTACAAAGCAGAGACATTACTTTGCCAACAAAGGTCCATCTAGTCAAGGCTATGGCTTTTCCAGTAGCCATGGATGGATGAGAGCGTTGGACTATAAAGAAAGCTGAGCACTGAAGAATTGATGCTTTTGAATTATGGTGTTGGAGAAGACTCTTGAGAGTCCCTTGGACTGCAAGGAGATCCAATCAGTCCATCCTAGAGGAAACCAGTCCTGAATATTCATTGGAAGGACTGATGTTGAAGCTGAAACTCCAATACTTCAGCCACCTGATACAAAGAGCTGACTCATTCGAAAAGACCCTGTTGCTGGGAAAGATTGAAAGTGGGAGGAGAAGGGGACGACAGAGGATGAGATGGTTGGATGGCACCACCACCGACTCAATGGACATGAATTTGAGTAAACTCCAGGAGTTGGTGATGGATAGGGAGGCCTGGTGTGCTACAGTCCATGGGGTTGCAAAGAGTCAGACACAATGAGCAACTAAACTGAACTGAAGATAATGTCCTAATCAAACAACTGAGGGACTTCCCTGGTGGAATTCAGGGGAAGTGCGTTCGATCCCTGGTCGGGGAACTAAGAGCTCACATTCCGTGCAGGGCAACAAAGTCCACACACTGCCACTGCTGAGCCAACATACCTCAAGTACAGAGAAGCCTGTGCCACAACTATACACATCTACGTGCTGCAACAAGATTCTGTATCCACAGTGAAGATCTGACACAGCCAAATTAGTTAACTTAAAAAGGCATACTTTAATGGTTGGATTTTAAAAAAAAATAAAAAGGAACTCTGTGCACTGCTTTCTGTCTCTTGGTGTTACACAGTTAAAAAAAAAATCTCAAAAAATGAGGCTTGTACAGAGAAGCTGGGAATCCTCAATTTTGATCAGTCCTGAAACACTCTGGCATAAAACTACGGACATAAAATCATTCAACCCACAAACACGACAAAAACAATGTCAACAGCATTAACAAGAACAATTAACATGTACAGAGTACTTACTATGTACCCAGCACCATTCTAAGTGATTCGGATGCTTTTATCACTATGAGGGGCGGACACTCCAACTACCCCTATTTTGCAGTTGAGGAATCACACGTTGAGAGGACCCAGGCAGCCTGGACTCCTAACTATGACGTCACAGTTGCTTCTTTACACATAGAAGTAGTTACACGGAGTTAACACAGTTAATTTTCTCTGGATAGAGGTACAGTAGTGGAATTGCTGGATCCTATGGCAGCTCTACGGAGTTGGATCCTATGACCCAAACATAACCCAGGTATAAAACTAAGAACCAGAGGGATGTTTAAATGTACCAGCCTGGGGACAGGCTTGTGTCACCCATGGAAGACGCAGCCCTGAGAGTGAGGCAGGACTCAGTTTCAACCTGATCAATACGAGAGGAAGTCAGGAAACCAGGGCACATGCAAGTTCAAATAGGACAAAGGGCAGCAAAACACAGCAGTCATAGAAAATTAGAAGCAGAAAGCAGAGGAGCTCAGAAAGGGGCTTGTGTTATGTTTCTTTATTTGCTTTGACTTTTCTTTTATACTGGAGTAGAGTTGATTAACAACCTTATGTTAGTTTCAGGTGTAAAGCAAAGTGATTCAGTTACACATATACCTGTATCTGTTCTTTTTCAAGTTCTTTTCCCATTTAGGTTATTACAGAATATTGAGCAGAGTTCCTTGTGCTATGCAGTAGGTCCTTGATGGTTTTCTATTTTAAATGTAGCAGTATGTATATGTAAATTCCAAACTCGCTTTTAATATGCTATTTAAAATACTGACCTCTTTCAGACACAGAATAATTGAACACTTCATCATTTCTGAGGCATTTACAAATAGTTTCATAAGGGATTTTGGACTTTCTAAGATGTGGAGCTTCCCTGGTGGATCAGACGGTAAAGCGTCTGCCTGCAGTGCAGGAAACCTGGGTTTGATCCCTGGGTTGGAAAGACCCCCTGGAGAAGGAAATGGCAACTCATTCTAGTATCCTTGCCTGGAAAATTTCATGGACTGACGAGCTTGGAAGGACACAGTCCATGGGGTCGCAAAGAGTCGGACATGACTGAGCGACTTTACTTTCTTTCTTTCAACTAAGATGTGAGCTCTATGGGTAGAGATATTTATATTACCATTTTTCTACAAATCATTTATGTAGGAGCACATATAGGATCACCATTTCTGTACATATAACATAAGTTATTTTTTCGCACAGAGATAGGCAGACAGTAGATAGTCAAATACATTTTGATTTATTACCTAATAGTTCAGAACCTCAAGGCATTAATCTGTTTCAGTGTGTTTTGGAAAAAAATCGGCAAAATTCATGTTCGAAGCCTTTCTTCTGCATTTGACAACTATCCCAGTTGAACCTGGGAAATCTTGAGGAACCCTCAATCACTCTCTCTTCTAATATGAATTGCATTCTATTTTAATTTTCTTGAATCAACTTTACAAAGAAACAGAACTCATTTCTCTCTTAAGCACACTATTGCAACCATGGCTCAGAAGTCCTACCCATCATGCCACCAAAAATCTGAGCTGAGGTTTGAGCCAGAGGGAGCCAAAAGCTAGGGGAACATTGGGAAGATACACATGTTTACATTTGGCAGGAATCTGTGCAACATTTCTTCCCCATTTGGCAAAGCAAAAGAAAAAAAGTGGAATTTGGAAACTTTTGTTTTAAGATCTTAGAACTCTTTCTGATGTTTCCTTCTCACTGGAGTGACAAAGTACTAAACATTTGTTTGGCAAAAGAGAGAGGAAGCAAAGACAAGGTAAGCACTGAGATAAGGCATAAAACTATTGTTTCAGAATATTCCTAGCGAAGACAACAGAAGAGCAAACGTTGACGGCCAGAGGAAAGAAGCCACACGTGGAACACTTTTCATATTCAGGAATTTGTATAACTTCGGAGGGAAGACAGTAACTTAAAAGATCACTGGTGGATCATAGTTTGTGGACGAGAAGAGTTCCAGTCCCTGTCAAATCAAAAATGAGTTTCCACTAGGTTCAATATCCTGCAATAAACTGTAATGGAAAAGAATATACATATATATATAGATATATGTATATATATGTAAGTGAATCACTTTGCTCTACATCAGAAACTAAAATGACATTGTACGGCAATTATACTCCAATTAAAACACAAACACATTTTTAAAAAAATCACTGCTGGATATTGACTTGTGGAATAAATGTGCTCCAATCCCTGGTAAAATGGTTGCTTCCAACTGGTTTCCAATAAAAAATGAGTTACTACTACATTCAATATACCATAATAAATCATAATGGAAAATAATATTATATATACATATTAATATATTATGTATAATATATATGAAACTGAATCACCTTGTTGTCCACCAGAAACCAACACAACATTGTACATCAACTACACTTCAATTCTTTAAAAGTTTCCGTAAAAATGTACCCCAATAAATTAAGGTGAGTGCATTTTTAGATAAGAAGTAAATATGGCTGCTTTCAAATTGTGGTGCTAGAGAAGACTCTTGAGAGTCCCTTGGACTGCAAGGAGATCAAACCAGTCAATCCTAAAGGAAATCAACCCTGAATATTCATTGGATGGGCTGGTGCTGAAGCTGAAGCTCTAATACTTTGGCTACCTGATGTAAAGAACTGACTCATTGAAAAAGACCCTGATGCTGGGAAAGACTGAGGGCAGGAGAAGAGGGTGACAGAGGATGAGATGGTTGGATGGCACCGCTGAGTCAATGGACATGAGTGTGAGCAAACTCTGGCAGATAGAAAAGGACAGGGAAGCCTGGCGTGCTGCAGTTCCTAGGGTCGCAAAAAGTCAGACACGACTTAGCAACTGAAAAACAACAACAAATATGGCTAGGACTCTGGCCAGGGAAGGCTTTATCATCACTGTCAGAAATCAGAAGATCAGCTATTTAAGTTAGTTAAAGAACGTACAATATTGGTTTAGTACTAATGGGAATGCAAGAAAGTGAGAAAACAGAGCTGGCTTAAGGAATAAGGGAAGACCATATAGGATAGATAAGATTATGAGGCTGGAGCATTTAAACAATTTGGAGCAGGGCTGGGGAACCAGGCGTGATGCCAGGAGTGGCCAGGTGAGATCACAAGAGAGAAGGAGATTCCGAAGGAATCAGGACACAATTCTGAGTGGAGGTCCTGCCTTCAGTGTAGCGGAAGGAGCAAGGCCCCCTTAGATATTGAAACAAAGAGTTCATTTATAAATTTAGGAGACACTGTACCTCATCTCACCTGGAAGAAATGGGGCAGAAAAGCAAGGTAGCACTGAGTTTGATATCAGCTGTGGGTTTCTCAAAAATACTCTATCATATTGAGCATTTTCCTTGCTGTTCCTAGCATCTTGAGAACTTTCATCAGGGGAGAAATTGGATTCTGTCAACTTCGTTTTATGTGTAAGTTGATCATTTGTTTTACTTTTTCCTTTCATTATACTCATGTCATGTATTATACTGGTTGATTTACTTTTGGTTAACCACCCAAGTAAAATTAGAATAAATACTATTTTATTATGGCAGAAAAAAAAATAAAAGCAAAGTAGCAAAACAGCAGTGATGCATGGTTAATATTCCTCTAAATCACAATACTAAGAGTAGACAACAGAACAGTGGGGAATCCGACCACCGAAGATGAAGAGTTAAATATCAAAAGGAAGGTTAAGAAGTGCTTAATGTCACGATGTACTTCCCAACTCCAGGTTGCTGTAGTGACACAATTTCCACCTTATACGGTGATGTCGGATGTTAAAAAAAAAAAAAATTCCCACCTCATAGTAATGACATGATAATGGGAGAAAAATGCAAAAGAGGTAGACCGTGATTAATGGTAAAGTGCCATGTTATCTACCTTTGGGTGCCAATAATATAATTATAAGGGATGTAAGAGAGACAATCATGTACCAAACCATCATTATCGGAGTGCACAGCCAGGTCTTATGTTTTCATGGCCTATGAGTGATGTGAAACCACCTGACCAGTGGAATCTGACCAACAGCATCAGAGCGAAAGTGATGTGCGTTTCCAGGACTGTCAAAACTCCCTACGTGACCCTCCACACTTAATTTCTGCCCACTGGCTGGAAGTGAAGGACTTAATGCCCTATACGAAGGCAGAGGCTCAGAGAAGCATGGGTCCCCACATCCTCCATGGATGTCTCCTAGTGAACACTGGACTCTGTGAGCAAGAGGCACACATGTATTGTGAGAGGCATCTGAGATGTCGTGGTTGGCTTGTTATAGCATCTGGATACACCTATTCTAACACAAAGAGGAAGACTGGGATTTAGGTAAGCAAAGCTAACCAGAGACTGTATACCTGAGAAGAGACAAAAAGAAACCATCATTGGGACTTCTCTGGTGGTCCAGTGGCTAAGACTCCGAGCTCCCAATGCAGGAGGCCCAGGTTCAATCCTTGGTCACGGATCTAGATTTGGAATGCCCCAACTAAGACTTGGCACAGCCAAACAATAAAAAGAAATCTTTTTAATGGCTGAGTAATATTCCATGGTGTATATGTACCACAGCTTCCTCATCCATTCGCCTGCTGATGGGCATCTGGGTTGCTTCCATGTCCTGCTAATTCACTTCAATGTATAACAAAAACTACTGTAATGATGTAAAGTAATTAGCCTCCAACTAATAAAAATAAATGGAAAAAAAAAAAGAAACCTTAAAAAGCAAAATCAATATTTAAAAAAAACAGAGAGTGACCATACGGGTAAGACTGACAACAGCAGGCTATTAGATTTTTAAAAACATATGGGGTTAAAGATAGATAGTGTTTCGTACAATTAAATTCATCCATTTGACATGCTTATTGAGTTCTGACAATTTTATAGACCCATGTGATCAGGCAATGTACATACATGTATATCTGTGTGTATGTACACGTATATAAATATTTTGCAGTCCATTGCTATTTTCAGACCTGTATTGATTCAGGCAACCACCCACACAATCAAGGCATAGATGTTTCATCAGCCCCCAAACCTCCGGACTGTTTCCCTTTGCAATGAAAACACCTCTGCTCCCAATCTCTAGCAATCATTGACCAATTTTCCATTCCCATACTGTGCCTTTTCAGGAATATCACAGAAAAACAGGAGCACACAACACCTGGCCTTTTGTAGCTGACTTCTTTCACTCGGCATATTGCCTTTAAAGTCAATTTTTAAGAAATGTTGGTGAGATGGGAAAATGACACAAAAGTGGTGAAAATTGGCAACCAATGGATCTGGGAAACTGGTAACTGGAGGCTCATTAATTCATTCTCGCTACTTTCACATGTGTTTGGAAATGTCTATAATAAAAGAAGGTTTCAAATTTTGGAAGAGAAACATGTTTTCTCTGGTCATATATAACCATTTGCTGCTTAAAAGGAATCTAAAGATGGGACTTCCCTGGTGGTCCAGTGGTCAGGACTCCATGTTTCTATAGCAGGAGCCATGGGTTCAATCCCTGGTCGGGGAACTAAGATCCCGAAAGCCACACAGCCAAAAAATTAATAAGTAAAAAACAAACAAATAAACTAACTAGTATCTCTTAAAAAAAAAAACAAACTAAGGAAACCAAAGACCCTGGACTGAGACAAAGCCCGGACTCATTCAGTTCAGGCCACTAGATATTGGAATTATGCTGGTACCCTTGCAAGAGGCAGGCAGTAAATAAAACAGTTCCTGAGTCTGCGTGTTCAGGATTTTACTGTTTCCAGCATCTAACAAAGCCAAGAGGCAGTGTCCTATTTCTCCAGCAAAAAACCAGTATCAAACCTTTGCTCTTCACCATTCTGAGAATCCCTTAAGTTTCTGATTCAAAAGCTCCATAAAGCAGAAATAGGCCAGCTCCTTCTCTAGGATGAAACTTACCAAAATGAGGGAACCTACTGTAAAAATGGAATTTGCTCCCTTTTCCCAGATGACCCAGATCTGCAAGGAGAAAAGACCTAATTTCAGGCATGAGGACTGTCACCCCATCAGCCCAGCACAGAGAAAACTCCTGCCTCCTATCTGCAGATGAGCAGCGGAAGCCTTAAATTTGTACCTCCCAGATCCGCTCCGTTTATACTTGTCTGAAATATAAGCCCTCCTGAGTTTTCTTTGCTGTTAATATAGTCAAGAGTTTGAAAAGGAGAATTAAAATAAATCTTCCTCAAACCAATGGAAAAGGGTATCAGGTGCTAATTCTGGAGGCAACAAGGAACTGAAATAAGCTTTGCAAAGGGCACATTTTCCGCGTAGCAGGTTGCCAACCCAGGCAGCCCTGCCATAGGTGTCCCTTCTGGCAAAGAAAATGGGTAAAGCCAGCACTTTTCAAGCACTTTGATTTTTACTTAGGTAAAGAATGTCAGATACTTTATTTTCTTCTGAGAATGTGCACTTGGTTTCACCAAAGTAAACTGCATTTTCAGACATCTTTCCCCAACAAATCATGTCTACGGTAGCACCGTGATTCCCTTGTTTGATCAATTCTTGGTTTAAAAGATACTTCAATACTGAATTCTTAACTACATTTATTTTACGTTTTAACTCTAAACTGCATCACTTCTGGGGAATTTTCCACGTAAAAGATGATGCTGAATTTTAATATACAGAATCAAGATTACTCTCTACCATTCTGGTTGCTTTATTTTTCTACATATTTATTCATTTGCTGCACCAGGTCTTAGCTGTGGCTCACAGGATCTTCCATCTTTGTTGGCATGCGAGATCTGTAGCTGCAGCATGTGGGATCCAAGTTGGGGCATATATGATCCTATGACCTAGTTCCCTGACCAGGGATTGAACCCAGGCCCCCTGCATTGGGATTGCAGAGTCTTAGCCACTGGACCAGCAGGGAAGTCCCTCTGGTTGCTTTTAGCATGTAAGTTTTGGTCCCTCAACAAACAGTTTCCTACTATTTTCTTTCAACAGTATCTAAAGAGTGCTAATATATGTGTCTTCAGAGCCAAATGAGATTGTTCACCATGAGGAATGAGGAGATGCCTAGAAAATACCAGAAAATTATGGTAGAAGAAGTTAAGTCATGACGAATCAAGGTATCAGTGAGAAGATGGCAATAGACTTCACTGAAAATTACTGTGTAGGTTAGAAAGGGAGTCTGGAATTCAACTAATATTTCATTCCATGATAAGAAAATGTTTCCTTAGGATAATGGTCTCAGCCAAGGGTGATCTGGACTTCTGGAGATATCTGTCAACCACAACTAAAGGAGGAGGAGGGCTACTAGTGGCGAGAGGCCAGGGATGCTGCCCAAAATCCTACAATTCTTAGAACACCCTCTCCCTCACACCCCCCAAGTCCTTAGATATAAGAAGTATGTGCTGGGTTTCAGAAACCCCGCCTCAGTCTAAGACCTGGGAAAAACTTAAAAGTACAGAATCTGAGATGTAGGACCATAAGTAGGTGGCACTAGTGATAAAGAACTCGCCTGCCAATGCAAGAGACAAAGACACAAGGGAGTTGGTGATGGATGGGGAAGCCTGGCATGAAGCAGTTCATGGGGTCACAAAAAGTCAGACATGACTGAGCGACTGAACTGAACTGAAGAGACACCAGTTCAGTCCCTGGATCGGGAAGATCCCCTGGAGGAGGTCATGGCAGCCCACTTCAGTATTCTTGCCTGGGAAATCTCATGGACAGAGGAGCCTGGCCAGCTACAGTCCATAGGGTCGCAAAGAGTCAGACACAACTGAAGCAACTTAGAACACATATACAGGTAAAAATTCATCCAGATTTCCACATCAGCAAACCTGGGCTCTGTCAACATGCAGAGAACCTTTTGGGCCTTTAAATTTGCCATGGTTTCTGACTTTACATGAATCAAAGTACTCGATCCCCAGAGATAAACTGCAATCGACTATGTGTCAGAAGCTGCGCTTGGGTTTTGAGGATGCACACGAAAGGAAAGAGGTCTGCTCACGTGGAGCTCACAGGAAGGAGAGCAAAACGGTCAAAGCACACAGACCTAAACAGCTGAATACCAGGCACTGGTAAGATCTACTGAAGAGCCAATTAAAGAAAGAGGATGAAGGGAAGAAAAGGACCTGACTTGAGCTGCAATAGTTATAAAAGACCTCTCAATGTCTATTACCTATATATGAGGCAATAAAGTACACCTACAAGTATCTGTGTACCTACTCAGCCAGCCAACCAGCCACCATTCACCCAACCATCCACCCATATGTGTAACCACTGATATATGCACCTTAGTATCTCTGTATCTAGCTAGCTACTTATCTCCCTATCTACCTATCCATCCATCACCTATTTATCTATCCATTCATCATCTATCTATATCTTTGCTCTTCCATCCATCCATCTATCCATCCTTTATCTATCTGCCTTTCCATCCATTCATCCATTCATCCTGCATCTAGCTAGCTAGCTAGCTAGCTATCACCATCGTCATCATCAATCTGTGACCTCTCTGCCTTTCCATCTGTCTATCCTATGCCATCTTCTGCCCTTCATGTTTCTCACCTAATGTTTTGGAAAACTTTCATATCAGAAAAGCTAGATAGTCTTTTGTGAACAGTATGATGCAAATTTAAAATAACCGATATCCCTTTAATGAGCACTTTAGTCACTTGCAGATATGGCTCTATTATCTTCTGCACTGATGCCATGGAATGTTTCTGTGGAAAAGTCTAAAAACAGCCTGAAATTTTCCCCCTGGTAAATGACGAGTGACTCATTTTCTTTACAAAGCATTTTGAAATCTGGAATGTATCACTCACTTACATACACAAATGTATGTAAGTATATATAAAGCTTTCATTGAAATTACATATATGTAGATTAAAGAAAATAGTATATACCATACAGGGACTTTTTAAAAGACAATAGTAAGCAATAAATACTAGAGCCCAGGTTAAGAACTAGAATATACCCAGTATCTTTGAAGCCTCCAGCGTGTTTCTCCTTATTAATATCTTCATCCTTCATTCTGAGACCAATTACTCTAAGTTTTACATGCATCTCCTTGTCATTTTTTAATAATTTTACCTAAATTTAATTTTACCTAAATCCATAAACACTTTTCTAATTTAAGCCTAATTTTTAATCTTTACATAAATGCATTTTTCTGAAACTTTCCATTAAATTTAATATTCTAGATCAGAGGTTACCCATAGGGATGTAATTGAATCATTTTCATGAATGTATAGGATTCCACTGTAGGAATATGTCAACATTTATTTATCTATCCTCTCAATGGTCATTTGGGACATTTCCACTTTTTTCCTATTAGAACGGCACTGCTATGAATATTTATGGATGTCTTCTGGTGAACAAATAGAAGAGTTTCTCTATGTTCTATACCTTAGAAGTGGTAATTTGGGGTCATAGTATATACATATCTTTGATATAGCTGGGTGATTCCGTATTATTTTCTAAAGAGCTTGCATCAATTTTGCCCACCAGCAATAAAAGAAAGTTTCCTTTGTTCCACATCCTCTACAATTCATATTATCAGACTTTTGGAAATCTGGTGGATATAAAAATGAAATGTATAATAGTATTCATTTGTTCTTCTCTGATTTCTAATGAAATTGGGTATCTTTGCTATTCATTGACTATTTTGTTTTTTTCTTCTGTGAAATGTCTGCTCCTATTTTTGGCCCTTTTTTTCTTTGCAGTTATGTTTTTTACTGAATTACAGGCATTCCATATATAGTCTTCATCCTAATTATTCATCAGTTTTTACATGTTACAAATACCTTCCCTCAAATTATGGTCAATTTTTTATTGTAAAAGTACTTATTTTAAAACATAGCCAATTGTATCATTTTTTCCATTGTGGCCAGGGTTTTGGTGTCGTGTTTAAAGGAATTCTTTCATCTCAGAACTTGTAAAGATATCCTTCACTATATTCTTCTGTATGGATTTCTTTTTTTCCTTTAAAAAAAGAATCCTAACTGATCTGGGATTGATGTCTCAGACATCTGATTCCGTTTTTCTCATTTGGATAATCAATGTGCTAGCTCCAGTTTTTAAAAATGCATCTCTTCTCACTGATCTGTAATTTTAATTCCATTACACAAACTCTCCTTTATTTGTTTGGCTGTGCCGAGTCTTGGCTGCAGCACACAGGATCTTTAATTGCAGTATATGAACTCTTAGCATGTGGGATCTACTTTCCTGACCAGGGATCGAATGTAGGCCCCTTGCCCTGGACGTGGAGTCTTAGCCACTGGACCACCGGGGGAGGCCTCACAAAATCTCCTTCTTCTGATCATTATTCTATTCACCTATTGTGTTCCACTATCATACCGTTTGAATATTTATGACTTTTAAAGAACCCATCTATGTTTTTCTTTGCTTTAGTTTCCCACCTATTCTTGACATTTTGGTCTTCATATAAATTTAAAACTTAACATGTCAAGTTCATTGAAAGGTATTCCAGCTGATCTTTTATTGGCATAGCACTGACTCTAATGATTAATGTGGGGGGGGAATAGCATGCTTTTCAAACTCTGAAAAGTTTTCTTTGGGGTTTTGGGTGAACATTTGTTCTACCTGAATAGCTAATTATTTCACTATGATTGAAATTTCATAATTAGGATATGTCTTAGTATTTACTTTTGCATTATTTTCTTTTTCTGTAACACAAGAAATGTCCTTTGGATCTATAGATTTAACTATTTCTTAACTTTTAGAAAAAAATGTATTTGTGAATTTTTTTGGGGGGGTTCATCTTGTGGGATTCTCAGCTCTAGGACAGTAATCATCTTTATATTGGATTGACTGTCTTCTTCATGTCTATTATTTTCTTCCTAACCCTTTTTTCCTTTTGCCTTTATTTTTTGAGTTATAATCTACATACAATTTACTTTACTTGCACAATTCAGTGATTTTTGGTATACCTACAGAGTTGTGTAACTATCACCACAGGCATAGATCTTGTTTTGTTTTTGGTGGTGCAGCATGTGGGATCTTAGTTCCCCAACCAGGGATCAAACCCACTCCCCCTAAATTGGAAGCATGGCATCTTAACTGCTAGGCCACCAGGGAAGTCCCTCATCCTAATTCTTTACTTCTTCATATTTCCCTAGCACTCACCAAGATTGTCTCTATCTTTTCTATACGCCAATAATTCTGCTTTAAACCATGTCTATCCTACTTCTTGTTTAATATTTTTTACTTTTGGATCCTCAATTCATGTGTTAACTCTCTGGTCTACCTTATTATCTTTATCCTTATTTTCTTTTTATATTTTAACTCATCATTTATTTAGTTCATGTCCTTTAAAAAATTTTTTCTACCAATTTAAACACTCACAGAAAAAAAAATACCTTTGATTTATGTTTCTTCCCTAATAAATTCCTCCTCTCTCTTATATTGTTGTATTTCCTTCTTTACTTCCTTTTCTTTCTTCCTTTCCCTTCTGCAATATATTTACATAGATGGATGGCCATGTCACTTGTAATCTGATTCATGTACAACTTGGACAACTCTGAGCCACACCCAGGCCTTCTATTCATGCGGAATGCGGATGAATTTTACTTAACAATCTTTATCTTGCAAAATATATACCAACACCAGAGTTTTCAATGGCCCAGGGTTTATGTAGAGAGGGTAGAGAGGAGGGGAGTTGGGTCAGGGCCTTGATGGGTGGCGTTAGGATCTGTCTCATCTTTCTGCAGGTTTTCAAATGCTCTGTGCCTGAGTCCACTCAATGCTTTGTGTGTGCATTTGTAATGAGATGGGGAAACGAAAGGGAGAGGATTAGTATTGTATTGGGTTGGCCAAAAAGTTTGTTCAGGGTTTTTTCTTATTTTTTTTTTTTCTTACGATGTAACAGAAAAACCTAAACGACCTTTTTGGCCAGCCCCAATATTTCTTCCATCTACTTGGGCTTCAGATTATCCCTCCATTTCATCACTGGGTCCAGGATCCTTGCTTTTCATAAAGACAAACATCCCTAGATAGTCTTTTATCATCATCAATCCTTCGACCACCCAAAATGAGAATGGGGAAAGAAACAGAAACACTGATTTTTCACTTTTCCATAAGGAGTGGAGATAAAAATATTATCTCGTGTGTTTTCTTTCTTCTGCCTCTAGGTTTTTCCAAAGCTGTTATCTTGTTTATGATGTTTTCTGTTGGAGTAAATTCATTTCTGCATTGCTTACGACCCTTCCGCCTTTGCTCCCAGCTGGGGTCGACACAAATGACAAACCCCCATGACTGTCTCTGCTTGTGGTACAACGTAGAGTTGATCGGAAACGATAGTCAGCTTTCATAAAAATTATCTTTTCCGACTGCTGCTACACCCACAGGGTCAAGTCAGGGGACAGAAACCACAGCAGAAAACTGACCAGAAGCACTTGTGACAAAGGGGCTGAAATTACTGACAAAACAAGTAGATGATGGTGATGCAGCCATGATGATATTAACTGCAAGAAGTCTCTTCTCCTCGGGTCAGAAGGACAAAGCAAGGAGGGAGATTCTAAGGGGCCATCAGTGAGGTCTCTCTGAAGGGTTTGGAGCCGTGGCACCGGCTGCCTGGAGGGAGTTGGAGGATTTGGAGGAGATGGATGGAGGAGTCTTCTGGCCTGAGTTGGGACCGGCGAGCAAGGGAGAAAACTATCCTGACTTCTCTCATATTCCGGGCCATAAGATTCCTGCCATAGAGTCACACTGGTCGAACCCAGTCAAAAGCCCAATCTGGGTAGTGTAGGGCATCTGGGAGATGCAGGTTACAGAGGTGGACTTAATCACAGCAGAGCAGAAGAAGGGTGAGGAGTAAACTTCAGAGCAAGCAGCTCCAGGTCACCACCTCTGCACTTTTGCAAGTACAGTTCACTGGCAGTTTTTCTTGATTACTATTGGGTTGGCCAAAAAGTTTGTCTGGGAAAAACCCGAACTTTTTGGCCAACCCAACAATTACTGATTACTCCAGCTAACAACCTACCCTAAAACTTAGTGGCTTAGAACACCATGGTTTTCATATACATCACGATTTTACGTACCAGGAATCTAATCTGGGCTCAGCTGTGAGATGTCTCCACTCCACCTGGAGGTGGTGCGGTCCCGTGGTGGTTCTGAGCTGTCATCAGGCTGGTCTACAGCACCCAAGACAGCTTCACGCACGTGTCTGGGATCCAGATAGGAATGGCTAGAAGACGGGGCTCAGCACGTCTTCCCTTTCTCCACGGAGCTGCAGAACCTCCTATGGGATCTCCCAGAAGATGAGCTGGATTTTTTACAGGTAGCTCTGGGCTCCCAGAACAAGTGTTCCTGGAGACTGAGGTGAAGACAGCCTCTTATGGCTCATCTCAGATGTTCCAGGTCCTCACTTCTGCTGTCTTCTACCAGGAAAGGGATACACTAAGGCCAAATTCAAGCGGATGGGGAAGAGCATCTGAGTCTGTAAGCCACAGTCAGGTACTATCTCCCCTTGAAGAGCTAGTGAAGGAGGAGAAACTGCACACTTGTGATCTGTGATCAGATCAGATGCACTGAGCTGATTTTTGCACCTCCATCACTCAGCTGATTTCCGTCTCACTCTTGAGCTGATGCCTGCCCAAGTCCTTTGTACATGGATGCTAGTATTATTTTTGCTGGCTTTTTTTTTTTTTAAAGAATCAATTTATTTCCATTCTTTTCAGATTTGGGAGAGAGGATTCTGACATCTGGGTCCACTCTCCCATCTCATACTGGAAGATGCTGAGTCAATTGCTTTCCAAAGTTATCCAAGAAAATGCCTCCTCAGCAGCTTCCAACATGTGCCTTCTTTTGTTTTTTCTTCATAGTTTAAGTCAGAGGTGACCTGCTCCTTGTGTTAACATGGCCCTCTTTCAGAATGAATTGACACTGCTCAGGGTGAAGTGACCCGAAGTCATCTGTTGGCATTTCAGCAGACACCTAATACATCCCTTGATTGACTGGTTATTTCCTAAATGCCTGATCTGGAGCCTCACAAACTGCTCAAGGCTCACCTGTCATCTTTTATTTATACCAACAACACCTGGAAAGGTAAGAGCCCAGAGACTGAAGCTCAGTGACCTTCGATGACCTTCCCAAGGGTGCACCGACAGTGAGGATGCCAAGAGAGGTGCCCGTGGTCCTGGCCCCATGACCTGTCTTCTTCCTTATAAACCCATGTGGTCTCCAAGAGGTCAATTCTGCCCCCAGATCTGAAACTGTCATCACATGTGATAATTATCAGTGTCTCAAGCCCCTGGAAAGACCCATGAAAATCCATCTAGCGTCCTTCAGAGCTCTTTACTTTGTAATGACTGGTAAGCCTGACAGATGTTCATGATGGTGGACACACCTTAATCTGTCTATGCTCCAAAGCACTGCCTGAAGTTGGCATCTCATCCCCAGAAAAGACACCCTAGGTTCACATTCACAGCACCAGCCACTTGTTACAGGGATGTATCCATGTTTTATTCTCTGTTAATAGCCCCAGCACCAAGCATCACACTCAAGAAACATCTGCTCAATAAGGGAAATGTTTCAGGTAATTCATTTCCTTAAGTGCTTTTATAAAAATGAGATTTCAGAGTATCTGTGTCTGCCTCCCTGCCTGGCACTGATGAGATGGATTTTCCAAAACATGTGCTCTGCAGAATAAGTCAGTGAGGGTGAGTTCTCAGGACCTCAAAGTAAATGTGGTATGAGCACAAGGGCATCTGCCAGGCTGTTCACCTCTTGTGTTTCTGTTTCCACTTCTGGAAAATCGAGGTGATAATAGTACCTACTTTGTGGGGTTGTTCTGAGGATTAAACATGTGAAAAATATTTTAAGCAATTAGAAGAGTACCAGGCACAAATGCACAAGTAGATACTTAATAAATGCTTGTTATTGTATTGTCATTCTTATTATCACTATCATTATCATTAAAATTATTGTATTCAGCAAGCTCTCTCAAACCTCCTAGCCCTTGCATGTTATTCTTGTGTTCCCATGAGTGACCCAGAAGAGGTACACAGGAAAACCACGTCTGAAGGTGATTGGCAAAGGATATGAAGATATTCAGTCAACAGCCTCTGTGGCTTCCTGACCAAAGACCACCTGGGAAATGGAATTTCCATGGATACCAAATGCACAGATGACATCAAGGACCAAAACCCATCCCTGACTCTACCCCATTAAGGTCATATAATCCTTCACCCAATCCTCTCCCTCTAGCTGCTTGCAGTCTGATTGAAAAGGAGACTGTCAAGTGGGTCTAGCATGCAGGGGATGTGATGAGGTCCTCACACGGAAATGAAGGTCAGTTCAAGGTTACAGAGTACAAATATCAGTGGCCAGAAGCTGGCATACTCAAAGAAGATCACAGGGAGCTTTGGTTTCAAGACAACTTTTCTGTGTGTACATCTCTAATATAATAATAATTTTTTTTAAATACACAAAGGCTAAACATACTGAAAAAATTATTTTCATAAAAAACGCTGCACCCACCCCACAGTCAAAGGATATAATAGCAGCCGCCCAGCTCATATCCTTATATTCTTTGAAAACCAAATCCCACACAATCACTTCTCAGAGAACCTTCTAGAACTATATGCAGAGAGGAATGGTCTGTCCATTCCTGTCCACTAATATCTTTTCCTCTTCCACATTTCTTGGACGCTGCCTCAATAGACAGGGACTTGAGAAAGAATGTCATGCCCCTCCTTCCTGGGGCCCCCATTACCTGCTTTACTCCAACTCCCAGAAAAAGAAGAAGATTGTGGGCAAAACACTTCCCTGTGGTTTTCTGTTTTCTCCTTCTGGCTGTTTTCCAAGTCCAGTGAATACAGGAATTTCACATTGACAGTCACCTTTTGGCTTCCTTGAGGTTTTATGTTTTGAGGCAGGGAGGAGAAAATTGCTCCTTTCAAGAGGGGTGGAGATAAATTAGGAGTTGGGGATTACCAGAAACACACTACCATTTATAAAATGGGTAACAATGAGGTCCTGCTGCATCGCACAGGAGACTACACTTAACAGCAGGTAATAACCTTTAATGGAAAAGAATCTGAAAATGTATACCTGACACTAACACAAGATCGTAAATCAACTATCATTTAATAAATAAAAAAAGAAATCGAAGGCCTTAGATGAAATGTTGCAAATTTATTCTGTCAGTGTTTTGTGTATCCTGGCCACCACGGTGAGCAAAATGACATTCAGAATAAGCAGAATTTGTCTTCAGATGCATTTCATAAGGGATTTTGTTTTTCCCTGAACAAGGATGATAAAGTGTCATGATGGGTAATGAACACCCCCACCTATAATGAAAAAGAATTCAAAAGAGAACATGTGTATATGAATAACTGAATCACTTTGTTGTGCACCTGAAACTAACACAACACTGTAAATTATCTATAACTCAGTTAAAAAATTGCCCCTTTCAAACATGCTTCTCACCAATCCTTGAAGACAGTGTCCTGAACACCAAACGATCATTCCTTAGAGCCCCAGGGGCCTCGAAGACGCACAACAGTTACCTGTAGCTGCATGTTCTGGGCGTGTCAGAAGTGTAAACAGCATACACACACACAGTGGATTCTACAGGATTTCAGGCAACACTGCAAACATGAAGAGGAGTGTGGAGGCATATTCACCCCGCTCTTTTGGTGTGTGCAAATTAATCTCATTTCCTCATCTCATCCATGCGGATGATAACCTTTCCCTCAAGGAGTGTGCAGCAATGACATGTCCTATTTTGGCTACCAGCCTCTCTCCCCTCTTTCTGGAAGCCCCCTGCATTCTGAGTTGGGGGATCAGTGATCTCTCATTGGGACTGATCAAGGAGGCACAGTAAATGCAGGACTCACTCCCCTCCCCAAAGCTACTGAGGGGTCAGATATTTTCTCTCACTGCCCTGGCATGGCCAAGGGGTGGACACAGGACTCAAGCTTGAGAGAATGACCTCCTCCCTAGGTTGGTGAACTCTAGGCTAGAGATAAAAGAATGGAAGAAATGTACGAAGAGCGTTGATTTCTGCAGGAGCTCTTCCTGTAACAAAAGCTGCTTCTTGTTTCAACTTCAACCCCCCAGAATGGCCTGGATCCTACTTCATTTAGCATCTTTTCTTTAGTCCTTTCATTGATTTCTTTTTGTTTTCTGGCTTTCTTGAGATGTAACTGACATATAACACTGTGTAAGCTTAGGGTGTACAGTGTGATAATTTAAAGTGTAATGTGTAATATATATGATACACATAGTGTAAAATGATGATTTTACAGCAATAAGGTTAGTTTATAACTCCATTATCTCATTTAGTTATCTTTTTTTGTGATGAGAACTTTTAATATTTACTCTCTTAGCAACTTTCAAGTATGCAATACAGTATGATTAACTGCAGTCACCAGGCCATACATTAAATCCCCAGAACTTGTTTATCTCAGAACCAGTAGTTTGTACCTTCGGACCAGCATCCCTTTTCCCCTTCCTCAAGCTTCTGGCAATCATCCATCTATACTCTGGTTCTATAAGCTTTCATGAGATTCCACCTGTAAGTGATATTATTCAGAATCTGAATTTCTTGGACTTATGTCACTGAACCTAATAACTTTAAGGTTTATCCCTGTTGTTGCAGGAAAAAATGAAATCACTGTCTCAAAGAGATAGCTGCTCCTCGCTGTTCACTGCAGCAATATTTGCAAGAATCAAGACATGGGGAAAAAAAAAGAAAGAATCAAGACATGGAAACAACTTGAGTGTCCAGTAATGGATGAATGAATAAAGAAAATGTGATGTATATACGTAAAGAAATATTATCCAGCCATAAAAAAAAGAAAGAAACCCTTCCATTATCTTTCAGAACTTCCAACTCTGCCAAGTTGGCCAAGGTCAATCTCCCTTGCTCATGAGATGAGCCTCCTGCTAGAACATGGCAAAGAGATTTAAGGAAATCTCCAGCAACAGTCCCAGTATCAATATCAGAACACAGCTCGTACCACAGTTGGCATCTTCCTTCTTTCCTCTCTCCCCCAAAAGAATCAGAGCCATCAGTTTGTTTAACACAAAAATGGATGTATAGCCATCAGTTTAGGTCAAAAGGCAGTGCTAGTGGTAAAGAACTCACCTGCCAGTGCAAGAGACGTAAGAAACACAGATTGGATTTCTAGGTCAGGAAGAGCCCCTGGAGAAGGGCACAGCAACCCACTCCAGCATTTTTGCCTGGAGAATCCCATGGACAGAGGAGCCAGGCGGGCGAGGATCCACAGGGTCACAAACAGTCGGAAACTACTGCAGTGACTTAGCATGAACTCTTGATTAAAACATAGTATAGCTGGAAAGGAACGGGAGCTATCAGCAGATGGAGGGATCCTTGAATTGGAGTTCACTATGGATTGACATTTTGAAATGTGTGCAGCTCGTGAAGCTGTATGCAGAGAGTCTGTGTGTATTGTTACACAGTGGAGTTTGCACAAAAATTCGTTAAGCAATGTGATTCAATTATATAGGGGGAGAGAGAGGAGCAAGCAGTTTAATTAACTTAAATTTCTAACCTCACCATTCCATTCAATAAGCATTGATCAGAATAGCAAGAAGGGTGACATGAACCCAGTGCATCCCAACTGCAGCTGCAAGTTCGTATCTCTTGGAGAGGTTTTTGAAAATGCCAGTACCAGGGACTTCCCTGGTAGTCCAGTAGTTAAGAATCCACCTGCCAATGCAGGGGACACAGGTTCGATCCCTGGTCCAGGAAGATCTCACATGCCAAGGGGCAACTAAGCCCTCTTGCCACAATGACTGAAGCCTGCATGCTCTAGGGCCTCTGAGCCACAAATACTGATCCCATGTGCTGCAATCACTGAAGCCCACTAGAGCCTCTGCTCTGCAACAAGAGGAGCGACCACAATGAGAAGTTCATGCACCGCAATGAGACAGTAGCCCTGAGTACCCACAACCAGAGAAAGCCTGCTCACAGGAATGAAGACTCAGCACAACCAAAAATAAATAAACAGAAAAATACTAGTACAATACATGATATTGTAAATCAACTATATTTCAATAAAATAATAAAGATAATGAAAAAGGTTGAAGAACATTTTTCTAAAATCTATTCATAGTATAGTTTTGGATTTCCATTATCTTAGGGTACATGAATTATAACAAATGGATAAATTACTTAAAGAAAGAAATGTGCATTCATTTAGGTTCATGGATATGTGTGCTCAGTCACTCAGTCATGTCTAATTCTTTGTGATCCCATGGACTGTATCCCACCAGGTTCCTCTGTCCATGGGATTCTCCAAGCAAGAATACTGGAGTGGACTGCCATTTCCTCCTCCATGGGATCTTCCCCACCCAGAGATTGAACCTGCATCTCCTGTGTCTCCTGTATTGGCAAGCAGATTCTTTACCACTGAGCCATCATGGGTATTGTTGTTACTAAAAAAAAAAAAAAAAAAAAAAATACCAACACCAAGGCTTCATCTCAGACTGGTGTGGAGGCCAGAGGTTCCTAGAAGCAGTCAACGTTGGAAACAATGGCCTCAGATCATCTCAGATTGGGGTTCCTCTTACAGTGCAAGTATCTTAATAGGACTACACCTGACTCTGTTATTTTGTATTGTTACTATTGTTCTTTGGTTGCTAAGTTCTGTCCAACTCTGCCACACCATGGACTAGCTCACCAGGCTCTTCTGTCCATGGGATTTCCCAGGCAAGCATACTGGAGTGGGTTGCCCTTTCCTTCTCCAGGGGGTCTTCCCAACCCAGGGATCGAACCGAGGCCTCCTGCTTGGCAGACGCCTTACCACTTGAGCCACCTGGAAAGCCCATTATTTTGTATATATGGCCTTGAAATACACACCGACCACTTCATCTCAAGTCTAAATGAAGAACCTTCTCTCTGGCCTCTTCCTAAACAGAAGACACATGGAGTGAACTCACAGAGACTGTAACTACTACTCAATATCCAACAGTTAATGAGTGGCCTTTTAGGCAAGATATTGTATGAGAAATGATGAAACAACAGCGAGCGGATGGAAGATTCTGTCTCATGGAACACATGCTCAGGTGGAAGTAAAAACATATGTTGGGTACAACGCAAGGGATTCTCAAGAAAAATTTGACTCCACACAGTATTTATTTATTCTAAACTTGGTACCTCCCTCTCTGTAAGAGCTGAGCTTATTAATTTTATTTATTCATTTGTGCTTTTGCTGTGCTCAAAGTCTTTGCTGCTGCGAGCGAGCTTTCTCTGGTTGTGGTGAGCAGGGGCTACTCTCTAGTTGCAGTGTCCAGACTTCTCATTGTGGTGGCTTATCTTGTTGGGGAGCACTGACTCTATTACTCAGGTTCAGTACTTGTGGTGCACAGGCTTAGTTACTTCAAGTTATGTGGGATTTTCCTGGAGCAGGGGTTGAACCCGTGTCCCCTGCATTGGCAGGTGGATTCTTATCCAGTAAACCACCAGGGAAGTCCAAGAGTAGAGTTGTTTCCCAACAACCACAGTCATAATGTTTCAATTGTAAGGGTGATTCCATCCCCACCCAGGAGATATTAGGAAATATCTGGACCAACTTGGGATATCACAGGGTTGTGTATATAGAGGGTCAAGTCAGAGATGCAGTTAATCAAACTACAATGTACAGACCAGACGGCATCTCACAACAAAACATCATAAGATCCAAACGTCAACAGCCAAAGACTGAGAAATGTCTATTCTATGGGATTTTATAACCCAAACTGCAAAGTATTAACAAATATCCAGATGTCCTTATTGAAATCAGTGATTGAATAAATATATGCATGAGGGAAAATAAACAAATTTTCCCACAGAATTCCAAATGATTTACATAGATATACCACTGGCAAGAAGGCACAGTATAATTCATAACTGTGAGCTGTGGATAATTGCTTCCTTTTGGAGAATACTATATAGGATGTGTTGAAAAATCAACTTTACAGTGGAAAAACCTAAGAAACATCACCCCAGCCAGTGACCAAAGTTCACATCAACAATGACTAAGTCAGACTGGGAGTAAATGTCCTTGATATGATGAAATGAAAATGGCACTTTATTTTTATGTGTTTATTTTTTGTTTTTAAAAATCCCAACTGGCTTTTATTTCAAAATCATTGGGGATAAAAGAGAACAGAGATACACCTGATGTCTTTGTGTTTTTATCTGTACTGTTCCCTTTGCCTGAATTTCTTTTCTTGGGATATAGAAGTACTACACAAACAACAAGGATCTACTGTACAGTATAGGGAACTCCACTCAATATTCCACAATGATAATATGGGGAAAAATCCAAAAAAGACCAGATACATGCATATGCACAACTGAACCACCCCATTGTACACCCGAAACCAACACAATAAATCTGCAAACCAACTATACCTCAATACAAAACAAAAATCAAATTAAGGTGAACCACTACATACTCTCCACTCTTCCAGAGCAGGGCTCACTCTCTCACGCTCCTGTCTCTCAAATAGGAGTCATTTTTTCCTTCTTCTTCATTTGTCTACTTCCTGACATCCTCAATCAATGTTTATTCAATGAAAAGGTGAAAGAGAGTAGCTTACAGACAATACAAAACATTATCTCTGTGGGTTTTTTTTTTTTTTAATCCCCAAGCCCACTCTTTGGTCTAATCACAAGAAAAACATCAGATAAATCCCAATTGAGGGACATTCTTCAGAAAGTCTGAACAGGATGTCTCGTAGCTGTCAAGGTCAACAGAAAGCAAATCTGAGAAACAGTCACAGACAACAGAAATTAAAAAGACATGATGATTAAATGTGATGTCCTGAGCAGGAGCCTGGAACAGAAAAGGGGGCATCAGGCAAACACGAAGGGAGAATGAATGAGTGTGGACTTCAGTTAATAATATTGGAGCATTGATCATGACAAATGAATGAAGCTAATGTCAGCTGTTAATTACAGGGGGAAACTAACCACGAGGCACCTGGCACTCTCATGTATTGACTTCACAACTTTTTCTGTAAATCTAATCTATTCTCAAACAGAAGGTTTATTGAAAAAAGATGGAACGCCCTCCTTTCTCTGTCTGCCTTGCACTCCAGTCTGCTCTAGAAGCAACTCCTTGAATCCCCATCAGATGACAAAGGGAGACACAGTGCCAGGCAAGGATGTCATGGACCTTTGTGGGGTTTGGAGATACCCAGCATCATCCTCTTCCTTAAAAGCATCCCACTTTTCTCAGGAGGGAAATATCACCTCCCCTGGGATGTGCTCTGAGTGACAGGTGACTCCAGAAGCCCACCTTTCATTCTGGAAGCACCCCACTAACTCTGCTACCCTGGACTTAGACAGCAACTAGGTCTGTAAGCCATTGGGAGCTTCCCAAGAGCCTTTTTTAAAAATCTGAGTGAGGATTTTATCTTGTTTTATTTTATACTACCTATTTTACGCTATATTTATGTGGCCCAAGATTAAGTAACTTGCAAGACTGTCTTAATCTCACAGAATCTAATTCACTGGTTTCCTGCAGGCACTGCCTATATTTTCCAGATTTATTTTTCCAAAGTAAATAACAAATAAAATGAAAGCTGTTTTCATTCTTAAAATATACTGGAGATCTCATCTCTTACTGCTTTCTTTACGATCTAAATCAGTTAAACTTCATTCAGGTCTTAAAGCAGTAATTTTTCCACATCATGAGTTTTCTTGCTTGACAATACTTCATCTATGTCCACTTTGCCTTGTTCTTGTTCTTAAGTTGCTCAGTTGTGTCTGACTCTTTGTGACCCCATGGACTGCAACATGCCAGGCTTCCCTGTCCTTCGCTATCTCCCAGAGTTTGCTCAAACTCATGTCCATTGAATCAATGATGCCATCCAACCGTCTCATCCTCTGTCATCCCCTTCTCCTTCTGCCTTCAATCTTTCCTGGCATCAGGGTCTTTTCCAAACATTTTGCTTTCTGCATCAGGTGGCCAAAGTATTGGAGCTTCTGCATCAGCAACAGTCTTTCCAAAGAATATTTAGGGTTGATTTTCTTTAGGATTGACCTGGTTTGATCTCTTTGCAGCCCAAGGGACTCTCAAGAGCCTTCTCCAGCACCACAATTTGAAAGCATCAGTTCTTCAGCACTCAACTTCCTTCATGGTCCAACTCTCACATTCATATATGACTACTGGAAAATCCATAGCTTTGACTAGAAGGAGCTTTGTCAGCCAAGTGCTCGCTGGTGCTCTAGTGGTTAGGATTCTGCACTCTCATGGCCGCAGCCCCCATGGGGTTCTATTCCCAGTCAGGGAAGCCTTTCGTCTCCCTCTCTGCCTCCCACTTTTCCTTATTTTGCACTAATTCCTGAAATTTTGGACTCTATTCAATAAATTTCTTTGCTGTCAATGCAGTTCATTTTAATGTTCAACTTCATCAATGGAATTAACTTTTGTAAACATTCTGCCATAAAGCAGGACATATTTAACATTTAGCACATGAGAACCTTGAGCCTTAAGATGGTTGTGAAATTTCTACAGCCATACTGGCAACAAAACATAATACAGTCAAGCTAGACTATAGCTCCTGACTTTTTGAAAACTTTTTATTTTATATTGGAGTATAGCCACTGAACAAGGCAAAGCTACAGTCATCAAAACAGTATGGTACTGGCACAAAACAGAAATACAGATCAATGGAACAGGATACAAGGCCCAGAAATAAACCCATGCACCTATGGTTAATTACTCTACATCAAAGGAGACAAGAATATCATGTTGGAAAGACAGTCTCTTCAACAAATGTTGCTGGGAAAACTAGATAGCTATATGGAAAAAAAATAAAATTAGATCATTCTTTAAACCCCCAAGAGTCTTTGCACCTTTGATTATAATAAGAATAGAGGGAATTATTAGAGGAATTCATTATGCCAGGTGGGGAAGGGGTACTGGGCAAGCAGGCTGTTGCATCTAAACCAAGGGCATCCTCCTCCTCCCACACTGTGCACTGTCAAGGCCAGTGGCCCCATACCTTATTAATTCTTAAGACCAACAGCATACATTCAACTAACTCTTTTGTTTATTTTTGTTCTTAAATTATGTAGGCTGGGATTTATGGAATGCAACTAAGAATATTATTGGGTACACCAGGGCATACTTTACCTGAAATAGAATAAGGATAGACTTTTTCTGCTTCAAGGCAGGTTCAAAGACTACATCAGTCAAGTGAATCAAGTTCAGGGCTAAACCACCAAAAAACACCACATATTATTTCTAACAAGCTCAAAACCTTCTGCAAAGCAAGCTTCCATCAAAAATACATTTGAGCCTTATCAACCCCAAGCCCACTTCATCCTCTTGTCAATTATTCTTATTTTGTTCTTTTCCCCTCTTTTATATCTCTCATCTTTACAAGAATAGTAAATATCTACTTCTTAATAATGCCTTATTCAGAGACCTGCTCTGAGATATGACCACATTCTAAGAACAAGATTCTTAACAAATTCTTGAGTATTTAGCATATAAAACTGCAAAGACTTCAGCAAAGTATATGCATTTGTTAATAATTAACAAGATGTTTGAACTTCCCAAGTGGCTCGGTTGGTAAAGAATCCACCTGCAATGCAGGAGATGTGAGTTCGATCCCTGGCAAGATCCCCCGGAGAAGGAAATGGCAACCCACTCCAGTATTCTTGCCTGGAGAATCCCATGGACCGAAGAGCCTGGTGGGGTATAGTCCATGGGGTCACAAAAGAGTCGAACATGATTTCATGACTAAACCACCACCACCAAGACAGCCATTCATTCATTCATTCATTTAACCAATCTAAAAATATCTCTGACTTTGAGAAAGGTACCTAGACATATCTAAGTGCTATATCTCTGTTTTGGACCTTTCCACCTCCCTTTCCTGGAGTGTCAGAGAGACAAGCTAACACTATGCAAATATTTGGCTCCAGGCTTACATCCAGATCAGACAACCAGAAGCCTTTGAAACTGACTTCTTGTGGGAAGAAGCAACCTAAGAATAGGTGGGGAAGATGAGCAAGAGTTCTTTGATTCTCCAGACACATAATCAGGTGACGAGAGGCCTTGGATGCTTCTGAAATTGACTCTCTGTGGGAGAAGGAAAAGGGATGGAGTGGTGAGAATGTGCAAAAAAGGTCCACGTGCTGGGTGATGCTTCTGCTGTTCACTGAAAGGAAAACATTTTCTGAAATTAAAAGGGATCCTTAGATGTTTAAAGAATGAAAGTGCTTTGCTTTTCTTCCTTTGTGGAGTTCTGCTTTGGAAGATTTGAGCTCCAGGAGAGAACAGAACTTCTAAGATGACAAACAGTCCCATCCTGGTTTTCCTCTTTGCAATGGTTAACGCACACATGTGCACACACCCAGCTATTTTTGTAAATTGCCCTTGGAGATATTTTGCACCACAAAACTTGGTTCTCAGGATGGAGGACGAGCCTTTGTGTGTCAGCTAGAAATGACAGGCACAGAAGTGATAGGGAAATGGCAGTTTTTAGGTGGTCAATCACTGTCTGCAGCAGGAGTCCTGGATCCGGATGGGTTCCCTTCTGTTGCTGGCAGTTAATCTGGTCCCCTCTCCACCCTGGCCATTCTTAAGTGGTGAGATATGTTCTACTGGCACCTGACCTACAAAACATAAGCCCACTTGTGAACTTCATAGCACTGTCATCCCTGAGTCTAGAAACAAGTGACTATTGCAGAGGAAAGCACCCAAGGATACATGGTGGTATCCTTCAGGGTTTTATATATAGCAGATGGCCAGATAGAGCTGGGGCTTCCTGCTGGCTGAGTGGTAAAGAATCCATCTGCCAAGGCAGGAGACGTGGGTTTGATCCCTAGGTCGGGAAGATTCCCTGGAGAAGGAAATGGCAACCCTCTACAGTATTCTTGTCTGGGAAATCCCATAGACAGAAGAAGTCTGACAGGCTATATAGCCCATGGGGTCACAAAGAATTGGACACGATTGAGTAATTAAGCACAGCACACAGCAAAGCCATCAGTTCATGCTGAATATTACAGAAATGCCTCTAGTCATTTAACAGATATCCACAGTATTTTATGGATATATTAATACATGTATACACACACACACACACACACACACACACACACGCACACACATGGGTCAGTGGTAAAGAACCTGCCAGCCAATTCAGGAGATGCAGGTTTGATCTTTGATCCCTGGGTGGAGAAGAACTCCTGGAGAAGGAAATGGCACCCTACTTCAGTATTCTTGCCTGGAAAATCCCATGGACAGAGGACCCTGGCAGGCTGCAGTCCATGAGGTTACAAAAGAGTCAGACACGACTTAGCATCTAAACAACAACAACAGAGCAGACCCAGGCTAATTCTAAATATTTGGAAGCTGTGCTAAATGAGTGTCAAATTGACTTCATTAAAAAAGATACACAGCTTCATTATTTTCTAATTATGAGAATTCCAACTAAAGGCTAATGACATTGCCAGATCCAGGTTTCCTACCAGCTGTTTTCATAAACAGATAAGACTCATTCGTAATTAGTGCGTGTTAAGTATTCAGCAGGCATATTATTAATGCAACTTTTAAAGAGATGGAAAGTGCGCTACTTTACCAACTTAAACACACATTTGTAAAGTATTTACTGATTTAGTTTACTATTTTCTTAAATGGAAAGTACCTTTCTAATTGATGGACTCTGAACAAACACCTTTTGGCTCTACATTCAAAATTTTCCAATCTTTTTACTTCTAAGTGCAAGATGCTTATTTCTGAATCTGCAAAGACTTAGATCCCTCTGAATACATAGCCCAGGAGCAAACCTCTCTTGGTCATGGCACAGCTTGCCAATAGCAGGGTTGCCCTCAGGACTCACATGAACACGCTAGTGGGCAATGGATTGTGGTCAGAGCACAGTATTTTTGTGAAATTTAATTCTACACTGATAGCTGCTTCCCAATAAAGACTGATGTGAATATCATCTACTGGAGAGTTAAAGCTTTAGGAGAGTCTAGTTTGTAACCCTGGGTCCAGGAATTCAACAGGCGGTAGTTGGCAAATAGGAAAAAATGGCAGAGTATGAAATTGTTTGACTTCTTCTTATTCAAGACCTTGAGTTTCCATTGGCAAAATATTTCTCTAGATAGGCAGTCATCTCTACAAAGAATATTATGTAAACGTGTCAAGCCTGGGAAAACCAAGCACAAAGCTACATATCAGGCAGAGGGAGGGCCCATGACCAGCTGAATCTAGGTCTGATTTCCAAAGGACAGAAGGGAGCGATCACGAGGTCTCAGTCCCACAGATGTGCTGTTCATTCTAAATCCCTGTGTTTAATCCCCAGACGCACCCCCAATCCCAGCTGAAGGTTTTTCCTGCCAACAATCAACCAGGTTCAATCATGAGGTTAACGCTGTCCACTGGTTTCTGTGGCTTTGGTTGAGATGAAAAGGAAACTCCCAGCACTAGGTCACAATCAACAAAACTGAAATGTGCAAAGTGTAAGCAAGAGAATGATTTCTCTCTTAAACTCACCCACTCCCTTAACAAACACAGATTTTTTTTTTTAAAGGAAACAACAGTAGTGTACATCAACATCCCACTTACATAATGTAAGTGGGATCATCCAGACAGAAAACTCATAAGAAAACACAAGCTTTACATTAGAACAGATAGACTTAATTGATATTCATAGGACATTCCAACTAAAAGTGGCAGAATACACTTCTTTCTCAAGAGCACATGGAACATTCTCCAGGATAGATCACACCTTGGGTCACAAATCAAGGCATGGTAAATTTAATAAAATTGAAATCATATCAAGCATCTTTTCTGACCACAATGCTATGATATTAAAAATCAATTATAGGAAAACAACTGTAAAAAAAAAAAAAACAACCACAAACATATGGAAACTAAACAATTTGTTACTAAATAATCAATGGATCACTGAAGAAACCAGAGGAAATCAAAAAGTACCTAGAGACAAATGACAGCAAAAACACAACAATCCAAAACCTATGGGATGCAACAAAAGCAATTCTAAGAGTGACATTTATAGCAAGACAATCTTGACTCAAGAAACAAGAAAAATCTCAAATAAACAACCTAACCTTACAGCTAAGCAACTAGAGAAAGAGCAAACAAACTCAAAGTTAGTAGAACAAAAGGAATCAGAAAGATCAGAGCAGAAATAAACATAGACAAAGTAAAAAAAGAAAAGAAAGAAAGAAAAACAGCTATTGAACCCCAGGGGAGAGGGACAAGAGGGCTTATCATTGTTGGATAAGCTTTAAAAACCCACATGTAAATGTGGTCCCATGTCCAGTAACGCTCAGGGGTCACACCAAACTTGATTAGATGGCACTTCGGGCCAAGGTTCTGGATTATGTAGCAATGTGAGAGCACATTTAGTGATCTAATAACACTTATACCAACTAGTTGTTACAATCAGACTCGTGTGTTTAAAACAAATGCAACAGCAACAAAAAAACTGTTAGGAAAATCCAATCAAGCCAAGGCAAGTAGCTTCCCTCACATGCTACTTGTATATTCCAAAGAGAAAACTCACCCCTTCTTTTTTCTTAAAGCCCACAGGACTCATTTTAAATGACTCCTCTAGGTATAATTTTTATATGAGACACTCCACAAACTCTAGTGGATATCCTTCACACTTTCTGCTCTTTTATATTTTGAATACTAAGTTCTATTTCCAGATAGAAACAAAAGGGTAACTTTGAGGTTGGTACCACAAAGTGTACTTAGAACTCACACACTGGGAAAAGATTGTAATTTGGTGAAACTGTATCCTCTATCCTCCCTGAGAAATTTTGCCAACCCATTTGCAGACTCATATCAACTTGAGCCATTTAACTCTCCTAAAACCTGCTGAGAACCACCTAAGCCAGGTCCAAGGCAGAACATCAGCCTGCTCCTGACTTTCCTGGGGCAACCCAGAAAACCTATTAAAAACATCTTCACCGAATCAATTGCCAATTCAGAGAGCTCTAACTGGTCTTTCTAGTTGACAGTGAACATTGCAGTCTGCAAAAAGTGGAGTGACGTTTCTACCCTGGACAGTGCTAACACAGATTTATGCATCACATAGAGGGGAAGGATCTCAGAAGCGCCCCTGACCTTGGAGATGCTACCAGAAGATAATGAGCTCACCTTAACGTGAAGCGGTCCTCGGTGGAGTTTTTGGAGATGGAGACCGGAAAAGTCAGCACGTCTCCCTGCCTGACTGTCTTTGGCACATACTGCACGGCCACGTGGTTATCCAAGCGCAGCTCTCTCAGCGGCGGCCGGCTGGGGGTCTGGTAAAGAAAAACACTCCCGATCCTGTGCAAGGGAGGCCCCGCCTCATCGATGTCATTTCGGCCAGACCGCATCCCGCCGGCCCTCCGGGCGTCCTCCTTGGCGCAGTCTCCGCGCTCATCTCCTGGTTGCACGGCATAGTAGAGCTCCACCGGGCTGCCCTCGGGGGGCTCCAGCGCCTTCTTCCTCCCGGCCACCACCGTCGGGGGGCCGAACCAGCTGGCTGGGAGCTCCAGCTGCGCCACGCACAGCCCCAGGGCCCCCCGCAGCCGGCAGCTGCCCCGCACCTCCCGGGTCTCCCGGAAGGCGAACACCCGCAGGCAGGGCAGGCTCTGCGCGGGGCCGGGGTCGTCCCAGTCCCTGCCCACCACGTGGAACAGCACCTGCACGCGGGGCCGGCTCAGGTAGATCTTGTCCCGCAGGATGTGCGCCTTCAGCTTCCAGTTCAGAGAAAACGTGCTGGTGAATCCAAAGGGGCTGGAGGGGAGCATCAAGTCCTGGGGTACCACCTGCTCAATGGCGAAAGGCCCGTAGCTGGCATTCAGGACTGGCAGCCTCTTGGATTTGTAAATCAGAAAGGACTCCACCCGCGACTGTAGACTGGAGTTTCTCATGATGTCCTGGTTGGCTTCCTTGAGGAAGAAAGACACGTCTGCGTGGTGGATGTGGTAGGTCACCGGGAGGTAGGTGGGCAGCAAAGAGAACCTCTGGATACTCTCCAGTATGCCTCGGCTTTCAGCCACTGTTGGGAGGAATTGGGGTTCAGGGGTTAGAAACTTGAGGACAGAGGTACCAATATATCAGACCTCTCTGCACCCCCTTTACGGTGGATTGCCCTGCCTTAGCATTAATTAAGCGATTCTTTATCCAAAATGTCTTAAATCAACTCACTTTATATTAAATGTATTTCTTTAAAGAAAAATTGATGCCACTGGAGTAAGTAGAGTACCAGCCACCAGCCTCACTGGCCATGCACAGAAGCTGAGCTAGCAAATACAAGAGAATATTACTTGGCTGTAAAAAAGAACAATTTTGAGTCACTTGTAGTGAGGTGGATGAACCTAGAGCCTGTTATACAAAGCGAAGTCAGAAAGAGAAAAACAAATACCATATATTAATGCATATATATGGAATCTAGAAAAACAGCACCGATGAACCTATTTACAGAGAAGAAATGGAGATGCAGATGTAGAGAATGGACTTGTAGACACAGCAGGGCAAGGAGAGAGAAGGGAGAAACAAAGTACAAACTGACAAAGCAGCACTGACATTTATACACGACGCTGAGGCATTTCAGTCCTGTCTGACGCTTTCCGACCCATGGACTTGAGCCCGCCAGGCTCCTCTGTCCAAGGGATTCTTCAGGCAAGAATACCGCAGTGGGTTGCCATGCACTCCCCCGGGGGATCTTCCCTATCATGTGTAAATTAGGTAACTAGCAGGAAGTTGCTATATAACCCAGGGAGCCCAGCCTGGTGCTCTGAGGAGGGGAGGCTCAAGAGGGAAGGGTATAAATATACATTTATACTTAGACATATTAATTATATATTTATATGCATAAATAATTATGTATATATGGGAAAGGGAGGCTCAAGAGGGAGGGGTGTATATATATATGCATACATATATACACATATATAATTATATATATATGGGAAGAGGAGGTTCAAGAGGGAGGGTGTGTGTGTGTATGCAGACATATATGTATGAGAGAGGGATGTGTGTGTGTGTGTGTGTGTATAGATGTATGATAGATGTATGGCAGAGATCACCACAACAATGTAAAACAATTATCCTCCAATAAAAAAGGAAGAAAATTCAAAGTAATGCCTTTAATTTTCAACTAGCAGTCCTCATGCCTTTTAGGAGGTGATGGCTTATGCCTAAGATGTGCTCTTTTCAGTCAAGAGGGAAAGATCCTCATGAGAAAGGTCTTAAGAAATTGCTGGCATCCAACAGAGAAGAGTGCTCCCATTAGCTCCACCAGATGGACTGAGATTGGAAACAAGAATGACTTTCTCAGCATGTGACTTGATGCTGTGTCCATATTTTACCCAATACTACTTCCTGTTCCACCAGATACATACTCTACACTTGACACATTTACCATGGGAACAGAATAAAGGACTTTAAAGATGGACAATCGTAAATTACTTGGACATCATGTACTTTCCTCGGGGCTAAGCTGAGAGATAGACAGAAAAGACCTTGGAAAGACACTGCTGGAAGGAAACCTTCTGAAATAGATGGGATGAGCCAACCCCATCATGTCGAGTCCATGTGACCCTAAACCCAAGAACCAAGGGAAGTCCATCACTTTTGTGGCCTCCACATGTTTCGTGAAAGCTGTGTTGACACCGATGCACAGAAAGTCTTCTTTCCCCCAACCCCTTCCTGAACATATCCCGCCCTCAGGGAGAAACAGAATCCAAAAATGTTATTTTTACAATGTGCCTTATATTCTGTAAGAAAAACACAGAAACAGAGATTACATAATTCAAGAACCAATTTAAAGGGCTTTAGAAATGGAAATCACTGGCTCTGGAAACACTGACTTTCTAGGCAAAGCTCCACAAATTATCCAGACCCCTTCTCATTAGCCCTGTCATTCTCTCTGGTTATTTTGCAATAAAAGCAACTCAGGCCCTGACATTCATCGGGCCGACCTGTTTCAGAGGCCCACATGAGCACATTTTCTGATACATGACGCCTACCTACAGGAGTCTGGACCCCTCCTGGCAGTTGCCTGAGAACAGAGAAGAAAGCAAAAAATCTTCACTGTGGCTTTGCTGCTCAGATCTCGCGAGAGAATAGGCAAGTCCCTCAGCCTTTCTGGGGCTGGTCTGTAGGAGGGGCCTGACCAGAGGGCGAAAGCCCCCATCCAGTTCTAGCAGCACAGGGCACTCAGCTGAAGTCCATCCTACACTGGACAAGGAGTCAGCTTGGCATAAACTCCTCCTGAGTTGATGGACAACCCCTGAGGGAAGGGCTCCCTCCATTCCATGGCATCACCCAGCTCAGGCCAGACTGAGCTCCACTTCAGCAATGAAGGCTTCTATGGCCCTGAACCATCTGAAACCTCCGATATCCTGAGGAGTCTTGATTCACCCAAGCATCGATTTCATATGACTCAACCTAATACCTAGGAATTCCTTTTTCAAACATCAAAAAATCATGGACTTCACAAGAGACCTCATTCCTTAGGAGAATTACACTTTTCTTAACATTGTGGAAATCTCTCGGGATTTATATGTTCAATAAGCGTGCACTGTCACTTGTGAATTTTCACGCAAGTGAAGCACAGGGAGTGAATTTTGTGTTCATGTTCAGGGTTGAAGCTTCCTCCTTCGTCCCTTCTCTGGGTACCACCTCCCCTCCCCGACTCTGCTGGGGCATCACAGGCTGTGTTGTAAAAGTCACTTCTCTTGACTGCACGATTCTGCATTATATGCCCCACTGATGTCCTCCTGTGGATCTTATACTTTCCTATCACAGGACTTCATTCTCCGCTGTAATTCCCTCCATGCCCCAGTGGGTTATATGCAAGTGAGCAGAGATGACACGTCGGCCGTTTCTCTGTTTTATTCACAGTCCTTGGACGAGCACCTGGCAAATACTAGGTTCTCAGTAAATATTTAAGGAATGAATGAGTCAATGAATGAATGGTGCTTCCAGCATTACTAAAAGCTGACTATATTTTTACATAGGGACTTTATACTCTGTCTCCTCTGATGCACCCCTCTGTAATTAGAATCCTCCGTTCTTTTGCCCCATGAGGAGCTCCAAGTAATCTTGGTGATAGGGGACTAACGAATGGAAGTGCCTCTCTATGGAATAAGATCCCTGGTTCTCTTTTATAAATTTTATTGGATTATAGTCGATTTATAATGCTGTGTTGGTTTCGGGTGTGCAGCAAAGTTTTACATATTTATGTATATTCTTTTCTAAGTTATCACAGGATACTGACTGGCGTTCCCCGTGCAATATAGTAGGTCATTGCTGGTTATCTGCCATATATATAGCAGTGTGTATATGTTTATCCCAAGCTCCTGATTTATCCCTACACACACCACATTTTCCTTTTGGTAACCAAAGGTTTATTTTCGATATCTGTTAAGTCTGTTTCTGTTTTGTAAATAAATTTTAAAAAAATAACCACTGATTAAGAATTCACCTGCCAATGCAGTGGGCAGGGGTTCAATCTCTGGTCTGGGAAGATCCCACATGATGCAGACCAGCTACGCCCATGAGCTGCATCAAGAGAAAGCTCCCATGCAGCAAGGCCAAAAATAAATAAATAAATAACTTTAATTTATTTACAAAATGGAAACAGACTTACAGATCCCCTGATTCTTAAAAATACATCTTGGCACCACCTGGAGCAGTTATTGTGGTTGTCATCACACCAGCCTGTCATTCACTGCTGAAGCCAAATAAATGGTCAGGTTACAGATAAGGAATAATATCAGACACCAAGGCCCCCTAAACGTTCCTTTTGAACATCTGATCCCTACTACTTGAGAATACCTAACTTTATTGCGCAACTAATTACATATCCCAAGAACAATGGCTGTGGGTCCCCTGACTTTATTTGGGAAAGCAATCAGGGGTTACCACGGGCATCATTCAAAGGGAAGTAATCTCTAAGCTGCATTCCACAAATGGCCTATTTGTATTTTCACCTGGTTATCTGACCTCAATGTTTATTGCTTAAAAATGCTCCAAGGTGACCCAAAGCTAGTTGTTATTTCCTTTTCCAGTCATTCCTTAAAAAAAAAAAAAAAAAAAACTCAAAAAACCCCACAAAAAACAGTGTTCCACAATGCATAGACTGGACTAAGAAGTAAAACAGTATCCTAGAATCCCCATGAGGATGGCTATTATAAACAAAGAACTCCACTTCCATGTAAAAAAAGAGAAAGGTGTCAAATAACAAAGAAGTTGCATGTGGTAAATCTCAAATCTATTAGGGAAAAAAAATTACATTTAATCTTGGTGCTGTGACTTCCATGCTTATTTCAAAGGAAGTGACATGTTCCCATCTTTAAGCAACTCAAGCAGCCTCACAGAGATTTTCTATTAATTTTAACATTTTGAAAAAAAAATAATTTCTCCTAAATAATACCTTTAAGAAACCTGAGGAAGTTGGCAATTTGAGCACAGACCTTTAAAATTTCCCTTGAGTGGACTCAAAAGCAGTATCTAAGAGAATATGGTAATAAGTAAAAATCGGCATCTGTGCTGAACATTCACTGCAAATTGCAAGCCCTAGCCTGGGAGAATTCCTGAGAAATCACATGGGATGCCAACACCTCATGCAGAAAATACAGCATGGTGACAGTTGCCAGATGAAATACAGGAAGATCAACTATGTTTCCTTTTCTAATGAACAGAAAGGTTGCATGGGGGCATGCTTATAATTAAGAACAAAAACAAAATTTGTCATGTATCTGAAATCCAAATGTAACCAGGGACCCTGTATCATTATTGGCTAACTTTAGCAGCCCTAAGCATGACGTCATAAAAGAAGGTAATAGCCTGGTAGAAATAACCTGATCTTTCTAAAAGCAAAGGGCATGCATCCCGGGGATGCTCTGCACTCAGCAATGCTTCCTGATGCTGACTGCCGACAACATTTGTAATCAACTGAGTTGAATGACTCAAGAGTGAGTATGACCACACAGTGCGGAAACCCCAGTCAGGGCTTCTTGCTGACTTGGAGTGGGAGGTGTGACACAGCCTTCCTGCGGACTGAGTCCAAGCCACACCAAAATGATTTACAGGAAACTGGCCCCCAGGGCAGACTGATAGAAGGGCTGTTATAGTCACGGTCTGGGAATAGCAGCAAGCCCAATGCATCCCCACACTGCTCCAGCTGCAGCATCACGGATACAGGAATGGAGGACCAGGGGCCCTTCCAGGTGGACATTTCCAGTACAGCTCTAACAAGAGCAGGTGAAAACCGAACGGAGAGAAGAGGAACCCACTCCACTGTGCCAGGGAAATGCCAAGGCACAATGAGATGACCCTCATTCCAGGACCACGAGAGAGAAGGCAAATATAGATGGAAAACAGAAGGAGAATAAAATGGTTTTTCTGTTCATATTTATGAACTGCAAAATCAAAGAAGGATGTTTGAAATGGCGATGAAGAGGCAGTTTCAAGAGTAGTTACCACAGAGGACTAAAGTATATTTCACACAGAATAACTTTTACACTCTCACTAATCAAGGAAATGCAGGCCCTTTGGTACTTTATAATGAAATAAGACCAAGATGGAAGAAGATATGGCAGTATTAAAAGTAAGGGATTTAAAATGGTTTCAGAAGCAATAAAATAGATATGAAAAAGCAGAAAATTGAATTTATCCTAAAAAAAGGAGAATTTGTGAAGCTTTCCCTAAAGCTATGGCAAAGACAAGAAATGAAAATGATCAGTGGCAGACTGCAAACAAATATGAGACACATTAGATATGTATACAGATAATAGAGCTTCTAAGAAAAGTAGCAGAAAAATTCAAAAGAAGAATCATTAAAAGACAATAGAGAAAGGAAAACAGTCGAGGGGTAAAAATAAATATTCCACTGAATTCCAACAAAAACTGTAAACACCAACTTTTAGATATTTCCTAAAGACATTTCTTAATGTCACAGTAATGAATAATTCTATAAGTGCTTATTTAAAAATAAAACTTTAAAAAGAAAAAAAAACTAATGAAATTGGCCTCAGTCATATCCACTGTACAAAGTTAATTATTATAAAATAACAAGTATTTCCCCAAATCTTATGGGGAATGTTCTAATTGAACAATTAATTCTCTAAACTAGAGATTGCCCTGATAATATGCAAAGACAACAGAAAGATGCAAGGTTACATCCTATCTACCTTTCCTTACAAACATCACTGAACCAAATTATTCAGGCAACCAGGAAGTGGATCAAAGTACTATTCAGTAACAAGAAAATCATAGCATAAATACAAAAACATTTAAGCACAGAATAAATTCAAATAAAGTTTAAAACAGGCAAAACCAAGCAGCTCAAAATAGTTATTGATCAAAAAAGATTCATAATCCAAATATTGTATCTTTTAAAAATCATAAACTTGGTAAAAATCCCAAAAGAAGCATGAAAAGAAAAAAATAAAAGTGTACTAATTTTTCCATAAAAATGGCTTTATTTTTATCAACAGTAACCAAATAAATATATATTTAACTGTACTTTTTTATAAGTTTAAAATCAAGCTGTTTGAGTGTGGAGATTTCTTAAAAAGCTGGAAATAGAACTGCCATATGACCCAGCAATACCACTTCTAGGCATATACACCAAGGAAACCAGATCTGAAAGAGACACGTGCACCCCAATGTTCATCGCAGCACTGTTTATAATTGCCAGGACATGGAAGCAACCTAGATGCCCATCAGCAGATGAATGGATGAGGAAGCTGTGGTACATATACACCATGGAATATTACTCAGCCGTTAAAAAGAATTCATTTGAATCAGTTCTAATGAGATGGGTGAAACTGGAGCCCATTATACAGAACGAAGTAAGCCAGAAAGATAAAGACCATTACAGTATACTAACACATATATATGGAATTTAGAAAGATGGTAACGATAACCCTATATGCAAAAAAAGAAAAAGAGACTCAGATGTATAGAACAGACTTGTGGACTCTATGGGAGAACCCGGGGGTGGGATGTTTCAAGAGAACAGCATCGAAACATGTATATCTAGGGTGAAACAGATCACCAGCCCAGGTTGGATGCATGAGACAAGTGCTCAGGCCTGGTGCACTGGGAGGACCCAGAGGGATGGGGTGGAGAGGGAGGTGGGAGGGGGGACCTGGATGGGGAATACATGTAAATCCATGGCTAATTCAATGTATGACAAAAACCACTGCAATGCTGTAAAGTAATTAGCCTCCAACTAATAAAAATAAATGGGAAAAAAAAAAAAAGAGTTGGACACGACTGAGCAACTGAACTGAACTGAGCAAGAATTTGTTTTTAATTTTTTTTTTTTTTGTAAAATAAAGTTCCTTATTTAATTTAAGACAAAAATAAAATAAAATAAAATAAAATAAAATCAAGCTGTTTGGCTTACAAACTGGGAAGGGAGAGTGAGAGAAAGAGAGAAAACAAACAGCTCATCAAATGATATATTGAAAATAAAGAAAATTGATAATCAAGAAAGAAAATTGATAAACAGTGTAAAATATGAAAGGAATAAGACCAAATTTGTTAATTACGACACTAAGTATAAATGAGTTAAACTCTCCTGTGAAAAGAAAGACTGACAGGATGACTCAAAAATCATAAGAAAGTAAGTTTAAATTGTCTGCAAGAGAACTAAATAAAGTGACTGAGACATTAAAAAAAAAAAAACCTGAGCATAGATATTTCATAGGGGGTGAAAAAAATAACACAATTTTAATACCAGAGTATAAAGTAAATTCCAGAGAAAAAATAACTACCTGGGTTAAAGGTCTTAATTTTTGTGAAAAGACACAATTCATAGTGCATATGTAGTAATAAATATTCTATGCAAAAATATATCTCCAAAATTAAAGTTACAATTGGAAATTGACAGCTACTAACTTTTTGAAAATTTTATATACCTTCTTTTCCAACCTCTGACTTATGAAGGATGAAAAAGTAAGGCTATGAAGATGTAAATAATATGAATTATGAAGTTGTAATCTCTACAGAGGATACTCTTATATACACTGTTCATAACCCCTTGCCAGACATCATATATAAAGTTATAAGAAAAACCAAAAATTTCACAAAAAGAATTTAAATTGTAGTCCATGAGCATATATGTTAAAATATAAATTAATAACAATAGAAAAATAGAAACAGTGCTACTCACTTGGGAAAAAAATTACTAAACTGTTCTTGAATACAAAATTAAAAGAAAGCTTTTAATTACACTATATTTACAAATCCTAATAACAATGATAGTACACATCAAAACACATGTGAAGCAGCCAAAGTGTTAGTTGCTTGGTTGTGTCTGACTCTGCGATCCCATAGACTGTAGCCCTCTAGGCTTCTCTGTCCATGGAATTTTCCAGGCAAGAATACTAGAGTGGGTAGCCATTCCCTTCTCCAGGGGATCTCTCTGACCCAGGAATTGAGCCCAGATCTTCTGCATTGCACACAGATTCTTTACCATCTGAACCACTAGGGAAGCCTGTGAAGCAGACAAAGACACAGTCAAAAGAAAAGTCATACAATCTTCAATACTATCAGTATTAAACAAAACAGTAGGAAGTTGGTAAACTAAGCGTTCTACTCAAGAAAAGAGAAATCCCAAACAGAACAAAAAAATTATAAGGAAAAAATGATAAAACCAAAGGTAAGAAATAATAGTATAAAAGATAGGATAACAAAATTGAAAATTAAGCCAAAGAAATGCTAAATTTAAAAAACAAACATAAAATGGATTGTTACAGATGGCAGATTAAGATCGTTCATTTACATATGCTTCCACAGAAAATCCTCATGAAACAGTTTAAAAGAAAAAAATAGGAAAAGCTGGTATAAATCTGGAAAGCAAATAATACAATATCAATGGGCCAGAAATACTGATAAGTTCTAAAAGATATCAGGTGGGATGAATTGGTCCCATATTGTGGTCTTTTGGTAACTGTACTCTCAATTTTAATACAGAATCTCTTAGTTTTGTCTGCTATATTTATCAATGTCTGAGAAAGGTATGTTAAATTATTTCCCAGGGATTCTGAAATGGTTAGGTTCTTATATTTCAAAAACACAAGACCATACCTGTCCTCAATATGTTAGACACTACCTAAGATATCATGACCATGATAAATTCTTCTGTATTATGTCTCCTGTTGCCAATAATCAAAACTTTCCTTTGGTCCTTCTTAATGTTTTTAGCTTTGAACATATTTTTTTTCCCTGAAATTTACACAGCCATCCATCTCAGATTTCTCTGATTCTTGTAAACATTTTCCTAATGCAACGTTTTGCCTGATTTTATTTTCAATGATCTGTGTATTTTTCTTTAGTGTTGATGTCTAAATAGATTTTGACTATAAGCCTTTACTTGATTGATTTGTTTGGATTTATTCCTGCTATCTTATTTTATGTTTAAATGTCCCATAATACTGTGTGGGTTGTTTTTTCCATTTCTTCTCCTTCACTGGATTTATTTTTATATGCCCTTATTTTTTTTCTGTCTAGTGATTGGGAAATGCTATAGAAGTTCTTTATTGCCAAGGAAAAAATATGCATTCAACTTGACTAATGATCAAGAAGAAAATATACAAATTTGAATAGATTCATAACCTTATTACTATGGGAAAATATTTTGGAATTTCAGTTTAATAAATCAAACTGAAGGAATATTAGCTCCACTCTGGTCCTCTCTCTTAAAAGTCAGTGAAAATAACAACAAAATCTTACATGAAGGAGAGAAAATTTTCCTTCTCCAATATAAGAAGAATAAGACATGCATTCCAAAACCCCAAAATCACAAACAACATCCAACTTAACCTGAATTGGATAGCTTTCCCCAAGAGGGAAAGAAGGTGTCTTCTTGCACCAGAAGGGTCTCAGCGTGCTTAGAATGACAAGACCTAATTACATAGCAGACCCCACAATCACTGTGGTTTTTGGGAAACCTTGGCACTTCCTGTTTCCTGTGCCCTTATACTGGATCACAGACGAATATGTCAGAGAGGAGACAGAAAACAGATGGCTTTACTGAGAGCTGGGACCTACTAGATAGCCTATGAGTTTCACTAAGTTCTTAAAGGCCCCAGACTGAGATGAGATTGGATTAGAGAGTATTTAACACACAAACCCAAATCAAATTTCCTGACTGGCTCAGCTCACCCACTTTGCTCCTTCCTGCTCCCGAGTACCAGAGCTGCCCTACACAGAGATGAATAATCAACAGTCAAAATCCTATCATCCCACTGACCCCCAACACATGTTCAGCTGATGACTTACACTTCAGAATCCACCAGAAAGGAACTCTCTCCTCTTCCCTCCAGAGAATCTGCCAGCAACTTAGAATTTGTTACCTGTCTTTGTCTGTGATGATAAGCATCTCCTTCTCCTTCAAAAACCAGTCTTTATGGTTCACTTGTCCCTCTCAAGCTTTCACATCATCTATTTCTGCCTCTCAACTGGATAGCTTGCCTCAGTTTAAAAGCATGGTATATTCAAACTTCAAAAACAAACAAGCAAAACTGGTCCTCGACTCTAAAGCCTCTTCTATTTTATCTCTCTGCTCCTTCATCTATACATGAAACTGGAAGTCACTCTGTCAAGTTATGGACTGTAGCCCTCCAAGCTTCTCTGTAAATAGAATTCTCCAGGCAAGAATACTGGAGTGAGTTGCCATTCCCTTCTCCAGGGGATCGTCCCAACCCAGGAATCAAAACTGGATCTCCTGCATTACAGGCAGATTCTTTACTATCTGAGCCACCAGGGAAACCCTTGTCTATACATATTAATGCATAATATATAGACACTATTATACATATGCTTGTAGACATGCTTGTATTTATGCCAATGATTGTAGACAGCTCCTCAAACACATGCACACGCACACACACAGTTGTCTCTGGTTACTGTCATGGGCTAAAAAAATACCTCCCTCCAAAGATATCCACGACCTAACCCCAGGAACCTGAGAATATGGGACCTTCATAGCAAAAGGAACACTTGGTGGTTGTGATTCACTTCAACATTGTGAGATGGGGAGATGATTTTGGTTCATCCAGTGGGACCAATGTCATCACAAGGGTGTTAATAAGACAATGTCAGGAGGCCAGAGAAGGAGATGCTTCTTGCTGGCTTTGAGGATGAAGGAAGGGGCTGTGAGTTCAGGCATGGAGGCAGGAAGCTTTAAGGGCAGGAAGACGATTGTCCTCTGGGACAATTGCTGGGACAACAATAGCCTGGGGAAAAATCTTACACTTCTGACCTCACTGCCTTTCTCTTTTTATAACTGCAAATGTCATTTCTGTTGTTTTACATTATTTTCCTCCTTTTGTAGATAAGGAAAGTAAGACTCAAAGGGATTAACCACCTGACCAGGGTCACAGAACTAGTCAAAGCTTAGGGGAGTGGAGGAGGTAGGTCTAGTCAATGGTGGGCTGGACCTGGCAGGTGCAGACCCACAAGAGCTGATTCTAGGTATCTCCTTCCAGCTCCATGTCCAGGAACTTCAGCAGCCAGTCTCCCATGCTGAGAGTGTTTACATCATGGACATTGGCAAACCCTAGCAACAGGTGTCTCCTTCCCTTGCACCACAGACCAACATGTACCCTGTTGGTCTGCTGCCTGGGTTTGAATTCCTCACAGTCACATTTTCTGTTATCATTAAAAAGATGTCCTTAACTCTTCAACGACTTCCATGTGAAATTCAGTAGCTCATTCGGAATCTTTGGGTTTTGATTCTCCCTTCCCAGCCTTAGGATCTTGCTGTCTGCCACATCAAACCTATGCCCCAAGCAGACCCAACTGCTGGTCATTTATCAAATGCAATCCTAGCCTCCCACCCTCCAGGTTGCCATGCCCTTTCTCCCAAAGCAACTCTCCAGCAGACAAATGCCCATCTGTTCTGGGACATTGCATACTAGGGCCTCCAGATCTAAGAAACCCTCCCTAGGAACCCCAGTCAAATGGTATCTCTACATCTATGCAATACTTTGATTCTGTGCTTCTCCTTGGGTAGGTAACAAACTGCTCTATATCACATTTAAGTTATAAAATTATTTAATGATTACACTTACTTCATTCTGGACACTGTTTTACACGCTCTAGAATGACCAATGAACATAATACTCCCAACAGCCCCATGCATTAGATGCTTTTTATCATCCTCACATCACAGTGAGGAAACTGAGGCTCAGAGAGGTTAAGGGACTTGCCTTAAGTCACACAGGTGGTAAGCGACAGAGACAGAATTCTAATACAACAGTCTTGACTCCTTTGCCACAAAGCAATGCATCCCTCAAGGATTCAGTCAAGGACCCAGCCCTACTGGGTTCATCTTTCTGGGTTCAATCAGGCTTTTCCCAGAATATGACTTGAGTATCAATGAAATCATGAAATCATTAGTTAATTCACAGTGGTACAAAGAAAACCATTTTTAAAATTTGTAACTGGCCGTGCATCTCTCTTTAAAAAAAAAATTATTTATTTTTGGCTGTACTGGATTTTCATTATTGGGCGAGGTTTTTCTCTAGTGAAGTGAGGAGAGTGAGGAGAGTGGAGGTTACTCTCTAGTTGCAGTCCATAGGCTTCTCATTGGAGTCGCTTCTCTCGGTGCGGACCGCAGGCTCCAGGTGCACAGGCTTCAGCAGCTGCGGCACGTGGACTCAGCAGTTGAGGTCCCCAGGCTCCACGGCAGAGGCTTAATGGTTGTGGCCCTCAAGTTTAGTTGCTGGGCAGCATGTGGGATCTTGCCAGAGCAGGGATAGAACCTGTGTCTTCTGCACAGGCAGATAGATTCTTTTCCACTGAGCCCCTGGGGTAGCCCATGCATATCTTAATGAACACCGGAAAAATATAACTCACACATCAAGTCCAAGAGTCATAACTGTTAAAGCTGAGGTTGACATGAAAGTAGGTGCTTCTTGGTGACTGGTCTACAATGGCTGCTTGACTTTCAGGTCCAGGGCTTACAGGACATGCTGCTCTAGCACAAACTGGAAAATGACAAGTGGCATGCCCCCAGGACCCAGCACAGAGCTGGACACATTTGGGGGGCTTGTCATGTCGTCTTTAATTGAGAAAATGTGAGCTCCGGGGAAAGACACAGGTTGTCCTTTGGGATTTGCATCAATAAAAGGACACTTTTTGAAGACCTTGAAAAAGCACGGTATCCCTCCCCCTACCCCAAGGACACCATATGTGAAGTATAGGAGAAAGGTCCAGATATGCAGATGAACACATTTACTTTATTTTTTGATGACATCAAATAGATTTAAATATAAAACATGGAACTGCATTGCCAAAATAGTTTTTTTTTCCAATTTTTTTCAAGTTTATAATTGTTGAAATTTTGACACAAAACATTAACTCTGATGTTAGTTAATTGCTCTCTAAAAACTTTCATGATGCCCCCAGACCTTTAGAATAACACAGAAGAGAAATTTATAAATCTGGGACCAACATACTTTTCTAGATTAAGTTATCCACACTAAAAATTAACCAAAATGGACAATTAACAATTTTTCTAACTTCATATGGGAAAAATATACTTCATTGAAGGAAAACTTCAATCTCTAGGAATCATGCCCAGAGATATTTATGCATATTTTGCTATTACAATAAAAGATCTTTCTTTCTCATCTTCTCTTATTCCAGTCCCTTCATACTTGTCCCTTCTAGATCCATCTTCTCTTTTCTCCTTGGGATGAGCACATTTACTTTATACACATGGCTCTTAATTTGTTTCTAAAACATTAGTTTGTCACTTCTGATATTTCAGAAGGGAATTTGTCTTCATTTCTCAAGCACATTTTCTTTCATACTTTGAATGATTCAGGAAGCTGGTATCTGACTGCAGCTTCCCCAAGGAATGTAACAACTAAAGAATGTAGCCGGTGGCAAATGCAGTCGATTTAAGTGTAGATTTAAGTGTGAGAAGCACTCTAGCTTAAAGAATAATTTGCTATGAGAAATATGTTTGGCATCTGTAGAGTTCTTTTAAAAGCAAGATACCTCTCTGCCTTTATTCATCTTGTCATTCATGGCACAAATAGATGTGTCAGGCGCTGTCCAAGGTGCTGGAGAGATGGAATTAAATATAAAGAGTAATATCCCTATCTTTACGAGGCTCACATCCTAGTGAGGAGGGCAGATTAAAACACAAGTAAAGAAATAAACCCACGTAGTGTAATTTCACGCAGCAGTAAGTGCCATGAAGAAAAATAAACCAGGGTACACAGATGGAAGCATGGCCAGTCAAGTAGGTCTGTAACCTGAGACAGGAAGGCTGTAAGGAGAGTTACACATTCCCACATATATTAATCATATTTAGTCCCTGTCAGCCTTTACATTTCACTAGCTAACTTCAAAAGCCAAGAAATTAAACGGAAATTCAGACAGTCTTAACCAAGGTCTTTCCACCCCAGCACTACTGAGGATGAGTCTTTCTGCGGATGGTACATTGTTGAATATTTATCATCATCCTTGACTTCAACTCACTAGATGCCAGAACTCCCCTGTTCAGTTATGACAACCACAAATGTCTCTAAACAGTCACAAATGCACCTCAGGGTAAAGTTGCCTCATAAATACAAGACACCCATTTAAATTTGAATTTCAGAATAATAACAAGTACTCTTCTTAGTCACTCCCAAATATTTCATGGGCCATTCAATGTTTGTTTGAAAAACAAATGTAGCTGGACACCCTGTATTGTTATGTGCTATGTCTGGCAACCCTAATTGGGAAGAAAACTCATTCCCATTAGAGAACCACCACTCCAGTTTTACAATTTAGGAAACTGTACATATGTATGCCAGGTACATATATATGCATGCCAGTGACATATATATATTAGGCCACAACAAACTCTCCGACCATCCAGAGGAACGAATACACAATTGCAATGATCTTCCAAACAAAGTGAGTGTAGAAGACCCACTTAGATGGGATGAAGGAGACCAGGATCTGTTATTACCAGATTCTGAAAGTAGAGATAAAATTCATGTCATGCTCAATACAATATATCTTTCCTTGCAGATCTGATGATGAGTTTTTAAAATCACAATAAACAATGCTTCCTGGAATTTAGTCATCGCCATGCTCTCATACAAAGCTTGAGTGGAAGCATAACACGTGTCATATTTCTGAAAGAAAACCTGACAATATCTAAGGGAAGTTTGGAGTTCCCTTCCTCTCTGCCCCATTCAGTGCACAACTTGGAATCTATTGCTAGATATGAAAAAATAAAGAAACGCTCATAAATGTGTTATACGGAAAGAATGTTCAGTGCACATCAGGTTTAAAGTTTAAAAAAAGGAACAAACTAAATATCCAAGGAAACATCTCTATAACCACTACACACCTCATAAAATAGCCAGAATTCAAAACACTGACAACATCAAATGCTGGCGAGGATGTGGAGCAAGAGGAACCCTCATTCGGTGTTGGTGAGAATGCAAAATGGCACAGCCACTTTCAAAGACGAGTTTGTCAATTCTTGTAAAATTAAACATGCTTTTTCTATACCATCCAGCAATCACGCTCCTTGATATTTACTGAAAGGAGTGGAAAATGTATGTCCACACAAAAGCCTATATGGGAATATTAACAGTAGCTTTATTCATAACTGCCAAACTTGGAAATAACCGAGATGTACTTCAACAGGTTAATGGATAAACAAACAGTGGTGCATACAATATTGAGGAGGAATAGCATGTTTTAGAAAGACAAGACAGAGAAGGTACAGTTTCCAGTTTCCAGACCTGAGAGCCATCACATTAGCTGGGACATTTATGCAAACAAGAATAAATTTCTAGTTTGTTTCAGCCACTGTTTATGTTGCAGCATGTTACTCACAGCTGAATCTAATCCTATCTTTAAGACAGAGTCAGCTTTTTGAACTCTGTGTTCCAACAACGGGAGCTCTACGTGTAGTCCTGGTGGTATTGGCAGCAGCATCAGCATCGCCTGTTGGAGATGCAAATTCTCAGGTCCTGCTGCAGCCCCACTGATCCAGACATGCTAGTTGGGACTCAGTAATCTTTGCTTTCACAATCTCCCAAGGGATTCTGTTAAATGCTACAGTTTGAGAACAACTATTCTAGCCAATTTCCGCAAAATGGATCTCCTATATAATGTTTAAAAATGCATGGATGACTGCAAACATGTAAAAATCCATCTGCAGTAGAATTTTTTTAAATAGTCATAACTGGGTCCCCCTTAAAGCACCCTGTTTTTTAAAAAATTCAATAAATTTGTCTTTGGCTGTGCTTTGGTTGCCACATGCAGGCTTTTCTCTAGTTGTGGCACGTGGGGGCTACTCTCTAGTTGCAGAGCACAGGCTCTAGAGCAAGGGATCAGTAGCTGTGGCGCATGGGCTTAGTTGCCCCATGGCATGTAGAATCTTCCCAGACCAGGGGTCGAACCCGTGTCACCTTCATTGGCAGGCGAATTCTTAACCACTGGACCACCGGGGAAGTTCTCTGCAGAAGAATTTTTTGTGTTTGTTCAAATGGATGTGAGAACTTTCTTTTTCTACTTAAGAAATTGCAAGACTACTTTAAATAATGTGTTGTAAAAGCTCTTTTAGGAAAAAGGGGGAATGATAAATCCAACATAATTTTGAAAAATGTAACTAGCCAGGCATCCTAGATAATCTGATGAGAAGGTTTGTTCCCATCCTCACCAGTCAGGTTTCACTTGAATTTTTGCATACAAATTCCATAGCTACTGTAAATCATGAAATTAAAAGACACTTCCTTCTTGGAAGAAAAGCTATGACAAACCTAGCCAGTGTATTGAAAAGCAGAGTCATCACTTTTGCCAACAAAGGTCCGTATAGTCAAAGCTATGGTTTTTCCAGTAGTTACATAAGGATGTGAGAGTTCGACCAGAAATAAGACTGAGAGATGAAGAATTGATGCTTTTGAACTGTGGTGCTGGAGAAGACTCTTAAGAGTCCCTTGGTCAGCAAGGAGATCAAACCAGTCAATGCTAAAAGAAATCAACCCTGAATATTTATTGGAAGGACTGATGCTGATGCTGAAGCTCCAAATTTTGATCACCTGATGTGAAGAACTGACTCACTGGGAAAGACCCTGATGCTGGGAAAGATTGCAGGCAGGAGCAGAAGAGGTGACAGAGTATGAGTTGGATGACATCACTGAGTCAATGGGCATGAGTTTGAGCAAACTCTGAGAGGTAGTGAAGGAGAGGGAAGCCTGGCATGCTGCAGTCTATGGGGTTCCAAAGAGTCAAACACAACTGAGTGACTGAACAACAATAAAAACTATGATGACTCTATCTGGCAAATATGGCTGAAAGGGGTGGGGAGGGGGTGAGTTCTGACTCTCACACAGTTTTAAGACTGCAAAGAATCAAACAGAGAAACAAAACTACCTTGCTGTCATTGCATACAAGGATTCTCACCCTCTGGTCAGCACTGGGAATTACTTGGAGGGCTTGCTGTGGTGGAGCTTCACCACAGAGCTTCTGATTCAGAAGGAGTAAGTCTCGGGTGGAACCAAGACTTTGTATTTTAACAAGTGAGGCTGATTCACCTGGTCCAGGAGCCATACTTTGAGAACCACATACTTACTGCATCCTTGACCTGGGAACTCATCTGAGAACTAATCAGAAGGAGAATAAGGGTGAACAAAGCAGATACCTTGAAATACCATGCAAGGCCATGCACAAAGTCTTGCATGACATAGCTGTGAATTCTGTCTTCCACTGTAACGTTCACCCACTCCCCAGCCCACGTCCATCCACGCACACTGCCCTTCATGCCCTTTATCAAATGCACGAACACCTGCCTCAGGGCCTTTGCAGTGGCCCCTTCTTCCCGAAACGCTATCCCTTCTGCATGGCTAACTCTTCCTCCTTGTACAGGTCTCAGCACAAGCAGGACCTTGAAGGGGCCTCTCTGGTCACTGCCTCCTGCCCTCCTTAGTTCCTTCCCATCTTAAATTGCCTTTTCTATGTCTTTTCTTGATGAAACCTGAAGGCCCCGCCTTCTTTGCTGGGATCTTGGAGGCAGACATCTGACACCACTTGTTCATAGCTATAGGTTCAGGACCCAGAACAATACCAGGGCACAGAAGGACATTAAGTAAATGCATGAACGACAGAATAAACAAATGGGTAAATGAAAGGATAATGGACAAATAGCTCAAAGCCAATCTCTCAGTCTCAGGGTCAGCAATTCATTAACCCCAGACTTTCCCCTGAGATGGTCATCGCTGTTGACCCCCCTGAAAGCCCACTGAAATACACTCTAGTGAGGAAGACAAGGCCTGAATACAGAGCACTGACTTCATCTCTAATCTCTGACCTGACAATGTGTAAGCATCCCCAGCAGCCTGGATGCACACACTCAGTATGCAGGGAGTGTGCTTCATTAAGTTGCTTATATTTATATTAAAACTGGTAGAGTGTCACATCTCGTAATTTTAAAAAACTTGTTTATATTAATATTGAATTAGTTCAGGGATTAAAAACCCCATAAACAACTTTTTCCTCCCTCTCTTGTTTTCTGAGGGCCAAGTGGATTTGAGAGTTTTAATCAGTATACCAAATTCTCTGCAAAGAGGGTAAGAGATAGCAAGGGAACAAGAAGGCAAGAGGAAAGAGAAGGAGGAGATAAGAGGAGGTGGAGAAGGAGGAGGGGGAGGGAGGAGGGAGTGGAGGAGGGAGGAGGGCAAGGGGGAGGGGATAACAGGGCAAGAAAAATAATACCATCAGAAAATAGCAACCCCTGCCATGCACTCCTGCCTGAGGTTCACAGGACAGCAAACTCAGACCTGCAATCAGAGAAAAGTCAAGAGTGCCAACAGGGGTACAGGGTGCTCAGAGGCAAGTTTATCTAGTAGAAATGGGGGCAGAGACAGAACTCTGTGCTTTCGTGGAAAATTTTCACGCCATTCAAGATTTTCAGAGTGTGATGCTATGGGAACTATTTTATAAGGCCTTAGATAACAGAGAGTAATTCAAAATAAATTTTGTCTATAGGAATGCACATCAGCTCTCTCTGGCAGAGGGACCACTCCTCCCCCACTACTGGAAAAGTCAGGTTTGTGTCTGCAGGTGTGAATTTTGACATTCCTCTTGTTCTTCTCTGCCTTCTCCTTGGGATCAGCTATCACACCTGCTGGGTGTCCCCATTTCATTAATGAGCTACATAAAAATTTTAACGTCTTCATGTTATATCCGTAGGACAGTCATGAGTTTACCTCTTCCTGAAAATTGTCTTTTAACAGGGAAGAAGAAAAGAGTCTGGGGGTGTCTTCCAGGTCCCATGCCTGTGAGGATATGAAATTTTCCGGCTCACTCGGCCCACTCTTGCCAACACCTCTGCACTCTCCTGCAACGGCTTGCGTTGGTACTACTGGGATGTTCCATAAAGACCCAGCACAGTATCAAACAAAGAAACAGAATCACAGAGCATAGCATGTGTAGGAAGTCATCATGACCATCCCAGAAAAAAAACAAAACCTCAACTGAAGAATGGAACAGATCTATTTCCAAGCAGAAGATGATCATTCACTTATCACATTGCAATATCCAAGTTACCAGAGGTGAGAGTTCCTAATTCCAAAAGGGCACATACAGGAAGGCAATCCAGAAAGATGCCAGCCCTGGAAAGATTCGGGAATTACTTCCCTAGTCTAAGCAGCTTCAGGTTGGCAGTCTCAAGTGTGATTTGAATGCAACTGTAAAAACATGAAATCTTTACAGACTGAAAACAATGCAGCTGGGGAAAGAGCCATCCCTGAATCAAAAGGACACAGGATGATGAATGAGATCCTCCAGGGCAATGTTCTGACTCAGTTACCTGGAAAGTTAGATGAGTGCTGATCGCCCAGCTGCATAGAAAAAGGGCTCCTGATGTCAACTGACCAACGGGGGTTGCTGGTGAGGATAACAGTGACTCTCCCTAAACAGTTAACTAACTAGTTAGCTACATGAGAGCATGTGCCTATTTGGAAACAAGGTCTATTGAATTTAGCCCAGAAATTAAAAATCTTAAAACAAGTCCAGGAATAATTGACCAAATTTTCTAAGAAATGTAGTAGGTGGAAGACTATTCCTCCCAAGAGCCTCACCTGACTCCAGTGCTCGTGAACATGTATGTGACACAGCAAAAGGATGCAATGATGCATCCAATGATGCATCCATGCATTGCATCTGCAGATGCAATGATGATAAGGACCAGGAGATGAGAGATCATTCTGGAACATCTGTGTGGGCTCAATGCCATCACAGGGGGTCCTTAAAAGTGGAAGATGATCTATCCATTGATGTAAAAGGCATGTTAAAGTCCCCTCATATCTATCACTGTCCTCCTGTCAATTTCTTTCACATCTGTTAATACTCGTCTTACATGTTTAGATGACTGCCAAGATATGGAGGAAACCTAAGTATCACAGATGTATGGATACAAAAGATATGGTATGTACATACAATGGAATACTGTGCTGTGCTGTGGTCAGCCAGTCAATCATGTCCGACTCTTTGCAACCCCATGGACTGTAGCCCACCAGGCTTCTCTGTCCATGGGGATTCTCCAGGCAAGAATATTAGAGTGGGTTCCCATGCGCTCCTCCAGGGGATCATCCCAACCCAGGGATCAAACCCAGGTCTCCTGCATTGCAGATGGATTCTTTACCATCTGAGCCACCAGGAAAGCCCAAGAATACTGGAGTGGGTAGCCTGTCCCTTCTCCAGGGGATCTTCCCAACCCAGGAATCAAACCAGGGTCTCCTGCATTGCAGGTGGATTCTCTACCAGCTGAGCTATCAGGAAGCCCATCAAAATACTACTCAGTCATAAAAAGAATAAAATTCTGCCATTTGCAGCAACATGGGTAGACTTGGAGGCTATTATGCTGAGAGAAATAAGTCAGAGAGAAAGACAAATGTTAGCACTAATATGTGGAATATAAAAAACTACAACCAACTAGGGAATATAACAAAAAGAAGCAGACTTAAAGAGAACAAACTAGAGGTTACCTGAGGGGAAGGGAAAGCACGAGGGACAATGAAGGGCTGGAGGAGTAAGAGATACAAAGAGTATTAGGTATAAAATAAGCTACAAGGATATACTGTACATCATGGGGAATGTGGCCAATATTTTATAACTATAAATGGAATATAAACTTTAAAAATTGTGAATGACTGCCTTATACACCTGTAACATATAATACTGTACATCAACTATACTTCAAATTGTAAAAAGTGGAAGAGGGAGGCAGAAGTGGAAACTGGAGTGATGGGATATGAAAGACTCAACATTCTGTCTTGGATGTTGAAGGAGGTAGTGAGCCAGGAGCCAAGGGATGAAGGCAGCTTCTAGAAGCTGGAAAAATCAAGGAAATATTCTCCCTTAAAACTCCCAGAAAGGAATGTTGCTGCAATGACACCTTGATTTTAGCTCAGAGAGATGTGTGTTGGACATCAAACTTACAGACCTGAAAGATGACAAATTTGTGTCATGTCAAGCCACTAAAAGCAATAGAAAACTAACACAGCTGTGAATGATGAATTAACACAGGGACCAAGCCACATGATCATGGCATCTAGTTTTTAGGGACATTCAGCATCTGGAGGTAGTAGCGGAGCAGGTTAACACTAAGGTGGAGTTCTGCCAGGCCTGAAACTAACTAACATACAAGACATTTGTGTTAATTAGAAGTAAATGTCCCTCTTCCAGGCCAATGCAGGCTCGTGATAGCCAGCACAGTTCACTGACCACAACACAGACTGGCCTTTAGCTCCACAACTCCTCTAGCATGAGAGCATTTGCACAGTGCACAACCTAAACAACCATACATGGAAGCACATAAAAGAGATCATGCGCCATTTCATCATGGAAGGCTTTTTCTCCCCATGCAGATGAAGGAACTTAATCTGTGTTCCAGAGAAGAGGGTGTACTCAGTTTCTTATGTGCCATGAAACCTGTCATTTTGCACCTCGTGACAGAGTCCTTTGGAGCTCTCGTTTCTTGCCCATGCATGCTTTTTGTCTCAGATCGAAAATCTGCACATAAATGGGGACAGGACCCACAATCTCAGGTGTTTGGTAAGTGTTGCTTGCTTGCTTATCTGCATTTTTGTAAAAGCTGTTTAAAAATCCAAATCTATCAACTTAGGCAAGTAAGCAATTTCTTTAACCCAAAATCTAAAGTCCAGAAGCATGAAAAGTCAAGATCTAGACACACTAGCAGCACCATCTCTTGTAACTATTTCCTACAAAATGAATGGATCTATTTTCAGGTTGACTCACTCAGACCAGTGGCCCCTAGCAGCTCCTGGCTTATTGTCTCCCAAGGACAAATCCACTGAAAGTAGTAGCTTCTCTTCCTTAAACACTTTAAAATCCCAGACCTGATGATCATTGGCCCAGCACAGGTTATGTGCTCACAACTCAGCCAATCACATAGGCCAAGGAAATGGAGTGTGCGAATTGGCCAGGTCTAAGTCACATTTCCACCCTGACACTGTGGTGGATTCAATTCCACATGTGTCCTGGACTGAGGGATACAGGAGGTTCCCCAGAGGATGTCATGGAGCTAATACAGTAGTGTCTGCTACCTCAGGTTTGCTGTGAACATTTTATTCCTAGTTAAAGTACAAAAAGTGGCTTCCTGGGTGGTACAGAATCTGTCTGCCAATGCAGGAGATGCAAGAGACGTGGGTTTGATCCCTGGGTCGGGAAGATCCCCTGGAAGAGGAAATAGCAACCCACTTCAGTATGTTTGCCTGGAAAATTCCATGGACAGAGGAGCCTGGTGGGCTACAGTCCATGTGATCACAGAGTTGGACATAACTGAGCATGCACACACACAAAGTAAATAAAACCTGAACAGTCCTCTTGTCCTTATTTTATTCTCTCTGGTACTTACACTTTTGCATTCTGGTTTCTTCGGAGGAAAAGTGAGGGAGAGAAAGTAACATCTGTTGTGTTTTGGCCACATGTCAGACACTTTTTATTTATTCATGATATTGTTCAGTGTTCACGTGATAAGTGTTCAGGGTTTCCCTGTGGCTCAGCTTGTAAAGAATCCGCCTGCAATGAAGGAGACCTGGGTCGATCCCTGGTTTGGGAAGATGCCCTGGAGAAGGGAAAGGTTACCTACTCTAGTATTCTGGCCTGGTGAATTACAGGGACAGAAGAGCCTGGCAGGTTACAGTCCATGGGGTTGAAAACAGTCACACACGGCTGAACGACTTTCACATTCACTTTCTTTCAGTGTTCGTGTAGTACCAGGGTAAGGAGTGTATTGTCCCCATTTAGCAGTTAGGAAAATTAAGGCCAAGACAACTGAAGATGCTTGGCTCACTAAGCTCAGAAGTACCTGTGCCTGGACTTGAAGGAGCCTGTCAGATTCCAGAATGTGTGCTCCTTACCTCTAAAATGCCGGGCTTCACGGCAAAATGGGAACTGATTTACTGTCAAAGCACTAATTAGGGCATTAGAAAGAAGAAGTAATTTCCCTTCTATGCATCTCTGAGCATAAATATGAGTTAGAGAAACTGCCACACCCCAACACACACAAATAATTTATTTTCCTCCCAATTTATGTCCTTTTAATATTAATGAAACAAGGAATAAATAGCCAATAATTAACTCATTTTCTACCACCATTTTAAGAAAAAAATTGAACACAAAAATAAGGCAGTGAAGGGAAAGTTAAGAAACAGGTTCTAGGGAACTTCCCCTGTAGTTCAATGGTTAAGAATCTGTATAGCAATGCAGAGGACACGGGTTTGGTCCTCTGTCAGAGAACTAAGATTCCACAAACCACAGGGCAACTATGCCCGCGTGCTGCGACGACTGGGTCTGCTCCCCAAAACAAGAAAGCCTGGGCGCCCCAAGGAAGATTCCGCATGCCTCAACTAAGGCCCAACACAGCTAAATAAATACGTTTTTTTTAAAAAAAAAGAAAACAGGCTCTGGGTCAGGCGGCCTGGGTTTCTGACCAGGTTATATCGAAGTATAACCCTTCAATAGTTTTCTGTCTCCCTGGCTCAGTAACATTAGGAAATCATTTAAACTCTCTTAAATTCAGTCTCTTTAATCTATAAAATGGGGATAATAACAGGATGCACCTCATACAATTGTTGAGAAAATTCCATGAGCTATTTTGTATAAGTGTTCAATATACACGAGTGAATATATTAATCTTGCTGCTTTCAGAAATGACAATCTGGCCACTCTAAGAGAACACCATCGAAACATGTATATCTAGGGTGAAACAGATCACCAGCCCAGGTGGGATGCATGAGACAAGTGCTCGGGCCTGGTGCACTGGGAAGACCCAGAGGGATCGGGTAGAGAGGGAGGTGGGAGGGGGGACCAGGATGGGGAATACATGTAAATCCATGGCTAATTCATTTCAATGTATGACAAAAACCACTGCAATGTTGTAAAGTAATTAGCCTCCAACTAATAAAAATAAATGGAAAATAAAAAAAGAAAAAGCCACCAAGTTACCAAGATACCAAGATATAGCCTTTAAAAAAAAAAAAGAGGTCCACTATATGCCAATACAAAAGAAAATTAAAAAGAAAAGAAAACCTAGCTATGCAAAATGGACCAGAAGCACTTGAGGGACCTAGCAACTTATTAAAAACACAGTGGTATAGGTCCCACTCCACGCTTACTAAATCAAAATTTGGATCTTAGTAAGATCCCCAGGTGATTTATACATTAAAGTTTGAAAAATACTTTCTGAAATATCATCAATTTTGCCCAAAATTTTTAGAATTCTTTAGCAACAATCAGATACAACACAATCACTAGTTTCCGAGATGCTCATTTCTTCTCTTTTGGAATTCAGACACTTATGGTGTCATGTTTACAATGCTATGTGCTATGCTGTGCTTAGTTGCTCAGCCATGTCCGACTCTTTGTGACCCCATGAACTGTAGCCCACCAGACTCTTCTGTCCATGGGGATTCTCCAGGCAAGAATACTGGAGTGGGTTGCCATGCCCTCCTCCAGGGAATCTTCCCAACCCAGGAATCAAACCAGGGTCTCCCGCATTGCAGGTGGATTCTTTACCAGCTGAGCTCCCAGGGAAGTCCTTACAATGCAATACTCCCTTGTTAATTAATTTCTTTTTAAAATTTTAAAAAGCCAACAAGGGAAAAAAATTAAGAGGTGAAAATTTGTTAGAACCAGCTCAGTTCTATAGGTCAAAATGTATATCCTAGAATGGAAAAAATGCTCGAGTCTAAAAACAAAACTAAGGGATACCAAGGTTCACAACACTATTACAAATGTTTTCAGTAGTTCTCTCTAGAAAGGTCTATATCCACATGAATGACAGATGCAGGGAAAACCTTAATGATTTATTTTTACCATCAGACATTTCTTCAGATAGTACACGTTTCTGGAAGCCTCAAGAAGCATATAGTGTTTCCCATCAGGGAAAAAGCGCTCTTTAAAGTACTGAGTTGTGCAAACATCGGGTAGCTGAGATGCTTTGAAAATGATTCCATTAAGTTGTTTATTCTATCAGAAAGTGCTTATTTGAGAGCCCTGGGTTCTTCTGTGGAGTATTTGCCTAAAGCAGTACTCTCCATTATTCTAAACCTTTGATTAAATGTTATGCCTCTTGGTGACAAGTTGATTTCACCCTGACAGAGGAAATACATGGTTCTATATGTGAGTCTTTTTAAACAGAGCTTCTGGGGCTGACTTGCTTGTTTGTGGACTGCCTTCTTCCAAGCTATTCAGCGGCTGGAATTTGCCAATCAAGTTTTATAACCAGTAGTCTGGACCCATGATCCCACCAAAAGAAAGAGAGTCAAGTGTGCCACTGAGGATTCATAATCAAGAATACAGGAAGTATTCTAATAGAACTAGATTTTTCCATCTTCAGCGTGGTTTGGATCCACACTAGACGTGTGACACATCATTATGATTTTTAAAAACTAATTTTATTTATTTTTATTGTTGGCTGTGCTGGGTCTTCACTGCTGCAAGCAGGCTTTCTTTACTTGCAGCATCCACAGACTGCTTTCCAGTCGCGGTGCACGAGCCTCTCTCGTTGCAGAGCACAGGCTCCAAGGCATGGCCTCAGTAGTTGTGGGGCACGGTTTAGTTGCCCCAAGGCAAGAGGGATCTTCCCGGATCAGGGATTGAACCCTTCTCTGCTGCATAGGCAGGCAGATTTGTAATAACGGGAACCACCAGGAAGTCCAGTAAAGGCAGACCCCAACCACTGGACCACTATGGAAGTCCACACCTTTAGTTAAAGACAAGGTATTTGTCAAAATGTTGCACACGTGAATGACGTCAGGCTAATCTCAACAGTGTTCTAAATGAAAGGGTTGACATGATTCTGCAATGGAAAGTCAGATGTGTGAAAAACACATCCATACCCAGGACGATCCTATTCATCGAAGCATCCCATCACAAGAAGGTTATATCCACATAGTGCCTTGCATGAAATTTGATAGGAAATGAAAGAGGGGCAGGGAGGATGCCCTGTTCATGTCAAGTGATAGGGAAGAACAAATCTCACTCCATATTGAATCTGTTTTAATTTTTTTTTTAACTGTAACCTTTGTATCTTATTGCCTTTGTTACAAGTTAGAAATGTTGTCTATAGCTTGAAATACACCGGAGAGCCCTTCTCAAGGCTTTGACCTTTAAAGGTATAACACTTTCCCATTCATAGAGTGTTAAAAAGTTGCAGAACAGAGAATGCATTTGTCTTGGAGATTTATTGGAACATCATGAGGTGACCTACCTGGACAGTTGTAAGAACAAAGGAGTCCAACACCAAGACGTCTGCAACAGCCAACCACTCCCCTCTCTCACCTTGCCTTTAAAAATGCTTTGCTCAAACACTTTGTGGAGTCTGAGGTTTGGGGGCACAAGTCACCCGTCTCTTTGTGTGGCCCTGCAATAAACCCTTCTCTGCCCCAAACTCCAAACTTGTGGTGTGACCTCATTGTACATCGGGCACACCACGTGCATCTGGTAATAGTCATGCCTCTCCATTAGAAAAGACCCTGACACTGGGAAAGATTGAGGGCAGGAGAAGGGGGCGACAGAGGATGAGATGGTTGGATGGCGTCCTCAATGCAATGGACATGAGTTTGAGCAAACTCCGGGAGATGGTGAAGGACAGGGAAGCCTGGTGTGCTGCAGGACACAGGGCTGCAAAGAGTCGGACACAACTGAGGCTCTGAACAACAACAACGCCCCTCCATGCCCAGGAATAAACCATGTCATTGTGTTTCTTCCCTCGTAGCTCAGGGGTAAAGAATCTGCCTGCAATGCAGGAGACCCAGGTTTGATCCCTGGGTCAAGAAGATATGCTGGAAAAGGAAATGGCAGCCACTCCAGTATTCTTGCCTGGAAAATCCCATGGACAGAGGAGCCTGCCGGGCGACAGTCTATGGGGTCGCAAGAGTCGGACATGACTTAAGTGACTAAACCACCACCACCACCATTCTAAAAACAAGACCCTAATTACAGGCCTGCCCAGAGAGGAGAGAGTCATTCTAGTACATCCTTGAAGCTTGCTATTGGAATCTAACTGCAGGCGCTCTATGGCCACAGGGAGCTCTGCTAACACACATAGATGAATCATAGCCCTTCCCCAGTTACTCACCAAGAAGAGGGTCCCAGATGTGCCAGCTGGGGCCCTTCAGTGACAAATGACTGTGGGGATGGCAGTGAGACACCAGAACTTAGGCCCCATCGTGTGTGCTCAGAACACATCCCATTACGGGGTGCATTAGGGAGAAACTCCCACCAGAGGGTTTTCCCATGGGCTTTCCTACCTATTGCCAACCAGCGGGCCATGCTTCTTACACAGAAGGTATGTGACAAGGAAGAAAAGAATCTGACTTCCTGTTGGATCTGTTTCTCTTACTTTAACCTTTGTCTCTATTGTTTTTGTTACTGTCATAACTAAAATGATGCCATCTACAGCTATAAGCATACATACTGGCCTGCCTCAGGGAACCTGCCCCTCTGCGTGGGTGTTAAGAGCTTTTGTTCATTTCATAGGGAGACATTCTGACCCTGCCCATCTGGGAATGGCTGTGAAAAAGAAATAACACATTCCCTCCCTGATGCTGGCCAAGCAGGAGATACCTTGAAAGACTTACGGTGTTTTTACTTTACTTCATCTCCTCCCCTTCTCTGTTCTCTAAACAAAAAACTGGTATCCAGACTCCAAAAAGATAGTACTCTAGGATACTATGGTACTAGCCTGCTGTCTTCTAGGATGCTCGACTTTCCAAATAAAGTCACTGTTAATTACCTCAACACCTTGTGCTCAATCATCCCCAACTCTTTGCAACCCGATGGACTGTAGCCCGCCAGGCTCCTCTGTCCTTGGAATTTTCTAGGCAAGAATTACTGGAGTGGGTTGCCACTTCCTATTCCAGGGGATCTTCCTGACCCAAGGATTTAACCTGCACCTTCTACATTGTAGGTGGATTATTTTACCACTGGCACCATCTGGGAAGTCCACCTCAACACTTTATTTCCCAATTATTGGCCTGTCATGTGGCAAGCAGACCAAGATTAAATTCAGTAACAGGTATAAACTTGCATCACAAACCTGAGGCCCTGTAAATCTAATTTTCTTAATTTGTCTACAATACAATTGCATTGCCTCTGTGTGTCTTCATTCTGTTATGTGGTGTATGCTGAATTTCAGTCCACCTGGAGTTTCTCAAGGTTGTGTCCAGTTTCCCTTATGTGTGTTCAGGTGATAAAATCCCCAAGAACCCAAGTGACTAATCATCTATTTCAATCCCAGGCTATTTGAAAAAGTGAAAAGTGAAAGTGAAAGTCACTCAGTCATGTCCAACTCTTTGCAACCCCATGGACTATACAGTCCACAGAATTCTCCAGGCCAGAATACTGGGTAGCCATTCCCTTCTCCAGGGGATCTTCCCAACTCAGGGATTGAACCTAGGTCTCCCACATTGCAGGCGGACTCTTTACCAACTGAGTCACCAGGGAAGCCCATGTTGACAAATCTGATTGATTTTTCTTCTCCCTTATCAATGAGCCATTAGTTCCTAATTCCTCTCATCCAGTGAGAAACAATGGGGTCCCTGAAGGGCAAGCTGCAGCTGAAAACACAAGACTGGCTCGAGAATCCATCCAGACAAGGCAGAGAGCACCAATGGTTCACAGCTGCAGCAGCTGGTGAAAACTGAAAGGCCAAAGACTTGTCCCTCTTCCCCAAGCTGGTGCCACACACACCTGAGATCCCCCACGCCCTTTAAGCATTAGTGACAAACTCCATGCATCAGTTTGTTTTCTACAGAAGGCTCTTCCATATCTCCTTCACCACCAGACTATCAGACTGTGAGAAGTTAGCGTCGTGAATAGCTCAGGGGTAATTTTAAGAAACGCGTGGTCCTCCATTTCTGAATCTAGATGTGCCCCACCCCCACCCCCACACTCCTGACACAACCTCCCCGGGGAGGGAATATCTAAACAGAGACCCAAATGAAGACAGGAAATGGCCAAGAAATGCTGCTGGAGATGCTTTCCAGGCTGGACAAACAGCAAGTGCAAAGGCCCTGAGGCAGGAGCAACCCCATCAAGCTCATCAAAGGCACTGAAAAGTTAGGGTGTCTGGATAGACATGCAGGAGGCACCGAGAAGGGGAGATGAGGTCAAACAGGCAGGGGCCAGACCAGGTAAAGTCTTCGGGACCATGATGAAGACACTATACTTTATTCTGTGATTGATTAAAGCCCATGAAACACTTGGAGCCATACTGAAGAGATTAAATTGATGACCAAAAGATTCTCTCACTGCACAGGCAGCCAGGTTAAGAGGCAACAGCAGCAATGAACCCCAGCAGTTTAGTGTGGATGGCAGAGGTGGTAAGATGTCCTTAATTATGGCAACTTCAGCAAACTCAGAGAGGAGATCTGGGAACCCTTCCTTCAGTTCAGTTCAGTCATTCAGTCGTGTCCAACTCTTTGTGACCCATGGACTGTAGCACGGCAGGCCTCCCTGTCCATCACCAACTCCCGGAGTTCACTCAAACTCATGCCCATTGAGTCGGTGATGCCATCCAGCCATCTCATCCTCTGTCGTCCCCTTCTCCTTCTGCCTTCAATCTTTCCCAGCATCAGGGTCTTTTCAAATAAGTCATTTCTTTGCATCAGGTAGCCAAAGTATTGGAGTTTCAGCATCAGTCCTTCCAATGAACACCCAGGACTGATCTCCTTTAGGATGACCTGGTTGGATCTCCTTGCAGTCCAAGGGACTCTCAAGAGTCTTCTCCAACACCACAGTTCAAAAGCATCAATTCTTTGGTGCTCAGCTTTCTTTATAGTCCAACTCTTACATCCATACATGACTACTGGAAAAACCAGAGCCTTGACTAGACGAACCTTTGTTGGCAAAGCTAACCCTTCCTTAGCTGAATGCAGCTCCATCTCCAGCTCTGACACTCAGGTATCAGCATCCCTGACTCCAAATGAGAGGACTAAAGCATAGCAAGATTCTCAATCCTGGCAGCAGGTTGGGCCATTTTAAAGAAATGTTAATACCCAACCACACATCCATGCTCATTTCTTTGTATACATGTGACCCAAACATATAATTTTTTTTTAAATTATTTTTCCTGGTGGGGCTTCCGTGATGACTCAATGGTAAAGAATCCGCTAGCCAATGCAGGAGACACAGGTTTGGAGAGATCCTGGTCTGGGATGATCCCACATGCCACAGGGCAACTAAGCCCATGTGCCACAACCATGTAGCCTGAGCTCCGGAGCCATGGAAGTGCAACAAGAGAAGCCAGCACAGTGAGAAGTCCCTGCATCACCGTAGCCCCCACTTGCCGCCAACTAGAGAAAGGCCCTCAGGGCAACGAAGACTCAGCATAGGCAAAAATAAATAAATGAATAAGATTATTTTTAAAAATTCCCAAATGATCCTAAAGTGCAGCTGAGACGAGCAGCCCCCGATCAAACAGCCTCCAAGGTTCCTTTTTCAATCTCATATGACAACAATGTGACTGTCCTCATTTGAGTGACTCAAAGACCAAGACTAGAAACAAAACAAAGCAGAACAAAATATCGGGGATGTGTATGTCCTGGTCCAAGAGAGAGTGAGGGGGGCTGGCTGGAACCATGGAACTCTCACTAGCCGCCCCAAAACCACTTAGTGGTTTATATCACTAAGATCTCATTACTCGGCACAAGCTATTTTTTCCCTAAAGTGACTTATAATCAAACGAAATTAACAGCTCAAATATGGAACGTTAAGTGTGGGAGAATTAATAGGAATCACTGGAAGAAATTTTGAAACTACAACCTTAAAAGCCTGAATATTTTTTGAACCGAAGGGGGGAAAAGAGCAAGGAGACGCCTATTAGCACTGCAGACAGCTAACCCTGCCTGGTTTATGAAAGCTCCTTACCCTCCCTCACCCATCCTTTTCAATCAGGAAATTATATTCTTTTTGGATCACAGGGCTGTATCCAGCTTGTCAGCATTTCTCTTCCAAGGCCATTACGCTGCCTCTATTTCTGCATCTCTTTTGTATAGCATTAAAAAATTTTTTTTTGAAAGATAGAGTAAGAAACCAGAGGGATGGCAGCCCATCACTTTATTGTTAGGGGGACGAGGGGTCTCCCAAGTCTCCCACTTCATTGCATCATAAAAGAAGAATATAGACACAGAAAGTAAAGAACGCAATATGACATGGTGGCAGAGGAAATTCATTCATACAGAGGATTCACTAAAACCAGAACAGAATTAAATATGCCCTGTTTTCTTTAAAGTGTTATCAGAGACATTCACACGTAACAAAAACTTTTTCTTGTTTCTCAATTCATTTGCCAACAAGTCTTGTCTCTGCGTGAGCACAGCTCACAGTTTTATTGTTGGTGGCACCAGTGGTAAAGAACCCACCTACCAAAGCAGGAGACACAGAGACAAGGGTTCGATCCCTGGGTTGGGAAGATCCCCTGGAGAAGGAAATGTCAACCCACTCCAGTATTCTTGCCTGGAAAATCCCATGGACAGAGGGGCCTGGCAGGCTACAGCCCATGGGGTCACAAAGTGTCAGACACAACTGAGTGCACACACACTAAGAGTAATTATAATTAATGTGCAGATCACTTAATTCTGCCTGGAAATTCTGCTCCAGCTGCTTTCTCTTGTGAGAACTCCAGGAGGCGGACAGCACAGAGTAAAGACCAATCAGGATCTGGGAAAGCCTAGCAGAAGCGGCGGTCTGTGAGCCGTGGCCACTGAAGCAGGTCAGAGCCTGAGAAACAATGGGGCTTTTACTTTTGGGAGTACATTATGTTTCCCTGAGTTCCGGTTCTGGCCACTTGGAAAGGAAAAGAGTCAGTTTCAAGCCCCTCTTTAAAAATTCTACTCACTAGAAGTAGAAGAGGATCTAAACAGACTTTTCTCTAAAGAAGACATACAGATGGCCAATAGGCACAAGATGGCTAATTATTAGAGAAATGCAAATCAAACTACAATGAGGTAGCACCTCATACCAGTCAGAATGGACATCATTAAAAAGTCGACAAATAATAAAGGCTGGAGAGGGTATAGAGAAAAGGGCACCCTCCCACACTGTTGGTTGGAATGTAAATTGTTACAGCTTCTATGGAGAGAACACATGGAGGTTCCTCACAAAAGTAAACATACAGTTGCATATGATCCAGCAATCGCATTCTTGGGCATAGAACCAGAAAAGACAAAACCTCAATTTGAAAAGATACATACACCCAAATGTTCATAACATTACTTACAACAGCCAAGACATGGAAGGAACCTAAATGTCTATCAACAGAGGAATGGATAAAGAAGACGTTCCATATATTTTCCAATGTAATATCACTCAGCCATAAAAAGGAATGAAATAATACCATTTGCAGCAACATGGATGGACATAGAGATGATCATACCATGAGAAATAAGCCAAACAGAGAAAGACAAATATCATATCACTTATATGTGAAATCTGAAAAATGATCCTAATGAACTTATTTACAAACAGAAATAGACTCACAGACATAGAAAACAAACTTCTGGTCACCAAAGAAGGGAGGCAGGGAATAAAGAGTTGGGATTAACAGCTACACACTGCTATATATAAAATAAACAAGAACCTACTGTATAGCATAGGACTAACTCTACTCAGTATCTTGTAATTATCCGTAATGGAAAAGAATCTGAAAAAGAACACCACATAACTGACTCACTTTGCTTTACACCTAAAACTAACACAGCATTATCAATCAACTATGCTTCAACAAGAAGTTCTATTGCTTTGAAAAAAATTCTACTTATTAAATTCCAGGGTAGCTTTCATCCGGGCAAAGGGCATCCGTAGTCATGAAGAGGGATACAGGTGGCACTTGTTCTACAATAATCTAAGAAGAAATTGTCATTTCCCCAAACTCGTGCTGCAGAAGGAAGCCCAGGTGGATGATGGCAGAAGGTCACCCTCACAGGTCTTACTTCTTGTTTTAAAACTTTCCCCAGTGCCCACAACAGATTCTGTTACCTGGCTTGAATCTGGCTCCAAAGAATTTTAATTGATTTTCATGGCATTACTGAAATTCACAATTAGCTCTTAATGTCCAATACTGATAAAACAGATGATTTCACATAAAAATCTGTTTCACATTTTTCTTTAAAACACTGAAACATGTCAGAAATTGGGGAATCCATCACCATCCAGCCACAAACCACACAGCTGTGCCCTGGGGCAAGAATTCACTAGTTGGCCACAGTCCCCACCCAGCCCTTATGCCTCATCTATGTCACATACTTATCCCAACAGGCATTTGATTTTTTTAATCTTTAGGCTGCAGGATCATTCACAAACCCCAGCTGTTTACTTTCTATGTATTTTTTCAGTTTTACTGAAAAATAATTGTGTAACTTTAAGATACACAGCATGATGGTTAGATTTACACATATTGTGAAATCATTACCATAGCAAGTTTAGTTAACATCCAGTAAAAAGGAAAAAAAAATCATGATAAGAAATCTTAGGATCTACTCTACTAAGAGTTTTTCTACATAGTATTAAACCAGAATAACTAGTCAACATGTTGGACATTACATTGCTAGTACTAACCCTAGATGTTTAAAATGACCTGGATACTATAGGGAGATTAGATGGGGGTGGGGGTAGGACAGATGAAGAAGAAGGACTAGATGGGGAATGTGGCAGCAATCCAGACTAGAGAGGATGGTTGTTTGGGCCAGGATGGCAGCAGTGCTGGTGATAAGAAATGTCCATGATGTGGACATGGTTCAAGATAGACACTCTGTTGATGGACGTGATGGGGCATATAGGACACACTGTGCACTTGACCAAGTCAGTCTTGCCTATTTTACCTCCCAGTCCATCCTCCCCAGTTCTCTTTCTCCCTCACAAAGCATAATGGAAGAATCAGGAGATAAAAAGTGAAGCAGTTGGCCTTCCAGTGTCAAAGACGATGACTCAAACAGTTTGACACTAAGAACATCGGTCACTCGTGAGTCAAGAGGGACAATAGTGGCCAGGAATAGGACACCCAATGCCAACTCCCCTGATGAATAAAAAATCACAATACTTAATTACCCATAATTAGGTATCATGGTTGTCTACTCATGCTGCCCTTGCATTTGGACCTCACGAAAATGTAGGATGTCATAGATAAAGAGAATATATTTACAAAAGCCACAAGTGATGTGCAAAAAAGCCCTTCACCTATTGTTTTAAGGTGTTTCAGCGACCTGAAATGAGCTTTTGCCTCTATCACCAAAATTCCATTTGGAATATAAAGAATTAGGTCAAATTCCACCTCTTCAGTGAAGCTTTCTTTCTGATCACCCTGTTCGATCCTATTTTTCCCTGAACTTCTACAGCAATTATTATTTGTTCCATTCACTGTGCAATTAGCTGCCGAGTTCAATGCAACAACCCTTCTATTATTGTGGAACTGCTATTAAGACTGTTCATTGTTATGAACAATAGAATACTTTATCAAATCCATAACCCTAAAAACCCAATCAAAATCAAGCTTACCACAAATGAGATCTTATATTCTTTGGTATATAAGATTTTGGTTTATACACTGATAAATTGGACATTATTTTGTTTAATTTAGAACTTAATTCCCAGAAAAGTCTCCACTTCCATCCACCTCCTGAGTTCTTAGGGCTTAAAAAAAAAAAGAGGATGAAGCTCTAAAATGATGAAGAATTTTGTTTCTTTACTCACAGAAAGATAGACTCATTAGGAAGACATCATAACTTAAATTTCTGAATCTAAACCAACATCCAGTTTCTCAGTGGTAAAAGAGTTCAGAGACCAGGAGATAATCAAATAACAAAGAAAGTGCATATACTTTAATCCTTAAAAGTATCAAGAATCAATGTTATTTCCATAATTGCTAAGGTATTAGATGCTGGAATAAATGAGTCACCCTGTAACAGGATGACAACAAAAAGTTAAGTTACAAGGATCTGAAAGTGACATACTCCAAATATTAAAATTTAGGAAAAAATACTAAAAAGTCCACAGTAATTGTTTGGCCACTACCTAATTACATGGCATAGGAACTGTTAAATGAAATTGTGTTAACATTCCCTATCCCAGTTTTTATCATATTTTGCATTCTTGCTTATTTAATTATCTGTAAAAGGCAAGGACTTTATTCTGCTCATATTTATCCCCAGATTTTTGCCCAGTGTCTGACACTTGGACAGCCTTTACCCAGTATGCAATTGTGGGGTAAAGCACAACTACTATATAAATTAGGCAGCTGCTCAAAGGACACATTAGAATGAAAACATTTAATGGTCTGGAGATATTTTCATCATACACATATGTAAAAATGTACACTGATATTCCATTTTTGGAAACAAAACTGCAGACCCCTGTATATTTATGCATATCATGGTGGTGTTGCTATTCTTTGGCTGTTAAGTCATGTCCAACTCTTGCAGTACACCGTGGACAGAGGACTCTGTCCATGGGCTTTTCCAGGCAATAACACTGGAGGGGGTTGCCATTTCCTTTGCAGGAGTTCTTCCCAACCCAGGGATCAAACCCACATCTCCTGCACTGGCAAGAGAGTTCTTTCCCACTGAACCACCAGTAAAGCTCACTTAATACATATAAACAGGGCTAAACGAACAGAAGAGTAACAAAACAGAAAACCCAATAATAAGTTAGGCAAAACATTGGAACAGACATAACAACCAACAGAAAACTCATGAACATCATGTAGCTGTAAGAAGCCATACACAAACAGCCACAGAGTATAGGATGCTACTTGCATAAAACTCAAGAACAGGAAAAAGCAAAGTGTGTTCAGGTAATGGTTACCTATGAGAAAAAAAGACAATAACTGGAAGAGGGTGACAGTAAGTTCAAGGATGCCAATGATGTTCTTTTTTTCCTTTTTCAGCTTGATGAAGGTATAATCCACATATAACATTGCAATATATTAATATATGAGCACTGAAGGTCTACCCTCTTAGCAAATTTCAATTACATAATACAATATTATCATCCATATGCCCATGGCATTAGAGGCTCAGATTCCTGTTTCACATTAGATCCCTGGAACTTATTCATCTAATAGATGAAAGTTTGTACCCTTTTCCCCAACCTCTCCCTACCTCGCCATTCCCCAGATCCTGGCAAGCACATTTCTATCCCTTGATCATGGAAATGTTATATAAAATGATTCATTTGTTTCATTTTTCCTTCACAGACATTATACTTTCAAAAATATCATTTATTTTAAAATATTGATATGGGTTCTCACTGGATATCAAGTTTATGACTGATTTGCTAATTTTCTATTTTACAATATTTATTTGTATTTCATTTATTTGGTTGCACCAAGTCTTAGTTGCACTATGCAGGATCTTTAGTTTTGGCATATGTGATCTAGGTCCCTGACCAAAGATAAAACCTCAGCCCTCTGCACTGGGAGCATGGAGTCTTAGCCATTGGACCACTAGGGAAACCCCTGTTTTGCTGATTCCTTATTTTTGCCCACCATTTTTGTTTTCTATTTTCTACAGTGATCAAGTATTACTTTTTTTTAATCTACTTTTTATTTATGAGACAGTTTTCTATACCAGTATATATCAATCACATTTTGTATGTTAATGTTCTAGTACATTTAACCCACCAATCCGCTACTGGTACACTTCTGGACTATTTCCAGATTTTTTTTTTTTTTAATAACATTGTTGTGATGAATAGTCCTATATCAGTTCAGTTCAGCTATTCAGTCGTGTCTGATTCTTTGCGACCCCATGAACTGCAGCATGCCAGGCCTTGCTGTCCATCACCAACTCCTGGAGTTTACCCAAACTCATGTCATTGAGTCAGTGATACCATCTAACCATCTCATCCTCTGTCGTCCCCTTCTCCTCCTGCCTTCAATCTTTCCCAACATCAGGGTCTTTTCAAATGAGTCAGCTCTTCGCATCAGCTGGCCAAAATATTGGAGTTTCAGCTTCAACATCAGTCCTTCCAATGAACACCCAGGACTGATCTCCTTTAGGATGGACTGGTTGGATCTCCTTGCAGTCCAAGGGACTCTCAAGAGTCTTCTTCAATACCACAGTTCAAAAGCATCAATTCTTTGGCACTCAGCTTTCTTTATAGTCCAACTCTCACATCCATACATGACTACTGGAAAAACCATAGCCTTGACTACATGGACCTTTGTTGACAAAGCAATGTCTCTGCTTTTTAATATGCTGTCTAGGTTGGTCATAACTTTCCTTCTAAAGAGTAAGTGTCTTTTAGTTTCATGGCTGCAATCACTATCTGCAGTGATTTTGGAGCCCCAAAAAATAAAGTCAGCCACTGTTTCCACTGTTTCCCCATCTATAGGTATCTTTATATAATTGTGCTGTTTTCCACAGGATGACCAAGGATCACTTTCAGAATAATACTTCCATAATATTTAAAAAAGCATTCTTATTATAACTATAGTATTTTTGACTACTATTAAGTCCTACAAGTCAGCATGCAAGAGTAGGGTCATGGTGGAGCTTTTAATGCAGCAAAATCCACGAGGAGAGTTGCAGTACTTCATGTCATCACTAGAGGGAGAAACCATCGCCTCGAGAGGAAGCCCACCTGTGATGCCCAGAGACACAAACCTGACCCTTTCTCCTCCCTTCTGCAATCAGGATCAACCTCCTGGGGCACCAGGCAGGCAGAGAGGGCAGGAGAGTGAATATGATGACTTGGCAAACAGGAAGTGATCCTTCCCACTATGTGGAATCCCTGCCCCAGTCCATAATCTCATCTTCTCTGTGTCCTCTGAAACGCATGAAAGGCTGGGTCCATCTTTCTCTCTCTCTTTCCGTGGCATGTTAACTCACCCACCTCTGGATTCCCACTTTAACAATCACATTGTTCTTTGGTATCCACTATTTTCTTCTATTTAGGTAACAGGCCACCTTAAAGACAAACTTTATTTATTGCTGTTTCTTTAAAGAAGTACGTGCCCAAAAGAAGTCACCCTCTTTATAGACTGTTTATTTGTAACAGTGCAATCCTTCTTTTTTATGGTACAGCTAGTTTCCCTTGATGTTGGTTTCACAGAAGCAGGAATAAATATTCTTTTACTCATGGTAGCAATACAATTCACATGAAGAAAAATATATTTCATATCTGAAATGTCGCTCTCCCCAAGTATTTTCATAAGTACTTTACACATAATATAAAACACTGGATAATTCTGAAACAAATATACTATACCTCGGGGGTAGTGAAGAGACCAGTAGGAAAAGGAATCAGGTCATTGACTAGAGAGGAAGAAAATCGGCAGTGGGTAATGGAGTGACAGGCTTCCTGAGGAATTAGTGTTTCAACAGAGAGCAACAGTAAGTTTTCCTATTGAAAAAATCTTATTTACTACATATAATCCCTTAGATTAAAAAATGCTCTTCGGGCCTGGTGCACTGGGAAGACCCAGAGGGATCGGGTGGAGAGGGAGGTGGGAGGGGGGACCGGGATGGGGAATACATGTAAATCCATGGCTAATTCATTTCAATGTATGACAAAAACCACTGCAATGATGTAAAGTAATTAGCCTCCAACTAATAAAAAAAAAATGGAAAAAAAAAATAAATAAAAATTTTAAAAAAAAAGTTAAAAAAAAAATGCTCTAAGACAGATGACAATGGCCTTTTTTGTTGAGACCCATGGACTGTAGCCCCTCCAGGCTCCTCTGTCCATGGGATTCTCCAGGCAAGAATACTGAAGTGGGTTACCATTTCCTTCTCCAGGGGATCTTCCTGACCAAGGAATCGAACCTGTGTCTTCTGCTTGGCAAGTAGACTCTTTACCACTGAGCCACCTGGGGAACCACAACTATGGCCTTCCTTTACATAAAAATGAATTTTTACTTCTTAAAAGTGAAAGAAAATCTTTGAGACAGATATTTAGAGAAACATTAATGCACTAGGTGGCCCATGCTCAAAATCAACCTAAGTTATTGTTGTCTTAAAAACAATTTACATTGTGAAAGTTGTGCACTAAGTTTTATTCAGTGAAAAATGAGGACTACAGCCCAGAAGTCTGTGTTTCAGATAGCTCTGAGAAATGCCCCAAGGAAATGAAAGGGGAGCTAAGCTATATTGGAGGTTTTTTTTGCAAAAAGGGGCAGGTAGTTAGAACATCAAAAGGTTATGGTTAATCAAATAAAACCAGATATCCCAAGTTAAGGAATTTAGGGCTTTTGTATATATGTGAAGATGCAAATTCTGTGCTCACTGAAATTATTCCTTTTGTATGCACCTCGGCTTTCTGGGGCTAGTATCCTGTATTTTCACATTCCGAGTTTCCTCAGGGCTCACCATCAGGAGTGGCTGCAGTCTGATGTCTGCTGGATAACAGGTATTCTTTACTTTCCTGAGTTCGCTCAGGGCTCACCAGCTCATATTGGAGGGCTGCAATTGCTGATGACTATGACATCCTTGCTTACTGATATGGCAGGAAATATTCCGCTTCTCAATATGCTTTCTCAATGGACACTGAAGGCTGGATAATGTTCTTTGTTGTGGGGGCTGTTCTGTGTGATGCAGAATGTTTAATAGCATCTCTGGCCTCGACCCAGGGGCCAGCAGCATCTCCTGCAGGTATGACAACAAAAATGTCTCCGCACATTACAAAATGTCCTTTTAGTATTTTTTTAATTAGTTGCCAATGATGAACACTTGAGATATTTCACAAGAAAATTTCAACTTCTTACACCTCTTGAGTTATCAGAAGATAAGGAATCTCTGCATTTAGGTATCACTTTGACATAACTAGCAGCTCCCTTTAGAGGGTACCCAACCTCTCATTTATCGACAGTCCACACCACCCCCTATAGTTCTTAAATGACAGTGTCCACTGCCACGCACTATGTGTTTGACACTATCTTTTCCACTTTACAGTTGTTAGTTTCACTCAGATTTCACCTCTGGCCACTATGAAATCTGAATTTGCAGCATCTTCTCCAATCACAAAGGACCTAGAAATTTCTGCTATAAACAAGAAAGTAACTGGTTTTTACTGCAAATAAAATACAAATAGCAATAAAGAAAATTACCTAAAGAGCAAGGTTAAAAACAGTCATCATGGTCTCACCGAGACCCAGGGCAGTGGCCTGTTATCTGATCTGTTGGGGAAAGCTAGCCCCACCCTCTGTTCTTCAGTTTGTAGCCATTGTGACAACATCACCAGGAATCATTTGCAACCAAAACTGGTATTTTTTTAAAAAAATTGGTCACTCACCACCCCCCAGTAATCTACAATGGCCATCCATCATGTGACAGAGTCTGCAGCATCTCTATACCCAATAATGCACTGTATTGATCGACCATTACTGAACAAGCAGATTAAATGACTCCTGCGTTCATTTATCAAAATCTTATTTAAATCACCTCAGCTATAATATCTGACCAAATACCAAGAAAAATCAATAAGATTAGAGATCTTGCTGCGAAACCTAAATGGCCACGTTAGTCCTTGCTGCTTAATGGATGGAATTAACGTAATCACTGTCTGCAGCCACAGTCCCACCAGACACGGGGACAGAAGAGATGCTTTCACAGGAGAAAAGAAGAAAGAATAAAAAAGAGGGTAGATGGGTGAGAAGGGGAGGGAGGGCAGGAAGGAGTCTGTGTGAACACAATATGCACCAAACATTTGATATACAGCCTTTTACTAAAGACTTCATAAATGCAAAAACAAGAAAAAAAAAATCCCAACACATTATAGCAAGACATGGGGACACCCATGTGGCAAAGTAAGCTATTCACCCGCTACTACAAGAAGAGCACTACTTGAAGATGAAGCCTCTGGCCTAAATGACTCGGTCAGACCCAGCTCCTTGACTCTCTGTCTTTTCTCACAAAAGCAGACCCGGGTCAAAAGCAAATTCTCCTGAGCACAGTCAAACCAGGGATTTTAATTTCCAAAAGAATAGGGACATCTGAAGAGTAGAACACAATTTCCCTCTGCAAGAAAATTCCATTAGAAGACAGTGACCCCTGTCCCAATGGGCTCTGTTCACCCTACATGATCTAGGAGGAAAAGGGAGTCAGAGCCAGGAGGGGCACTAGCTGGTCCCAGTCCTACCCGCCCCCTACCCCCACCGAGGTGGATGCGGCCAGAGGCGGCTCCATCCCTCTGCAGGAGGGGACACAAGGTTCCAGTCCTAAGGCAGGGTTTCACACCTCCCCCTCACCCCACCCAGTCCCAAGAGGTGCAAGAGGGTGGGTGGGTCATCCACAGACTCACACAAGTCCCAGCCCTGCACCTGCCCTGTTCTGCTTTGGAGGTTTACCTGGCCTTTCAGAAAAAGAACTGCTTCAACTTCATCTGAGTTCACACTAAGGGGGACAAGTGATGGGGAGTACTCAGGAGGGAAGACCTTCTGCCTCCCAAAGAACTGATGAGCTCTCATCTAAGGTAAGGGGTGTGTAGGTGGGAGACACAAATAACAGCAACAGGGAGGAGGCACTAGCCCCTCCAGCACACGTGGGCTCCCCCGGAAAAAGGAGAAGAAATGCTGATAAATCCAGTTCCCCTGGAGCTCTCTCTAACATAACAGAGGAAGAATAACCCTCTGCTGGGGACAGAGATGGGATTTCCTGGGCCACAATCACCATGGCCCATTGAATTCACATACAGCGACCTCTACTTTGGATGCAGCATTAGGAAACTACACTTGCTTAACCATCTCAACGAACGAGTTGGATGCTCTGCTTGTCCATTCCTATTTGTGTGGCACGAGTCTGCTCTGTGTGGACTGGACAACATCTACTGGTCATCACAGCGGCTTCAGCTGAGTGCAGGCGGCGGAAGGGACCAACAGGAGATGCAGGAGGGGAAGCAAAGGAAGTGGGGAATTTCCTCTTGTCTTCACTCCCCTTTGAGACCCAGCTTCAGTGGAATGACCAGGCTCCTGCAGGGACCCCTCTCCTAGTCCCAGGCTCAAATTTTCCCTCCCCTACCCCAACGCGGGTCAAGTGACTCCACCCCACTTGCGCTGCCCCCCTTAACTCTAACCACACTTCAATCATTAACCCCACCAACATATTCCCTGCAAGCACCCATCTGGAGTATGTTAGCTATTTCCTTCTAGGATTTCGAGTCATGTGCTGATGCAGAAGAACTCCATGACTTTGACAGTTCAAGCTTTTAAGATAGTCATATATCTTTTCTAAAATAATTTTACTTATTATTATTTATTATTTTTTTTTTTGGCTATGCTGGGCCTTCCATGCTGTGTGGGCTTTTCCCTTACTGCCTGGAGCACGGCTCCTCTCTAGTTGTGGTGCACGGGCTGCTCCCTGCGGTAGCTTCTCTTGTTTCAGAGCACAAGCCCTAGGGCACACAGGCTTTAGGAGCTGTGGCACGTGGGCTCACGGACTCCAGAGCACAGGCTCAATAGTTCTGGGGCACGGGCTTAGTTGTTGCCTGGCATGTGGGATCTTCCTGGACCAGGGATCGAACCCATGTCTCCTGCATTGGCAACTGGATTCATTACCACTGAACCACCAGGGAAGCCGATATTCATATATCTTATCAATACTTCTATAATTCATGTGGCAAACATCCATGCCTTTAGTGGTTATTATATACCAGGGCATCATTGCTGGACCAGGGAAATTCAAATAAATAAGACATGGTATCTACCCAGAGTCATTTTCAATGCCAGCAATCTCTCTTGTTCCTGATATGTCCATTTCTACCCCAGCAGCTGCAGGAGTTTTCATCATTCCAGGTATCAGCACCCTTGTTCCTCGTACACAGACATATCCCTCTGACTGACACCTAATGATTGACGATTGAAAAAAATATTCTACAGCTTTTGAAGATCTCAACCTGACAGAGCATACATGAAAGCATGAGAGAAAAACACATTATATTCTGGCTTGTGCTACAAAGTCTTTTTTTGTAGCCACCACAAAATCATTTTAAAACCACTCAATTCCTTTAAAAAATAGTAAGGTGATTCTATCATAAGATGAATATAGGGTTCACAATGGAAAAGCCAGCTGATGGGATGGGAATGGGTTTGTACATTTCTGCTGCTTTCTGTTATCTCAAGGATTCATTCTGTACACCATTCAGTTACCCTCAGCCCTTCCAGTGTAATTAGGACATTAAAAATGGATGGTGTCATTTTCATATTTGGGAGTTCTGAAATGAAGTCCAATGTACAGCTTTTGTTGAAGAACTTTGGAAAAATCATGGTTTATAACATGTTGACTCCGGTGTGACCTCCCAAAGAATTTTTACCCTGGCTTACTTTAAGGTTTTCCTGATGTGTACATTTTAAAAGTCTTTATTAAATGTGTTACAGTACAGCTTCTGCTTTTTGTTTTGGTTTTTTTGGCACCGAGGCAAGTGGGATCCTAGCTGCATGGCCAATGATAGAACCCACACACTCCTGCATTGGGAGGTGAGGTCCTAACCACCGGAACACCAGGGAACTCCCTCTATCCTGGCTTTGATTTGATGTCAAATGTCTCCCAGGAGGAAGAGCACAAATTCTTGAAATACCAATGGATATGACTTCATGTCTCATAAACACAAATATACAGGGCAGGTGTAGCAGGCTAATATTTGAAATGTGAAGTTGATCTCCCCTCTGGAAGCCTGAAATCCCTGGGTACCCTAGCCCCTGTTTTCTAGCAGAAGATACACCATTTCCAGCTATTTTCTCAGATGAAGGCAGAGCCCAAGAATTTCTTCCTCGTTTTTCATTGTTAAAATGCATGTGTGCTAAGTCGCTTTAGTCATGTCCAACTCTTTGCGACCTTATGGTCTATAGCCCACCATGCTCCTCTGTCCATGGGATTCTCCAGGCAAGAATACTGGAGGGGGTTGCCATGCCCTCCTCCAGGGGATCTTCCCGACCCAGAGATTGAACCCACACCTCTTACATCTTCTGCATTGGCAGGCAGGTTCTTTACCACTGGTGCTACCTGGGAAGTTCCTTGTTAAAATGAAATCCTTTCAAAGACAAGAAAGGATTCACCACGTACACCACAGATGATGAGTGCCAGTGAGACATCCAGAGACAGAGATGGAAAGAAACAACGCATAGACATTGACAGGGCCTCCCTGGAAGGGATCTGGGCCCTGACCCCTGGAGTAAGCCAGGCCTGAGCTCTTTTTTTTTTCTTAAGTTCTAAGAGACCTTTCTTTTTTTTTTTTTTTTTTACTTTTTTTTACATTGATGTATAGTTGATTTACAACATTGAGTTAATTTCTGCTGTACAGTAAAGCGATTCAAGTGTACATATTTATATATATTCTTTTTCATATTCTTTCCCACGATGGTTTATCACAGGATATTGACTATAGTTCCATGTACTCCACAGTAGGGCTTTGCTATTTATCCAGACTATATGTAATAGTTGGCACCTGCTAATCCTAAAATCCTAATCCATCCCTCCCTGAACACCTCCCCCTCAGCAACCACAAATCTGCTCTCTACGTCCATGATTCTGTTTCTGTTTCATTGATAAGTTCGGTTGTGTCATATATGATATCATATGGTATTTGTCTTCCTCCTTCTGACTGACTTCATTTAGCATGATAATTGCTAGCTGCACTCATGTTGCTGCAAATGGCATTATTTCATTCCTTTTTATGGCTGAGGAGTATTTCATTGTTTATATGTACTGTGTCTTTATTCATTCATCTCTCTGTGGATATTTAGGTTGCTTCCATGTCTTGGCTGTTGTGAACCACGCTGCTATGAACATAGGGGTGCATGTATCTTTTTGAATTAAGACTTCTGTCTGGCCAGGCCTGTGCTTTGAGTGAGGGTAGGCCCTAGGGAGAGAGGACTCTGAAGACTCAAAGGCAATAGCAGCCTTGTGCTTGGAAAACCTCCTAGACTCTCCTGTGCCTTAAGCCAGGACCCAGCTGAGACAGGCACTAGATCCCCTCATGCAAATGCGGGGAAACCTCAGCAGGAACCTATGTGGATGGATGTGCAAAGATTAGGGAGGATGATGAACATTTCAGAAAATGCCAACTGAAGGCAGCTGACACGAGGAACCCAGACGGCCACCCCAGATACTCCTGGGCACAATGCATGTTCCCCAATTCAGGACAGAGCCTGGCACCAGACCAGCTGGCAGCTGGCTCCTGCCACCCTCCTGAAATGGGGTTCAGAACAGAAAGTGACTGAAGTTATAAGGAAGGACTCTCTGGTACAGTCAAATCCTGACCTCAGATCTTCAAATCTCATTTCCATCTTCTGCTCATTCTGTGACTTTAGTGACCTGTCTCACCCTTTCTAACTGGTTTTCTCCTCTGTCAACTATGGGGATTAGCAGCAACCATATCCTATAGTTGATGGATTTGATGTGTTAATTCATGAAAACTAGTGCGCAGCACTTTATTAGTTTGCAATAAACAGAAACCACTGTTACAAAACAATAATGAAAGACACATCCATTTATCAGCTATTCCTCATATGAGAAAGAATAAACAAGTCTCAAAGGACTCTTAAATCACCAATAAGACATTGACGAAGATCAAATGAGTCAATGCAAAATGGCAGCAAGTTAGGAGAAGACCATCATCTCTCAGGATGGCAGGAAAGCCAGCAGGAAGCACTTCAGCTGCGACTCAAATTGTAGTTTTGCAAAATGAAAACCATGTGGGAGGACCACTGGGGCCATCAAGATCGAGTCTTTTTGCAAAGTCCTCTGAATCAAAAATTAGGAAGCACAATTTTAAGTCCCATGTCTGTTGCTTTGGATGAGCCATGCAAGATCCCAGAGACTTCCGTAGTTTATCTACAAAATGAGAACAGTCTTCAAGGTGCTGTTTTACCTTTAAATGTCTGAGATATTGACACAATGAGCAGAGAGTCTTGATGTTTTCATCCTTGAGAAAAAAAATGTCAAATAACCACAGCTGACCTTAGACACTTTTAAAGAAAATAGATTCCAGGACCATGACTGGGATCATTATTTTTCCTGAACTAACAACATCTGTATCTTTAGCAGATCACAGAATATACACAATGATGACTGGAGGGTATTAGTCAGGGTTCTCCAGAGAAAGAGAACCAGTAGTAGACAAATTCAGTTCAGTTCAGTTCAGTCGCTCAGTTGTGTCCGACTCTTTGCGACCCCATGAACTGCAGCACGTCAGGCCTCCCTGTCCATCACTAACTCCTGGAGTTTACCCAAACCCATGTCCACAGAGTTGGTGATGCCATCCAGCCATCTCATCCTCTGTCATCCCCTTCTCCTCCTGCCCTCAATCTTTCCCAGCATCACAGTCTTTTCAAATGAGTCAGCTCTTTGCATCAGGTGGCCAAAGTATTGGAGTTTCAGCTTCAACATCAGTCCTTCCAATGAACACCCAGGACTGATCTCCTTTAGGATGGACTGGTTGGATCTCCTTGCAGTCCAAGGCACTCTCAAGAGTCGTCTCCAACACCACAGTTCAAAAGCATCAATTCCTCTGCGCTCAGCTTTCTTTATAGTCCAACTCTCACATCCATACATGACTACTGGAAAAACCATAGCCTTGACTAGATGGACTTTTGTTGACAAAGCAATGTCTCTGCTTTTTAATATGCTGTCTAGCTTGGTCATAACTTTCCTTCTAAAGAGTAAGCGTCTTTTAATTTCATGGCTGTAATCATCATCTGCAGTGATTTTGGAGCCCAAAAAATAAAGTCAGCCACTGTTTCCACTGTAGACAGACAGACAGATAACTGATAGATAGATGATGAACGGCTCCCCTGGTGGCTCAGACAGAAAAGAATCTGCCTGCCAACTGGGAGACGTGGCTTCGATCTCTGGGTTGGGAAGATTCCCTGGAGAAGGAAATGGCTACCCACTCCAGTATTCTTGCCTGGAGAGTTCCAAGGGTCAGAGGAACCCAGTGGGCTATAGTCTATGTGGTCACAAGGAGTCAGACATGATTGAGTGACTAGCACCATGTCACCAGATGATGGACAGATGGACAGATAGATGACAGATGTGGTTAGACACTCAGTCGTGTCTGACTCTCTGTGACCCCATGACTGTAGCCCCCCAGCCTCTTCTGTCCATGGGATTCTCCAGGCAAGAATACTGGAGTGGGTTGCCATTTCCTGTTCCAAGATGATAAATAAATAAATGATAAATAGATGGATAGACAGAAAATAGATGATTGATGGATGGATGGATAGAAAGATAAGTAACAGATGATATATGATCGATTGATGGATGGATGGATAGACAGACAGACAGACAGAGACAAGAGAGAGAGATTGATTAGAACCACTGGCTCATGCAGTTAAAAGACCCATGAGATCTCTGCAAGTTGGAGGCCTGGGAAAGCAGGTGATGTAATTCATTCCAAGGCAGAACAACTGAGAGTCAGGAGCCCTGATGTCTGAGGGCAGGAGAAGGCAGACATCTCAGATCAACCCAAGAGAGACAGAGATGGTTTGTCCTTCCTCCATCTTTTCGTTCTGTTCAGACCCTCAAATTGGTAAGATGCCCTCCCACATAGGTAATGGTGATCTTCAGTTCATCAATTCAAATGCTTATCTCTTCCAGAAACACCGTTACAGACACACCCAGAAATCTTGTTTTACCAGTTCTTTGGGTGTCCCTAAGCCCAGGCAAGTTGGCACCTGACATGGACCATTACATGGGGTAAGAGAATGTTAAAGGGTTTTGTGGAGACAAAGAGAGGTCCTCTGTGGCAAGTACATTAGAGTAACTTCTGACAAAAAGTTTTTAGTCAAATGCTGAAAAGTTTCATCAACAGCCTTCTGAGAAAAGGAGGCCACAGAAAAGGCATTCCTTCTGGGTCCTTAAGCAAATAAGATTTTCTCCTTGTAAAGTTAACAGAAAATGTATTCTACTTGAACAAAACCTGCAGTGTGCTCCATGAGGAGTCGAACAAATTGTCACAGGCCGGCACACTGGTGCAGCCCTGCGTCTTCCAGCTCTGTGACTCTGCTGATACCCTCCATCCCGGAGACCAAAATTGATGAAAGCCCCATTCTCTGAAGCACTGGAATGCAAGAATCTCATCAATTTCAACTGCCTTCTGGCTTCCAGAAGAGGAACCCACTGGGAAGTTAGACTGAGGACTCTGACCCGGCAAAATTGAGAAAACGAACACATCACCTTTGTTTAAAGCGACTGAGGATCCACCAGGGGAGTCGCACTGTGAAAGCATCCTGAGAGGGCTTCTAGGAAGCTCTGTGCAACCCCGGGGCAAAAATCCAACTTCTTGTCCTATGTCTTTTATCACAACCACCTCGGCGCATCTTGATTTGGGCACCTGCTCTCCATGTCTCTGCTTGAGACAGGCTGGGATCTGGGACCCTTTGGAGCAATGTATGCGCCTGGACACACCTCTCCTCCAGCAACAAAATACAAAGAAACAATATGGGATTAAAAATAACTGGGGAAAATTCTGAACAAAGGATACAAGAAAACCAATAAACACCTACCGCCACTTCTGAAGAATCTGGAGCAAATGCTGGGTACTATACATGCCCCCTGCACACAACATCACCAAAGGTGGGGGCAAAACACCTAAGCCGCCCTTTCAGCCTGACCCCTGGACACACCCCTACCCTCACTCCATATAAGGAACCAGCTCGTCCCCACCTTGGGGAGCAAGCCCTGTGCAGCAGTGACCCCAATAATGTCTTGCCTGAATTTCTTGTCTGGCCTCTAGTCACTTTCTATTGATTGAGGAAGGCCAAGAACTCTGGTCAGTATCATGAACATGATAAGAAAACCTGCCCACCACACAGCCTCTCTGCTGTGTCGGAAATTTCCTCATTTGTTTTTAGCAATTACAGTAGACAACGGAATGACTTCCCTCCTCTCCACCAACAAATTCACATTCAGAACCTTGGAGCCTGTGAATATGCTACCTTACAGGGCAAAGGAGCTTTCCAGGTAAGATGGAGTCAAGACTCGAGATGTGAGATGCTCCTGCATTATTAAGGTGGGCTCTACGTGATCCCAAGGGTCCTCATCAGAGGGAGGCAAAAGGAGCTACAGTGATCAGTGCATGTTAGACCAGGAAGACTGAAAAGAGCCAGGAGCCAGAGGGCAGCTTCTAGAAGCTGAACAAGGAAGGAAGCAAACACTCTCCTGGAACCTGCAGAAGCGATAGAGCCTTGCTGACATCATGATTTTAGCTGACTGAAGCCCATTTCAGATTTCTGACCTCTGGAAATGCAAGAGGCAAAAACCATGGGTTTAGAGCTACAAAATCTGTGGAAATTTGTGAAGCCACATCAGGTAATTAATCCAGGTATTTACCATGTTGTAAATTGCCTGAGGGGTATGAAGTCAGACTATGTGTTGTGTGAGTAAACAATTTCATCTCCAGTATACAAACACTGAGAATATATGAAATGGAATATTACTCAGCCATAAAAAGGAACAAAATACTGTCACTTGCTGCAACATGGATGGACCTAGAGATTATCATACTAAATGAAGTAAGACAGAAAAAGAAAGACAAATATCACATGATATCACTTATATTTGGAATCCAAAAAAGTGATACAAATGAACTTATTTGAAAAACAGAAACAGACCCACAGACATAGAAAACAAAGTTATGGTAACCAAAGGGGAAAGGCAGTAGGATGAATAAATCAGGAGTTTGGAATTGAGAGGTATAAAAATAGATGAACAAGGTTCTACTGTATAGCACAGTGAACTATACTCAGCATGTTTCAATAACCTATGGTGAAAAACAGAATCTGAAAAAGAATATATACATATGCATACACACACACACACACACACACACACACACATATATATATACATACAAACTCAATATACATATTGAGCAAACCCCAGGAGATAGTGGAGGACAGGGAAGCCTGGCATTCTGCAATCCACTGGTTCGCAAAGAGCTGGACATGACTTAGTGACTGAACTACAACAACATACACATATGTAAGACTGAATCACATTGCTGTACACCTAAAACTAACACAACATTGTACATCAACTATACCTCAATTAAAGAAAATCATCTTCCTCATCTGTGCAATGGGGGTAATGCAGTTGCTAGCCAATGGGTTATTTTAAAGATTACTGGTGGCATTAGTGGTAAAGAATCCACCTGCCAATGCAGGAGATAATAAGTGACATGGGTTCAACCTTGGGTCAGGAAGATCCCCTGGAGAAAGGCATGGCAACCCATTCCAGTAATCTTTCCTGGAGAATCCCATGGATAGAGGAGCCTGGCAGGCTTTGGTCCATAGGGTCACAAAGAGTCGGGCACAACTAAGCAACTTAGCACATGGCACGTTCTTCAAACAATGCCCAGCATATATTAAGCACAAAATAAAGCACACAATATATTCTTCAAACAATGCCCAGCACATATCAAGCACAAAATAAATGTTAACTATTACTATTCTACTGAATGTCAATTTTCACTGCTTAATATTGCAAATTCTACAAAGTTAGGATAGCTCAGGGATATACTTTCCTCAGCTCTGTGCTGAAACTATTATTGTTACATTTCAAGATTCTACTCCAGGATCTCATGTGCCTGGATAATTCTTATTTAATGATTAAAAGTGGGTGGGGAGGGAGATTTTATATAGCCCGCAGCAAGAGAGACAGGCTGAAATGAAGCCTGTGACAAATATATATGTCTGTGGGTAACTGGAAACTGCAGTGCTAAATGTAGAGATTACGTATTTGCAGGCTTGCATATATCCCAATGTCTAAAAGCTCTCCAGGCTTTAAAAGCTGAGCTAGGGTGAGACAAGTGGAGGGTCCAGGTTCAAACACAAGGAGGCCTCCACTGCCCAGAACAATCCCTGGACTTCAAGAGCTGGACCGAGTGCCAGGACACCCTTTTGGGCTCACCCTGGTCCCACCCTGAGCAGACCCCAGTGAGGAGGAAATCCCCAAATTGTAGACTCATAAAGACCTAAGGGGAAACACACAATGGCATCCAGACAGGGAAGCTGGATTCATCTATATAACATCACCTTCAAAACCAATCAGGAGAACTGGCTGGAAGTGTTGGGTAGGCAAAGCCCTGTCACAGCATTCACTTATCTTTAGACAATTTCCTTGCAATAGTGATGCTTACGCATGGATGATAGATAGACAGACAGACAGACAGACAGATACATTGTTGTTGTTTAGTCACTGAGTTGTGTCCCACTCTTTGGCAAACACATGGACTGTAGCCCGTCAGGTTCCTCTACCCATGGGATATCCCAGGCAAAAATAATGGAGTGGATTACCATTTCCTTTTGCAGGGGATCTTCCTGACCCAGGAATTTAACTCACATCTCCTGCATTGCAGGAGGATTCTTTACCACTGAGCCACCAAGGAAGTCAGATAAATAGATACATACATATACACATAGAAGATGGATGGATGGATGCAAAGGCAGAGAGATAGGTGATAGTTAGATGTATAAATAGCTGGATAAATAGATGATGGAGGGATAGGTAGGCAGGTAGGTAGATAGATAAGATAGACAGATAGATACACTTCCCTGGTGGTTCACTGGTTAAGACTCGGTGCTTCCACTACATGGGGCACACGTTCAACCCCTGGTTGGGAAACTGAGATCCTGCATGCTGCAAGGTGTGGCCAAAAAAAATACAGATGATAGATGGACAGACGGATGGACATATGTATAGGCAGATAGATAGACTGGCAGATAGATAGACAAGTAGATGTCTATCTATCTATAGACATTCACAAAAACAGATCTGGTCATTTTTCCAAGACCCCAGATGGTCCTGCCCAGGGATCTGGGGATGTCTTCAAGGCCATATGGTAGTTGTCACCTTCTCACAACCAGCCCACCTGGATGGTCCTCTCACTCCTTCATTCCTCATCATCTTCTGGTCCTGCTGCTCTAAGCTAGAATGTGGAGCCCAGACTGCATGGATTCAGCTCTCTGGAGCTCTCTCACTAATCTAATTGCTTTTTTTTTTTTTTTTAATTTAAAAATGGAGATCCTAACAGTGGCAAGATGAAAGCACACGAGTTAAGGTCTGTCTGTGTCCAGGGCTTACAGTCGGTTCTGGCGTGTGAATGACAGCTGGCAAATGCCATCATCATAAAGAAGAGCAGCTGGGCTGCTCCTGCCTGCAGGTCCTTCAGGACACAGAACACACCAAACATGGTACATGCTCAGTATGATATATGCTTAAAAAAAAAAAAAGGAGCAAATTAATGAGCTTGAGGGGTGACTTTCAAAGGTAAGGATGATGGAAACTGTTCACATGTATAGAATGAAGGTCTCTGATTCTCTCTTTTAGCCCATGTTTTAAACCATTCTTCCCCATCTCCAAACAGACCTACCCAGCCTCACTGAGTAAGGATGTTGAGGACACCTGTAGGCGGGCCAGGGGTGGGCAGAGCTCATAGAGGGCGTGGCCATCAGTCAGGGACCTGCCCCAGAGAAGTGAGCAAGGCCAGGGAGCGAGCTTTCCATGACTGAGAACAACATCTACAGATGAATGTAAAGAAGTCAACTAATCAACTTTTTCAGGTAGAGGAGGGACACTTACAAGGACTTTGGTGAAACAAGAGGTTTGAACAATCCAATCAGGGAAGCCAGGATGACTGGAGCACAAGGAGGCAGGCTGATACCAGCTCGTGCACAACCTTGCAGGTCAAGAACCTGCATCTTCTCTTGACACAATGAAGTCATCAAAGGATTTTACACTGGAGAGAGAGTCTCCCCTGGTGGTCCAGGGGTTAAGAATCCACCTTGTAATACAAGGGATATGGGTTTGACCCCTGGTCAGGGAACTAAGATCCCACGAGCTGCATAGCAACTAAGCCACGTGTTCCAGCTACTAAGCTCACACAATCTGAAGCCTGTGAGCCACAATGAAGATCCTGCATGTCACAACTAAAACCCAATGCACCTAAATTAATAAACAGGAAAGAGGTTTGATTTCATGTGCCCTGAAAATCACTCCTGCTGCTGGGAGGAGAATGGCTTGCAAGGAGCCAGGAGCAGAATTGGAGTGGATCCATGTGAACACTAACAAGGAAGAAAAATGCCATCAACCTGTACCAAAGGAGTGAAACTGGATATAAGAAGATATCATTGGGCTCACAGCTGACTCATTGGAAAAGACCCTGATGCTGGGAAAGACTGAAGGCAAAAGGAGAAGAGGCGGCCGGGCATGAGATGGTTGGATGGCATCACCGACTCAATGGACATGAACTTGGGCAAACTTCAGGAGACAGTGAGGGACAGGGAGGCCTGGTGTGCTGCAGTCCATGGGGTCACAAAGAGTCAGATACAACTTCACGACTAAATGGCAACAACAACTTTGGGCTCAAAACACATGAAGGAGAACTCAGGACTTGAAAAGAACCCTAAAGCATGGAGGCGGGCAGTGGGCTGGAATGCTTTGTAATACTGAACAAAGAATGTTCTATTTTCTTCACTCTCAATCAAAAAACACTATTTCTCATGTATACACATAAGCCATTTTTGCCAGGAGGAAAGAGATTTCATTATTTATGTAATCCTTGATTGAAGGCCTCCCAAGGCTGATGATGAGGTAATGAGGGCAAAATCCTTTATACTCTAAAGAGCTGCTGTATAGTGTGGGAGAGACACATGGTCTGGGGGACTTCAGGAAACAACCTGGTCACCCCATTCCTGAACCTGCTTCTCCTACAGCCTCCTCAGCTCTGTGGACAAAGCCCTATCCTTCCCTCGGGCAGGGCCCTCAAACACTCTTGGTCTCAGTCAGTCAGTTCAGTCGCTCAGTCGTGTCTGACTCTTTGCAACCCCACGGACTGCAGCACGCCAGCCTCCCCATCTATCACCAACTCCCAGAGCCTGCTCAAACTCATGTCCATTGAGTCGGTGATACCATCCAACCATTTCATCCTCAGTTGCCCCCTTCTCCTCCTGCCTTCAATCTTTCCCCACATTAGGGTCTTTTCCAAGGAGTCAGTTCTTCACATCAGGTGGCCGAAGTACTGGAGTTTCAGCTTCAGCATCAGTCCTTCCAATGAACACCCAGGACTGATCTCCTTTAGGATGGACTGGTTGGATCTCCTTGCAGTCCAAGGGACTCTCAGCAGTCTTTTCCAACACCACAGTTCAAAAGCATCAATTCTTCAGCGCCCAGCTTTTCTTTATGGTCCAACTCTCACATCCATACATAACTACTGGAAAAAAACATAGCTCTAACTAAACGAACCTTTGCTGGCAAAGTAATGACTCTGCTTTTTAATATGCAGTCTAGGTTGGTCATAGCTTTCTTCCAAGAAGCAAGCATCTTTTAATTTCATGGCTGCAGTCACCAACTGCAGTGATTTTGGAGCCCCCCAAAATAAAGTCTATCACTGTTTCCATTGTTTCCCAATCTATTTGCCATGAAGTGATGACACCGGATGCCATGATCTTCCTTTTTTGAATGTTGAGCTTACTTCAGCAACAAAATACAGGCTTGTGAATCAAAAGAGGCAGGGAGCAACAACGGCTCTCTCTGCCTATTAAAATGAAACAATGTTTCAAAATACAATTGAGTCCAAAGCATCTCCCTATGGTTCTGATTTTCATTTCTCTTAGGATGAATGATGCTGAGCATCTTTTCATGTACCCCTTGGCCATTTGAATATTTCCCGGTTAACTTATCAAAACCAAGAGTTTCAAGTTTAGAAATCGTGTCGGGGCCCCGTTCCCATTCCCAGGCACCCTGCACTCATCAACTTCCTTGTAGGCATGGATTCAGGGCCCTGCCTTTTAAATGCTGGTTGGAGGTCATTTGCCAAGGCCGTTATCACTCACACACACAGAACTGCTTGTTTATTTTTGCATTACATGTAGACTGTCTAACAAGACTACGTCTGCAACTATTGAACAGGATTTGCAACTTCAGTAGAAACACGGTGATGATTTTTTTAGGGGAAACACTGGCTGAAACCACTCTCCCTTCACAGGCACCACAGTAACCATTTGCACGAGTTATTTTACAAAAGGAGGTCCTGGTAAGGAATGTGGAACTAACAAGCCACCGTCAACCGGAAGAATTCGGGAAAGGTCAAAAGGAGATGCCACATGTCTTACCAACCTCCCAGAATCCTCCTCACTGGAATCACCTTGGCTGAATGACGTGCACACCACGAGGAAGGACCCTGAGTCAGAATGGTTGGCCAGAGACAACCTAGAAACTAACTCTACTACCATAAAACCCAAGGCTGTGAGCCATGTGGCAGAGCAGTCCTCCTGGGTTCCCTTGTCCTGCTGCTCTCAGCCCAGGCGCACCTTCCCAATAAAGTCTCTTGCTTTGTGAGCACAAGTCTCTCCTCAGACAATTCATTTCCAAGTATCAGACAACAGCCCACTCTTAGGCCCTGGAAGGGGGGGCATCCCCCTGCTTCCTGCAACAATTTTGTATTGTGTTAAAGTGTTTTTCTAAGAAAGCTTAAGGGCACTTCCAAATAGATTTGCTGGACAGAAAACTTGTCTTAGTATAATTTCACTCTTTCCCTTTGCTGTCCTCACTCAGCCTTGTGATCTTAATTAAAACCAATCTCATCAGAGACTAATTCATACATTAATCTTGCATGATGTGTCGCCAAACTACAATTATTATTTGCTTGATAGAATCCTAATTCTTTAAAATGATGAGGAGAGAAACATCAATTTGCAACTGTTCTGTCCCTGTACCACCCCCCATGACATTCCTGCTAAGACTTTTTAAAATGGATTATAGTCCACCTTCTCAGATATGGGGAAAAATAAAAACAGATGACTTCAGTACTTTTTAAATATTAAAAGGGGATTTAAAAGTTTACTATATTTTAAATGCTTGTGTTTATAATTTTACATTCCTACACACACACACAATGTGTGTGTTCCATCACTGGAAGATAACTCAAAATATCAAATGTAACAAATACCAAGGATGTAAGACTTAGGTCCAGTGGCACATATATTGTCCTCTTACATCCTGAGAAAAGACTGTCAATATCTTGACAGCAGGAATTTCTGAAGGAAGAGCCAGCAAATCAAATTTTCATGCCTCAGAACATTGGGAAAAATAAACTTTAAACTCTCTGTGGCCAGATAAGCTCTATCAAATGACCCTTTGACACTATTGGAAACTTCAAGACTCTCTAATATTGCATCTAGAGGTTTTGGCTGACTAAAACACAACTCAGGACACTCCAGCTGTAAGCAGGAGCAGCAGAGTCCCTAACCTGCAAATCAGAGAGATTTGAAAGGCTCCTGGGGTTGGTCACTGTTATACTGTTATTTATAAGAATAAATATACATTTGGCCTTTCTCTCCACTTCTGGCATAAAGCTTCTAAAACTCCTGGAATTTACTGTTAGAAGAGGTGTAAAGATATCTTTTGTTACTGATATATTAATGAGATGACTTTGGGCCACATCAAAGGGTGGAAGGGTTGCCAGTGGAGTCAACCATCTGACTGGAAGATTGGGGCTTTCAGTCTCCCTAGCATCCCCTACCCAACCCTGACTGCAAGGAAGGGAGAGAGGTTGGAAGTTCAGTCACCAGTGGTTAATGATTTAATCAACTGTGCCTATGTAATGGGGCTTCCCTGGCGGCTCAGCGGTAAAGAATCTGATTGCAATGCAGGAGATCCAGGAGACACGGGTCTGATCCCCAGGGTTTGGAAGATCCCCTGGAGGAGGGCATTCCAGTATTCTTGCCTGGAAAATCCCCTGGACAGAGGCGCCTGGTGGGCTACAGTCCATGGGATCATAAAGAATCAGATCTGACTGAAGCGACTGAGCACACGGGCACGCCTATGTAATGTGCGCTGTATGCTGTGGCTGGCCACTCAGCTGTGTCTGACTCTTCGCGATCCCGTGGACTGTAGCCCATCTGGCTCCTCTGTCCAGGGGGAATGAAGCCTCCATCAAAACCGAAGAGGTATGTATATGTATGTCTGAGTCCCTTCACTGTTCACCTGAAACTATCACAACACTGTTAATCAGCTATACTTCAATACAAAATAAAAAAAAAATTAAATTAAATAAACCCAAGAGGACTAGATTGGGAGAACTTCGGGGTTGATGAGCACTTGGAAGTTTGGGCTCATGGTGCTTGAAGAGCTCTGTGCCCTTCCCCATTCTTGCTCTGTGCTCTGCAATCTGTCTGTTCTTGAGCTATAGTCTTTTATAATAAACCAGTAATCTATGAGCAGAATGTCTCTCTGGATTCCATGAGTGGCTCCAGTAAATGAATTAAGCCCAAGGAGGAGGGGTGTCATTGAAACCCACAATCTATAGGCAGTCCGTACAGGCACAGATGACCTAGGTTGGGGCCATCTTGTGGGACTGAGTCTTTAACCTCTGAGGTCTGATGCTGTCCCCTGGTAGATAGGGTCAGAACTGGGTGAACTGCAGGATATCCAGCTGGCGTGAGGACAGCTGTCACCCCAACACACTCTCCTTGGAACTGGTCTCAGAACAGCAGTCACAGAAACAAACCTCAACCTGGAAAGGACAGAACCCTGAGCAGCTGTGGAGATTCAGGCATGAGAACCGAAGAAATCATGTCCAAGATGCCCCAGTTTTGATAAAATAAACCCCTACTACTTCTGGGTGTTTTTGGTCACTCCACTGGGAAAAAATGTCTTACTGGTCCAGTGGTGGCAAGACTAGCTGCCCTGGCCAGGAGAGGTGAGATGTCTTAATAATTCCACCAAGCCTGTATCTGAAGGAGACAAAGGAAGTCTGGAGGTTGTTGGATGAACGGAGTGTGGATGTTGGAAAGGCAACAGCCATAGATCTCCATCAAGCTGTCTGTTAACATTTAACTTTCAGGACCCAAGGGTATGGCTACTTGTTCTTTTTTTATAAAGGAATCTTTTATTTCATGTATAGTTGTTGTGCGTGCATGTTCAGTTGTGTCTGACTCTTTCCCACCAGCCCGCCAGGCTCCTCTCCATGAAATTTTCCAGGCAAGAATACTGGGGTAGGTTACCATTTCCTACTCCAAGAGATCCTCCTGATCCTGTGTCTCTTGCATTGGCAGGCAGATTCTTTTACCACTCACTCACCTAGGAAGCCCACATATATATGCATATATGTATAAGCATGTGGGATCCTAGTTTCCTGACCAGGGATTGAACCCATGACCCCTGCAGTGGAAGTAGAGTCTCAAGCACTGGACTGCCAGGAAAATCCCACAGTTTCTTGTTCTTGATGAGGGTTTGCTCAAGGGAAGTAGTAGTGAAACTTCTCTCTAAAAAACCTAGAGATTGTTATTTAAACAGAGGCTTCTCTGTAAACCCAGATTTACTGGAAACATTTCTATCAGTGCAGCCATCCTCAGAACTTAAGGATACGATGCTTCCAAATTTCCTTTGATTTGCACTAACATCAGGGCCCGCTCTCCGCCGCAGCCTGAACACCCCACAGGCATCCTTTCTCATCATCATTGCTTTGTCTGAAAAGTGCCAAAAGCACTGCAATATCGAAAAATTCACAAAATACAATGCAATATATAAAGTCCTTTAAAGCCAATAGCTCTTGCATTATTCAGATCTGAAAGAAATCAGAAAGAATCTTTTCCCCTAAACTTCATCCAATTGATTTAAAGAAAGAATTATTTTTTTTATAGGCCTTCCAAATGTCCTCCAAATTACAAAGAGATTCCAGTAAAAACACGGCACACCAAATCCTGGATTTTCACAAATCAGTAAGCACATTTATTTAAACAATTTAGAATAATTTGAAATGCCTTCTCTCCCTGAAAAATAAGGGTAGACTGACAAGTTAATTGAAAAAAGACATACACACTCATACACAATCACACGATGTTCAGCAAGTACTGGAAACGACACACTTAGAATTCATCAATTTCAACAAAAGGAAATTAAACAAGCCCATTTCCTGTGTGTTTTCTGTTACATAAGGCTCATTTGTTCACTTGATGACTATATATATAACTCTCTACTGGTGCAAGGCACTCTGGTAAGTGTAGTGGAAAAATATTTTTGATTATTACTTGATACATCCCTCCCTATAATTCTTTTCTCATCTTTGTCATAATATTTTATTTTGTTCTTTCCCTTGGTGCCTCCCCCCCCCCCCACATTCTCTCTATCAGATCCTGATACTCCCAGGCCACAAATCCCCTATTCACTTGTAGCATAAATGCAATGAATAAAAGCAAAATCTTAGCTTTTGAGTGTGAGAAACTAAGAGCCATCCAGCCCTATACAATAGATTTTGAAGAATCAGTCCTTTATTCAAACACTTAGAGGATAATTTTCTGATTCAAGGAAGGGGAACGGATACAAAGCAAAGAAGAACAAAATATACACTGGGAAGAGATTCAATGGAATGGTATTCAACTCTGCCTGCTCTTCAGAATTGCCTCAAAGAGCAGGTGGAGTGAGGTGAGATTGAATCTCACCCTGCTTCAAATATACTGGAAGATCTCTCAACAGAAGCCATCTGTGCCTTAAATTTCCATGGGAAATCTTGGAGGTCCAAACCTACCAGAATCCCCTATTCTTCCATGGCAAGAAAACCAAAGAACTAATACAAACAGCTGTTAAGTAAGGATGTTTGGGAAACTGAAGCACCACCACTAACAGTCTGTGTGGCCCCAGAGAAGAACAGGAGAGCTAGTCCCCAAGAGGTTCATGTTCTGCTGGAATAGCGAGTCTAGATGAAGGGACACTATGGTAGAATGACACCTGGGCCAGTCAGCCAGAGAGCAAACATGGAGATGATGTTCTCAGAAGATGCAAGTATGGATGCAGACGCGCAAAGGGCTGAAATCCAGCTGAGATAACGTGCATCTAGCTGAAGCCCCATGACCTGGGACTCAGATCCCACCCAAAAGGAAAAAGGAGGAGGCCAGAAAACCTTCAAGGATTACATATACTGTGGTGCTTCTACATTTGGTGAAGTAGCCTGAAAAATCACTTCCATTAAAGGCAGTGGGATGAACATAAAGGCTAAAGAGACAGCAATTCTGCCTTTAGTAGCCTAGGGAAATTTGCCACATTTTTCAGCAGGACAACACATATGGCATTTTCCAATAACAGTGACACTTCCGTTAAGAAACAGTGTCCAGGGACTTCCCTGTTGGTCCAGTTGCTAAGACCCTGTGCTCCCAAAGCAGGGGACCTGGGTTCAATCCCTAGTCAGGGAACAAGATCCCACATGCTGCAAATAAGACCTAGCATAGTCAAATAAATAAATTTTGTTTTCTTTAAAAATAAATATTGCCCAAAACCTGGAAATAAGACAAGAGCATGACTTCTGTCCTTCCATTATTATTGGTTAACAGGCTCATCTGAGGGCTGTTTAACTTTCTAGAAGGAGGCACCTATGTTTGGCTTCGCTATTTACTACTAGTTTGGTGTCTGTATACAGTGAAGCTATATATTACTTGGGGTTACAGCTTATGTGCCCTGTAGGGCATAAACCCTCCTTGCAGCTAACTCAGTAGCTCGATATAACATCCCTTTATCAAGTTATTTATAAATATCCAGCTTTTCAAAGTTGATCTTCAAAGGTCCTGAAAGACAACCTTGCCACCTATCTGGTTCCCTCATTAATGAACAAAAGCTATCATGCTCATTTTACAGTTGACACATGTTCATGCATATTTTATTTTTTTGGCCATGCTGCACAACCGGTAGGACCTTGAGTATGTGTGCTCAGCTGTGTCCAGCTCTTTGCAACCCCACGGACTGTAGCCCTCTGTCCAGGGGATTTCCCAGGCAAGAACACTGGAGCAGGTTGCCATTTCCTTCTCCAGGGGATCTTTCTAACCCAGGGATCGAACCCAAGTCTTTCACATCTCCTGCACGGGCAGGTGGGTTCTTTACCTCTATGCCACCTAGGATCTTAGTCCCACTCTAGTATTCTTGCCTGGAAAATTCCATGGACAGAAGAGCCTAATGGTTTACAGTCCATGGGGTCACAAAGAATCGGATGCAACTGAGCACACACACGACAGACAGATGTGTCTGTCACGCACAGTGAAGTGAGTCAGAAAGAAAAGAGCAAACATCATATATTAACACATGTATGTGGAAGCTAGAAAAACAGTACAGATGAACCTATTTGCAGGGCAGGAATAGAAAAAAAAGACTTGTGGACACACAGGGGAAAGGGGTGGGTGAGATGAACTGGGAGATTAGGACTGACAAATAGACACTAGTCAGAGAAGGCAATGGCACCCCACTCCAGTACTCTTGCCTGGAAAATCCCATGGACAGAGGAGCCTGGTGGGCTGCAGTCCGTGATGCTGCTAAGAGTCGGGCAGGACTGAGCGATTTCACTTTCACTTTTCACTTTCATGCATTGGAGAAGGAAATGGCAACCCACTCCAGTGTTCTTGCCTGGAGAATCCCAGCGATGGCGGAGCCTGGTAGGCTGCTGTCTATGGGGTCGCACAGAGTCAGACACGACTGAGGCGACTTAGCAGCAGCAGCATATACACAAGTGTGCATAAAACAGATATCTAGTGGGGAGATGTTGAATAGCACAGGGAGTTCAGCTCGGTGCTCAGTGGTGACCTAGAGGGTTGGGGTAGAGTGGGGAGGTGAGAGGGAAGTCCAGAGGGAGGAGATATATGTGTACACGTGGCGGATTCACTTCACTGTATAGCAAAAACCAACACCACCTTCTAAAGCAACTATATCCCAAGTTTTTTCTTAAAAAGGCTTGAAATGGTAAATTTTATGCAATGCATATTTTACCACCATTAAAAATAAAAATTCAAAAAGAAAACAGAAAAAAGAACAAGTGTTCTAAGGAATGATGTTACACAGTGCTAGAATAATTCAGATCGAGTTTATCATTCACCCAGCTGTCCAGCATGAGGTTCACAGAGCTCCACCATCAACACTGAGCCTGCCACCCTCTGCCTCCTTCTGGGTGTGGCTCTGACATTCCCCTCCTTAGTGTACACCACTGTCCCTCACCCTCTCCAGGCATCTCTTCCTCCTCCTCTCATCCTCCCCTCATCCCTTTCCCGACTGATGGCTGTTACTTAAAAGACACTAGGTCTTTATCGTAACAGACATGTGGATTCAACACTCACACACAAGAATTGTTTTTAGGGGGCAGATTCCTTTTATTCTTTCCATTTAATTTTTATTTCCTATTTCATATATCATATTTAATTTTTATTTCATAACTTTTATTTCATAGTTGATTTACAATGTTGTGTTAGTTTCAGATGTGCATCTAAGTGATTCAGTTATACATATAAATATATCTATTCTTTTTCAGGTTCTTTTCCCATGCCCGTTATTACACAATATTGTAATACAGTTTTCCCTGTGCTATACAGTAGGTCCTAGTTATTAAACTATTTTATATTTAGCAGTGTGTATCTGTTCATCTCAAAGTTCTAATTTATCCCTCCTCCCCACCTTTCCCCTTTGGTAAGCTTAACTTTGTTTTGAAGTCTGAGTCTGTTTCTGTTGTATAAATTAGCTCAATTGTATCATTTTTTTAGATTCTACATATAAGTGATACCACATGATATTTGTCCTTCTCTTTCTGACTAATTTCACGTAGTATGATAATGTCTAGGTCCATCGTGTTGCTGCAAATGGCATTACTGTGTCCTTTTTTATGGCTGAGTAGTATTCCACTGTATACATGTATCACATCTTCTTTATCCGTTCCTCCATCAATGGACATTTACAATGCTTCCATGTCTTGGCTACTGTGAATAGGGCTGCTATGAATATTGGGGTGCAAGCATCTTTTCACACCACACAAAAAAATTTGGTTGTCATAATCATCAAAATGAATGCCAGCCAAAGTCAGAGTCAAGGGAGAAGTAGACCAGTATCCAGTTGTGCTATTTAACCTGTCATTTATCAGATGCTCTCTAAAGTTTTCACATTAAAAATGAGCTTTAAATGCAGGAGGCAGATTCTGCCATTATCTCAAAAATTAACGGCACCTGTGGGATGACACGATCTTGGTATTAAGAATAATCCAGTATGAGATGTCTTCTTTTTTTCCTTTCATCTCATGCTTTGGCAGAGGGGTCATTGCTGAAAGTTGCCAATTTAGTTTGTTCTGACTATATGTCTGTGGATTCAAATACCATCTATATGTCAATGACTCAAAAATTCAAAATCTCAGCCAAAATCCTGCCTGTGAGCTTCAGACCCTTGTATCTAGCTGCCTACTCACCAGCTTCTTCTAGATGTCTTGCTGGCATCCCAAACGCAACTTGTCCAAAGCCAGCCTCAAGATTGCTCCCGCCTCCACCTGTTTCTTGGCCAAAGTTCGTTGTCTAAGCAGAGAATGGGAATCTTGGGGACCTCCTTGTCACTTCCTTTTCTTTCAACCTCAACGTCATTCATTTGCCAAGTGCTCTTAAATCCATTCCACTCCTCTCCACTGTCATCACCCCAATCCAAATTGCCTTCCAGTGCGATGAAAGTAAACTATTGTTTCTCTATCTCTCTTTTTTATTTTGGCCACACCTTACAGCTTGTAGGATTTAGTTCCCCAACCAAAGATCGAATTTGCACCCACTGCAGTGGGTCTTGCAGTGGAAACACAGAGTCTTAACCACTGGACTGCCAGGGAAGTCCTTGTTTGTTTCTCTTTAAGGGAAACATGATCATGCCTCACCTTTGCTGAAAAGCTTGCAACAGTATCCACAGCTTAGGAAAAAGCCAAGATGTGTCCACCTTGCACTTCCTGTGCCTCCTACAAACTGTCCTTCTCACCACCTGCTCCCCTGCCCTCTCTGTGTTACCCACACGGGCTTTTCTTAATTTAAACTATTTATTTCTGAGCTCAAATAGTTGAATTTGTGTAAATTTTTATTCCTTTTTCTCACTTTATTATTTTTATTGAAGTATAATTGATTTACAATGTTGTGTTAATTTCTGCTAAGCAGTAAAGTGATTCATATATATAAATACATATACAGATATATATATATAGAGAGAGCAACAGAGAGCGCGCCATGGAAGCAACCTAAATGCCCATGGACAGATGAATAGGTAAAGGAGGTGTGGTACATGTATGCAATGGAATATGATGGAATAATACTCAATTATAAAGAAGAGCAAAATAATGTCATTTGCTGCAACATGGATGGACCTAGAGATTATTATACTCAGTGAGCTAAGCCAGCCAGAGAAAGACAAATATCATATGATATCACTTGTATGTGGAATCTAAAAAAAAAAAAAAAAATGATACAAATGAACTAATTTACAAAATAGAAACAGACTCACAGACTTTAAGAACAAACTTACCCAAGGGGAAAGGTGGTGGGGAGGGTAAAATTAGGAGTTTGGGATTAACAGACATGCACTACTATATATAAAACAGGTCACCAAGACCTACTGTATAGCACAGGGAACTCAACTCAGTATTCTGTAATAACCTAAATGGGAAAAGAATCTGAAAAAGAATGTATATGTGTATATATATAAAACCAAAAAAAGAAATTAGGAATGCGACTTGGTTTCTGCTTTCTACACTAGAATAAATATCCCATGAGGGGTTACTTTTCTCTAAATCACCTCTGTAATTCCAGAACATCTAAATGCCTGGCAAGAGACAGCCATAATATACACATTTGTTGTATAAATGAGTGAAGGAATGATGATAATAACATATATCCAAAGTGGTGCCAATTTCCCTAATAACAGTTATGAAATTTGATTCATTTGGCAGCTTTTATACTTATTTAAAAATCCTTCCAACCTAAATATTTTCCGGGAGCCTCCATAACTAGAAATATTGGAATCTCAATACCTTGGAACTTTCTGGAAGGGTCCTGAATTAGAAATATTGAAACTTTCATGCCTTGGAACTTTCTAAAGTGTTATTTTTGGAAGACATTTTTTTGGAATTTCTGAGCATTCAAGCCTCAAATCTTTCAAGGTGATCTACTAATTTTATAGAAGTATGAACTGAACCTCTAGAAGGACAGTGAATCTTCAGTAAATCTCAACCTTGCAGCACTCCTTTCATTTCCTAGCCACTGAGCTGTGTTCCCACACTGAGACTATTTCTATGGACAAAATGTAAGAAAAACATTTGTTGGAGTTGGGCCTTTGGTTGTTTTTATATGCTGTGAAAAAGTGTAAATTAATATAATCTTTCTGAAGAGAAACTGGCTCTGAAGTCCAAAGACCCTTTGAACCAGCAGAGAGAGAGGAAGCTTTGCCCTCAGGAGACAAGAACTCAAAGGCTGGACCAACTCATCTGCAAAACGGAGATTACTACAACGTCCTGCTCATTAAATGAGAGAGCATCTAAGTATTACAGAGCCAGACACATATAGGAATTAAATTTCTGCTATTATTTCTATCACTCCTACATGCAGGGATTTATCCAAAAGGAAAAATCAAAGATAAGCAAAAGTTGATGTGTATCGCCATGGTTACTGACACATCACTGACAACAGTGAAATATCAGGCACAAAGTCACTTTTAGGCAAATAAACCAGTGAGAGAAGACCAGATAAACCACTAAAATCAGATTCGACAAAGACTGTTAAATGTGGTTATGGACAATGACATTTCCTCTCTCTGGATGCATAGGAAGTCCACCCTGAGATTCAGAGAAGGGTCACATGTCTGAGATTTAGTCCAGGGAATGGACAGAAGCAATTATGCCAATTCTAAACCTGGACCTTAAAATGGTGCCTTTTTTTTTCCTGGAAAAAAAAAAAACACTAAACTAAAAACAAAGTTGTCTTGTGACCCAGCAATCCCATCCCTAGGCATATATCTGAACACAACTCTAATTGGAAATGATGCACGCACTCTAACATTTATAGCAGCACTATTTACAACAGCCAAGGCACAGAAATAGCCTAAATATCCATCAACAGAGGAATGGATAAAGAAGATGTGGTCCATATATACAATGGAATACTACTCAGCCATAAAAGAAGAATGAAATGCATTTGCAGCAACATGATTGGGCCTGGAGATTATCATACTAAGCAAAGTATGCTAGAAAGAGAAAGACAAATATCATATGAGATTACTTATATGTGGAATCTAAAATATGATGCAAATCGGTATGCCTAGGAAACAAAAACAGACTCACATACACAGAGACTTGTGTTGCCAAGGGGACGGTGGGTTTGGGAGAGGGAAGAATTGGGAGTTTGGGGTTAGCAGATGTAAACTATTGTACATAGGATGGATAAACAAGGACCTACTGTATAGCACAGGGAACTACATTCAGTATCCTGTAATAAACCATCATGGAGAAGAATATGAAAAAGAATATATATATATATGTGTGTGTATGTGTGTGTGTGTGTGTGTGTGTGCATGAATGTATAACTGACTCATTTTGCTGTCAGCAGAAGCTAACACAACATGTAAGTCAACTGCTCTTCTAAGAAATAGCAGCTAGAAAAAAAAAATCACTCCCTTTTGGATGTGCAACTCTCTCTTCTCTCTTTACATGGATCCTGGAAACCGTATGTTCCAGAAGGACCAAACAACCCAAATACTTGGTCAACACTTGAAAGAGTTTCTCAAGAGAGATGCTTCAACCAGAAATTTTAAAGAAGCCTTTGCATAAGGATGAAATATACATTTGCTGTAGAAAACTACTAATAGTCACAATTTATGAGTTACTGCAACCAAACCTCTCCTATCTTGATGAATAGCTATGCCAAAATGCATACATAAAATGGAAAATAAATCTGTTCATGATCCCAGATAAATAACAATTCATAAACATGCATAGAAAAATGGAAAGATATTCACCAAAACGTCAACAGTTGCTATATCTGAATATAATATTGTGAATTTTACGTCCATGTTTTCCTATAATACTGGTCCTATGAATAGAACTCATAAGTCATATTTCATTTCAAAATAAAATTTAAAATAGTAAAAACATATAGTCAAGCAGCCAAATTCACTCTGGGGATTAAGCTTCTGCCATTGACTTTATCTGGATCATCATGATATCAAGACACATTGAGAGAAATGATGTATGTGGCTATGATTATGGAGTGGGGAGGAATACACGCTTTAAATACAGGGATTTAGCAAAATAAGCGCACTCATCCTGAGCCCATTTGTATAAGTGTATTTAATAGCATCTGGCATAGTGCACGGCACATTGAAGGCATTTAGAAAACACTAATTTTCCTATGGTTTGTGTATCTTCACTCTTTTAGTCCATTAGGAGATAAGTGCCTTATAAATGATAAGAATAACTCAGTAAACATCGGCTGACGGATCCAACTGTAACATCTAAATATTGTTTTGCTCCCAGAACATGTCTGCTCTAATGTTAGAAAGAGGAGAGAGCTTTATTCTGGAGCAGACACTCCCACTGTCCAGCATGGGGCTGGCTGCCCCACACACAGGCCTGGTACATGTATCCTCCTCCTAAATTTCGGATGACATCACTTACATGTGGAATCTAAAAAGAATTAATACAAATCAACTTCTTTTACTAAACAGAAACAGGCTCCCAAACTTAGAGAACAAACCTATGGTTGGCGGGGGCGGCGGATGGGGTGAAGGGGTATTTAGAGTTTGGGATTGCCATGTACATACTGCTATATCTAAAATGGATAGCAAACGGGACCTACTGTATAGCACAAGGAGCTCTGCTCAATGTTATGTGGCAGCCTGGATGGGAGGGGAGTTTGGGAGAGAAAGGATACATGTATATGTATGGAGGGCTTCCCACGTGGCTCAGTGGTAAAGTATCCAGCTGCCAAAGCAGGAGACGTGGGTTCGACCTCTGGGTCAGGAAGATCCCCTGGAGAAGGAAATGGCAACCCACTCCAGTAATCCTATCTGGGAAATCCGATGGACAGAGGAGCCTGGCGGGCTACAGTCTATGAGGGCAAAGGACTTGGACGTGACTTAGAGGCTGGACAACAGCAACGTATGTATGGTTACCTCTCTTTGCTGTTTGCCTCAAACTATTGTGAACTGGCTATATCCCAATATAAAATGAACAGTTTAAAATATGTACCCTCTCCCCTGATCCTCAGATTGAATCCACAAGCCTGAACTCTGTGCTCAGAGCCTAGATCCCAAGATAAGCCCCAGGGCTGGACCACCCCACATGAACCTGGAGAATATGGCTTCCCCCACCACCTGTGAACCAACCTGGAGCGCTACCACGGATTTGCCTTCCCAAGTATCCGCCTGGGAGGACTTGATAACATCTGGAATGGCAGGGGCATTTCATCCACTAATATTTGGGAGTCAATAAAGAATCGGCAGATAGATCCACTTCCATCCTCCCAGTTGGACTGCCCAACCCCACCTAAACACACAGAAAAGTGACAGCGGGCAAACTTTGTCTCAGGGTCTGCTTTTTAGGGAAGGTGGGCTGACAACCCTGAGCACCCATGTCTCTCCATGTCCTGTTTTAACTCCCAACAACTTCTGTTTGCAGCTATGACAGGTTCCTAGAAGCTAAGTCAATATCCCTTCCTGAGAAAAGAACCTGCCATCCTGGGCTAGGTCATCAGACTATTGCATTTCCTGCTGACCGTGATGGGTACACAAAGTGAGTCCATGGCCAACATGGATCCCAACAGGGTGACCATCAAGATACACTACTCAAAGGCCGGGCTAATGTGCTCACTTCCCTTCAGGACTGGGGTCAATGCAGTGACTTTTTTCTGCCATGAGACACGCTAGCCTGAGGAGGAAGCAAGCCAAGAACAGAACTGGGACAAACCAAAAGAAGTGAAGCCAGAGCTTCCAGTGTACCGTTATACAACTGGATCAATCTATACCCGAATCTGACAACCCCTAAGTGTTTCAATTACATGTGCCTATAAATTCTTCTCATTGTTTAAGTCAGTTTGATTTGTCTTTCCAGTCATTTGCAAACAAAACATGCTCAATGAAGGTAGGGATGGATATATGACTGCAAAAAACAGTTCAAATCTAAATCTCCTAACGAGAGTAAAGAGACAAAGTGGGTGATTAAATAGTTAATCCCACCAGGGGACTGTCAGTAGAAAAATATGGGAGACCCCCATAAGTTAACGATTACTCAAGAGAGGTTTGCATACAGGCAAAACCGAGCAGGCTTGCTTAGCAACAAAACCACGTGACAGAAGCATGAGACATGCCGCTAATCAGTAAAATAACGGTGGCACGGGACCTATATCCTGCCCAGTGAACTCAGTATGTTAATGATCCCTAGGACACGCTCTCTGCACACACGAAAGACAATCATCTGTGTACCCAGCCTGACATGTAAAGAGAAGAAAACCTCCATGCTCAACCTGGAAGAACTCATGATGGAAGCGTGACATCTACTCCGAAAAAGACAAAGACGGTCTTGTCCCCATCCCCACTTTTCCTTTGATTATAAAACCATAGCCTAGTAAGTTCTCGGAGCATGGCCTTTCTCACCCTCCCACTTGTAAGTCTCACAAGCATCCTAGTCTAATAAATCGCTTTTTATCTATCACTTTGTCTCTCACTGAATTCTTTTCTGTGCTGAGACATGAAGGACTGAGGTACCAGAGCTCTCCGGAGCTCTCGAAATGACACCCAAAAGGTTTCACTAATCCCAATGATAACAGGAACTGACAACTTCTGCCTGCTTAAGATGAGCAGATCGAGTTCTTTTAAAAATCAGCAATGCTTCTCCAAAAGGGTTGGGTTTTATAAAATCCTAGAATCAAGCTATATTGCAGTGACTATTCCATCAGAATACAGAGAATTATTCCAACGCTGCTCACAGTCCCTATTCTGTGCAGGTATTTTGCCTCTGTCTCCTTCTCACCCTCCTGAAGTCTCTGGCAGTTGTGCTCATTTTAAGGGCAGCATTAGCATTCTGCCTTCATAAGCAAGTAGGTGAGACAGACAGTGCTAATGGCTGAAGATGCCTCATCAAAGCGGCAAACTCCAGGGGCCTCCTGTCATGCGTACCTTCTCCTGACTGAAGAGCCTGGCCCAGTTCACCAGACTGGCAGACTGTTTCTAGAGTCTTTAGCCATTGATTGTGCAAATCAACTGGTTTATCCCAGTTTGGGGAGATGGATCGAAAAGCAATCGTCACTCTCATAGCCCCATGCATCAAGCCACTGAAAAAGTGATCCAATGTATTTTGTGCCATCCAGGCAAATACACAAGGGTGGGTGGAAATACATCTATTGAATTCTTACAGTTGTTTTTCCTACACCTTGCTTGAAAGGTACAAAAGGATCCTTTCTGAGCAGATAAAATTAACAGGCTGCTAACTCACAGGATACAGTTTTTAGCAATTAGTTACCAAAGTAAAGGCTGCAAACAGGCTTAAAGGTGATCTATATTAAAATGCTTAAAACAATTTTTTAATTGTACTAGAACTCAAATTTTAAAAACAATTTCCACATGGAAATCTAAACTTTGGGCTGTTTTTCTAAAGTAGTAAAACATCAGCCGCCCTGGGTGTGGCATTAGAATGCCTATCATGAGTTGGCAAGGAGTTATACAGGCTCTCTTGTTTAGTCGCTAGGTCATGTCCAATTGTTTTGTGACCCCACAGACTGCAGCCCGCCAGGCTCTTCTGTCCATGGGATTTCCCAGGCAAGGATACTGGAGTAGGCTGGCATACCCTCCTCCAGGGGATCCTCCTGACCCAGGGACGGAACCCACATCTCCTGCAGTGATTGGCAGGTGGATTCTTTACCAGTGAGCCACCAGGTTCTTACTCCCGCTGTTTTATGCCAGCCTGCTCTACACATGTGGGTCACCGAAAAGCAACCCACTGTTCTGAGAGCTTGTAAAACCTTCTTTCAAAGCATGTCCTTAGAGAACAGACTGGTGGATGCCAAGGAGGAGGTGGGTGGGATAGGGATGCAAATATTACAGTTAGAATGGATAAAATAAGGTCCCACTGTGTAGAACAGGAAACTATATTCAACATCCTGTGATAAACCATCATAGAAAAGAATATGAAAAAGAAAGCACATATATGTATAACTGAATCACTTTGCTCTACAGCAGAAATTAATACATTATAAATAAACTACACTTCAATTTTAAAAAATTTAAAAACAACTAAAGCATGCCTTGTTTTTGTTATGGTTTCTAGATTTTGAGAAACTGACTGTTCATGAAAATCTCCCCAATAAGACACGACAGTGTTGAGAAAAGCTTTGAATAAATGAAACCCTTTGTGTTTACAATGCAAACTGTGATCATCTCATCATATTCGGTTTTTTATCTTTCTTTAGCCTCCTAAGAATTAGAAGCCTGTAACATATACTAACACAATGCACATGGATAATCAGGACAGGAAAATAGGAAACCATAAAGTCCTTTCTCTTCTCCTGGATTTCCACTCCAAATTCAAACTCTAATAAAACAGTGGGGTCGATAGAGGTGAAAAAGCAAAATTACTTCCACACAACACAAAAATAATTTGAAAAAGAACTTCACAAATTATAGATTTTTCTCACCAGGGATCTTTTCAATGGATATAAACAGGTTACAAATATTCCTGCAACAATCAGATTCTGAGAAATCAATAATGTATTCGTTGTGGAGAAAATACTAACAAACACACACACACATATTCACATGTGAACGTCTGTGTGCCATAAGGCAGACTATTCATTGTATGCTAACAATCAACCTCTATCACTTCCTTGAAAATAAACACTCCACCTGTTCAGGTCATAAAGACATATGGGTTCCTCTCAGGCAGTAGCCAACCCTACACCAGCTCCCCTAGTCTAATTTAACCAGGGAGAACCGATTTTTGGCCTGGGATTGGTCTAAAAGCAGGCATGTGATCTAGTTCTGGCTACAGGAAAATTCATGTACTTCCGTGGTAAAGTGTGTATTGTCTAGATTCTAGAGGGAAGGCCTGGGGTCAATTGATTCTATGGAAGCTACTGTGCAACTCTAAGTGTTAGATAATTTATCCTCAGTAGTGCCCACTGCCATTCCCCAATAAAATGGCAAAGTCATTTTAGAATGCCCTGTGTGTGATTCTTTATTTCTGTGTTTTGTTTTTAATTTTTTAACTTTTTATTTTATATTGGAGTATGAGCAATTAATGGGCTTCCCAGGTGATGCTAGTGGTCAAGAACCTGCCTGCCAATGCAGGAGCTGTAGACGGGGTTCAATCCCTGGGTCGGGAAGATTCCCCGGAGGAGGGAGGGCATAGCAACCCACTCCAGGATTCTTGCCTACAGAATCCCACGGACAGAGGAGCATGGAAGTCTATGGCCCATATGGTTTTACAGAGTCACACAGGACTGAAGCAACTTAACATGCATGCACACACAGCCAATTAACAATGACGTGATAGTTTCAGGTGGACCGCAAAGGGACTCAGACATACATATGCATGTAGCCACTCTCCCCTAAACTCCCTTCCCATCCAGGCTGCCACATCACATTGAGCAGAGTTCCCTGTGCTATACAGTAGGTCCTTGTTGGTTATCCATTTTGAATATAGCAGCGTGTACATGCTGACTCAAACTCCCTAACTATCCTTTTAGCCCATTCTTCTTCTCCAGGAACCAGAAGTTCATTCTCTAAGTCTGTGAGTCTGTTTCTGTTTTGTAAATAAGTTCATTTGCATCATTTATTTTTAGATTCTGAATATAAAAGGCATCACGCAGTATTTCTCTTTCTCCGTCTGACTTCACTCTGTATGACAGTCTCTAGGTCCCTCCATGTTGCTGCTAATGGCATCATTTCATTCCTTTTAACGTCTGAGTGATATTCCATTGTATATAGGTACCTCGACTTTTTATCCACTCTTCTCTCAATGGGCATTTAGCTTGTATCCATGTCTTGGCTCTTCTGAATAAGGCTGCTATGAACACTGAGGCACAGGCATCCTTTTGCAATTCACACAAATTCAGTTGTCACCTATAAATAGGGCTTTCTAGTTTTTTAGTCAAAAGTACTCATCAAGTAATAAGAGAGCTACAAAGGATTTTAAGCAGACTTTTAGGATATGCTGGAGTCACATCCTATGCTGGCAGTTTAGTTCTGAAGTCACCAGGCAAGGAGGAAATCACATTTGTTTTCAACTATCTCTGAAAATCTCCTCCAACACACATAAAATGCAGTCAGCAATATGGTGGACATAAGTAAGGTTCTATAGATTTGGCTGGTACCGAGGAAAAGATGACTGACTTGGGGTTGAAAAAAAAAGATATTTTTTTTCATTTTATGAGAACCATGCTGATGAGCTAGAAGAGGAGATGCTTGTCAGCCAGAAGCTGGTGCCCCCTGCCCTGAGTTCCTAACACAGCCCAATTTCAGGCTGCTTTATTACTTGAGGACACAAGACTCCTCCTCAAGAACTGTTCTGATTGCAGAGAGAAGAAAGACCTCTTCACACTTTGAAAGAGAAGATTACAAAAGATGTTTCTTGGGAAGGATTCCTCTGGAAGCTAACCTAAGAAGGCCATTAGAAAGGGGTGTTGCCCACATGCATCTGAATGAAGGCCCAGTACTCATCCAGGAAGAGTTGGGGATCTATAATAGAGGATGTAAAGAAGTCATACAGTTGGGGACTTCCCTGGTGGTCCAGTGGCTAAGACTCCACATTCCCAATGCAGGGGGTATGGGTTTGATTCCTGGTCAGGGAACTAGATCTCATATGTCACAATTAAAGAGCCCGAGTGCCACAACAGCCAAATAATTTTTTTTAAAGAAAGAGAATAATTCACACAGTCGTCCAGGGATGCAAACCATTAAGGATACAAATCAGGAAGATCCCCTGGAGTAGGAAATGGCAACCTGTTTCAGTATTCTTCCCCAGAAACTTCCATGAACAGAGAAGCCTGGCAGGCTACAGCCATGAAGTCACAAAGAGTCAGCATGACTGGGCAACTGAGCATGCAAACACAGAGGTGAGTTAGGATACACAGAGTGGAATTATGCTGATGATGGGTGGGCTGATTTCTTTATTTCAGTCACATCCATGTACCATGCTGGAAACAGAAATTCTCTCAGTGTCATTATAATATGACATGAAAACCTGCCACTGGGAACCAGCTGCAGTAGGTGTCTTATGTTTAATTAAATAATTACATCTCACTGAAATCTAAGAGATACACAGCACCAAAGGCCTCTGAGAACACAGCTCATTCTTCCCTCGCAGCTCAACCTCCTTCCAGGCTCCATGTGCAGAAAGAAAGGAGGGTGACTCTCTTCCAAGGGTATACATCACTAACTTTATCCAAAGTAAGCATCCTACTGTAGGACCCCTCTTCTGGGCATTCCAGGTCCCAAGGCAGGTGGCAGTACTACTTGGTTTCATATAGACCCACACCTGAGAGGCAGGGCTTCCCTGGTAGCTCAGCTGGTAAAGAATCCACCTGCAATGCAGGAGACCTGGGTTCAATCCCTGGGTCGGGAAGTTCATCTGGAGGAGCTAATGGCCACCCACTCCAGTATTCTTGCCTGGAGAATCCCATGGACAGAGAAGCCTGGTGGGCTACAGGCCATGGAGTCACAAGAGTCAGACATGACTGAGTGACTAAGCACTCCTGAGAGGCAGCCTAGGCTAGTATTTCAAATCCCAGCTCTAACACTTCTCAGCTGTGTGGTTCTGAATAGGTTTAACCACTCGGTGCTTCAGTTTCCCCATCTGTAAAATAAAATGTAATATGAGGCACCTGCCTCAGTGGGTTTCTGTAATGATGAAGGGAAGTAAAATAGATGGGTGTTTAATAATTGTCATATCAGTGTTTGCTATTGCTATCAACATGGTGACTCATAGCAACACGTCTTAGGAACTATTGGAACCAATGGAGCCACTCATCTCACCTCAGTTGGGCTTTACATGTGTGTATTAGTTGCTCAGTCATGTCCACCTCTTTGCAACCACATGGACTGTAGCCCACCAGGCTCCTCTGTCCATAGAGTTCTCCAGACAAGAATACTGGAGTGGGTAGCCACTCCCTTCTCGAGGGGGAATTCCCACCCCAGGGATCCAACTACAGGTCTCCTGCAATGCAGGTGGATTCTTTACTGTCTGCCACCAGGGAAGTCCAACAGACTTGCACAAGAAGACCATATATGAGCTTCAGAATAACCTTCAGTGTTTCTGTCAAAGCCACCAAGTTCCTTCACACCAAAGTCTCAAGAGAAAGAAAGCTTTCGAGTTCACACTATGATCTTTGGAATCTAGTTCCAAATACTGAGCCCACTTCTATAATCCCTCTAACCATGAGATGTTTCTACTAGGTGCATGATATATACAGTGTAGAATCTCTGACAGCTGGGATTAGAGTAAACCTATCAACCACACTCACATGAAAAAGTTTAACAAAACATTTAGTACTTTACAAATACTAGCTCATCAATTTTCAAAACTCTATGAGATCAGTTGGAGAAGGCAATGGCACCCCACTCCAGTACTCTTGCCTGGAAAATCCCATGGACGGAGGAGTCTGGTAGGGTGCAGTCCATGCGGTCGCGAAGAGTCGGACTTGATTGAGTGACTTCACTTTCAATTTTCGCCTTCCTGCATTGGAGAAGGAAATGGCAACCCACTCCAGTGTTCCTGCCTGGAGAATCCCAGGGACGGGGGAGCCTGGTGGGCTGCTGTCTATGGGGTCGCACAGAGTTGGACACGACTGAAGCGACTTAGCAGCAGCAGCAGCAGCATGAAGTTAGTACTATTATCCCATCTTCCTCGAGTGACTGCCAAAGTCACATACACAATGGATGATGCTGATACCAACCTGGGGGGCGAGGGGACTGCATTTCCACCAGTACCAACAGGAGGAGATAAATGGACTGAGGTGTACCTTTTGTGATTCGCAAATGGGATCCCACAGGGACATGAAATGTGTCTTTATTTCACTTAATGAGTCCTAAGACTATTTCTGTGTGAGAAACTATAAAACGGCCTCATTCTTTTTAACAGGCGTACAGTGGCCCAAAATATGACTATGATAGGATTTCTTTGAGTAATTTTATAGATATATAAATGAAATATAGTAAGATATGCACAGAAATGTATTTTTTATACATTTTGAGTAAGAAAGAACAATTTTTGTAAGAACATAAACTTTGAAGTTTTTTTTTTTTAAGTATTTGGATTCCAGACACTTGGAATGATTTGAATTTGAAATTCCAGATGATTTAATAATTTGGATTCTATATACCTCAAATGATTTAGACTTGGAATTCCAAATGATTTAATTCTTCGGATTCCATGTACTTGGAGTCACTTGGACCATTTAATTTGAAAAAAAAAAGTCAGAAGATCAAAGATAGAGACAAGTGCAGTATTTCAAAGAAAGTAAATGTATACACTCAGTCTATATCTCAAATATTTAAAACCTGCCCACAACTTGCAGAAAGGGCTTCACATTAAAATAACAGTTGCATTCAATCTCTTGTTTCTAAAAGGCAAAGGAAGTCCTATCAGAGCCTGAAAGGAGATAATTTAAGGTAGCAGAAACACAGGACTATGTAACTGTGTTGCCGACAATTCCAAGGTCTGGGTGAGCCCAGGTTCTTGGACCTGTAAAAACAGAAGCACCACGCCCTTAAGCCAGTTGAAGCTGGGATTTCTGCCCCATCATTCATCTTCCTTAACAGCTTAGAGGAATGGAGGAGACACAGACGCTGACAGAGTACACAAGATTCATGGCTGTGCCACTGAGAACGGGAAGCAAGAGGAAACAGAACTCTTTTCATCTCTGGGGCTGAGCAGCAGTAGGCAGGAAGAGGCAGGGGATTGTTTGAGGGAGCCTCGAGGGAACACAGGCTGCTTTTTTGTGCATTGACCACGCCGGGTGCCTGGGGATCTTGGGCACAAAAGCCCTCTGGGTAGAATAATCCCATTCCTGGGGGATTCATTCAGATGAAACACTTGTATAAAAATCCAAAAAGGTATAGTCAAGCAATCACATGTTCAACATGGAAAGCCTACTGAGTGGTATGTACTGTACCAGGGCCGCAAAGGTGAATAGGCAGATGTGCTATTCACATGTGAACAGCACATGCCGTGCTATTCACGGTAGATGTGCCGTGGAGAGAGGGTGGCAGACAAGAGGGAGAAAGCAGCAGAGGATGGTAAGTGCTATGAAGACAACATAAGATGAGAAATGAGCAGTGGCAGGAAAGCGCATCCAGTTTCGACGGACTCGGGAAAGCCTTGACCCAAGAGGTGGAATTTGAGCAGAGGGCTGGCTATCAAGAAAGAGTTGGGTGGGTGAAGATATGGAAGTAGCAGAATGTTACAGGCAAGGGAACAGCTAGTGCAAAGGCCCTGGGGTAGGGTTAAGTTTGTCTTCTCTCAAGAACAGAGAGGTTTAAGAGGTTGGAGTGTGCAGGTTAAGAGCGTCTTTGGAGACTTCCCTGGTGGCACAGGGGATAGGAATCCGGCTGCCAATGCAGGGGACACAAGTTGGACCCTTAGTCCGGAAAGATTCCACATGCAGTGGAGCACTTAGCCTGTGCACCACAACTTCAGAGCCCTCTGCTCAAATTCCACCTCTTGGGTCAAGGCTTTCCCGAGTCCATCGAAACTGGATTCCTTTCCTGCCACTGCTCATTTCTCACTTTCTGTTGTCTTTATAGCACTTAGCATCCTCTGCTGCTTTCTCCGTCTTGTCTGTCTCCCTCCCTCCACGGCAGCAGATCTGCCTATTCACCTTTGCGGCCCTGGTACAGCACATACCACTCAGTAGGCTTTCCATGTTGAACGTGTGATAGCTTGACTATACCTTTTTGGATTTTCATGCAAGTGTTTCATGCTCTAGGGTCCCTGAGCCACAGCTACTGAGCCTCCATGCTGTAACTACTGAAGCTCTCATGCGTAGAGTCTGAGCTCCTCAACAAGAGAAACCACTGCAATGAGAAGCCTGTGCACCACCACAAAAAGTAGCGCCTGCTGGCTTCATAAAGACTGAGCACAGCAAAGAAGACCCAGTGCAACCCAAAGGAAATAAATTAATTCTTTAAAAACCGTTTTTTTTAGAAAGAGTATCCTTCAGTTCAGTTCAGTTCAGTTCAGTCGCTCAGTCGTGTCCGACTCTTTGCAACTCCATGAATCGCAGCACGCCAGGCCTCCCTGTCCATCACCAACTCCCGGAGTTCACTCAAACTCATGCCCATCGAGTCGGTGATGCCATCCAGCCATCTCACCCTCTGTCGTCCCCTCCTCCTCCTGCCCCCAATCCCTCCCAGCATCAGGGTCTTTTCCAATGAGTCAACTCTTCACATGAAGTGGCCAAAGTATTGGAGTTTCAGCTTCAACATCAGTCCTTCCAATGAACACCCAGGATTGATTTCCTTTAGGATGGACTGGCTGGATCTCCTTGCAGTCCAAGGGACTCTCAAGAGTCTTCTCCAACACCACAGTTCAAAAGCATCAATTTTTTGACGCTCAGCTTTCTTCACAGTCCAACTCTCACATCCAGAGTATCCTTGCACACCCCCAAAAATGTTCAGACTGTGATCATCGAGACTAGGGAAGAATGGAACCAATCTAAATGCCCATGAATGCAAGAAAGTTTAAACAAACAGTAGCACATCACTGGATACAATGTTTCTGTATTAACCCTGGACACCAGTCAGATGAATGGGATGGAAATTCCAGCCCTACCACTTACAATCCACCAGAACTTAGGCAAATTTCTTAATGCCTCCATATTTTCAGAAGTTAAGTGGGGATAATAATGTAGCTCTGTGGGTTATCGTTGAGTTTTAAATGCTTATAAAAACTGTGCATGGTGCTGGGAATATAGTATACCCTCAGTAAATGTTGGCTGTCACTATGAGGTGGGGGTTGGTGATCCTATAGCAAATAAAAAGGAGAAGAGTATCAATCAAGTAATCACACAATCAATGGAAAATTGCATCTGTCCTAATATCTGTGGTTGAGAACTGCTGGGCACTGTGACAACATCAAGAAGAGCACTGATCCAATCAGGGAGGTGGGAAAGGAAGGTGTGTGCCCAAGGAAGTGACAATTTCTCATGCTTACGTGGGAACACATTACATTACACGTGTTCATGGGCTCCATTTCCTGTCTTTCATCTCCACTGCTTTGGAACTCAGATTTCTTTCTTCTTTTCTCCATTTACAGACCCATGTCCCTTTACTTCATAGGCCCATCCTATAGCTCTTAACAAGTTACTGGGGGTGGGGGGGATGGGCGGGATTTTTGCAGAAACTAACACCTGTGCCTAGTGATTTGTTATGTAAAAGAATATTGAAGCACTCTGGTCAATAATGTTTGGGGAACAAAAGATGTATTCATATGTCTCTTGTCAATAAACTGTTAAGAAAATCCACCTTGGGTCACAAATATAGTCTGTCTACCACGGGTCTTGGTGCCAAGTCTGTGTTTGCCAGGACAAGACTTTCATGGATGCTACCTAAGTCAGGCATTATCCCAAGGTGAGATGGAGTGTCACTGTATTTGCTGTGCTGCGGTTGAAATCATCGTCGCGTGGGGTGGAGAATAAACAGGGGTGGAAAAGCAAAAACTGATGGGAAAAATTAGGGACTGAAGTGTAACCTGGGCTGACACTCTAAACATATGACCATTGTTTCACAGATTATAATAAAAACAGAAATGCAGAGTTTCTAATAAAATGAGAGGTGAACAAAAGCAGAAAACAAATTCATACAAGGGTTGTACCTACAATAAAACATATACAGATGTGGCCAAAAACTAGGAAGGAATAGATGGAAACAGGAGACAAAGTACTGCACTGAATCTGTCACTGGCTCAGTCTCTAGACTCAACCAGATTCCACCCAGTCCCTGCCATGCTCTGTGGATGGCCTGGGCAAACTGAGTGATCCCTGTGCCTCAGCTTCCCCATCTGCAAAAGTGGGGGTAGTGACAGCATGTTCTTCACTGACCAAGAGCATCAGCTGATGACTAGGATAAATACGGCAGAGAACAATGCCTACATTCATTTGGAAAGCATGAGTCAGTGCTAGCCATGAATGCCAGAGCCCTGGAATTAACTGGACTGCATCTTTCCTCAAGTTTTTCTATTTTTTTTTTGGCTTGAAAAACAGAAAGAATACTCTGCATAAGTGCTTAACTTTAATTCCCATCAAAGTTCAATAATCCAAAGAAAAAAGACCTGTATTCTGCAGCTGTTGAGAGGTTAGAGAGGAGTTAGAGAGGTGTTGCTATTAGCATAATTCTGATGTATATCCTGACTTTACTCAGGGCAGCCCTTCTTTTCTCCTGCACTCTTTCCTACCCAGCATCCCCACCCTTCTGCAACCAAGGCTATATATAAGCGGCAGGCTCACAAAATCAAACATTCGGGCTCAGTGTATCTGATGGCTCCCCAGCCGCACACTACAGGCATCGATCTTGCAAAGTATCTGGCTGAAGGGAACATCCTAATTCCCCCAAGAATCAGGCTTCTGAAGCCCATCCCAGCTGCACAGAGGGATCGCTCTGAGGCTGCTGGAGGGAAGTACAAACGGCCTCTGTCCCAGGCTCAGAGTAACTAAGGGATTTTCGGGGCTGCCACATTTCTGCTGCCATTAGCATTTCTGTGACAGACACTGAGACCAATTAACAAAGCAACCCGGGTCTATAGACGAGATGGGGGCAGATACAGACAAAAAGGAAAAGCGCAGGAGAAAGTCAAGGGAGTGAGGGTAAAACCACAGACAGCATCAAGTGGCACTCTGTTAATGTGAGTTCATGCTCACCCCCAGGGACATCCCTCCCTTTGCCTCTTGCCATATAGCAGCTACCAAAGGCATTAAATGCATCACATACACAAACACACACACACACTAGTTGCAACTATGATAAAAAAAAATACATGCACGCACACAAATACACATACACATATATAAACACACACACACACACATACAAATGTATGTGTATATATGTGTGTCCAAATATCAGTATATACGTATGTGTGTCTATGTGTATATACACACACATGCGTATGTTTTTTGACACTGAGTACTCTATACTGTGCTACTTCAACAATAAGGGAAAAAATTCTCTCCTGTCTTGGTGAGAAACCAAGATCCAACAACTAATGAGCCTTGAAACCGAGCTGTAATGAATTTTGTATTTGTGCTGTGATTTGGAAAAAAAAAAATCATTCCAGGAAGGTTGAAAAAAGGCAGGTATCTTTAAACTCTTTGCTCTGTAAATGTAAGACCTTAGGAAAGAAAAAAGGAAAAGATGATATTCTTGTGCGGTGATGCTGTGAAACTCCTTTAAGATGCCAAATACTCCATAATCCCTTGATTTCAATCCCAGGAACCATGAAACACCTAGTTGGGTGAAAACTCTACCCCCAGGGTACCTGGTTTAACAGAGCTGATGCTTTGAGTTCAAAGGGTTAGTAAGGAGGAGATTTTAGGACTGCTGTTTGGGAAGCCTTTTCAGAAGCTGAGATGGAAAAGCTCCATTCTTTTCAACAATTTTGTTCTTTCATTATTTTCAAATACGAGTGACCACCCCTGCCAACTGTCCTCATTCCACTCCCAATTTCCTAAAGTCTCTCTCGGTTCTTCCTCAGGTTCCTCCTCTTTCGGTTCTTTCTTACATTGACAGTGAAGTGAGCCAAGATGAGCTCTGAATACCTCCTGGCTGTGAGTCCACAGGCAAACAGTGTGTGTGCACCCCCCCTCCAACACACACACGCACACACACTCGCTACTAGTTAAGAAAGCAAGGTGTTAACCTGCCATTCCTGATACATCACAGAAAGATGTCAGCCTTACCTTGCTGCTTCTATTTTGCTAGCTGTTTTGTAAAAATTGCTCAATTCATTTTTTCAAGCAGACTTGGTGATAAACATATTTAAGATACTTAAGAAGGAAAAGACTGCATTCCTTCATCATCTATGCAAGTTCTTGCTTCTTAGCTAGGAAAAAAGTAACAAGAACAACTTGTCAGGTCTGCAGCTACATTTTTAGATAATAGGCTTCAAAAAAATTTCATCTTTCCAAGGAGGGAAAAAAAAAAAAGACATCCTCTTTAATCATCAAGTCCATTGCTTCATTAGCTGCTCTTAATCGACCTCTACACACTTGAGTAAGAAAATAAATCTATACCTTTAAACAGTGGCATTTCTAACAACAAAATCAGACACCAGGATGTCTTTTTTATTAACAGAGGTGTTTTTAAATATCTGCCATATTTATATGTTCAATTCAGACATTTTAGAAAACCCTGGAGAATAGCCGAGTTGGGTCTATACACTGTTAGGTGGCCCCAGGGCAAAGTGTCATTTGTGATGTCTGTTACTGTTATTACCTGTGGCATTCAGCTAAGCAGGAATAAGAAACCCAAACTCCTATGGGTTCAGGGTGAGTCTAATATTGTGCAAGTGAAAACTGAGTCGGGTAGGAGCTGCAGGGTATTGGAGCTCATGCCCCATTTCAAGAAGTTAGGACTCTGCTGATCATTATACAGAAGCCAGACACCATTTTTCCCCCTATGTGACACTGATAGATTTCTTAATGGCAGGTAATCCAAACTTAAAAAAGAAAAAAAAAAAAACTCTGAGCAGGACAAATAAAATATATCTGTGAGACTTATGGTTACCAGGCAGGAAGAAAAGGGGAAAGAGACAAGGAGTTTGAGATAGACATGTACACAGTTCTATTTAAAATGGATAATCAACAAGGTCCTAATGTATAGCACATAGAACTCTGCTCAATGTTGTGTGACAGCCTGGATGGGAGGTAAGTTGGAAGGAGAATGGATACATCTGCATGTATAGCTGAGTTTCTTTGTTGTTCACTTGAAATGATCACAACACTGTTAATCGACTATACCTCAATATAAAATTAAAAGTTTAAAAAAAAATACTCTGAGTTAGATTCAGCCTGTATGTTCTCAAGTTCAACCTCTAACCAACAGGTTCTCCACTGGCCCAGAACCATCATCTAGCGTGCCCCAACCCATCTCTTGACTTTTCATCATCAGACCCACCAAAGAGTGACCATTTCACATCCTGTGAATGTGCGACCACTGGGGAGATTTCATGAAGCGCCTCTCAAGAACTTTCTTCTTTTCTTGTAATACACTGAGTTCTTGTCACTCTTTCAGAAAACACTAGGGCATCATCAAGTATCACCAAGAGCACCCCAAACATCAAACAAAATCTCTCAAATGCAAAGAAATTTAAATGTGATTACATTCGAAGGGCAAAATGAAAAATGACACATTAAAATCAGTCTACAAAACATGTATCATTTTTAACAACCTAAGACAAAAAGGAATCTATGCAAAAGGACAAACCAACAGAAATCCTTTCTCCGTGCCCCAGCAGAAAAGAAAACTTGTCTCATCAATTGCCCTCTTTAAAAGACTAATGCCATTTGCAGCAGCTTGGATGGGCCTAGATAGAAATGATAATACTTAATGAAGTCAGTCAGAAAGAGACAGACAGATACCATACAAAAATCACTTACATGCAAAATCTAAAATATGGCACAAATGAACTTATTTACGAAACAGAAACAGAGAACAGACTTGGGGATACCAAGGGGTAGGCAGGTGGGGAAGGGGTGGATTGAGAGTTCCAGGTGAGCAGATGCAAACTATTATGTATAGATTAAACAAAAAAGTCCTGTTGTATAGCACAGGGAACTACCTTCAACATCCTGTGATAAACTACAGTCGAAAAGAATGTGAAAAAGAGTCTGTATATATAACTGAATCACTCTGCTGTATATTAGAAATTAACACAACACAAATCAACTCCACTTCAATAAAATAAATTTTAACATAAACTCTCCTCTTTCCATTTTAAACACTTTTCCTAATTTATGGTGCAAGCTTAGCCACCCAGACTACACCGTTCCCAAGCATGATGCTCAGACAACCTGGGGTAGACTCTGATGTGTGAATTCTCAGTCACTCAGTGATCTCTGACTCTTTGTGACCCCATGGACCGCAGTCCGCCAGGCTCCTCTGTCCATGGGATTTTTCCAGCAAGAATTCTGGAATGGGCTGCCACTTCCCACTCCAGGGCATCTTCCCAACCAAGCAATGGAACCCGCGTCTCCTGCTTCTGCTGCATTGGCAGGCAGCTTCTTTACCACTGAGAAACTAACTTCTCAAGACTTTTATAGGATTGTAGACTCTGGGTTCAATCCTATAAAAGTCTTGAGAATATGCATTGATCTAAAATGAACTCAGCTGCCAGCATACTGGTAAAAAGCATCTGGAGAATTTGTCGGTAGTTATTCCCAGCTGTTTATCATTCCTGGAAGACTCCTCTGCAGACTCGGCACCATCAAGTTAGCATTAATATGACTCAGTCACCCCACTGGGTACAGTAAATCCCGTGCATCAAAGATGCTTTAGAAAATTGTTTGCAAGTCGCTTGTTGCACTGGGATGATTTTTGACAATCTGAGACTTTTACACTAGATAAATGTTTGGAACAGGTGACTATAAAAAATAGTAGCTTGAATGCTGACCCAGATATAGTTTTATTTTTACTTATTTGGGGATGCAGTGCTGTGTGGAGGAAGGTGCTATCTATAATTCTAACATTGAGGAGCTTAAGTTTTTGTACATTTTGGGGCTTTAAAATTTTTTTTTTTTAATTTTGGGATGGGAGTTCTAACACTTTCAACCACCCCTGGACTGGTCCATCATCATCAAACAACTCTTTCTACTGCACATGACAATGGACTCCATGTATGAATGAAAGGACAATAATAGAGGCCAAATGAACAAAAAATGAACAGTGGTTTCAACAAGTTTACCTGTCATGTAAATGCCATCTAGTACTAAGCATTCTAGGACTGGAATTGTGCCTTCATGATCAGAAAGGAGCCTGGCTCCTTTCATCTTTTCCCACCTATGTCTTTAAAATTCTTATGAAACATAGTGCTTGCAACAGCTCCAGTCATCACATCCAAAATCCAGACATCAGAAAGGATAGAAGATTAAAGAGAAGCACCTGCATTTGAAGACACTATTGGACATTTCCATTTGACACTTCTGCTTACAATCAAATGGCTATACCTAGCTACAAAGAAATGTGGCATTTACACTAGGTGGCATGTGCTTGTTGTAAATTAGGGTCCTGTTTTTAAGGAAGGAGAACATATACTGGGAGAGACAATGAGAAGGCTCTCATAATACAGGTTCAAGCTATTTTCCATTGCAGCCCGTGCTGGCAAGTCTCATATACTTATGGTTTACTATTATTACTATTATTATTGTTGCTGTTATTGTTCAGTCAGTCATGCTGACTCTGTGACACCATGGACTGCAGCACATCAGGCTTCCCTGTCCTTCACCATCTCCTGGAGCTTGCTCGAACTCATGACCATTGAGTCAGTGATGCCATCCAACCATCTCATCCTCTGTCGCCCCCTTCTCCCCCTGCCGTCAATCTTTCCCAGCATCAGGGTCTTATCCAACGAGTTGGCTCTTCTCATGAGGTGGCCAAAGTTTTGTAACTGCAGCTTCAGCATCAGTCCTTCCAATGAATATTCAAGGTTGATTTTCTTTAGGATGGACTGGCTGGATCTCCTTGCTATTCAAGAGACTCTCAAGAGTCTTCTCCATCACCACAGTTCAAAAGCATCAATTCTTCGGCACTCAGCCTTCTTTATGGTCCATCTCTAACATTCATATGTGACTACTGGAAAAACCATAGCTTTGATTATATGGGCCTTTGTCGGCAAAGTGATGTTTCTGCTTTTTAATATGCTGCCTAGGTGGGTCATAGCTTTTCTTCCAAAGAGCAAGCATCTTTTAATTTCATGGCTGCAGTCACCGTCCAAAGTGATTAATAATAATAATAATAACTATTATTATTAATCACTGGATATTGTGGGACCACATGCATTTACATGTAATTCTTAGAACCATCCTCCAAGGTAGCACACTCAGCATCATCAGGGAGGAATCGGGGGCCCAGAATTTGGAGCTGCACAAGGTGACACAGCAGGATGTCTGAAGAGCTGAGTGTCCCCTCCAAGGTGAGGAGCATCCTGCAGCCTCAGAGATGCCCTACAGTGTACCGCTTCCCGCTGATTCTGGTCCTCACACACCTGGCCTCAAGCCAGCTTAGATGCATCTTGCCCAGCCACCCAAGCCTGGGGACTCCCTGCTTTTCTGACGTTTAGGTATCACATGCCAAGTCTCACTTGAATGACGTGATTCAACCCATCAAGTAATTATTCAGCCTGACTATGTGCAGGGCACTGTGATGAGCTATGACCTTTTTATCCATTAGGCATCTGCAAGCCAGCCAGTCGTAAACAGGCAGCCAGGGTTTTAATTTAGCTCACAGTTTATTGGGGGGTGGGAAAAATGTTTTAAAAACGTTTTGTGGAAATTAGTTATTCACCTTTAAAAGTCAGGTTTTTCATCAAAATCTGCATGCCTGTCTTCTCTTCAGAAAGAGGATGGTCCAGTCACCCTGGGTCCACACCCCAATCAGGATGGAGAACTGGCTGCCTCCTAAGCCAGGATGCATCTCCATGGAGACCAAGTTTCCACCTGGCCTGCTTCACTTAAATTTACTCTCCCTGCCTGGCTCTGTGGGCATTTGAGTTTATGACCCATGGGAAGGGGGGAAATTACACAGGGAGCTAAGCTCCAGGCAAAAGGCTGTAATAACTGAATTTCAAGCTTCTACAAACCCCAGTACCTGCTACATAGATAAATAACTAAAAAGCACCTCAGGGCTATTAATCCAGGACCTTTTTATCATCATTAAATTGAAGAGAAAATTGAAACAGTGGCTGGAATCTCTCTTTGATCTACAGCAAAGGGATGTTAATAACCACGTTTCTGGGGAGAGAGCTTATTAACATGGAACTTAGTGGTATTCCTGTAACAGCCATTATCAGGAATGTTCCCAATAAATGAATTTCAGACTAGCTCGTGAATATATGAATGAGGAGATTCTCTGGGTTGCAATGGCCATTCACTCCCAGCAAGTGAAAGCATTTTGAGTTTTGTGGGCTCAAAGGCATATTTCAGAGTTGCAATGTGAATACAAAGGGCTATTTAGTCAAAGGCTCTGTGGCAAAATACATTTTAAAAAATATATAAAATTTATATAAATATATAAAAATATATAAAATTCTAAGATCAGGATTTGGTTTTAAGTTTCTTAAGGATCCTAGTAGAAACTAACAATACAGAAATTATCACATTTGTTTTTCTTAGCCTTTTATCTATAAATATTGAAGTAATTCATCTGTCTTAATTCACGCACACCTCACAAAATTTCTAACTTGTGTGTGACAGAAACAGTTCCAAGCATGAAATGAGACTGTGCAAAGCAGTCTGGGGAAAATTCTACAGATGGTCAGACTTGAGGCATACTTCTGAGTGTACCACTTGGGGTACAATACAAAAGTGACCCTCCAAAACAGCAGCTTATACAAGACACAAGTTTATATTTTTTCTCACGTATAGAGTCCGGAGCTAGTAAGGCAGTTCCAAACTCTCACCATGTGGCTTTTAACTCTGGATCCAAAGTGGCTGCTTCAGTTCCCCCCATCACATCTATATTGAGACAGTGGGAAGCAAAGATCCAGGAAGCACTTTAAACTACTTCTCGTATCTCTCTGGTAAAAGTTTAATCCCTGGAGTTCAATGAACTGTAACAAAGGTCAGGAAATGTAAACTTGAGCTACATCCAAGTGCCCAGCTAAAACTTGGGAGCTACATTATTGAAGAGAGTGAGACAAGATCCTGGTAAGCCATCACCAGTCACATTCATACTAGAGAAGGGTGCTCTTTCTAAATTTAAAACACAAAAAGTCCAAAACATTCATAGCCTTTCTGAATACAACCTCATATGCAAGGCAATAATAACTCTAGAAAAAAAAAGACAGATGGACATTCAAAAAGAGATTAACACATCATGTGATCCCCAAGATAAAATACAGGGAACCATGTGTAGCATAGCACTTCAGACCATGCACTCTGCAGTTGGACCCTTTGTACTGAGGTTAGAAGATATTTGGTCCTTTCGAAATGCACATAAGGTATTTGATCAACTCCAAAATGTCCTTGATATTTCAGTTCAGTTCAGTTCAGTTGCTCAGTCATGTCCGACTCTTTGCGACCCCATGAATCGCAGCACGCCAGGCCTCCCTGTCCATCACCAACTCCCGGAGTTTACTCAAACTCATGTCCATCAAGTCGGTGATACCATCCAGCCTTTATATTTAATCCTGTCCAAAACCATTTGCCATAAGCCAAATATGCTCATGGACATTTTGGACAGGACCAAATTTCAAGGGTGTTTTGTGTGCTTAGTCATTCAGTCATGTCCAACTCTTTGCACCCCCATGGACTGTAGCCCACCATGCTTCTCTATCCATGGGGATTCTCCAGGCAAGAATACTGGAGTGGGTTGCCATGCCCTCCTCCAGGGGATCTTCCCAACTCAAGGATCAAACCCAGGTCTCCCACACTGCAGGTAGATTCTTACTGTCTGAGCTACCAGGGTGGGAACCAAATGTCTTAGGAACATTTTCAGTCAATTCAGTTCAGTTGCTCAGTTGTGTCTGACTCTTTGCAACCCCATGGACTGCAGCATGCCAGGCCTCCCTGTCCATCACCAACTCCTGGAGTTTACTCAAACTCATGTCCATTGAGTCAGTGATGCCATCCAATCATCTCATCCTCTATCGTCCCCTTCTCCTCCTGCCTTCAGTCTTTCCCAGCACCAGGGTCTTTTCCAATGAGTCAGTTCTTCACATCAGGTGGCCAAAGTATTGGAGTTTCAGCTTCAGTACCAGTCCTTTCAATGAACACCCAGGACTGATCTCCTTTAGGATGGACTGGCTGGATCTGCTTACAGTCCAAGGGACTCTCAAGAGTCTTCTCCAACACCACAGTTCAAAAGCATCAATTCTTTGGCACTCAGCTTTTTATAGTCCAACTCTCACATCCATACGTGACCACTGGAAAAACCATAGCTTTGACTAGACGAAACTTTGTTGGCAAAGTAATGTCTCTACTTTTTAATATGCTGTCTAGGTTGGTCATAACTTTTCTTTTCTTCCAAGGAGTAAGCGTCTTTTAGACAGGACCAGATGTCCTGCAAGATGTATTTGAGTTCTGCTTCCACTCCTTTTCCTGCTCTTTGACCTTGAGGAAGTGATTCAACCTCTCTGTGCCTTTGCTCTTTATTGGCAACAGCATAATGCTTGCCAAGCTATAAAATAATGCCTCACTTCAATCCACAGCATCCTGCCAATCTCCCAGACAGTGGGAAAGAGGGGAGATGGCAGGAACCCATGCTTATCTCTTACAAATCAATGTCCATGGTGAGGCATGTGTTACTCTCACTCACAGCTTTGTGGCCAGAAATGAGTCACAGTTTCACCTAGGTTGGGAAATGAAGTCTTGACTTATTTTGTGCTCTGAAAATTCCAACAGGGTCAAGCACTCCACAATGCAGCTCAATTCCTGCTCCTGAGAACCCCCAATTCTATTTCCAGGGCTGTGCACTTATTTGATTATTGTTGTTATCTTGGTCATTGTGGTCAGTAAGTGAAATCTTTGCTAGTAAGTGTCACCCTAATTCTGGAAACTGAGTACCTTTATGCTTCTCTGAAATGGTCATTCCAGTTTCTGAAAGTTTTGCAGTTTGACGATTCATGCGAGAGCTTTCTGGAAAGAGCCACCCTGTCAGATTCACAGGTTTTCTTTCCAGAGCCCTCCAAACAGACAACTCTGAGAGCCTGGGGATAGATCTGATTCAACCTTTGGTTCATAGTTAAGTAAAAACTAGGGAGCTTCGGTCTTGTCTCCTTTTGTGGAATATAACTGCTTTGCAATCTTGCATTAGCTTCTGCTGTACAAGCTGAATCAGCTACATGTATAAATATATCCTGTCCCTCTCGAGCCTCCCTTCCACCCTCCCCATCCCACGCATCTAGGACCTCATGGAGCACTGATCTGAACTCCCTGTGCTATACGGCAGCTTCTGACGAGCTGTCTATTCTATAAATGATGGCACATATATGTTCATTGCTACTCTCCCAATTCATCCCAGCTTCCGCTTCCCCAGCCCCACCATGTCCACATGTCCATTCTCTACATCTGCATCTCTATCCCTGCCCTGCACTGTTTTTCTAAATTCCATATACATACGGTAATATACAATATTTGAAGACCATAATTCAAAAACACACGTGTACCCCAATGTTCATTCAGCACCATGTGCAATAGCCAGGACATGCAGACATCCTAAATGTCCATCAACATGTGAATGTATAAAGACATGGTACAGATATACAAGGGATACTACTCAGCCATAAAAACCAATGAAACTGAGTTATTTGCAGTGACGTGGACGGACCTAGAGTCTGTTATACATAGCGGAGTAAGTCTGAAAGAGCTGTGGTCTCACCTTAGAGGATCAGCAGGGTTAAAAAGAATAAACAAAACAGTAAACATGTCCTATGTTCAAAGATGCAAACTGTCAAAAATAGGATCATAAATACGATCTCATTCTGCAAAGGATGTTGTTGATAATAAATTGCTTTCCTCCCCATCATCCGTGTTCTATTCTCAGGACAATCCCACAGACGTGATACAGTCTTGGAATCACCTTTTTCTCAGTGAAAGTCACAGGGCTCCTGTGTGGTCAAACCAGAATTCTATTCCAGGTTCAAGTACTTTCACTGTAGGGTGTCCAGGGCAACTGTTGCAGAAAAATGCAACTGGGAAAACAGCTCTTTTGTCTTCAAGTTCTGAAAGATGTTTGCATTGGAACTCCAGGTTTGGAATAACTTTGAGTATTTTGGTTGGAGTCAAAAGCTCAGTATTTGATGAAAAGTAAAGTCAGTAGATAGCACTAAAGCCAGTGTGAAAACAATACAAATAATCAAACTATTTAACAACCGGTTGAATGGTGCTTGCTGGTATCCTGTGCCAAGTCTAAGAGCAAAGATCATTTCTATCTGTGAGATAAGAAAGTGTCACAGATTATCTTTGAAATGTCTCAGCAAGGCTCATTATAAATGATCAGGATGATGTCTTTCCATAATTCCAACAGAGTAAGAATCTTCCTCTTTGCTTTTATCCACCTGTTTCCTCTTCCAAGATCAGAGGAGATGACTGTTTCTTTAGCACATCTCCAGGTAAAGCCACTGGCTGGCATTTACTGCCCTTTTTCTAGGAAAGACTCATCTTGAAATCTGAAAATTACTCTCTAAGTAGCAGGAAGCTCATTCCAGGAATGTTAAGTGGGAACTTTATATCAAAATAGAGAAAAATGAAGCAGCTTTCATTGGCTTTAACAGGATGTAATTGCCCCCATTGGTGGTTTTTATTTTTTTCATCTTCCTTGTTCAGTTCTTAACTCCTTAAAATCCATTTCATTTACCATTCATGTTTTTCAAAAGTGTTTATTCTCATGGTATGGTATGGCATGAGTCTTCATTTTCCATGGAGCTAAGGTAATAAACCCACACCCAGCCAGCATGCCGACCACACAATTTCTTTTTCTCTTTCTCTTATCTTTGTTGTGTCCAAAAGCACATATTTAAACTCAAAGTCAATGAACTTGAAAAGTGTCTGATTTAATTCCCTCCTATTAGTGAACAACCTCTGGGTGAGCTGAAGATCGATCCTTTCACCTCCCATCATTAGAAGGCTTACCCTGCAGCGAATGCTCCTCAGGGTCCAGAGCAGGGGGCTTGCATTTCCACCCCATAAACCACAGACAGTCAGGAAGTCCCCCTGTGCTAAACATCACACCACGTGTGCGCACAAGTAACTTTCTGAAGGATGAGCCACAGCCTTCTAGCTAATCCTCGAAAGCCATCTCTGGCACCAGCCATGTGACAGAGAGCTGAGACACTGGCGGGGTGAATTTCATGAGACCCATCACTGTTTCTACTTGAATAATGTACTTTCAGCCCACTTACTGGCAAGTTTATCTTTGTTGCTGCCCGTTTACTGAGAACTTTCAGAATCACAAGCTTTCACACGAAATTCCCTTGCACAAGTGGCCTCAGAGCCCCCTTCCAGCTACGATGTATCACTGGGTGCCAGGCACTGTCCAAGGTGCTAGGACTACAGTGATGAGCTGAGCTGAGGGCATCCGGGCTTCCTGGAGCCCCCAGTCTGGCCGCTGCATCCCACAGCCAGTCTGATCCACTCATTGAGATCATCTTCCTTGTTCTGTAGGTTCTCAGGTCACCTCGCTGAGTGTGATGTCTGAGCGCATACAGGTGTTTTCAAGAGTAAAATGGAACTAATAGGACTTCCCCGGTGTTCCAGTGGTAAAGAATCTGCCTGCCAATGCAAGAGACACAGGTTCGATCCCTGATCTGGGAGGATTCCACACACTGAGGGGCACCTAAGCCCTATGTCACAACTACTGAGCCCGCACGCCCTAGAGCAAGAAGAGAATCCACCACAATGAGAAGCCCTCCCACCTCAGAGGAGCAGTCTCCACTCGCCACAACTAGAGAAAGCCCGAGTGCAGTAACAAAAACCTAGTGCAACTAAAAAAAAAAAGTGAATAAATAAATTATTAAAATGGAAATAACAGTATCTACCTCCGTAGACTCCATCAGAATTAAGGTAACACAGGACTGCCTGGTATAGGGATGGTGCTAAATAAGTGCTATTTCCTGACTTCAATCACACTCTATCTGCTCAGTTGCTAAATATGCCAAGGAACACTGCGTACATGAGACAGAGTGGCTTTAAGAACACCAGACTCCGTTCAGATTTATAGCTCTTCTCACGCAGTGTGGGAAGGTTATTATAAAAGGTGGCTTCATCTTCCATGGTTGCCATGGACTGAATTGTGTCCTCTCAGATGCATACATTGAAGCCTTAACGCCATCCCCATGATGTGTTTGTTAGGGGGCCTCTGGGAGGGAACTAGGCATAGATGGGGTCATAAGGGTGGGGCCCCATGAAGAGATTCAGGTTCTTTCTTTGGGGGGGCCATGTCCTGAGGCATGTGAGATCTTAGTTCCCTGACCAAGGATTGAACCTGCTTAGGAAGCATGGAGTCTTAACCACTGGACCACCAGAAGCCCCAAGGGATTGTGTGTGCTGTGGGCTAAGCTGCTCAGGCATGTCCGACTCTTTGGGACCCCATAGGCTATAGCCCATGAGGCTCCTCTGTACATGAGGATTTCCCAGCAAGAATACTGGAGTGGGTTGCCATTTCCTACACCAGGGCGTCTTTTCGACCCAGGGACTAAACCTGTGTCTCCTGCATTGGCAAGTGAGTTCTCTACCACTGCGCCACTGGGAAGCCCTTTATATCAATAAGAAGAGACACCAAAGTGCTCTCTCTCCCCTGTGAGGACATGGTAAGAGGGGGCCATCTGCAGCCAGGAAGGGAATCCTCACCAGAACCCACCAGCCTGGCACCCAGACTTCAGACTCCCAGCCTCTGGAACTGAGAGAAATAAATCTCTCTTGCTTCAGTCCCCCAGTCTATGGTACTTTGTTACGGCAGCCCACCTGGATGAATCCCGTATCTCATACGGGATAAATATTGGCTGAGGGATGCACTATGCTCTTTCCTACTGTAAACATTTAAGTTGCCTCTTTAAAATAAGTGTGACTGTCAAATAAAGTGATCTATGGAAGGGAAACGGACTCTGACATAGAAAACAGATTTGTGGCGGCCACAGGTGAAGGGGAACGTTTGATTGGGGCTTTGGGACTCGCAGAGGCAACCTTATATATAGGACGGAAAAACAACTAATTCCTACTGGATAGCACTACCTTCAGTATCCTGTGATAAACCACAATGGAAAAGAATATTAAAAAGAGCATACACACACACACACACACACACACACATGCATAGCAGAATGACTTTCCTGCACAGCCTAAGTTAACATGTAAATCAACTATACTTCAATAAAATAAATTTTAAAAAAGAACTACTCAGTAATGTGCTTTATCCTCATCTACTTCTGACACTACAGGAAGCCCCAAGCTCCCTGGCCATCCTACATCCTTCAGGCTCTAATCCACATGCATTAAAACAGATACAAGTGTGAGTACTGCCCAACCCACCCCACTTCCTGTCCGCTCTCCCACATCCTTTATATTTTACTTATTTTTCTGTCGGCCTTCACCAGACTATATGGTCCCTGGGGACAAGCATTTTTATCTTTTTTTTCAACAGGTGTGTATCCAGGGCCTAGAACAATGACTGGCATGCAGTGAGTCCCAAAGACTATGCAGTGAACAGATGCGTAAATGAATAAGTGGATCAGTCAATCAGTCAGTTCAGTCGCTCAGTACTTCGCGACCCTATGGACTGTAGCATGCCAGGCTTCCCTGTCCATCAGCAACTTTCAGAGCTTGCTCAAACTCATGTCCATCAAGTCAGTGATGCCATCCAACCGTCTCATCCTCTGTCATCCCCTTCTCCTGCCTTCAATCTTTCCCAGCACTAGGATCTTTCCCAATGAGTCAGTTCTTCGCATCAGGTGACCAAAATAAGTCGATGTGTAAATCAATTACCTTGTGAACAATGTGTGCATGAATACTGAAATAAATGAATGCATGGGTGCATGGGTTCATGAAAGAACTAGGAATGAACAGTGAAAATGAAAGGAGTTCAGTAATCTCCAACTCTTTGCGAACCCATGAACTGTAGCCCACCAGTTTCCTCTGCCCATGGAATTCTCCAGGCAAGAATACTGGAATGTATTGACAATCCCTTCTCCAGGGGATTTTCCCATCCCAAGGACTGAACCTGGGTCTCCTTCATTGCAGGCAGATTCTTTACCATCTGAGCCACCAGGAGTAAACAGATGCATGTATAAATAAATGCACTGGATGATGCCATGAATTTAAACCTGGGGTTTAAAGCCCACACTTCTGCCGTGGTCCAGTACTGGGCTTTTGTGGATAAAAGGTATCAGGATGAGTGGATAAACATGGCTCCCATCATGTGGACCAGAGCACACCCATTTATCTTTCTATTAGAGACTCAGGTTTTGCATTAAGATTTTAAATGAAAACTTAAAAACTGGTACTCATATTTTAAAAGTGTGAACCATCACTGTCTGAGCTGAGTAAAACTGGAAAGAGGAAAATAAAAAAGAAACTGGAAGAGAAGAAAATGTTATCAAACTCAGGCATAAACACACAACCCAAGTTGGTGAGAAAGATATAAATTACACAACTCCTTCATGAACAATAAAATATAATATGATGGGGATGAGCTATTCACAAAGCTACACTCTTTCACCAGTTCCCAAGAGACAACTGGGGCATTAAAAGTACAGATTTTTGACCTGAAGGTGTTTTGCATAGCAGCAACCCCCAAACCCCAGCCAATCTTTCTCTCTTACAGAACTTGCTCAAGAGGGCAAGCCTGTGAAAGCTGATAAGATTAAAAGATTCCATTTCACTTGGTCTGAACAAAGCATAAAGTCTCTAGAGTACAGGAAAGCATGCCCCTTCCCACAAACTTTTCAACGTGTCCCTGACTTCCCTGGTAATCAGAAATGAAGTTAATTCTTATTGAATTTCCTGACAGCTAGTCTCATCGAGTTTTTAAATTTTACTGACTCGACTTATTACATTCATGTATCAGAATCTATTTTATCTGTTCTATCAGAAATATGTGGGTTGTAAGTTTCACGGCTGATGCTTGTCAATCATAGCTGCCAGGGAGTGGAAAGGACCCCATGTACCAGAAAGAAACCTACAGAAAGGGACATGCAATCAGTCAGCTCCCTGACAGCAGAAAAGAGAAACTTTCACACGCTCTATGTCCTCATGACATGCCTCTTGCTTCACTCCACGGCAAAGGTTTCATCCAACTGGAGGGTTTCCTGTTATCACACAAAATAAAAGAAAGTAAGGAAAATAGTGAAGATGGGAGCTCTGAGTACATCTGTATGGGCAAATCTGAGAATGATAAGATGCTGGGCAGGCCAATGGGGTCTCTATTCACGCAAGAAAAGAAGGGACCAGGCAGGACACATAATAAATGAAAAAAAAAAAAAAAGTGAAAGCATTAGCTGCTCAGTTGTGTCCAACTCTTTGCAATTCCATGGACTGTAGCCCACCAAGCTCCTCTGTCCATAGAGTTCTCCAGACAAGAATACTGGAGTGGGTAGCCATTCCCTTCTCCAGGGGATCCTCCTGAGCCAGGGATCAAACCTGAGTCTCCTTCACTGTAGGCAGATTCTTTACCATCTGAGCCAGCAGGGAAGCCCACACAACAGGCAGGGGAAGTGGCTTTGGAAAGATCTGCCTCCCCCAGGTCAGGGGAGGTCAACCCAGGAAACACTACTTCCCTTCCTTGTTTCAATCTCTACCAAAACAAATAAATAAAAATGGGAACCGTGTTACTCAAAATGCTTTCATCTTATTAAAGAATGATCCTAAATTTACAGACATTAACATTTTGGCTACTGATGACTTGATGGAAGGAAGGAGCGAAAGAGGGAGGGAGGTAACAGTGAGGCAGAAGGCAGATGGGCCCCAGGTTGAGCAGCTGGAATCTGTCCATTGTGGATGGATACTTCAAGACAAAGATAAGATAACAGCAGGAGCAGAGTGGAGCTGAGTACTGCCCAGATAAAAGACCACACATTTCTTATCCTGGAGGCTGAGGACAACCAACTACAGGTGCACAGAGAGGCTCCCCGTGGGTCCAAAAAAGGAGGGGCGCCACCCCATAGTAGGTGGTGTCAACCCACCCATGGGCCTCTTCCCTAGAATCCATCTTGGCTAAGAGATGTGTGGGCACGCAGGGGAGGACCCTGAGATATACCAAAGATGGGCTCAGAGTCAGACAAAGCAACATGATTGGCCAGAGGAAACCCAGAGGAAATGCCCCATATAAGTGATTCAGACTACAGTAAGTCCCCTACATATGAATGAGATCGCTTGTGAGACAGCATTGGTAAGTCCAACAAAGTCAGTCTAGGTACCTAACTAACACAATCAGCTATATACCCCTGCGTTTACACTTGCTCCTGGACATCCTGGGCTTGAAATAAAGATGCTGTCCCTCTGTACTCTATACAGTACTGTGGGCTTCCCAGTGGAGCCAGTGGTAAAGAACCTGCCTGCCAATGCAGGATACACAGAGATGTGGGTTCAAACCCTGGGTCGGGAAGATCCCGTGGAGGAGGGCATGACAACCGACTCCAGTATTCTTGCCTGTGGAGTCCCATGGACAGAAGAGCCTGGCAGGCTACAGTCTATAGGGTTGCACAGAGTCGGACACGACTGAAGTCATAACTTAGCACGCATGCATACAGAACTGTAAAGTGCAAAAAAGCGCAACCACTTATAGAGGAGGCATGCACGGGGCAACATACACCAGATATGTGAACTCAGGTGACTGGACACGTGAACACATGTTCATATCTTTGAAATTTCACAACTTAAAGGTTCGTGTGTAGGGGACTTACTGTACCACAAAGGCACGATTTTCTCTCCGAGTCTGCTTGTTTGTCTATCCACACAAACTCTTTTTCCTTCTAGTAAACACTTTACTTGTTTCACTTCTTTCCATCTCTTTGTGGAGATTCATTTCTACACAGCCAACAGGCCAGGGCCTTGTCACTGACCACGGACTCTCATGGTCTAGTGGTTAGGATTCAGTGCTCTCCCTGCCATGGCCTGACTTCAGTCTCTGGCTGGGAACAAAAACTCTGCTTCAAGTCACTGCTGGCCAAGGCCACTCCAGATCGATGAGAGAGGAGGGAGGGAGAGGGGAGAGGTCACGGGGGCAGATGAGAGAGGAAGAAGGAATGAAGTAAGCAAAAAGAATATCTTCCATTGACAGGGCCTTCCCCCTTTCACAGATGGTATTAGGATTCTCTCTAAACTCTAACTCCACCAAACACTGGTTTTGTGACCTCGGGGATATCTTTTTTTTTTTTTTAATTTTTTTTTCCCATTTATTTTTATTAGTTGGAGGCTAATTACTTTACATCATTGCAGTGGTTTTTGTCATACATTGAAATGAATTAGCCATGGATTTACATGTATTCCCCATCCTGGTCCCCCCTCCCACCTCCCTCTCCACCCGATCCCTCTGGGTCTTCCCAGTGTACCAGGCCCGAGCACTTGTCTCATGCACCTAACCTGGGCTGGTGATCTGTTTCACCCTAGATAATACACATGTTTCGATGCTGTTCTCTTGAAACATCCCACCCTCGCCTCCTCCCAGAGTCCACAAGTCTGTTCTATACATCTGAGTCTCTTTTTCTGTTTTGCATATAGGGTTATCGTTACCATCTTTCTAAATTCCATATATATGTGTTAGTATACGGTAATGGTCTTTATCTTTCTGGCTTACTTCGCTCTGTATAATGGGCTCCAGTTTCATCCATCTCATTAGAACTGATTCAAATGAATTCTTTTTAATGGCTGAGTAATATTCCATGGTGTATATGTACCACAGCTTCCTCATCCATTCGTCTGCTGATGGGCATCTAGGTTGCTTCCATGTCCTGGCTATTATAAACAGTGCTGCGACGAACATTGGGGTGCACGTGTCTCTTTCAGATCTGGTTTCCTCAGTGTGTATGCCCAGAAGTGGGATTGCTGGGTCATATGGCAGTTCTATTTCCAGCTTTTTAAGAAATCTCCACACTGTTTTCCATAGTGGCTGTACTAATTTGCATTCCCACCAACAGTGTAAGAGGGTTCCCTTTTCTCCACATTTATTGCTTGTGGACTTTTGGATAGCAGCCAGGGGATATCTTTTCTCTTTGCTGGACCTCTTTCCTCACGGTATATAGAAGCATTACACTAGATGTTCTCAAAAAAATTCTGTAGCTCAATCTTATTACAGAGAAAGGGGAAGTTTTATTTGTCCAGATTGATCTGAAAGTAGAGACAACATTGAACTGATTTTTCCCTAAAATCTTAGTCCTGGGACTTCCCTGGTGGTCCAGTGGCTAAGACTCTGTGCTTCCAATGCAGGGGGCCTGGGTACCATCCCTGGTCAGGGATCTAGATCTCACATGTCAAAACTAAAAGTTCACATGCCACAACTAAGATCCAGTCAAATAAATCAATAAATATTAAAAAAAAAAAAAATCAGTCCAATGCACTTCAAGAAAGCTCGCTTTCCTCCAAAGAGGAAAAACCACTCCAGATGCTCCTGGCTAAGTGTGTGGTGGGCTTATCTCTGCTCTCTGCTCGCCCAAAATCCCATGAATATGAGTGAATGGAGTTCAAGAAGGAAGAGGAAGAAGGCCACCAAGACAAAGAGAATGCAGGAGAGACGGCATCAGATGGGTGATAACTGCCTGGGGAAGATAAAACACTGATGAAGCATTAGGGCAACTGGTTTTCTGGAGCAGAGGAGTCAGCAGCCAAGATGCCCCCAGAGAGGGGCGGTGCTAGAGGAGCGAGAGGATGGGCCAGCTCATCCCAGAAAGACCCAGAGGCAGAAACAGCAGGTACCAAGGGAGGTGTGGGGTCAGGCAGGGGCCTGAGAACAGGAAAAATGATTCAAAGTGTGTGCACCAATGCAGGCCTCCCCTGCCCACCACCCACCCCCCTCTCCCGGCCCCAGGCACCCAGGTGACTGCCATCCTCCACCCAGACACACAGGAAGCAATGAATTCACGCAAGCTTGAGTATAGCCGTTCTCTTCTCAAAGGATCTTCCCGACCCAGGGCTTGAACCCAGGTCTCCTGCACAGCAGGCGGATTCCTTACCATCTGAGCCACCATGGAAGACGATGAAGGAGACCAAGGCACTCACACAGTGCCTCCTCTCGGCTCATTGACAGATCGTGAAACAAAACCACGAGAAAGGTCAGCACATCATCAGATACGGGTGTGCCCAGAGAGGCAGACGTGGAGAAAAGACACGTGGACACAGGGGTGGGGTGGGGGCTGGGATGAATGGAAAGGTTAGCACTGACATATATACACTGCCATATGTGAAACAGACGGCTAGTGGGAAGCTGCTCTATATCACAGGGAGCTCAGCTCGGTGCTCTGTGATGGCCCAGAGTGGGGGGATGGCGGGGATAGGAGGGAGGTCCAAGAGGGAGGGAATACACACACACATATCGCTAATTCACGTTGTTTTACAGTAGAAAGTGACACAACATTGTAAAGGCAATGTTTAATTATAATCCAATTAAAACAATGGGTATCCCTTTTCTCTCTTTTACACCCAAAGCCACTCAGGGAATTGGATTTTCTTGAAGAGTAGCTTAGAGTAGACCCCCCTCTAGAATTTTCGGTTCAAACAACTATTTCCTGTGTTCTAATGAATATCCTTGGGATCAATTCCAAACACTAGATTAGAAGCTATGTGACAGTAGGAATTTTGTCTTTTGAGTACTAACATCCTCAAAAGCACGTAGCTTAATAACCTGCATGTAGCTGTATAAAAATAGGAAGAATGAATCAAAGATTGGAGGTTCAAAGTCAAGTATGGGAGAATATGGCCCATTCTATTTTTCGAAACAAAAAACCATTACTTTTCAGCAAGATGGACAGACAGATACATATGTACACATATACACACCAACATCACCATACTCAACTTAGAAGACTGTTCATACACCTAACTCAAGTCTTCAAGAAGACTTCTGCACACAAAATATTTAACCAAATTATGATTAAACTCAGGAGGAACAAATATGACCTAGGGTATGGATTGGTCTATCCACCCACAGAACAAACATTTATGGAGCATGTACTTTGTACTAGATATTGTGCTAGGTTTGGGGGATTTGTCAGTCACCAGCAAGGGAGCCAACATTGCCTCCAAAGAGTTGGTAGTTAAAGGACAAGCAATCCAGCTATGGAAGGAGCTGGGGAAAGAGTTTTCCAGTTGGATGGAAGACTAAAATAGACAGACAGAAGCTTGGTATTCATAGGGAACAGAGAGAAGACTAGTGAGCCTTGACCACTGTGAGGCACGAACAAATGATTGAAGAAGTCTAGAAGATAAAAAGAGATCAGCTCCTGTAGTGAGTCACAGTAAGAAGTTCTAAATATGATTGCAAACCATGATTGCAATCTTATGTTTATACATTGACAGCTCTTTTCATGAATGATTAGAGATGAGTGTGGAGGACAAAGGTTACAGCAGGGAGTCCCAGGAGGAGGCTGGGGCACTAGCCAGGCAAGGACATACTGGCTTGGGGATGGATGGGGTCAAGGAGACAGGAGAAGTCAATGGACTGATGATCTATGGATGTCTACTGGCTGTCTTCTACGTTTTTGTACAATAACCGCAACATGTATGTGCTATGTGTTCAGTCATGTCTGACACTTTGCAACTCCATGGACAGCAGCCTGCCAGACTCTGCTGTCCATGGGATTTTTCAGGCAAGAATACTGGAGCGGGGTGCCATTTCCTTCTCCAAAACCATAATATAAGGAGTCTCAAAATCTTTTTAATTTTTAAAAAATTTTCAGATTCTTTTCCATCATAGGTTATAGCTAATATTGAGCAGAGTTCCCTGTGCTATTCAGTAGGTCCTTGTTGGTTATCTATTTTATATATATAGTAGTGTGTATATGTTAATCCCAAACTTCTAATTTATTCGTCCCTCAAGATCTTACAACCATGGAAATCTCTCAATAACCCTTAGAAAGCCACAAAGAAACAGAATGCGTCGTTCATCCTGGGTGGTCCATTCGGATGGCATGTATCTACGCTCTGTAAGTGAGCACGCTGACGACTTTTTGCACTGGCTGTGCCATCATCACAATTCTATTTTCTCTACAAATAAAACATCTTAGATCTCCCCCACCCCGCAAGCCCAGTGTCTGAAACACAAAGAATGCTTCAAAGACACTAGTTCAACTGCATCTTAATAATGCTCCGAGAGTCAGATTATCTTGCTTTAGGAGTTTCTGAATTTGTTTTCAACAGGAAAAAAAAACAAAATTGTAAACCAGCAACCTGCCAAGAGTCAAAGATACAAAGACCTTTAATCCAGTATTTCCTTTCTGTCATCCATACTCTGCTGACACATTCCCATTTCCATCTCCACTGGACATGTCGTAAGTTTAATGTCTATTGCATACATTTCTTTCATTTCAATAGTTTGCGTAAACTGCCTTGCAAGACACAATCAAATCTGCAGTGTCTGGTAAAGGCAACAGGAGACATAGACAGTAAAAATCAGTGGTCCTGTCTCATTAGACTCACAAAGACTTAACATTTTTCTGGGCTGCTCCAAGCAACAACGTCTTAAATATATTGATCAAAAGCAAAACAGAAATAAAACTTATGAAAGTATACCTGCACACTGATGACAAAAGAGAAATTGACCTTTAACAATTAATTATGTGGAACATTTGAATAGCACAGAAAATCATACAACCAGTTTCATCTTTTTTTCAAATAAAACGTTGCTTCTAAAGCAAAGGAATGGAGAGAAGTAAAGCTATTCATTTTGAATGTCAAGCAAGAGAGGTAGTGAAAAATGGTTCAAATGGCTTAAGAAACTATCATTGCCTTGAACTCTCACCGCTTTAGAATGCAAAGAAAAATATTTTAATTTAGATATTTTTCTGATCCAATCACAAACATCCCCTATTCCTTGGGAGGAACGACTGAATTAACTTTCACAGTATCCAATCTATGCTTCCCCACACATCTCAAGAGCCAAGGTCATGATTTCTCAAAATCTAATTACCAAATGAATCTCTCCATTTCAGGCCAGCTTTTGAGTTTTTTTAGCCACTGATGCCTGGAATCTTAGCCGGAAAAAAAAATCAATTTGAAAAGCAAATATTCTAACAGCCATCAGCAGGGTAAGAAAATCCACAGATCATTTCAATAAAGCACCTATTTTGCTACATATTAGGGCAAAGACCAGAAGAAGCTATAGGACCTCTTTTTCTGATCCTCCCCCTTAAAGAGGACAGATACCCCATTTTTTTCCCCAGGGTGCTAGAAAAGTGTTTGTTATTTGTTACCATGCTAAGTTACAGGGATAAGAGAATTGACTGATCTCAGAAGGTGCCATTCAGACTCCAAAGTAAATGTTTGAATCACTCTGGGAGAAAGGTCCCACATCAGTGGTTTCCAGACAGACTAAACATCTCAGCGTAAGACATGACCCCCCCTCCCATGGCAGCCTAGCTCACTATATGTGCAGTGCTGTTAAGTTTCCTTTCCATTCTGTTAGACATTGGAGGGCAAAGAAGTCAAAAGCCCCAGTGTCAGGGTTCATTCTAAATTACCCTTCTCACCTTCTCTGTAATCTTCAATAGGGTCTTTCATCTCAATGAGCCTCAGTTTCCTCACCTGTAAAATGGGAGCCATTTATACAAGGTTGTTACGGGAATGAATGAAACAAGACACGTGAAATGAATAACATATGAGAAGTATTCCACAGATTCCATAAACTTTAGCGATTTTAATGAGAATTCATCCATTCACTCATTCATTCATTCATTCATTCATTCATTCTTCATCCAGTAAATGTTTACTGAGAACCCGTTAGCTGCCAGGTGCTCAGTACAATGGTATGGGAAATGACCAGATATAGTCCCCAGGAACAGGGGCCTCACGATCTAGTGGAGAGGGATAGGCACTGAACAAATCAGTACACCAGTAAGTACAGAAATAAAATGTCATAACTGCTAGAAAAGAAAAATGGTTCTGTAAGAAACTTACTGAAGGAATCTCACTCAGATTGGGGACTTCGGGGAAGGGGGAAAGCTCTTTAAAAAATGACTTCAGAAGATTATCCTGGTGTTTGCAGGGGGCCTGGGTTCAATCCCTGGTCAGGAAATTAGATCCCACATGCCGCAAGGAAGACCTGATGCAGCCAAATAAATCAATAAAAATATTTTTTATAAAGAGTGACTTCTTTTTGGAGTATAGTTGCTTTACAATGTGTGTTAGTTTCTGCTGGACCAGTGTGAATCAGCTGATATATACACATATGTCCCCTTCCTCTTGGACATCCCACCCGTTCCCCATCCCAGCCCTCTAGGTTACCACACAGCACTGGGTTAAGCTCTCTGTGCTATATAGAAGCTTCCCTCTAGCGATCTATTTCACACATGGTAGTGTAAATATGTCAATGCTACTCTCTCAATTTGTCCCAAGGAAGTGACTTTAAGATGAAGCCTGAAGGATGAACATACATCATCAGAGGGAAGAGTCAGGAAAGCTCACGTATAGCACTTTTTTTCTGAATGTAATTTATTACATTTTCACTAATACAAGAGAATATAGAAAAGTCCAAAGAAAATTAATATCACTCATGATCCATCACCAGGAGGCAAATGGGTATGCATTCTACCAAATGTTTTCTCTAGAAAATATATATTACATGACATGATATATACCCACGCACATGAATTCCTAGCCTTGTATATGAGTGTGTGAATTAGAACTATCATTTTTACTTACTAATATATCGTGAGCCCTTCCCCATGCCCTCAAGAATTCTCTAATGAATAAATATGCAGAAAATATATTTGCAAATCATCCGATTTTATTTCCATAGGAAAAATTCTCCAGCTGGGTTGTGGCATGAAACAGCAGGAATGTTTTAATGTCTTTCCTAAGAACTGCTAAATTGTCTTTGAAACTTTTGTTTGATTTTCCAAGCTCCACTCTCACCAGGAGTGTGGGAGCATCTTTTAGCTCCACTTCATGGTAGGCCCCTAAACCTCTGTCAGTGCATTAGGGAGAAGCAGTCCCACATCATTCTTATTCCTTCCATTTAAATAAAGATGACAGTATTTTTCAGATTTTATTTTAAATGATTTTGTGAATTGCCTATCAATAGCCAATCTTACTTCTGTGTCAGTGTTACTGTGTGTTAATGTTAGTCTACTTGTTAAAAGCACAGTGCATGTTGTCAGGTATTTTGAAAATGTTGTTACAGGTCAGTAAGTCAGCAAAGACGCTTGCTCTTTGGAAGAAAAGCTATGACAAACCTGAACAGCTTATTAAATAGCAGAGACATTACTTTGCCAACAAAGGTCTGTATAGTCAAAAAAGCTATGGTTTTTCCAGTAGTCACGTATGGATGTGAGAGTTGGACCATAAAGAAGGCTAAGTACCAAAGAATTGATGCTTTCAAACTGTGGTGTTGGAGAAGACTCATGAGAGTCCCTTGGACTGTCAGGAGATCAAACCAGTCCATCCCAAAGAAAATCAACCCAGCATATTCATTGGAAGGACTGATGCTGAAGCTGAAACTCCAATACTTTGGCCACCTGATGCGAAGAACTGACTCATTGGAAAAGACACTGATGCTAGGAAAGATTGAAGGCAGGATGAGAAGGGGACAACAGAGGATGAGATGGTTGGATGGCATCACGACTCAATGGACATGAGTTTGAGTAAGCTCTGGGAGATAGTGAGGGACAGGGAAGCCTGGTGTGCTGCAGTCCATGGCGTCACAAGGAGTCAGACATGACTGAGCAACTGAACAACAACAAATTCACTTTTAAAATCTTGAATACAGTGTTTTAAATATATGCAATTTTTGTCTGTAAGTAATCAGAGCAATAAATGTTTTCAAAGTTGTTCTTTTATATTAAATACATACATATAACACACATAATGACCTTCTGTTCTATGGCTTTCTGTTTTATTCTATTAAACTTCCCCTTTTTAAGCTTCTACTGCAGTATCTTATTTATTTTTATAGGGTGTTTTAATACCTTACAGTGCAGTGTCTTCAAAATTATTCTTCCTTCAAATATCTGCCTCATTACATACAGTCATATGTTTTACTAAATAAAATTCAAAATTACTTTGCCAAGTTATCCTTAAATAAAACACTGCTAGTTTGATTGGAAAACTAAGGTCACAGATTAATTTCAGAATATTACACTGTATAACACTGTGCTCAGTTGCTCAGTCATGACCTACTCTTTGCAACCTTTTGGACTGGTGCTCACCAGACTCCTCTATCCATGGGATTCTGCAGGCAAGAATGCTGGAGTGAATTGCCATTTCCACCTCCAGGGGATATTCCCAACCCCACGTCTCCTGCATTGCCAGGGGATTCCTTACCACGGAGCCACTGGGGAAGCCCCTATGATATCGATCCTTCCACAATTTCAGGTAAGTGGTCTTTTTTGTCTTCATTTACACTTTGTAGATTTTAGTTTTGTGAACCAGTTAGTTCGATTTTGTACGTTTTTATTAAGTTCTTCCTAGATCGTTTATATTTTTGTTATTTTCAAGTGGGATCTTTTTTCCATGTCATTTGCAAAGTAATTGTTGCTATTTTGGGGCAAAATAACAGATGTCTGAGTTTCTCTAATCCCCTAAAATGATATCACATTATATATTCTCTTAATAATGATTTTCCTCTTGGGTAAATAATAAATAATACACACACATATATGTACATGCATTTCTGGAAGAAACTTAAAGAACAGTTCTAAACTATTTCATGTGAACAAGCAGGCTGAAGGAAAGTGGCTTTGGTTTCTTATTTGTTACCAGTGCATATATATATTAATTTGAGTAACATAATCTTGTACATGTGTTACTGTTATTATTTTTAACATGAGGGAGGTTTACCAAAGGAAAGTGAATTATTGAATTGTATCCTTTATACCTCTTCATATTAAAGACATTAATAACAGCTTACAATCCTTTTCATCCTTTTCAGTGGTTAGTCTGATCCTTTTTTGACTCATTGCATTAACAATGATATGATTGTTTTAAATATTTATCTATTTGGCTGCACTGGGTCTCATTTGGAGCATCTTTATTTATGGCATAAGAACTCTTAGTTGTGGCATGTAGAATCTAGTTCCCCGACCAGAGATCGAACCCAGGGCTCCTGCATCAGGAGCGTGGGGTCTTAGCCACTGGCCCACCAGGGAAGTCCCAATATAATATGCTTCTTGATTGTTTTCAGCCTCTGCCTGATAGAGGATGCTCAGAGGCCCAGAACACCCCCAGGTATGCATAGTGCACCTGCTGAAATGCAGACACTTCGGGCAGAAGCCACAACTCACACCTGAGAAGGTAAGCCAGACAATGGCTGGGTAGAAAAGACCAGGCTGTTCAGGTACTATATCCTCTACAGTAAATCACTTACAAACATTGATAAACACACACAGTAATCTAAAAAGTCATTTTGACCAACCTCACAAGTGATGCTCACAAAACAGTATTTTACGGCACTGAAGCATACAACATCACTGCTACACCACTGCATCCACAACCTGGCATCCTACATTGTGTGTCACTTACATTTTGCCCTTCCATGTAACATAGTTACTGGACTCAGATAGATACAGTGTATAAACTCTGAGAAAGGATCACCCAATTCCTATAATACTGTTTCTATTTCTTTAAATCAGATACACCTATTAGATTTAATCAAAATTATTGATATAAATCAAGAAGTCAGCTTTATCCTTAGAAAACTAAAAATTAAGTTACCACATAATCCGGTAATCCCACTTTGGGGCATATATCTGGAAAAGAGAAATACTCTGACTCAAAAAGATACATAAATTTCATAGCAACACTGTTTACAAATAGCCAAGACATGGAAGCAATCTAAGTGTCCACTGACAGATGAATGGATAAAGAAAATTATACATGAAATACTACCCAGTCATTAAAAAAGAATGAAGTAATGCCATTTGCAACAACATGGATGAACCTGGAGATCATCATACTAAGTGAACTAAGTCAGACAGAGAAAGACAAACTTCACTTATATCTGAAGTCCAAAAAAATGATACAAAAGAACTTATTACAAAACAGAAACAGTTTTACACACGTAGAAAACAAACTTATAGGGGAGGGAGGGAAATATTAAGAGTTTGGGATTAATAGATACACACCACTATATGTAAAATAGATATGCAACAAGGACCTACAGGGAACTATTTCAATATCTTGTAATATCCTATAATGGAAAAGAATCTGAAAAAGAATGAATCACTTTGCTATACGCCTGAAACTAACACAACATTGTAAATCAATTCTACCTCAATTGACATTAGTCACCTTTACTAACACATTTCTTCATATTATACCATTCTTGCAGATTTTTTAAAAGTTTTTGGCTTTACTGATGTATTATATTACTTCACTTGACATGTCAGTATTTTATTGAGGATTTTTACAGCTATTTTTATGGTTGAGATTTTTCTTTAAAATTTCCTTTACTATTTTTTCGATTTTCATTTGAGGATTATGTGGCCTCATAAGATTCACTGAAAGAGTTTTATTTTTGCCTATGACTTATTTATATTTCCTTTTTTCATTTCTGTTAATGTACAATGGAAATGAACATTTCTTTTGAGTTTACAGGAAAACATAATATAAAACACCTAGGCCGAATCTGTTTTTTCACAGTAGGAAGATTTCATAATACTTTGGGTTTTTGATTACAAACTCATTTATTGCAATTTGTGTCTTTGTTTAAAAAAAAAAGTTTACCTACAATAGCATTTACTGTTTCTGTAGATTTCATTTCTGTAAACACTTTTCCTATCATATCTAGCTGTCTTAATTCTTGCTTTCCCCAATTTCATCCAATTCCGTTTCCTTATCTCAACTTCCAGTTCTTATTTTATAGTCTGCCTTTCTCAAATGTTAATATGATGTCTTCTAACATTTACTTGTCCTGTGCATCAACATTTTCTTTCAAAACCATAAATACCCTCTGCATCCTTAACACCACACTCTTCATCTATTATGTAACCAAATCATTCTATTCTGTTGCTGTTTCTCTTTCTTCAACTTTGATTAAAATTCCTACCCAGCCCAGGTACTATTTGGGTGATGGAAGATCTTTTCTGAAGATATTTTACTGCTTTCCTCTTTGCTTTTCAGATCCCCTACTTAAATCTTTTTCTTTTCATTTTCAACAAGAACTTAAACTTTTTAAAAATTTTGTATTGCAGTAGAGCCAATCAACAATTTTATGATAGTTTTAGTTGCACAGCAAAAGAGACTTAGCCATACATATATATGTATCCATGTGTGCGTTAGTTGCTCAGCCTTGTCCAACCCTGTGACTGCATGGACTGCAGCTTGCCAGGCTCCTCTGTCCAGGAAATTCTCCAGGCAACAACACTGGAGGAGGTTGCAGTACTGCACTCCCTTCTCCCTGGGATCTTCCAGATCCAGGGGTCGAACCCAGGTCTCTTGCATTGCAGGCAGACTCTTTACTATCTGAGTCACCAGGGAAGCCCATACATATATCCATTCTCCCCTAAAATCTTCTCCCATCCAGGCCGCCACATAACATTGAGCAGAATTCCCTGTGCTATACTGTAGGTCCTTGCTCTAAATAGCAGTGAGTACACGTCAACCCCAAATTCCCTATGTACCTCTTCCCTCATTCTCCACCCCCTAGCATTTTTTATGTCCATGAGTCTGTTTCTGTTTTGTAAGTAAGTTCATATTTATCATTTTTTTTTAGATTCTGCATTTAAGGGATGCAATATGATAGATCTCCTTTCTCTGTCTGACTTGCTTCACTCAACTTGACAATCTCTAGCTCCATCCATGTAGCTACAAATGGCATTATTCATTCTTTTTCATGAGTAACATTCCATTGTAGATATGCACCATGTCTTCTTTTTCCATTCCTCTGTTGATGGACATTTAGGCAGCTTCCATGTCTTGGCTATTGTAGACAGTGCTGCAAAGTATCATTTAGTCTAACCCACTTTAAATGTTTTCAGTTCCAGGTTTTGGGGGCATCTGTTGTCCTTTGGAATAATTCCCTAATCCTGTAGTACTTTTTTTTTATAGTATTTTTTTGAGAAACGTTAATTTCCCAGCATCGTGGCATACCATTATCAGCTACTCTGTTCCCAAGAGCATCCAGGGCATCCTGTTCCCATGGACATTCTGGGTTCACCTCTCCCATAGCTGCTGGTACCTTTGTCTGCCTGCACAGATGACTTAGTACTTCACTAACTACAATCTCAGGTTAATAGGAATGGGGGATTCCTGAGTTGGGGAGGCCAGGTAGGAGAAGGCTCTAAAAGTATCTGCTGTGCATTAAAGACTGCAAATGTTTCCAGGCCATTTGTTAGAAATTATAAATGAGTTATGAAAATTCACAGTCTCCTCCCATAGCATCCTGTACCCAGGAAGAAGCCAACATGGTTGAGGGCTTCACCAAAGCTCTGTCCAGAAACACTTTCCTTGACAGCCCAGAAGGCTACAGATATTCTAAATTCTGGGTCCCATGCCTATCTTGGTAAGAATACCCCATTTGCTGGTAGTGTTTTTTAAAAAAGGTTCCATTTCTGCATTACCACTGGATTCATTCATCCTGTATGAGAAAAACCAAGTAACACATTTTTTCAAAAATCTCTGCAGTTTGGCAACAAGACAGGAACATGATTAAATTGACATGTTATATTTATTAATCTAAACATTCTGCAGAGCCAAATAGGTTAAGTGTTTTTAAGTTCTGTAAAGGAATGAATAGAGCTACAATAATTAGTAGTAACATATCTAAGCTCATTGAATTAGTATTAAGTTAACTGTATGGAATTAATCCAATTAAAGAAAAAAAAAGTTAGGTAGAGCCGCACAATTCTCAATCAGAACTCCATCTAATTTGTGCTTGCCCTGGAAGAAGCAGGAAATGGGAGACAGGCTTCCAGTGTGAACTCAGGGGATCTTGCCACCCAAGGTCGCTCTAACCTGGGGGAGCATCTTTGAGAGGGAATGCAGAGAGGTGAGTGGGGTGGGAGTAGGGAGGGGAGGTTAAGTCTGACTTTCCAAGGACTGTGTTTCCAGGGTTCTTGCCTTCTGGCTTGAACAAAAGTTGCAAGCTGATGACCCACAAACCAAATCCAATATACCCAATGGTTTGGTCTGTACAACATTTTTTCAATAATGAGTTTTTAAGACTTGGAAGATTTCAAGGACTTCCCTGGCGATCCAATGGTTAAGACTCTCTGCTTCCACTGTAGGGGGCACAGGTTTGATCCCTGGTTGGGGAACTAAGATCCCACATGCCACACGGCACAGCCAGGAAAAAAAAAAAAAACAAGAATGGGAAGGTTTCACATAAAAATAGAGATTTCAGGGACTTCCCTCATGGGTCCAGTGGTTAGGGATCTGCCTGCCAGTGAAGAGGACACAGGTTTGATCCCTGGTTGGGGAAGATCCCACATGCCGCGGAACAACTAAGCCTGGGAGTCACAGCTACTGAAGCCCGCACACCCTTGAGCCCATGCTCTGCAACAAAAGAAGCCACCACAATGAGAAGCCTGCACATCTCAACAAAGAACAGCCCCCTGCTCGCCACAACTAGAGAAAAGCCTGTGCGGCACAACGAAGAACCAGCACAGCCAAAAATAAACAAACAGAAGATGTCAGGCATCCTTCGGATCTGGGAAGCTCTGGCAATGCTGGGCCTGCATTCCAGGACCAGCTGTCACCTGGGGAAGGTGGAGCCAGCCCCTGGTGGGACATAGTGCCCTCCTCCACCTGGTTCCTCCCCATCAGTTTTGAGTCACTGGGTCTCACACCCGCCCGCATCACTCACTCTCATGATCTGCCTGGTCATTTTGAGTGTGTGCGTTTTTCACTCCTGCTGCAGGGAAACCAAGAGACCGTGATGTTGTGGGTTATCAGGACAATCTGTCAAGAAAAGGGTGAGCCTTCTTCCCCAGCCTCTGGGAGGCTGACCCAGGGTGGGGTGATACTTGTCCTCTGAAGGTCTCCTGTGCTCAGCTGTGCAGCCTGGGGCCTTGGACTGTGCCCCTCATAGCAGGCTTTTTGCATGAGCCCTCATCCTACTTCTGTCAAAACTCATTTCACCCGGAGATGCTGGCACAAAAACACTCTGGTCCCAGGACATGCCACCTCAGGCTTACGTGTGCATTTGTTATACCAGCTATAGAATGGAAAGCGTCCTTGGTGATCATCAAAGTCCAAAAAAGCTTTCTCCATGACATGACACCCCACCCCCAATCACCCTACTGATGCCCACATGTTCCCAACAAGAAAGTCCATCATCAAGGAAGTGAATACGAGACTTGAGAGCCATCTCGCCAGAAATGCTAAGATACAGACTTCACGAGGGGTGACAACTTGCTAGGCATAAAAGAAATGTTCCCATGTTGAGGGACAGAGAAGTCACTCTTGCTTATCCATGAGTTCACCTGAATTCGACACTCACTAAATTAGCCTGTGTGTGGCCTGTCCAACAGGCATTGTCTAGCTGCTTTAAATATTAAAGAAAAGGGCACATTGACCAGAAGTAAAGAATGACCATGATAAAGATAAAGACTAAGAGGGTATTTTTCTGGAGTTGAGCTGCAGGAGTTGTTTGTGCATGAGATAAGTGCTCGGGCCTGGTGCACTGGGAAGACCCAGAGGGATCGGGTGGAGAGGGAGGTGGGAGGGGGGACCGGGATGGGGAATACATGTAAATCCATGGCTAATTCATTTCAATGTATGACAAAAACTACTGTAATGATGTAAAGTAATTAGCCTCCAACTAATAAAAATAAATGGAAAAAAAAAAACTGAAAAAAAAAAAAAAGGACTAAGAGGGTAGAATGAATAGGGAGAGTCCAGGAAGATGGTGAAGGACAGAAAGCTTGGAATGCTGCAGTCCATGGGATTGCAAAGAGTCAGACACGACTCACTCTACAGCAGAAACCGATGCAGCAGTGTAAAGCAACTATACTCCAATGAAAAAATATGCATTAATTATAATTAATTTAAAAATAAATGAAGACTAAATGCCTCCCTTCCTGGGACACCTGTGCTGATCCTCCTTCAATGACAAGACTCCCTTCCCAGGTGTCAAGGCCAGGCTGACTTACTGTATACAAGCTTATCAGTTTGTTTTCTTAAACTTGAAGGGATGTATCTCTGACTTGTTTGATGGTTTTTGTTCTGAGAAGACATAAAAGTGTGCTGAAAACCCTGATTTGGGGGAGGGAGCAATTCCACAGAGCTATCTGAGGGGCTGTTTTCCAGGCTAGAGTCCTCAGTTTGTCTCAAATAAACCTATTTTCTATACCTACTATAGATTGTTTATTGATTACTTTCATCAACATTGTTAATCTTTCCAAGATTTGAAATGGGGGATGGAGGGGACCGTGGGTAAGAATGTGTAAAGGAAGGTGTATTTAGAACCCAAGCCTATATATAGTGTGTATCTGTGTGCTTAGTCACTTAGTCATGTCCCCAACTCTTTGCGATCCCATGGACTGTAGCCCACCAGGCTCCTCTGTCCATGGAATTTCCCAAGCAAGAATACTGGAATGGGTTGCCATTTCCTCCTCCAGGGGATCTTCCCAACCCAGGGATCAAACTCACGTCTCCTGTGTCTCCTGCACTAAAGGCAGATTCTTTACCCAATGTGCCAGAGGGCAAGCCCCAAGCTTTTAGTCTAAACTCCTAAATTAAGAGGAGGGGAGTTCAGAAATGAGGCCCAGGGTGGAGACAATGGAAAATTAAAGTAACAAAGGAAAAAATGTTCATCTTCCAACAAGTCTATTTTGAGATCACTGCATGTCAGGCCCTGAGTCATACTCTGAGGCCCCCCGAGCTCTTGGATCTCTCTCTTCCTGGAGTTGTCTGGCTAGGACTCCAGATATGGAACCAGCAATTCTGTCTCGTCCATGGTACACATAGGGGAGAAGTGGTGTGTGGGAGCCTGGAATCGGCAATCACGTTTAGAGCTTCACGGAAGGAGTAAGAGGTACACACCGCCCCCTGAGCAACTTGACAATTGCCAGAAAATGCTTTGGCCTTTAATCAACGTAGCCTGTGAGGCCTACAGACATGTCTGAACATGTAGAACTTGGTAAACAGTGGATTTTCCCCACCTTGGGGTTTAAATTAATTGCCAAGTGAAAAGGGAGAGTTTTACATGAAGATGCAGATTTTCTGGGTTCTCTTGGCAACCAATACTGAAAGACCTAAGCAGGACGTGGCTGGTGGTCCAAGTGGTTAAGAATCTGCCTGCCAACAACAGGGGACACAGGTTCGATTCCTGCTCTGGGAAGATTCCACATCCATTAAGCCCAGGTGCCACAACTGCTGAGCCCACACGCCACAATAAGAGAAGCCACCACGAAAAGACAGCCCTCAGATTGGGAGAAAATAATAGCAAACGAAGCAACAGACAAAGGATTAATCTCAAAAATATACAAGCAACTCCTCCAGCTCAACGCCAGAAAAATAAATGACCCAATCAAAAAATGGGCCAAAGAACTCAACAGACATTTCTCCAAGGAAGACATACAGATGGCTAACAAACACATGAAAAGATGCTCAACATCACTCATTATCAGAGAAATGCAAATCAAAACCACAATGAGGTACCATTACACGCCAGTCAGGATGGCTGCTATCCAAAAGTCTACAAGCAATAAATGCTGGAGAGGGTGTGGAGAAAAGGGAACCCTCTTACACTGTTGGTGGGAATGCAAATTAGTACAGCCACTATGGAAAACAGTGTGGAGATTTCTTAAAAAGCTGGAAATAGAACTGCCATATGACCCAGCAGTCCCACTTCTGGGCATACACACCAAGGAAACCAGATCTGAAAGAGCCACATGCACCCCAATGTTCATCGCAGCACTGTTTATAATAGCCAGGACATGGAAGCAACCCAGATGCCCATCAGCAGACGAATGGATGAGGAAGCTGTGGTACATATACACCATGGAATACTACTCAGCCATTAAAAAGAATTCATTTGAATCAGTTCTAATGAGATGGATGAAACTGGAGCCCATTATTCAGAGTGAAGTAAGCCAGAAAGATAAAGACCATTACAGTATACTAACACATATATATGGACTTTAGAAAGATGGTAACGATAACCCTATATGCAAAACAGAAAAAGAGACTCAGATGTATGGAACAGACTTGTGGACTCTGGGAGAAGGAGAGGGTGGGATGTTTCAGGAGAACAGCATTGAAACATGTATATTATCTAGGGTGAAACGGATAACCAGCTCAGGTTGGGTACATGAGACAAGTGCTCGGGCCTGGTGCACTGGGAAGACCCAGAGGGATCGGGTGGAGAGGGAGGTGGGAGGGGGGACTGGGATGGGGAATACATGTAAATCCATGGCTAATTCATATCAATGTATAACAAAAACTACTGTAATGATGTAAAGTAATTAGCCTCCAACTAATAAAAATTTAAAAAAAAAAAAAAAAGTAAACATGTAAATCTCAAAAAAAAAAAAAAAAAAAAGAGAAGCCACCACAATGAGAAGCCCGCACACAACACAACTAGACAGCAGCCCCTGCTCACTGCAACTAGATAAAAGTCCATGCAGCAACAAGACCCAGCACAGCCAAAAATTAATTATTTTTTTTTAAAAAAAGGCCTAAACACAACTGGTCATCTATTTGCTGTGACCATCATGACCTCTGACCGATAGCCGGGGCCAGCTTGCTCCTAGAAATGAAGGCCCCACCCACTCCTAGAACATCACCCTGGGCTCTGTTCTGCGTTGTTACCACCTGACCAGGAAGGCGTGTGGCCATAAATGCCAACTCCCCTCCAAGGTGGCATTCACATAGCATCCACAAGACTCTCATCCTTCCACTGAAGTGAACAGATGGACAGACATACTTCTCCACCCCCAACCCCCACTACACAGCCAGCCCCCCCAACACTGCTTCATGGAAAAGTAAAAATGGAATATTGTTTCTCAATGGGTCATACCATGCAATCCTTTTTCTCTCACAGTCCTGCTGTAGAAACTGCTTCTGTTTGGCACTGCTGCTGTTAGCTTTTATAGCTTATTTTTGTAAAGTTAAGAGCGGATATCCTGTTGGTTGTTCAGATCCATCTTTGGTTTTTCCTGGTGTTCTACCTGAAAACAATTCACACTGAACTGATTCTGATTAGGTTGTACCACTGGGGATGAAAATAGCTCCATGAGACTGAGGTCCAAGAGTAGCTGAAAAACAACCAAATAGCCGTTTGCTTACAGCTGCTCAACATTATTTCATGATTACTCTTTTTCGAGCAATCCGTGCTATCTTAGATAGCACTCTGGCTTAATATTCAGCGTCATCTGTGGAGGTTGACTTAAGGGTGCTGACTTAGACTGAACAATGAACTCCAGAGCAGCAGGAAGTCTCGGGAATTAGCATGAGAAAAACCTTGAAAATGTAATTATTTTGGCTAACAAAACTCATACTGTCAGTCTTGGCTTCTGACTTAATACCATGTCATTACAAAATATAGGACTCTATTGAGGAAACAATGATTTCAATTCTCAGCTGAAAGGAATGAGGTGCATGTGGAATATTACTGTTAATGATGAAAAAAATTTAAATCGCACAAATATTGTACAACACAGCTTAATCACAGACATCTACAGACAACTACACTCTCCTACCCTTTCTGCCTAGTGAACGGTATTCTTTATCCAAGTCAAGGGAATAGCAGAATTAGATCTGGAATAGAGATGTAGTATAAAAACAAGAGATCTCAAATTGCCATAATTCACCTATTATTAACAAAAGAAAAATACTGTCAAATTGGGTCAGAAAACAAAACATACCACTGTGAAAACCGCAAAGGGTAAAAAAATAAAGATTGAACACAGGTCAGTTAATCGAGAAAGCAGGGGTTGCAATAAGAATACGAGATAAAGTTAAATTCAAGATCAACAGAATGAAACAAGGCAAAGACAAGTTATGAATACAAAAAGTAAAATGTACAATGTCAACACAGTGATTATAAATGCCCAAGGGCTTACTCGCATAGCACTGAAATATTGAAAACAGAATTATATACAGAAATATATAAAGCAAAAGTGGATAAACATAGAAATAAGGAGAAACTGGGCAGAACTCAGTAGAAACAAGAAATACTTAACATACTACATTTACTTCTGACAGATTATGTGCATAAAAAAAAATAAGGAAGAAAAGAGCTACAGAGAATGTGGAAAATATAAGTAACAAAGTTTAGTTAATAGCTATCTCTACACATGAAGCTAAGTACTATAAGGATTATACTTTTTCTTTTTTAAAAATTGATTTTTAATTGGAGGATAACTGCTTTACAATGTTGTGTGGTATACTTTTTTCAAAAGTGCCAAACCATTTAGGAAAAATGTTCACAAGAAATGTCAATAAATCCCTGAAGAAGAAATAAGAGAGTAAACTTTTAGACCACAATCTAGTGATTCTGAAAGCAGCTCTTTTGCTCTTTCCTGTTTGACCATTTCTGTTCCCCTCTGACCTTAAAAGAACCTAATAATTGGAATGAGATCACTAGGTAATTGCCTTGTGATCTCCTGAATGAAAACCAGGCTGTGCCTAACCTGCTGATTCTTTCCTAGATTAAAAGAAGTCAGAATGAAGTATGAAGTAGTTAAAGAATGACCAGAGATCTAACCCCAGCAGCCACCTTATCAAACCTGCAAGAGATCACATGGGCAAGATAACACCTAAAGAGAGAGCCAGCCAGTCTGCACCTAGTGGAGAAGCAAGTTGAACCCACCATCCTGACTCCATGATTTCTTGAGATTCTCCCCACTATTTTTCCCCTTTTTAAAACTATCATGCCCAAGCACATAAGTTTGAAGTTGGTTTTAGCTGCTTGCACATGAAGGCAATGCTCCTTTCTGCCAATACTTGCCTCTCAAGGGCTGGCTTTTGAGCAGTGAGCAGCTGAACTTGAGTTGGGTAACAATATTCTGCCATTATAAAATAGGAAGAAAACAAAACCAACCAGCCAACTACTTAGAACTCTTCAAGCAAATCTTGGGTCATAGTGTAATCAAAGGCACTTGTAGACTGCCTAATAAACCATTTGGATGAGAACGGGATGTGTGGAAGCCTACAGCAGACACCCCTGGGGAACTCACCCCATGAGTCACTGAAGGAGGGTCCACTGGGTTGGCTGGAAGACAGTCTCTTGCAAAGAAGTAGGGTAGAGTTTTTCTCTAACACTTGCTACGTAATAAACACATCATCAATATTACCAAGCCCTTTGTTGTTGAAAACCTACTGAGCCTCAACGTAATTCAGTTATAAAGTAGATCTGAATCTCTGGGGAAAATGGTAGCCGATGTCTATTTTCTTAAAAAAAAAAAAAAGAATCTTGTAGAAAGACCAGTAATAAAAAATGCTAAGCCTCCAGTTAACCTAATCTAGAAAACGTGAGCAGAAAAAAATTAATGATGAAAATTAAAAATGAGAAAGAGTAAATAAACACAGATGCTCAGGAAATTTAAAGGCTTATCATACTGTGTGAATTAACCCAAAGTTAATAAATTTGAAAAGCTGGAGCAAAGGGATGTTTCTAGGAAGCTGAAAAAATACAAAAATGGACTTGGGAAAAAAGATTAAAATGTAAAAATAAGTGTCTAATAAGTTATAAAACTTACTGAGGAACTGTTCCTAAGAAAAAGCATTTGTAATTAGAAGGAGATGAGGAAGTGGAGCACCAATAATAGGAGGCAACTCTCTAACCTGCAGTCTACCAAGACCTACAATGAAACACAAAAACTCATCTTAACAGGGGAACGAGATCAGCAGTTCATCAGGAAGAAATGCAGAATATTTCTATCACCAGCATTGATCACTAGAGATCTAGCGAAGCAAGGAAACAAACATAAATATGCAAGAGACATATTGGATTTGAAAAAAAAAAAAAAACACATATTATCCTCTGCAAAATGTTCATGTATTTTTAAGTCTAAGCTACTCCACAAATCTGAAATACTGTTTTTACATATTTAAAAAATCTAAAGAAAAAAAAAAAAAACCACAAAATGTTAACACTTCTGTGATAGTCAATAAAAAAAAGTGATTGTTATGCTGCTTCTGGTTGTGTGTGTGGTATGTGTTTTTGTCTGTGTCAGTACCTGCCTATGTGTGTGTATATCTATGTATGTATGTGTGTGTGTGTATATATATGTATGTATGTGTGTGTGCTCAACATTTAGCAAAGAAAGGGTAGCAGGGGATGGAAATCAGACTCTTGGTGGTTTCAGATATAAACTGTTTTACACGTTCAAGGAACACCATCACTATTTAATCTGTTCCCCAGCACATAGAAAGAACATTCTAGAAAAATACAATACAGAAATGTATCAAAGATCAGTTCAGCTCAGTCTCTCAGTCATATCCAACTCTTTGTGACCCCATGAATCACAGCACGCCAGGCCTCCCTGTCCCTCACCAACTCCCAGAGTTTACTCAAACCCATGTCCATCGAGTCGGTGATGCCATCCAGCCATCTCATCCTCTGTCATCCCCTTCTCCTCCTGCCCCCAATCCCTCCCAGCATCAGGGTCTTCTCCAATGAGTCAACTCTTCACATGAGGTGGCCAAACTAATGGAGTTTCAGCTTCAGCATCAGTCCTTCCAGTGAACACCCAGGACTAATCTCCTTTAGGATGGACTGGTTGGATCTCCTTGCAGTCCAAGGGACTCTCAAGAGTCTTCTCCAATTCCACAATTCAAAAGCATCAATTCTTCAGCACTCAGCTTTCTTCACAGTCCAACTCTCACATCCATACATGACTGTTGGAAAAACCATAGCCTTGACCAGATGGACCTTTGCTGGCAAAGTAATGTCTCTGCTTTTTAATATGCTGTATAGGTTGGTCATCACTTTCCTTCCAAGGAGTAAGCGTCTTTTAATTTCATGGCTGTAGTCACTATCTGCAGTGATTCTGGAGCCCAAAAACATAAAGTCTGACACTGTTTCCACTGTCTCCCCACCTATTTCCCATGAAGTGATGGGACCAGATGCCATGATCTTAGTTTTTCTGAATGTTAGGCTTTAAGCCAATTTTTTCACTCTCCTCTCTCACTTTCAAGAGGCTCTTTAGTTCCTCTTCACTTTCTGCCATAAGGGTGGTGTCATCTGCGTATCTGAGGTTACTGATATTTCTCCCAGCAATCTTGATTCCAGCTTGTGCTTCTTCCAGCCCAGCATTTCTCATGATGTACTCTGCATATAAGTTAAATAAGCAGGGTGAAAATATACAGCCTTGACGTACTCCTTTTCCTATTTGGAACCAGTCTGTTGTTCCATGTCCAGTTCTAACTATTGCTTCCTGACATGCATACAGGTTTCTCAAGAGGCAGGTCAGGTGGTCTGGTATTCCCATCTCTTTCAGAATTTTCCACAGTTTATTGTGATCCACACAGTCGAAGATTTTGGCGTAGTCAATAAAGCAGAAATAGATGTTTTTCTGGAACTCTCTTGGTTTTTCGATGATCCAGGGGATGTTGGCAATTTGATCTCTGGTTCCTCGGCCTTTTCTCAAACTAGCTTGAACATCTGGAAGTTCATGGTTCACGTATTGCTGAGCCTGGCTTGGAGAATTTTGAGCATTACTTTACTAGCATGTGAGATGAGTGCAACTGTGCGGTAGTTTGAGCATTCTTTGGAATTGGAATGAAAACTGACCTTTTCCAGTCCTATGTCCACTGCTGAGTTTTCCAAATTTGCTGGCATATTGAGTGCAGCTATTGAGTGCAGCACTTTCACAGCATCATCTTTCAGGATTTGAAATAGCTCAACTGGAATTCCATCACCTCCACTAGCTTTGTTCATAGTGATGCTTTCTAAGGCACACTTGACTTCACATTCCAGGATGTCTGGCTCTAGGTGAGTGATCACACCATCGTGATTATCTGGATCGTGAAGATCTTTTTTGTACAGTTCTTCTGTGTATTCTTGCCACCTCTTCTTAATATTTTCTGCTTCTGTTAGGTCCATACCCTTTCTGTCCTATATCGAACCCATCTTTGCATGAAATGTTCCCTTGATATCTGGAATTTTCTTGAAGAGACCTCTAGTCTTTCCCATTCTGTTGTTTTCCTCTATTTCTTTGCACTGATCCCTGAGAAAGGCTTTCTTACCTCTCCTGGCTATTCTTTGGAACTCTGCATTCAGATGGGAATTTTTTCCTTTTCTCCTTTGCTTTTTCCTTCTCTTCTTTTCACAGCTATTTGTAAGGCCTCCTCAGACAACCATTTTGCCTTTTTGCATTTCTTTTCCATGGAGATGGTCTGATAGGACTTACAAAATCAAATTAATTTTGACAGGATTATATCTAAATGGAACCATTAGAGGCCATGAATAGAGTCAAGAAGAAACACACAGATCCATTTAACAAAAATCAAAACCTCCCTAACTAAAAAGTAAACCCTAATGAAGCAAGATAAAAGAAATAGATACTCTTAAAGAAAACGAAGTGTTAGCCATGGATTTACATGTATTCCCCATCCCGGTCTGTTGATATTTACCACTGATGACAGTGCATGCATAGAAAATCCAATCAAAGCTACATGAAAACATGGCTGCTTATCTTTTAAGTCTTTTAATAAACTACAATACAAATAATCTGAAAAAATATATATATACATATACAATCTAACCAAATCACTTTACTGTACACCTAAAACTAACACAATATTATAAAGCTATATGCCAATAAGAAAACAAAACTACAGGAAAGGAATGATAAGAGCATCCAAGGAAGAAACTACCAACATAATTAAAACACAAAATCAGGGAATTTTTCTGGTGGTCCAGTGGTTAACAATCTGCCCTCCAGTGCAGGGAACATGGGTTCGATCCCTGGTCCAGAAAGATCCCATATGCCACAGGGCAACTAAGCCTGTCACCACAACTACTGAAGCCCATGCTTCTCACTTAGCTAGAGAGGAGCTGAGAGAAGCTGGGGGCCTGAGCTAGAGAGGAGCCCCCACTCACCACAACTAGAGAAAGCCTGCATATAGCCACAAAGCCCGAGCACAACCAAAAATAAATTAATTTGTTGTTCAGTCGTCCAGTCGTGTCCAACTCTTTGCAACACCATGGACTGCAGCACACCAGGCCCCTCTATCCCTCACCATCTCCCGAAGTTTGCCCCCAAGTTCACGTCCATTGCATCGGTGATGCCATCCAGCCGTCTCACCCTCTGATGACCTCTTCCCTTTCTGCCCGTCTAATTTAATTTAAATTAAATTAACTAATTTAAAAACCCACAAAATCAAGGACTTTTTAATAAGAATACATAAGTGGTTATAAATGCAGTGACAGAAAGATTCCATTCATAATTTGCAGAGAAAAATACAACATCAAAGACTAGATTAATAGAAATTTGTCAGACCTCTACAAGAAGATGTTTACATTCTACTGAGGATTATAAATTGTCTGGTCAAAAAATGACAGATGTCAGTTCCTTTCTAAAGTAATCTGTTTGCTCCTACATTCAGTATTCCTCAGGGCAGGGACTGGGGTCAGCTTGACCTGCAGCCCCATCCCCTTCCTCTGAGGCGCCCACCAGTTGATGATACCCCACGTCCCGCTGGGGGTCTCTCCCCTCATTCTTGCTTCACCTGGATCCTCAGGGCCTGGCACATCCACAGTGATCTCAACAGTCACAAAAGTGAGCCTCTCACCTCTGGGCTCCCAGTTCCTTCATTCCACCTTCTCCTGGGCTGGGCAGAATTACTGACTCCCCAGAAGATTCTTGCTAATCCCAGGGACCACGAAGATATTGAGATACCATCTGTGAACCCATTGCCTTACATGGCAAAAGGGACTCTGCAGATGTGATTAAGGTTACTGACTCACTGACTGTCTTTACAATAGGGCGGTCACTCTGGATCATGCCAGCAGGCTCCATGTTATTCGTGGAACCCTTAAAAGTAGATGCAGAAGAGGAAGCCAGGCTGAAAAGTGAGAAGGCAGCACCGTGCCAAGGCTGACTTTGAGGATGGAGACAGGAAGGTGGGAGATCCCAGGAAGCAATGGGGACCTCAGTTCCACCCCTCCCCCCCCCAGGAACTGGACTTCTCCAACAGCCTGACTGAGCCTGGAAGCAGATGGTCCCCCAAAGCCTGTAGTCGAAAGCCCAGCCTGGCAGACACCTAGCCTTGTGAGACCTTGGGCAGAAAACCTAGCTGGTTTTCTAGCTGGTTTCTCACCGAGACTTCCGATGCAGAGAAACTGGGGGTAACACACTGAAGAAATCTCATCTACTCTGCCATTCATTCCCACTCAGTCTTTATAAGAAAGTGCACCAAACCTCAAATGCCCACACTCTCACCATCAAGTTCTGTCCGAAGCTCTCCCCCTCCACCAGAACCCCTCTTCTGCCCTAATGGAGATAATTCTCTCCATCTCGGTGGTGTTTCCACAAAAAGCACCCCTGTGCTATCAATGAGCGTAATTCCTGGCTGTGGAGGTTCAACAACCCTCTCAGAGTCTCTGTGTATTGCAAAGGTTCTTTTAAAAAAACATTCTTCTGCTTAAAGTTACCAGGGTGGCTTTGCTCATCGGTATCAAAAAGCCCAACTCACACAATCATGTCCTACTATTCTACATCTTCCAAAAAAAAATCCCTTTTCCATTTTAAACACCTCATTCAACCCTCTTCATCAAACCTCTCTAAGAATCGTCTCTGAAGTTGTCTCTGTTTCCTTCAGCTCAGTCCTCCAGAGTTTCCAGTTTGGTTTCTTTTTTAATAGTTTCTTTATTGATTTGATTGTGCCAGGTCTTAGTTGTGGCACGTGGGATCTTCCATCTTCATTGTGGCATGCAGCATCTTTAGTTGAAGCATGCAGGATCTATAGTTGCCTCATGTGGGATCTAGTTCTCTGACCAGGGATCGATCCTGGGCCCCCTGCATTAGGAGAGTGGCTCTCAGCCACTGGACTACCTGGGAAGTCCCTCCAGTATGGTTTCTGCCTCCACCACATCTGCCAAGATCACCAGTCATCTCATCTCTGAATCATCCAAACAGGATCTATCCCGTCTAGGCTTTCAACAGCATTTGGTAATATCAGCCCTTCTCCCAGCATGGAAGCATCATTCTTTCTGGGGTACCACCAATTCCAGATATTCCTTTTACCTCTCTCTCTGGCCACTTCTCAACCTCTCTGCCTGGATAATGCTTTGCCAAAAGAATATTAAATGCTGGCATCACTCAAAGCATCGCCCTTCAAGTTTCTCTCTACTGTCTCCCGAGAAGAGCTCATCTATCTCCTGAATCTAAGCACCATCCACAAGTTGTTCCTTCCTGAACATATATGCCCGAGTCTAAAAATTTCATGAAACCCTGGATTTGTAAATCCTGTGCCTATTTGACAGAGTCACTCAGATGTCATCCAAGTTTATCAAAAGTTCAAAAATCGAGTTCATGCATTGATCCTTAACTCTCCACTTTTCCCACCTCTGTAAGTGGTACCCTCTCAGTGATAGTTGCTCAAACTAGAAACAGTTGAGTCATTTTTCATGGCTTCCACTCCCTCACCACTCAATCCTTCAAAACCTTGACAATCAGAGATACTTACTTGCTAAGTATCTCCTGAACTTGTTCACTTCTCTCCAGATCCAGTCACCACCCCGGTCAGACTCATTCTCATCACTTTTGTGGACCACTGCAAAGAGGTACCATTGGTTTTGTTCTTTCCTTCCCTCCAATTCATGCTTATCAGTTGTCAGTGTGAACTGAGAAACGTAAGACCATCTCATTTCCTATTTGAAACCCTTCACTGGCTTCCTAGCATACTGTGAATATAAAGTCCTTGTTCCAGTGGTCCTATGGGCACTGAACTCTAGGTTAGCTTCCCAGTGGCTTTTCCAAGGCCAAAGCCTTTCCCAGGTATCACCCACTTTACTAGCAAAGCACTGATCATGCCCGGCAGCATTCAGTCCATCTCATGATCCTCTTTCTTTACCCAAATCAGAGCTCTGCTTTCATTCCACGAGGCCTTTCTCCAGCTATGCATTTAACTGACACCTTCACATCTTCCACAATTCAGTTTAAATTTAACAGGAGGCTGCTTCAGAAAAGCCTATCTCAAGCTCCTCCATCACCTGTTTTTCTCCATCAGAATGCCTTTTCATTTCCTTCCATTTGTAATCACGGGCGCCCCTGTTTTTCCTCAGGCTCCTCTACTACTCTAAGAGTTCCAAGAAACTGAAGATTTTTCCTAGAACACTCAAGATGCATAATGGCTGTTTATTGTCAAACTATTCAAGATGTAAACAAGGGTGTTAATGGTGCTGGAATGATTCACCTAAGGGCATCTGTTATATAAAACTTAGCACATACAGACAGAAGATGAGCATACAGCCATTAACAGAGTGATTTAGTTCCTGGTTCTATAAGAACATGGCAGAATCCAGAATATATTGCTGAGTGAAAACAGCAGGTTGCAAAACAGCAAATATGATATGATCCCTCCGGGCACCACTTGGGAGAATCGTTAAGCAAAATGATAAATAAATAAGTCCCTGCCACCTCTCCAGGTGATTTGCACAGGGACACAGCAAGCAGGACCAATCCATGCCTGCAGCTATTCGGATGGGTGGATGTTCTAGGTCTGCTCCCACCCTCTGGAGCTCTAGTTGCATCACTAGAAGACCATTTCATCAATACTCTATCAGATGACTTCAAGCATTTCTGTTCAAACAGGTGCATTTGCAGTAGCCGTCAAAGACTCAATCTTTGTTTCTAGGCATAGGCATGTGTGTGCTTGGGTGTGTGTCCGTCTGTCCGTATGACTGTCGGGAAGTCCCTCCAAGCATAAACAGTATTTTCTTCTGGTGGTGGGATTTCAGATACTATTTGTTTTTCTGCTTTAGGCCTGTCTGCACTGTCTGAATTCCTTACAATGACTCTGTATTCCTTTTCCAACTAGAAATCAGAGTCCCTTTCCTTTGGAAACAAAGACAGTGACTGAGAGATGGTTTGAATTCAGTGTCAGTTCAGGAAAGCTACTGACCACCGAGAAGCATCAGTTGGTCACTACAAACCAGGTGACTTAGAACAATTTGCTTGGTCTGACTTTCTCTCTCCTCTGCACCAGACCACTGGCAAAGGATAGGATGGTGAAGGAAAGTCAGAACAGGAATCTGCGCTGACCATGATCACCTCTTGCCTACCTACCTCGTACAAGAAAACCTTCCAAGCAGGAACCCAAGGTCAGACTCTTTTTCAAGAAAACTGCCTTACCTCTACCTCGACACTTCAAAATATATTTTCTAGAGCCCTTGCTCTCTTTTTTGTCTTTGCGGTTTAGTCACTAAGCCGTGTCTGACTCTTGCGACCCCATGGACTGTAGCCCACCAGGCTCCTCGGTCCATGGGATTTTCCAGGCAGGAATACTGGAGTGGGTTGCCATTTCCTTCTCCAGAGGATCTTCCTGACCCAGGGATTGATCCCTGGTCTCCAGTGATGCAGGTGGTCTCCTACACGGCAGGCAGCTTCCTTACCGACTGAGTCACCAGAATGCAAAAGAGTATCAGCCAGAATAAAAACATCTGTATACATGAGACTACAAATATAAACTTCACCCTTTTACAAATAGGATTTGAATTTCTCACCATGTGTTGGAATATTTGTCATTTATAAACCACACAAAGAAGCAAGAACACAGGGAGGTACTAGCTCCATTTTCCAGATAGAAAAACTGAGTCACTTACTATGTCAGGGAGCTAACCAATGCTCCCCTCTTAGACACTGTGGAACTAAGTGATGGCAAAAGGCATACACAATCTTCCAACCTGCTTGCATCAGAGAAAAACTAAATATTAATTAGAGGAAAACAGGCGCAAAATAAAACACACACAAACAGGAAAAATCCAAATAAAAGAGAGGCAAATTCTATCTCTGAGCCATAAAAGGATGATAAAAATGATGAATACCACAATTAAGATGAAAGGGGAAAAAGATCTATTTTGTAATCATCAGTCTTCCCAAGTCCAAGAGAAAGGTTTACTTCTAAGACACGTCATGGGCTCCTTATGAAAACATCCTAAGATGATTTATTCTGTAGCCTCTGTCTCTTTGCTGATACGAGGCCTCTGATTACAGCATTTGCCAAAACACACGCATGTGATGCTCTCATGCGTGAATGAAGACTTCTAAAATACTGAGATCATTTAATCAGAGACAAAAAATCTGAAAAATAATCACAAACAGGAACATAAATAGGTACCATAATTTCCTATTCAAATAATGAGTCAGCTTTTATTACAGTCATCCAATTTGATCCAAGAATAACACTTGGCTAATTAGACAGGAGTCAATTTAATAACTAGCTGACATTAATAAGAAGAGAAATGGATTACATGAAAAACTGTTTACAACTGGAAAAGAATGGTAAAAACTGGTACAACATTGTATGAAATTGGAGGGATCGCATGTTCATTTCTTATCAATATGCAAGGGTTACAATGAAAATTCCTGGCAGTAAAAACTTCACGGCACCTTAATATATTCATGCATTCATTCACCAAATGTGTATTTATTAAAGACCTACTAAGTGTCAGACATTGTTAGGTTTTTCTAATGTTTTCTTTCTGCAGGAGACAAGGAACTTTAGCAGTCAGTGATCATAAGTGAAAGTCACTCTGTCGTGTCCAACTCTTTGCGACCCCATGGACTATACAGTTCATAGAATTCTCCAGGCCAGAATACAGGAGTGGGTTGCCATTTCCTTCTCCAGGGGAGCTTCCCAACCCAGGGCTCGAACCCAGGTCTCCCACATTGCAGGCAGATTCTTTACCAGCTGAGCCACCAGGAAGCTCAAAGATCATAAACTTCTTGGTAATCTGCCTTCACTGGGAAGACCAGAAGCAAAGAGGTAAATGCAGAGAGGCAGAAGTTAATAAATTCAGGCACTGTGTTGAAGAGCTTGGGAAAATCAAGCTGGATTTTGACCAACCAAGTGTCTTCTATCTGGGAAGCCTCAGAATGTCCTGGATCCATTTTCAGTTTGAGAAGTGAAGGAGCACAATTCCTAGGCAGGTTGATAAGAAGTCCGGGGTCCCCGAGGAGGAGAGAGGGTCTGGGGCTTCTGAGAAGGAGAAAGGGGTCTGTGATTCTCAAGAAGGAAAGAACAAACATCTTTTTTTTCTCTACATTCCTTAGCCTTAGACACATAAAACCTTTTTTTCTTTAAGCCCAGAACTGATGATTACACAACTCAGTTTAAACTCTGTACTAGGGATTATGTAACAACAATGTATCCTGCTTGAGAACAGTTTCTCCTTCCTGAAAACCTTCTGACTAATCCTGGTATCTTAGAATGTATACTATGGGAGTGAGTCTGGTAGGATATTTCTATTGTTAAATTCTAATCCTATTATCCTAAAATGTAAATTGTGGGAGTGGGTCTGGTAAAATTTTCACGAACTTGAGACATTCTTTTGATTTATTGTAGTAACTAATTAAAAATTAGATAGCTCCCTTGCTAACATTAATGAGGGGGGCACTCTCCATCCCCCTTCTGATATCTATGTCAGAAGCTTTCTCTACCCCTTTTCACACTTTAATAAAACTCTGCTACACAAAAGCTCTTAAGTGTTCAAGCTTGGTCCCTGATCCCGAAGCTAAATCTTCTTCGGAGATCAAGAATCTGACACCGTTTATTGTTCATCGTAAGCTATCAGAGGCTACGTTTCACCCAACAGGAAGAATAGAAGAAATCAAGACAAAAAGTGAAGATAAGAAGACATGCATGTTTATGGATATTTCAAGATGATGTATTGGCTTGAACCTGCCATGTTGGAAATACGGTCTTTAATACTTGAAGGCTATATTGATAAATGTACACATTTATGTGCACATTCTGCCCCTGAGTCCGGCACAGGGTAGAACGTGTGGTTCTCATTCCTGAGGAGCCTCTGGAATTTATTTAACAACCTGTCCCCACCCTTCCTCTGTCCAGTGCATACAGTTCCTACCTTGCTGAAGAAAGCCTTCACAGGGAACGAAAACACAGGTTCATGTCATCAAATACAAGAGTGCTTTCTTGTAATATAAATTGTTTAAAGACAAGGAAATTTGTCTTATTCTTCTTCAAACCACCCCATCCCAGAGTGCCAAATAGCACACTTCACTCATAGAGGCTGACTTATCAAGAACAAGAGCTAGAAAGGAGAGCCGACCTCCAGGTTCAACTTTCAATAAACAATAATTGGGTAAATAAAATATGCTGAGTTTTCTGTTTCAAGACGGTGCAGTAGAAGGACGTGCATACATCTTCTGTGAGAACACCAAAATGGAAACTAGTTGTTGAACCATCATTGACAGGAGGACACTGCAACCCACCAAAAAAAGATACCCCTTGTCCAAAGACAAAGAAGAAGCTGCAGTGAGATGGGAGGAGGGGCACAATCACAATAAAATCAAATCCCATACCCAACGGTGGGTGACCCACAAACTGGAGAACAATAATACCAAAGAAGTTCTCCCACTGTTATGAAGGTTCTGAACCCCACATTAGGCTTCCTAGTCTGGGGATCCAACAAGGGACTGGGAATCCTTCTGTCCAGGGAATCTGGTCTTGAAAGCCAGTGGGATTTGGTCACAAGACTTCCACAGGACCAAGGGAAACAGAGACTCCAGTCTTGGAGGGCACAAGCAAAGTCTTGCATGTACCAAGACCCAGAGGAAAGGAGCAGTGACCCCACAGGAGACGGAACCAAAACTACCTTCCAGTGTTGGAGGGTCTCCTGTGGAGGCATGGGTTGGCAGGGGCTCACCACAGGAACGGGGGGACTGACAGCAGCTGTCTGGGAAGGTCCCCTTTGGCATAAACCGCTCTTGGAGTTTGCCATTAACCCTACCATAGAGTCCATAGACCCCAGGCCCCAGTGGCCTCAGGCCAAAAAACTACCAAGGAAGGTACCCCATACATCAGCAAATAATTGGGTTAAAGCTTTATTGAGCAAGCTCCTGCCCACCAGAGCAAGACCCAGTTTTTCCCACCACCTGTCCCTCCCATCAGGAAGCTTACATAAAACTCTTAGCCTCCTCCATCAGAGGGCAGACAGAAGAAGCAAGAAGAACCACAATCCCACAACAACTAAAACAAGAACCACGTTACGGAAAGTTAATCAGCATGAAAAAGCAGAAAGTCATGTCCCAAATGAAGGGACATCATAAAACCCCAGAAAAACTAAATGAGGTGGAGATAGGCAATCTTCCAGAAAAAGAATTCAGAATAATGATAGTGAAGATGACTCCGAATCTCAGAAAAAGAATGGAGGCAAAGATTGAGAAGATACAAGAAATGTTTACCAAAGACTGAGAAGAACTAAAGAACAAACAGAGATGAATAATACACTAGAAGGAATCTATAGCAGAATAATTGAGGCAGAAGCACAGATAAATGACCTGGAGGACAGAATGGTGGAAATCACTACCTCAGAATGGAATATATAAAGAAAAAAGAATGAAAAGAAATGAAGACAGCCTAAGAGAACTCTGGGACAGCATTCGATGCACTAACATTTGCATTATAACCGTCTCCAAAGAAGAGAGAGAGAGAAAGGATCTGAGAAAATATTTGAAAAGATAATAGCTGAAAACTTCCTGAACATGAGGAAAGGAAATTAAATCAACCAAGCCCAGGAAGTGCAGAGAGTCCCAGGAAAAATAAACCCAAGTAGGAAAACACTGAGACACATAGTAATCAAATCAACAAAAATTAAAGACAGAGATGAAATATTAAATGCAAAAAGGGAAAAACAACAAATAACATATAAGCCATCAGGCTATCAGCTGATTTCTCAACAGAAACTCTACAGGCCAGAAGCAAACAGCATGACATACTTAAAGTGATGAAAGGGATGAAACTACAACCAAGAATTCTCTACCTAGCAAGACTCCCCTTCAGATTTGATGGAGAAATCAAAAGTTTTCCAGACAAGCAAAAGTTAAGAGAATTCAGCACCATGAAACCAGCTTTACAACAAATGCTAAAGGAACTTCTTTTAGGCAGAAAACAAGAGAAGGAAAGCCCTACCTACAGAAAATAAACCCAAAACAATTAAGAAAATAGTAATAAGATCATTTATATCCATAATTACATTAAATGTAAATGGATTAAATGCACAAACCAAAAGGCAGACTTGCCGAGCAGGAGACAGGCACTTTCACTTACCACATTACTCTGCTTGACCCTCCAGACTGTATGCAGTTATTTTATATTGTTAGGCTAATCATGTTCCCATGATGACTTGTGATTGTCATTATCAAGTACAGTAGAAAAGTTTTTGTATACAGACATATAAATCTGTATTATATATATTTTAGAAAAGTTACAAATTTTTGCCTAACTAAAAATTTATGACATTTCAATTCCATTTGTTTGACTTAGCATGAATAGAATGCTATATTTCTAATTCAAAAAAAATAAATATGCAACAAGCAGCAAGAGTTTACTGTATAGCATAGGAAACTATAGTCATTATCTTGTAATAACTTGTAACAGAAAATAATTTCAAAAATAATACATGTGTATAAGTGAATCACACACACACAAAATTCTACTTTTTGAAATTTAGTAATGTTTTATCTTTTCTCCAGTTTTTCTAAATGTCCTATGGATATCTAATAAAAATGTATGAGATACAGAATTTTAAATATATTTTGTGTAGGATTAATATAAATTAAATATAAATTTATTATATTTAAATTATTAATGATATCATTAAAGATGCCCCATTCTTATTTTTTCTGCACTTGATAAAATATTCTCAGAGACATGTTAATATGTCTCACTATGATTATTTTTCTTTTCCCTTATATTTCTTCTGATTTTTGCTCTATGTATCTTTGTTTCTTTGTTGTTAAGGAGTTTAGTGGTTTATGATGTCTATCTTCTTTGTGAATTGCATCTTTTACCATTAAAAATATTCATGTTTTTTTCATTTAAAATAATTATCAAAAAATTTCATCAAAAAATATGCTAAAGAATCACTTAATACCACGTAGACATTAACTTAGCCACTGGTGGGGAAGCTCTAGCTCTTGAGATCTGGATAAAACTGACTCAAGCCCCAATACCACCATATATGAAGGTATGAATCCATCCTAAGGTCCGTGTATGTGTGTGTATGTGTGTGTGTGTGTGTGTAGACTCTGGAGCCTGTGGAATGTGACCAACGGCAAATTTTTTTTTAACCTGCCTAAAATTCCTTCACCTGTGAAATGGAAATAAAAACAGTGCTTACCATTGATAATAAGCGTAACCTGTTTTGAACAGTGCCTGGTACATGGTAAGAGCTAACTAGTACTGGTATAACTGCTACTATGATCATCACTATTGTTTAATTCTGTATTTTCTTCTCATTCTTGGTACATTTTTTTAAATAGTCAAAAAGGAAGTACTACCCACCCAAATGTATTCACGAGTGTGACACACAGTATTTGGGGGCTGAGGCTGAAGATGAAAAGAAATCCCAAGACTTAACTGGAAGCAAAAGCTCCCAGTGGTACCCCGGGCACTCCTGTTCTCAGAATCTTTCTGACACTACCTATGGTTTCTCAGCCTCTCCTCCACGAAGAGCCAAGGGTCACTTTCTCTTCTGGCTCCTCTCCCCTCCCCCGCTCCTCTCACTCCTTCATTCTCCAACCTCCGAAATCTTGGCCACAGCAGAAATCAGCTCTCTCAAGTACCTGAATTCTTTCCAAGATATTTTTCCCCCTTCTGAAGACCATTCTCCCTCTACAAGGAATTCAAGAACTGGTTGTTGGAAATGCATTTCAACCTCATCATAAGAATTTACAAAGTTCTTTTCCATCCGTTGCTTCATCGGCACCTCCCAACAACACTGTCAGCTTAGTGGGGATCCTGGATGTCCTCTGCGGGTAAGGCAGTCAAGGGTGGGGAGTCTTCAGGATTTACTCAAGTGTGGCAGAGCTGGGACACAATCCCAGGGCTCTTCACACAAATCTGGCATTGCTTTCCACTCTGAAACACTTGCCTGTACATTATATGGATCTCACAGTCAGATTTAGTCAAGATTTTCCAAGCAGAATGTTCGCAGGTCATTGGAGGTAGACCAGAAATCCATTTAGTTCAAAATATACTTATGTTTTATGCCCAATACTTTGTACTTTGAGAGTTCCAACTGTAAATCAAATACATTTCAGGGCTCCCCTATGAAGGAGCTTATATTCTAGGTTTAAAGATATGACCCGGAGTGAAGTGAGTCAGAAAGAGAAAGATAAATACCATATTCTAACACATATATACGGAATCTAGAAAAATGGTACTAAAGAGTTTATTTACAGGGCAACAGTGGAGAAACATAGAGAATAGACTTATGGACATGGGGACAGGGGAGGAGAGGGTAAGCTGTATGGAAAGAGTAACATGGAAACTGACATTACCGTATGTAAAATAGATAGTCAACAGGGGAATTTGCTGTGTGGCTCAGGAAACTCAAACAGGGTCTCCGTATCAACCTAGAGGGGTGGGGTGCAGAGGGAGATGGGAGGGAGGTTCAAAAGGGAGAGGATATATGTATAGCTATGGCTGATTCATGTTGAGGTTTGACAGAAAACAGCACCATTCTGTAAAGCAATTATCCTTCAATTTAAAAAGAAAATTAGAGCAAAAGACAAAATTTTATTAAGTAACTCTCAATTTTTAAATAAATCTGAAAAGAGTCAAGACAAGCTCTGAACTGTCTTACGCGTAGCCAGGTGACTGCAGCCTCTCTGGTCTGTCCTCCAGCTTTCTCTTCCCCCTCCTCCCCTCTCCCCTTCCTCTCTCTCTCCAGCCTCCTCCCTACCTAAACCCTTTCTAACCCTGCTCCAAGAAGGGACTGGAACTACCCACACCTAAGATGGCATGTTCTGGGTCTGGTTCTGATCTATACATGCCACAGTAAAAGCAGTCCATGGTCAAAACCATTTGGGAAACACTGGGCTCAACACGAGAGGATTTTCTCCCTGCAGGATTTCTTAGAATCTTTAGCCTAACAACATGTGCTGTAAGCTTGCATTTCTCAAATGCATTTGACCACAGAGGACTTCATGTCATGGAGAAGTTCATGGGGTTGGTTTTCTCAGAAATATATCCACAAATACAAATGAGATAGAGAATGACTGAAGAAACTAGAAGGCCGACTTTCTGAGAGTTTTGAATTTTAACAAGTGAAAATGACCAAGCAAAATGGAATCTGCACCATCAAAATATAGGCCAGCGAAGACCAACAAGGATTTAATTTCCAAAATATACCAAAAGCCCATGCAACTCAATAACAAAAAAAGCAAACTGCTCAATAAAAAATGAGAATACATAAATAGACATTTCTTGAAAGATGACAATCACATGGCCAATAAGCACAGGAAAAGATGCTCAACTTTGCTGATTATTAGAGAAATGTAAATGAAAACTACAATGAAGTGCAACTTCACACCAGGCAAAATGGTCATTATTTAAAGTCTGAAAATAATAAACTCTCTCTCTAGAGAAAAGGGAACCCTCCTACACTGTTGGTGGAAATGTCAGTTGGTCCAGCCACTATGGAAAACAGTATGCAGGTTCCTCAAAAACTAGAGTTGCCATATAACCCAGCAATCACATTCCTGGGCATATATCTGGAAAAAAAAAAAACTATAATTCAAAAAGATACTTGCACCCCTATGTTCAGAGCAGCACTATTTACAATAGGCAAGACATAGAAGCAACCTAAGTTTTCATCAACAGATGAATGGATAAAGATGAAACATATATGTGTATATATATATATTTTTTTTTCTCCATTTATTTTTATTAGTTGGAGGCTAATTACTTTACATCATTACAGTAGTTTTTGTCATACATTGAAATGAATTAGCCATGGATTTACATGTATTCCCCATCCTGGTCCCCCCTCCCACCTCCCTCTCCACCCGATCCCTCTGGGTCTTCCCAGTGCACCAGGCCCGAGCACTTGTCTCATGCACCCAACCTGGGCTGGTGATCTGTTTCGCCCTAAATAATATACATGTTTCAATGCTGTTCTCTTGAAACATCCCACCCTCGCCTTCTCCCAGAGTCCACAAGTCTGTTCTATACATCTGAGTCTCTTTTTCTGTTTTGCATATAGGGTTATCGTTACCATCTTTCTAAATTCCATATATATGTGTTAGTATACTGTAATGGTCTTTATCTTTCTGGCTTACTTCGCTCTGTATAATGGGCTCCAGTTTCATCCATCTCATTAGAACTGATTCAAATGAATTCTTTTTAATGGCTGAGTAATATTCCATGGTATATATGTACCACAGCATATTTTTAATCACTTTGCTGTATCCCTGAAGCATACACAACACTGTAAATCAATGCTACTTCAATTTTTTTAAGTGGAAGAAAAAAGAACTGGATCCTCCTGCTGACCAAGGATAAGCTCCTAGCACGAGAAGAAAGGAGTTTTCTTTGTCCTTGGGGTTTTGTCGCTGTTTGTTGATACAACGTCATAGAGCCTGGGTTTCCCAGGTGGCACTAGGGGTCAAGAACCAGCCTGCCAATGCAGGAGATGTTAAGAGACATGGGTTTGATCCCCAGGTTGGGAAGATCCCCTGGAGGAGGAAATGGCAACCCACTCCGGGATTCCTGCCTGGAGAATCCCATGGACAGAGGAGTCTAGCGGGATACGGTCCATAACGTCACAAAGAGTTGAATACGAGTGAAGCAATTTAGCATGCACACAGGCACAACAGAGCCCATTTCCCCCAGAAGGTGACAGGAGGAGTGTGTGACCCTCAGTGTCGACCTCTGTCACTCCTCTGATGTTTCTAGATGGTGGAAGGCACCCAGAACTCAGCCTGATAAAAGAACACAGAGCCTTTTATCAAGAGTAATCAGGTCTTCTCCTTTGAACTTGACGCTGGAGGACGTAGCCACTCTGGACTGAAGGAAGTGCTGGGACTCCTGTACCACGGGGCCACCACTCACGGTCAGGAAAGGCCACCCAGGTGCCCCACGTGGGCACATCATGCAGGAATTTCAAAAGCCAGAGTGTAGGGGTGGGACTTGACCTCACAGGGGGAAGAATACTTAGCCTGGTCACAAGGCACTGTGGGGATCCGAGACAGGGAGCCCCAGAATACTGTCGTGAAATAGGGAAGTGTTGGGGTCCTTCTTTAAATAAAAATCGTATATATTTAAGATGTGCAACGTGATGTTTTGCTCTGTGTGTATAAGGGAAACGATCACTATCATCAAGCTGATTGATCCGCCTTCTCTTCACACAGGTTCCATCTTGGGGTGGCTGCGAGCACTGAAATCTCCAAATCTCTTGGTTAGCTTCCAGTAGTCAATACAGTATGACTTGGACTTGCCCAGTGGTCCGATGCCTAAGACTTTGAGCCCCCAATGCAGGAGGCATATGTTCGATCCCAGGTCAAGGAACTAGATCCCACATGCTGCAACTAAGAGTTCACCTGCCTCAACTAAGATCCAGTCAAATAAATTTTAAGTAAATTTCAAAAATACAGTATGATCGTTGCAGCTGTGAATGCTGTCCATTCTTCTTTACACTCCTGCACTCTACACAACAGCAAGTCGGGAACTGTGACCAGCACCTCCCCATCGCTCACCTCCAGGATTGGTCACAAGGGGTGCCAACCATGAAAAGGAGGAAAGAGATAAAACGAAGCTATGGTTTTTCCAGTAATCATGTATGGTTGTGAGAATTGGACTATAAAAGAGGCTGAGTGCTGAAAAATTGAAGCTTTTGAATTGTGGTGTTGGAGAAGACTCTTGAGAGTCGCTTGGACAGCAAGGAGATCAAACCAGTCAATCCTAAAGGAGATCAACCCTTAATATTCATTGGAAGGACTGATGCTGAAACTGAAGGTCCAATACTTTGGCCACCTGATGCGAAGAGCCGACTCATTGGAAAAGACTGTGATGCTGGGGAAAAAATGAAGGCAAAAGGAGAATGGGGCAACAGAGGATGAGATGGTTCGATAGCATCCCCAATTCAATGGAACTGAATTTAAGCAAACTCCAGGAGACAGAGGAGGACAAATGAGCCTGGTGTGCTGCAGTCCATGGGGTTACAAAGGGTCAGACACAACTGAGCAAGTGAACAAGAAGAAGAAGCAACTGAATATCACACGGCAATAAATATTAATGCTAGAAGGTAATAATTGAGCATTTCTCTCCTTTTCCTCTTTTTAAAAAAATATTTATTGATTTGGCTGGGCCGGGTCTTAATTTCAGCATGGAGAATCTTTAGTTGCGGCAAGCAAACTCTTAGTTGTGGCTTGTGGGATCTAGTTCCCAGACCAGGGATCAAACCCATGCCCCCTGCATTAGGAGCTCAGAGTCTCAGCCACTGGACCATTAGGGAAGTCCCTTTTTCTTTGCTTTTATGCTAAGCTCTGTGCATGCCTGACGTCCTTAAATCTTTCCTGTGACCCTATGAAATAAATACTATTACTCAGTTCAGTTCAGTTCAGTCGCTCAGTCGTGTCCGACTCTTTGTGACCCCATGAACCGCAGCACGCCAGGCCTCCCTGTCCATCACCAACTCTTGGAGTTTACTCAAACTCATGCCCATCAAGTCAATGATGCCATCCAGCCATCTCATCCACTGTCGTCCCCTTCTCCTCCTGCCCCCAATCCCTCCCAGCATCAGGGTCTTTTCCAATGAGTCAACGCTTTGCATGTGGTGGCCAAAGTACTGGAGTTTCAGCTTCAGCATCAGTCCTTAGCATACCCATTTTCAGATGAAGATATTGAAGCTTGACGAAATCCTGTAACTTGCCCAATTGGTACCCAGTTAACAAACAGTAAAATCTATTTTTCCTTGGCCCCAAATTCATGCTTTCATCCTTAAATGATCAGAGAACTGAGAACTCTAGAACACTGGATAAAAAATACAAACAATTTACTTTGTTCTCATATAAGCAAGGAATAAAATTTGCAAAGTACCATTTAGTGTAATTGAAGCTTTATGATTTATTAAAGAGAGTCCATAGTAATTTCCGTCCTTCCTAATTAGGTATATTAGTTGTTATAACCCATCTTCTGAGCAAGGAACCTCCAAGGAAACCTAGCATTTCTTCTTTCCTACTCTGACATTTCATCAAGTTAAATTTTAAAACGTTGCTCGCTGTAGATGGAGACATCCTTAACCAACAAACTAGAGCAACTCTCAAGTGTAAAAAAGGTGTCTGAGGAAGTTGTTGTTTGTCACTAGAAGAGAGGAGTTCCTTTTTAACCCCCTCACCTCAATTAAGTGCATTCTGAGCTAACTGATGCAAAGTGCCTGGAATTATGTTTTTAATGTGAATATGGAAACTGAGAAAGCACAGCCATTAAAAAATAAAATATGTAGACGCTGCCTGCTACATTCACTAAGTGATTAAAAACGCAATCTTCCCAAAGAAATGTGCCACATATTTGTTTATATTAATGTTAATAACTTGCTAACTAATGATAAATGTATGATAATTTATTCTAAGTGAAATGAAGTGTGCCCTAAAGACAGACTCTGTAAATGAAAGCTTTTGCTCACCCTAGTTTTGAGCGGGCATATGAATAACTGTATTCTTTCACTGCAGTGAAAATGACTGTATGCAAATTATATGCAAAGATACCCACGGTCTCCAAATAATGACAAAGCAGGCGGTTGGGAGGGGTCTCCAAAGCAGAAACTACTGCAAAGACTGTGAAATGACCCTGGCCTCTTTGCAATGGCTCAGAAATTCCTCTCACAAGGCAAGAGAAATTTGTAGAGTCTGTTCTATGGGCATATTAAAGATTCAGGATTCTCAGTCTTGGTTTCTCCCTACATGAACAGCATTAATAAAAGCCTCCTAATGTGATACTGTGTGCATTTAGAAATCATTAAGCCAAATTATTTCTGTGAATTTAGAAATTATATAATTATCCATATAAATAATGTTAACAATTCTAATTTATCCACGTGGCCACATCTGAAAATGTCTATTAGCATTTACAATGGTCTTTCTTCCCCTCTCCACATCACAGCCATCATCTATGATGCTGGTACCATATGACGCATAAATTAAATCCATGGTATTTTTCGTGGCAAATGTGAGTGGTGAGTAATCCAGAGACCCTTATCCTCCCTCTTTGCTGGAAGGGAGGAAAGAGGGAAGGGAGAGAGGGAGAGAGGGAGGGCAGCAATCACCAGTGTCAGTGCTCAGAATGCTACAGCCAACACCATTCAAAACTCCAGCTGTAATGCCAGGCTCCAAGTGCATCTCCTTTCGGGCTACATTTCATTTCTTCCTTGTGAAATAGAATTCAGCGTGCAGCCTCACTAAGTTCTGTGTCTTTCTGGAATAGAATGGTCCAGCCATCAGGCTACATTGCGTGCTGGCACCTCCAATTCCAACTATAAACTTAGGGAAATAATCTTATTCTGGTAATAATCTTGTGCTACTCCATGCAGTTGTTGGATGGATTGAAAGAGGAACAGAGAAAGACAGAGGACAGAGCGCAGAGAAAGAAAGAGGTGGGTGGGTAGATGGATGATGCATGCACATGTCTTCTAGAATAGCACATGGAATACAGAAATTATTTTATCAGGCTTAGGTTTACTTATTATTATTACAACCTCAGTGTTTTAGCCAGAATTTTCAGTAACTGGTGACAGAAGAGTCAACTTATTTGGACACAGCCGAAGAGTGATCTTCACTGCTTATATGTTACTTAAATTTCTAGTGGCAATGGGTTCAAGTGTCCAAATGGTCTCAGTATTTTCTTTCTTTCCCTCTCTCCACCTCCCTCATTTTCTCCTCCCTCCCAGTCCCAGATTATGAGTCAGCTCCACCCACAAGCAGCCCCTCTGCAACCTTGACCTTGGAGGGATCAAAGTGAAGGGAGATGTAACAGGGACCATTTGTGATTTGCAAAAAAAAAAAACAAAACCAACACTATTGAGCCCTTAATAGGAAAAGTCTGCCAACCTATGTCCTAAACCAACAGGAGCTTCTTTACTCATAACATGGAGATGACATCTGTCCAATTTTTGGCACAGAGCAGTGGGAGAACTAAGCCAGATGATGCTTGTGGAAGTGCCGTGTGGCTTACCCATCAGCAGACAAACAGCAGCACTGTCTCTCTGCCTTCTGCGTCTCTGTATCTGTCACCTGCAGGAAGGAGGGCTGAGTAGGCAAGTTCAGATGCAGCTGAGTCTGATGCGACGATGTATTCAGCTCTGCCTGCAACCGTTGCCCCAAACCTGACCATAATCCCCCAGAAAACTTCCTTTATTGAGTCATCACATCTGAGTCCCAGGAAGTGCATCATAAATGATGACTGGAAAGATCCCACTTTTGCCTCTCAGGGAGCTTTTGCCTATGTGGTCCAGACCTTCCACTGCACATCTTTCTCACAAAGAACTAGAAAAATCCTCTGAAGCTTTCTATTGTTCAGCATCTACCCCAACTCAAGTTGGTCACCAGCAGAGAACTGCTCTTGATACACAGGATTCTTCACAGGGAAGTCACTTGCAAATTACAAACAGCTCTTGCAGATTTCCACACCTTTTCTGAAAAACCCTCCTGCTTGAGTTTAGGTTGCCCTTTGGTTTCTATGTACTTTGACCCCTGAGACATTTCTCTAATTAAAGCTATCCTTGGGTATATTTGTGAAATTTGCAATGGAATTATTTTTAATATAGACCATACTCAATCACACACACACCCAAATGCAAACCTATTTCCCTTAACACACCATTAAAGAATGTTTCCTGTTTGATTCACTTATCTATTTTCATATTTTTCGTTGTTGTTGTTTATTTGCTAAGTTGTGACTGATTCGTTTGCAACCCCAAGGGTTATAGCCCACCAGGCTCCTCTGTCCATGGGATCTCCCAGAATACTAGAGTGGGTTGCCATTTCCTTCTCCAGAGGATCTTCCTGATCCAGGAATGAAACGCTCATCTCCTGCATTAACAGGTAGACTCTTTACCACCAAGCCACCAGGGAAACCTGATTTTATATTTTAATTTGAATGAGTGCTTTTTATGACTAATAAAATTACACCAATGGGATGTCCACTCCCCCTGCCCCACAGAAACCTTCCAAACGCAGCATGAATTTCCATCATCTCCCCTGAAGCAACACATCAAATCATTTGGTGTGTGTCTTCCAGAAATACAGACTTCCCAGCCAATACAAATATCAGATCTGTGGACCTCCACTGCTGTGTCCAAATGCCCACAGCCCTAAAACTAATGGGATTTTTTTTTTTAATTTCTGCATGCAGCATAGTGGGGGTTAGGGGTGTGTATGCCCAGAATTCTTTACTTTGGAACCAAACTCTCCAGAAGATCCTGCAGCTCAGGCTGGTTTTAGAATCACTGGCGAGGGCGTCAGCCCACTTGCTCTCTGCCCGGGGGGACTTTAGGAAGCTAGTCAGAGTCTGGAGCTTGTCTGGAACTTTTCCTGCATCAAAGGCAATAGATCTACAGATGAGACCCAGCCCACAGGGGGACTGTGGACCAGCACAACATTTTAAATAATTTGAATCCAGCCATCATAAGATGATTGGATGGCATCACTGATACAATGGACATGACTTTGAGCAAATTCTGAGAGACAGTGAAGGAAAAGGGAGCCTGGCATGCTGCCATCCATGGGGTCCCAAAGAGCCGGATATGACTTAACAAGTGAACAACAACAATCATAAATAGAAATCGCATGCTTTATGTGGAGTCCCATACCTAGGTTACAGATGTGAGGCCCTTCATGAAGGCCACAGAAGTGGAGCCCAGAACCAAGGTCATGTCTGTAACTAACTGAGCCCCACTGTAACCATCGCCAAAATCCCCCGGATCCTGACTGGCCAGCTTCCTGACACCAAATTAGGCAAAAATGTAAGGTACTCACCCTACAGCACCCTAACTAATCACCTAACGCCACCCTTCCCGTATGAGTTTTGTCATGAGGCTATAAAAATTGGTTACTAACCCATGCAAAGAGATGACTCACTGGAAAAGACCCTGATGCTGGGAAAGACTTAGGGCAGGCGAAGTGAGCAATAGCTAGAGAATGAGATGGCTGGATCATCATCGACTCAATGGACATGAGTTTGAGCAAACTCCGGGAGATAGTGAAGGACAGGGAAGCCTGGTGTGCTGTGGTCCACGGAGTCACAGAGAGTCAGACATGATTGAGTGACTGAACAACTACCCTCAAAAAGCCTCAGCTCTCCCTGAGCCCACCCACAGTTCTAAGAGCATCTCCTGCTCTAGTAAACTCTATTCTCCCTCCAGGTGTCTTTCCCTGGCCAGTCAGGAGGTCAGCCCGCTACGATCGCAGAACCCGCACTATCTCTGCTCTTTGTTCTTAATAAACCACTACGATCGCAGAACCCGCACTATCTCTGCTCTTTGTTCTAATAAACTCGCTCTCTTCTTCAATACTCTGTGTCTAGAAATTCTTTTCCAACCCCCACCCTGACTGCCACGACACTCTAGTTTTCCACAAGCTGCACACTGGGCCATTTTATTCTCAAGACCTAGAGGCTGAGCTTCCCAGATGGCATTCGTGGTAAAGAACCCACCTAGCAATACAGAAGCTGCAGGTTCAATCCCTGGGTCAGGAAGATCCCCTGGAGGAGGATATGGCAATCCACTCCAGTATTCTTGCCTGGAGAATCCCATGGACAGAGGAACCTGGTGGGCTACCGTCCATAAGACTGCAAAGAGTCGCACGCATCTGATGCAACTTAGCACACACAAACAGAGGTTTTCCACATTCTGCCAGAAGATGATAAACATGGCAAATGAATGTTATGGACAACCAAACAAAAGCTTAGATAAACAACATGCCTAGATCTTAAAATATACCAAGTGAAACAAGAAGAAACAGAAGCAAGGATGTAAAATAATACCCATCAAATGCCTTAACACATACTTACACACCATGACTACGTATTTCACAAAGATACATAATATTGGCAGCTCCACATCAAATGCGTTAGGACAGGAACCCATGGGGAAGAGAAATCGACTACGGTTAGGAGGTAAGGGAAAAGCAGAAAATAAAGTAAGAAGGGGTCTTGCTAGGGGTTAATGACAGTCTGACCTTAAACTGTTAGGTTAATTCAATTTTCTGTACTTGAGGTTTTTGGTTTGTTTTTCTAAAGACCGTTCTTTAGAGCAGTTTTAGGTTCAGAGCAAAAGAGAGGGGCAGGTACCAAGTTTTCCCTGCCCCCTGCCTCCACAGACATACAGTGCCCCTTCCCCACAATCAACATCCCCCACCAGACAGTACATTTGTTACAACTGGTGAACCCACACTGACACATACATGAGTATCACCCATGGTTCACATCAGGGTTTACTCTAGGTACTATATCTTCTATGAGTTTGGACAAATGGACAATGACATGCAATCCACCATTAAGGCCGCAAACCTCCCAGGGCTTTGCCAAATTCATCCTTTCACCCCCAGCCCTAGCCACCACTGATCTGTTCCCTGTCTCCACAGTTTTCCCTTTTCCAGAATATCATAAATCCACAACCATACAGCATTAGCCTTCTCAGATTGGCTTCTTTCATTTATTAATATGTATTTGATATAAAGGGCTTCCTAGGTGGCGTTAATAGTAAAGAACCTGCCTGCCAATGTAAGAGACATAAGAGATTCTGGGTTAGGAAGATCCCCTGGAGGAGGGCATGGCAACCAACTCCAAGATTCTTGCCCAGAGAATCCTATGGACAGAGGAGCTTGGTGGGCTATAGTCCATAGGATCACAAAGAGTCAGACATGACCGAAGCAACTTAGCATGCATGCAAGGTAAAGAATCCACCTGCAATGCAGCAGACCCCAGTTCGATTCCTGGGTCAGGAAGATCCACTAGAGAAGGAATAGGTTACCCACTCCAGTATTCTTGCCTGGAGAATTCCATGGACAGAGGAGCCTGGCAGGCTACAGTCCATAGGGTAACAAAGAGTTGGATGCAACTGAGTGACTTGCACAAGATGCATGCATTTAATATAAAGTCATAAAAGCAAATCATGCAAAAGACTATTCTATGAAAAAATTGTATTGATTACAAAAGTGAAAAAACCTTGAAATGTATAGTTATTAAATTACATAGCAGGACATTTGCTGAAGGACAAATAACCATCTGCTTTCCGCATTTCTCCAGTACCTCTGTGGTTAGATGCAAGCCCATGACCAGCTGTGACAAGGGTTTCCACAGACCATGGACATGATCTTACAGCTGAGCATTACAACTGATCTTTCAACTGAGTCTTACAACTCAGCACTGTGGAGCTGGGTGTGACCAGGAACACTCTTCCCTGCCACAGGGAGCCTCTGAGCCAGAGGGAATACCAACCAGCTGTCCGAGCTTCCACAAGCCTGGGCCCTGAACGAGGGGACTCTACCAACCTGCAGGGAACGTGTGATGAAGGTTAGAAATAAGCCATGTTCAATCCTGAGCTGAACTCAGCAGGTCTCAAGAGTCCCAACTGATGTAACTGTAGGGACACATCATTTGTGATACAACCACTATATTTTTATCTATTCATCACATTTAATGAGGAGCAAGCAGATTTCATATAACTGAGAAAACACAGGTGAAGCCTCTAAGGGTATGGGTGCTGCCAAGTCCTTAAAAGTCTCTGGTACTATTATTTCATACCTGTGTGTGTCCGTCTGTGTGCGAATACCGACTCAGTTCAGTCACTCAGTCATTTCCAGCTTTTTGCAACGCCATGGACTGCAGCACCCTGTCCATCACTAACTCCTAGAGCCTACTCAAACTCATGTCCATTGCATTGGTGATGTCATCCAACCATCTCATCCTCTGTCATCCCCTTCTCCTCCTGCCTTCAATCTTTCCCACCATCAGGGTCTTTTCCAATGAATCAGTTCTTCGCATCAGGTGGCCAAAGAATTGGAGTTTCAGTGTCAGCATCAGTCCTTCCAATGAACACCCAGGACTGATCTCCTCCAGGATGGACTGGTTGGATCTCCTTGCAGTGCAAGGGACTCTCAAGAGTCTTCTCCAACACCACAGTTCAAAAGCATCAATTGTTAGGTGCTCAGCTTTCTTTTAAGTCCAACTCTTACATCCATACATGACTACTGGAAAAACCATATCTTTGACTAGATGAACCTTTGTTGGTAAAGTAATATCTTTGCTTTTTAATATACTGTCTAGGTTGGTCATAGTTTTTCTTCCAAGGAGCAAGCATCTTTCAATTTCATGGCTGCAGTCACCATCTGCAGTGATTTTGGAGCCCAAAAAAATAGTCTCTCAAAAAAATAGTCTCTCACTGTTTCCATTATCTCCCCATCAATTTGCCATGAAGAGATGGGACTGGATGCCATGATCTTAGTTTTCTGAATGTTGAGTTTTAAGCCAAATTTTCCACTCTCTTCTTTCACTTTCATCAAGAGGCTCTTTAGTTCTTCTTCACTTTCTGCCATGAGGGTGGTGTCATCTTCATATCTGAGGTTATTGACATTTCTCCTGGCAATCTTGATTCCAGCTTCTGCTTCATCCAGCCCAGAATTTTGCCTGATGTACTTTGCATAGAAGTTAAATAAGCAGGGTGACAGTACACAGCCTTGACCTACTCCTTTCCCAATTTGGAACCAGTCTGTTGTTCCATGTCCAGTCCTAACTGTTGTTTCTTGACCTGCATATGGATTTCTCAGGAGGCAGGTCAGGTGATCTGGTATTCCCAACTCTTTAAGAATTTTTCACAGTTTGCTGTGATCCACACAATCAAAGGCTTTGGCGTAGGTCAATAAAGCAATAGTAGGTGTTTTTCTGGAATACCAACTGGGAGCTGGTAAATTACACAAGTACATTCTACATTTCATAAATGTAAAGACATATACATTAGCTCTTTATCAAGCAAGAGTAGAGCTTACCTACCAAAATAATGGCATTATTTTCCTTCTATGCACATAAAAACACTTCCCATAAATCACTAAAATCAGAAAAAGGGTCCCCTCCCCAACACTATAAAAAGAGATGAATCACCACAGTAAAACCACTCCCTGGCTGTCTATTGATGTTTACATACATTGTTAGCAAAATACAGCACTCTGAAGCAATGATTATTACACTTATATCTCTACAAACCTAAAGATTCAGGCAGCTTGGAAAAAATTACTTTGTGGTTGTAGCTATTAGGAAACTAATTAAGGCAACCGTTAACAAATCTATCCCCCTAATTGATTCCAAATTTTGCAAAGCAATGAAGAAAAAGCAAATGAAAAGGGGGAAAAAATCTATTCTTCACCCAGAGGGAAAAGAATTTGATTCAAAGACACTTGCTAGGAAATGAAAAACATGACTTCGGTGTTTCATGTTTGTGACCACTGCCACTTAAAGTAATGTTTCCGAGGGGAAATTATGTAATTTATACGGCAACAGATGTGCCAACCAAATCTGAAAATTAGTTTTTAAAGGCACCACTGTCTTCAATTGAAATGTGTACATTTGTGGCAAATACTTTCTGATAATTTTCTCATCTGACATCTCTCCCAAAAGACTTTATTCTCAATATTACTTTTTAATGGGAAATAAATCTGGAAATACCCAAACTAAATTCAAGCCCTGAGTGTTAATTTCCAAGGTGGGGAGTTGAGTGGTGAAGATCTGAGTACAAAATTCACACATGCAAATAAGTTTAATTACTAGGTTTACGAACAAAATGCCTTCTAAATTTTTTTGTAGTAGAATCAGGTTCCAAAACAGCACCTTGATTTTGTCTTCCTCCATGAGGCAAGTTCTCTAAACAGAAGCATCTATGCTTTCAATGGAAAAATAAAGATGGAACCATATTTCTACTCTAAACTTGCTCAGACCTTACTAATACTATTTCTCCACTAAACAAAAAGTTTTGGGGCTTGCTATTAATATTTTTAACCCAAAACATAAATGCAGACAATTTATTCCCCCATCACGAGCCCGCGTCTGCTTCAGAATGAATGGGCTGAGACCTCACATTACTGCGTGGACTTTTCTGGCTCTTTGGAGCCCATGAAATATACATGAAATGGTTTCATGCCACCTGCAAATGAAAAAGTCAAGTAAAATTTACAGTGTGGAGGCAGAACTCCAAAAGCCTTGTTAAGGCTAATTTAATATATCTGTCATACAGAATTACACACAAAATGTAATCAAAAACACCTATTTTTTTTTCCCTCTCTTCAGACAAAAAATAAAGCAACTTCCCAGATTTCAAATTAAACAGCTGTCCCACCAAACAAAGATATGCACCTCTGACGTTTTTATGAACTAATAACCTCTGAACGTTCAGGCTGCTTTTCGGGGCAGTGGTTCGCTCCATTACATAAATTGCTGCACTGGATTCCTGCTCTTAAACCATAGCCATAAATCAGGATTAAAAGCCATGGGTGAGTGGCTATTAACTCAAAGATGTCAATACCATCTTCCCTAAATCATTCATCAGCCCAGATAAAAATAAGTAAATAAGACTGCCCTGAGGTATCCTCTACAATAGGAAAGCCCTTCTAATCTTCTTCCTAAAAATTGGCAGTGAAAGACTGTCTATCCCATCTGGACCCAAATTTAGTGAATTCAGCAACCTCTCCATCTGCAGAGCTGGAAGCCACATCACAGAACTCCACCTGCAGGAATGACTGATGCACCCCTTGCCATCTTTCTTAGGTCTGATTCCCCATCACCCTCTCAAATTTTCAATCAGTCCCTCCTTACTGAATTATAAGGGAAGGTAGTTTAAAAAAAAAAGACCAGGTTAACATAGATGCAATTCTGAAATTATTGCTAACTTCTCTCTCTGTACATATATATCACACATATATATGTGATATATTTGAGCAAGGTTGTCCTCAACACAAAAGAACCTTTAATTTTTTAAAACAGATGGACACCCCAACAAAAATCAACCTAGTATATGAAGATGCAAAGTTTATTCCCAAAAGAAATAAAGGGGGAAAACCAACAAGAAGATGATTTAACCTACTAGCAATCAAAGATATATAAATGAAAAGAATTTGGGGACCTCCCGGGTAGTCCAGGTAAGCGTCCCAGGTGGCACAGTGGTTAAGAATCCACCTGCCAAGGCAGGAGACACTGGAGACACTTGTTTGATCCCTGTGTCTGGAAGATCCCCTGGAGTAGGAAATGGCAACCCACTCCAGTACTCTTGTCTGGAAAACAACTCCATGGACAGAGGAGCCTGGTGGGCTGCAGTTCATGGGGTCACAAAGAGTCGGACAGGACTGAGCATGCACGCCCATGCACTGGTAGTCCAATGCACTGGCTCTGCCCTCCCTATGCAGGGGGTGCAGGTTCGATCCCTGGCTGGGGAACCAGGATACCACATGCCACAGGGTGCTACTAAAAAACAAACAAATAAAGGTTTAAAAAAAAGAATAAAGAGATATCCTTTTTCCTCTCATCATGATATCAATGTAGACAACGGGACAGGGAACTGAGATATATACACAGACAAAAGTCGTGGGGATGTCTACAACATTTTGGAGGCAAATGTAGAATACTTTTCCAAAATGAAAGACTTTTAAAGATACTCTTGGCCCCAAGAAATTCTACTTTTGGGGCAAATGCCTTTTTAAAAGATTGGACAAATGTTGTAGAATATGGATATGAAGAGAGTTATCATAGCACAACTCACTGCTGGAACAAAAACAGAAATGAGTGAACAGCTTTTGGCACATACCAGCCAAACAGGCCTTCAAGAGTTAAGCAGTCTGGATCACTTCTTAGCTGTTACTACTGACAAACACTTATAGCTGGACTTGTCTTTACCAAAGCTAATTACTCTCTGACTCCATATAGATGATACACTGCATCCAGCATTCTTCTCCCCCTACACTCTCTTACAACATTTTGTGTCTCAGAAAGAAGGTCAGAGGCTGATAACTTCAGGGACACCAGACCTGACTGCTGAGTTGTCAAGCTGTGGCCATTTTGAAATTCTGCAGAGGGAAAAAAAAGGTAAGATCTTCACTGGGATATAAAACCTCTCCCTATTCACCCATAGGGGTGGCAAAATTCTATGTATTCCCCTTCGCTAGGCAAAGATAAAGCCATTTTTCTCATTCCTCTGAAACTCTCTGTATTCCTTTTGGTCCTCAGTGCACAGAGGGTGAAGAATTTTGGCAACATGCAGAAAGATGAGAAAGCCTGCACCAAACTACAGGAGGTCACCTGGAAAATCTGAAGGCAGAGAGAAAGCATGCTTCCAGGGCCTCCTATATAGACAAGTAAGGGGCGCTCAAAAGAGTGTTTAAGCCCAGGGTGCATCTAATTTTAGCAATAAAACATGTGAGGCAAACCAGGACAAACGTCTCCGAATTCTAGACTCACACACCAGGCCAGCAAGAGTTCAACCCACCAGCTTCTGAATTTCTTATTGTAAAATCAAATGCACCCTAGGCAGTAAACAGTATTTTAAATACCCACTGTGTGTATGTCTCTGTGCGTGCGTGTGTCTGTGTCTGTGTATAAACGTAGTCACACATTATTCTACACAAATATATTCTCTACATAAGCATATATACTCTATACAACACATATAGAGTGCAAGAGTATATTAGTACAGCACTGTATCACATAGTTCACATAGAGGCAATATTTATATATCTTTATATATATAAGTGGGCCTCCCAGGGGCTAGTGGTAAAGAATCCACCTGCCTATGCAGAAGACCCAACAGAAGCCGTTTTGACCCCTGGTTTGGGAAGATCTCCTGAAATAGGTAGTGGCACCCCACTCCAGTATTCTTGCCTGCAAAATCCTATGGACAGAGGAGTCTGGAAGCTACAGGCCAAGAGGCCACAAAAAGTCGGACATGACTGAGCAAGCGAGTGAGCAAGGGAGCCCTACACATGTATATACCAAATATTCTGTACTATATAGGTATACATGTATATAATACTAAATACTTATATTTTCCCTTATATGTGAATTAGGTACACAAAGTACTATAATAAGGTATTATGTTCATTACAAAATGGAATCGCAAAATTGTTCTGTCCTGTGATAAACCATAATGAAAAAGAATGCAGGGACTTCCCCGGTGATCCACTGGTTAAGAATCCAGCAGTCAATGTAGGGGGTGTGGGTTCGGTCCCTGCTCAGGAAACAAAGATCCCACAGGCTGTGGGACAACCAGGGCCCCACAACACAACTGCTGAGCTGGCATGCTGCAGTTAGAGAGAGAAACCCATGTGCAGCTAAGAACACATGCACCCAAATAAAAAGAGAGAGCGTATACACATGTATAAATGAATCACTTTGCTATACAGCAAAATACATTGTAAATTAGCTATACTTCAATAAAGTAGATTATAAATCCTTTTTTCTAAACATTGTTTGTTGCTGTTTGGTCGCTCAGTCGTGTCAAACTCTTCGTGACCCCATGGACTGCAGCACCTGGCTGCAACACCAGGCCTCCCTGTCCTTCAGCATCTCCAAATGCTTGTTCAAACTCAAGTCCATTGAGTCGGTGATGCCACCCAACCATCTTGTCCTCTGTCAGCCCCTTCTCTTCCTGCCTTCAACCTTTCCCAGCATTAGGGTCTTTTCCAATGAGTCAGCTCTTTGTATTAGGTGGCCAAGGTATTGAAGCTTCCGCTTCAGCATCAGTCCTTCCAATGAATATTCAGGGTTGATTACCTTCAGGATTGACTGGTTGGACCTCTTGCAGTCCAAGGGACTCTCAAGAGTCTTCTCCACACCACAGTTCAAAAGCATCCATTCTTCGGCGCTCAGCCTTCTTTATAGTCCAACTCTCACATCCATACATGACTACTGGAAAAACCATAGCTTTGACTAGATGGACCTTTGTTGGCAAAGTAATGTCTCTGCTTTTTAATATGCTGTCTAGGTTTGTCATAGCTTTTCTTCCAAGAAGCAAACGTCTTTTAATTTCATGGCTGCAGTCATCATCTGCAGTGATTTTGGAGTCCAAAAAAATAGTACGTCACGGTTTCCATTGTTTCCCCATTGATTTGCCATGAAGTGATGGGACATTATGAAAATATTGTTTAGGATAATACATAAATTATATGTAAAAAGAAGTTCCACTACTTTCCTGCCACAGTCCCCGCCCCCGTCCATCACTCTCTTTGGAGTCCACTCCTTTCAAATGTAGCTGGTGTCCTGGAAAAGCAGTGAGGTTGGTAAGGGAAGACTGCTGGCCAGCAGGTGGCCTTGGGCAGTGACACCCCTCCCCCCCACCCCCCCGCAGGCTTCAGTCCTCTTATCCATCTGAGTCCAAACAGCGCCCATCTCACAGGCCCGAAGTGACGATAAGTGATGATTAGTGACAGGCATGTGTCAAGTTTCTGGTGCCCAGGGAGTCCTTTATTTGAATAGTTTGAGTTCTCAGTACATAACAAGTGGAAATAAAAAAGAAAAACGGGGGGAGGAGCCAAGATGGCGGAGGAATAGGACGGAGAGATCACTTTCTCTCCTACAAATTCATCAAAAGAACATTTGAATGCTGAGCAAATTTCACAAAAGAACTTCTGATCGCTAGCAGAGGACATCAGGCGCCCAGAAAAGCAGCCCATTGTCTTCGAAGGGAGGTAGGACAAAATATAAACGACAATAAGGGAGTCGAAAGATCTACGGACGGAGACCCGTCCCGGGAAGGGAGTCTTAATAGAGGAAGTTTCCAATCACCAGGAAACCCTCTCACTGGCGGGACTGGGGGAAGTTTTCGGCACTGTAACTGGGAGGAAAAATTAAACAAGGCCCACAGATTACGTGCCTAAAAGCAACTCCCAGCAGAAAAGTACCCCAGACGCCCGTACCCGCCAGCAACAAGCGGGGCGGAACGGAGAGGAGCTGGCGGCATTGCTTGGGGTGAGGTCCAGCCCGAAGACCCTGAGAGCAATCGGAGGGAGCTTTTTTAAACTGTGGGATAGCAAGGGACAAAATTAACCGGCCCGAACACACTGCCGGCGGTTCGCAAAACCAAGGGACTGAGAATCTCCAGAGAAGAGCCGGCCCATCCCCGCTGGAGGTAGGAGGCAGGGGGGGAGGGGAAAAGGGCAAACTCAGCCCCTGAGAAGCCACCCCCTCCCACACTGCAAACAGGCCTCCGGGTTCTAGCTAAAGACTTCCTGAGACCCGACTGGCGGTGCGTGCTGGGGCCGCGGAGGGAAAAAGCGCGCAGTACCCGGGGAGAGAGGGCGCCCAAGCCTCAGGCTGCCTGAGCCGCTCGCTGCGGAGGGAAAAGGCGTACCGCACCCGGGAGAGTACGCCCAAGCCTCTGGCTGCCTGGGCCGCTCGCTGCGGAGGGAAAAGGCGCGCCGCACCTAGGGAGAATACGCCCAAGCCTCTGGCTGCCTAGGCCGCTCGCCGCGGAGGGATAAGGCGTACTGCACCCGGGAGAGTGCGCCCAAGCCTCTGGCTGCCTGAACCGCTCAGGCCGGGGAAGACACAAAACGCAGGAGCAACCGAATCTGCGCTTTTGTGGAGTACCCGAAGGCTGGAACCGCACTCAACGCAGGGCCCGCTCCATGTGGAGCAGCCGGGAGCCTGAGCAGTGTAGACGGCGAAAGCACTGACACCCGTGAGCGGGGCAAACCCAGTGTGGCCGGAACACGGTGAGCGCTATCCACACAGAGCGGTATCTGTCTGCAGCGCCCCGCCCTCCCCGTAGCAGGACTGAACTGAACTAGAGAACCTAAATAAGAGATCACCTCCGCCCGCCTGTGTCAGGGCGGAAATTAGACACCAAAGAGACAGCAAACAGAAGCCAAATAAACAAAGGGAACCGCTTCAGAAAGGACCGGTGCAACAGATTAAAATCCCTGAAGGTAACACCGGCTACAAGGGAAGGGACCTACAGATATGGAGAAGTGTAAGCTGGAAAGAGGAGCTATCTGAAATTGAACTGAACCTACGCTGACCGCAACAACCTCAGAGAAATTCCTAGATATATATGTACATTTTTTTTTAATTTAAAAAAAAAAAATTTTTTTTTTCCTTTCCCTTTCTTTTTTTTTTTTTTTTTAATTTTTTATTTTTTCTCTTTCATTTTCTTTTATAATTCCCTATTACTCCCCCATTACTCCTCAACTTTCATTTTCATATATTTTTTTACGATTTTTTTATTTGGGAAAAAAAAAAAAATTTTTTTTTCTTTTCTTTTTTTTTTTTTTTTTTTTTTTTTTTTTCTTTTTCTTGTTTTTCTCTCCTATTTCCTTTTAGAGTCCTCTAATACTCCTCTATTATTCCTTAACTTTCATTTTCATTTCACTATAGCCACACAAAAAAAAAAAAAGAGAGAGAAACCCTATTTTTAAACTGAACTTCATATACAGTTCTAAATTTTTTTGTGTTTTTGTTTTTAAATATTGTATTTCAAAGAGTCTAACCTCTACACTAGATTTTCAATCTTTGTTATTCTCCCTCAGAACACCTCTACTTCCTCCATTCCCCTTCTCTTCCCAATCCAACTCTGTGAATCTTTGTGGGTGTCTGGGCTACAGAGAACACTTTGGGAACAGATAACTGCGTAGATCTGTCTCTCTCCTCTTGAGTCCCCTTTTTCTCCTCCTGCTCACCTCTATCTCCTTCCTCCCTCTCCTATTCTTCATGTAACTCTGTGAACCTCTCTGGTTGTCTCTCACGGTGGAGAATCTTTTCACCATTAACCTAGAAGTTTTATTAACAGTACTGTATAGTTGGAGAAGCCTTGAGACTATTAGAAGAATAAAACTGAAATCCAGAGGCAGGAGAATTGAGCCCAAATCCTGAGAAAACCAGAAAACTCCTGACCACACGGAACATTAAGGAATAAGAGACCATCCCAAAGCTTCCATACCTACACCAAAACCAACCACCACCCAAGAGCTAATAAGCTCCAGTACAAGACATACCACGCAAATTCTTTAGCAACGCAGGAACATAGTCCTGAGTGTCAACATACAGGCTCTCCAAAGTCACACCTAACACAGAGACCCATCGCAAAGCTCATTACTGGACACTCCATTGCACTCCAGAGAGAAGAAATCCAATTCCACGCACCAGAACGCTGACACAAGCTTCCCTAACCAGGAAACCTTGACAAACCAATCGTCCAACCCCACCCACTGGGCGAAACCTCCACAATAAAAAAGAACCTCAGACCACAAGAATACAGAAAGCCCACTCCAGACACAGCAATCTAAACATGATGAAAAGGCAGAGAAATACCCAACACCTAAAGGAACATGAAAAAAGCCCACCAAGTCAAACAAAAGAGGAGGAAATAGGGAATCTACCTGAAAAAGAATTTAGAATAATGATAATAAAAATGATCCAAAATCTTGAAAACAAAATGGAGTTACAAATAAATAGCCTGGAGACAAAGATTGAGAAGATGCAAGAAATGTTTAACAAGGACCTAGAAGAAATAAAAAAAAATCAATTAAAAATTAATAATGAAATAAATGAGATCAAAAACACTCTGGAGGGAACCATGAGTAGAATAACAGAGGCAGAAGATAGGATAAGTGACTTAGAAGATAAAATGGTGGAAATAAATGAAGCAGAGAGGAAAAAAGAAAAAAGAATCAAAAAAAATGAGGACAACCTCAGGGACCTCTGGGACTATGTGAAACGCCCCAACATTCGAATCATAGGAGTCCCAGAGGAAGAAGACAAAAAGAAAGGCCATGAGAAGATACTCGAGGAGATAATTGCTGAAAACTTCCCTAAAATGGGGAAGGAAATAGCCAACCAAGTTCAAGAAACCCAGAGAGTCCCAAACAGGATAAACCCAAGGCGAAACACCCCAAGACACATATTAATCAAATTAACAAAGATCAAACACAAAGAACAAATATTAAAAGCAGCAAGGGAGAAACAACAAATAACACACAAAGGGATTCCCATAAGGATAACAGCTGATCTATCAATAGAAACCCTTCAGGCCAGAAGGGAATGGCAGGACATACTTAAAGTAATGAAAGAGAATAACCTACAACCTAGATTACTCTACCCAGCAAGGATCTCATTCAGATATGAAGGAGAACTCAAAAGCTTTACAGACAAGCAAAAGCTGAGAGAATTCAGCACCACCAAACCAGCTCTTCAACAAATACTAAAGGATCTTCTCTAGACAGGAAACGCAGAAAGGTGGTATAAAAGTGAACCCCAAACAACAAAATAAATGGCAACGGGACCATACCTATCAATAATTACCTTAAATGTAAATGGGTTGAATGCCCCAACCAAAAGACAAAGGCTGGCTGAATGGATACAAAAGCAAGACCCCTATATATGCTGTCTACAAGAGACCCACCTCAAAGCAAGGGACACATACAGACTAAAAGTGAAGGGCTGGAAAAAAATATTCCACGCAAACGGAGACCAAAAGAAAGCAGGAGTCGCAATACTCATATCAGATAAAATAGACTTTCAAATTAAGTCTGTGAAAAGAGACAAAGATGGACACTACATAATGATCAAAGGATCAATCCAAGAAGAAGATATAACAATTATAAATATATATGCACCCAACATAGGAGCACCGCAATATGTAAGGCAAACGCTAACGAGTATGAAAGAGGAAATTAATAGTAACACAATAATAGTAGGAGACTTTAATACCCCACTCACAACTATGGATAGATCAACTAAACAGAAAATGAACAAGGAAACACAAACTTTAACGGACACAATGGACCAGCTAGACCTAATTGACATCTATAGGACGTTTCACCCCAAAACAATCAACTTCACCTTTTTCTCGAGTGCACACGGAACCTTCTCCAGAATAGATCACATCCTGGGCCATAAATCTAGTCTTGGTAAATTCAAAAAGACTGAAATCATTCCAGTCATCTTTTCTGACCACAGTGCAGTAAGATTAGATCTCAATTACAGGAAAAAAATTATTAAAAATTCAAACATATGGAGGCTAAACAACACGCTTCTGAATAACCAACAAATCATAGAAGAAATTAAAAAAGAAATCAAAATATGCATAGAAATGAATGAAAATGATAACACAACAACCCAAAACCTATGGGACACTGTAAAAGCAGTGCTAAGGGGAAGATTCATAGCATTACAGGCCTACCTCAAGAAACAAGAAAAAAGTCAAATAAATAACCTAACTCTACACCTAAAGCAACTAGAGGAAGAAGAAATGAAGAACCCCAGGGTTAGTAGAAGGAAAGAAATCTTAAAAATTAGGGCAGAAATAAATGCAAAAGAAACTAAAGAGACCATAGCAAAAATTAACAAAGCTAAAAGCTGGTTTTTTGAAAAAATTAACAAAATTGACAAACCATTAGCAAGACTCATTAAGAAACAAAGGGAGAAGAACCAAATTAACAAAATTAGAAATGAAAATGGAGAGATCACAACAGACAACACTGAAATACAAAGGATCATAAGAGACTACTACCAGCAGCTCTATGCCAATAAAATGGACAACTTGGAAGAAATGGACAAGTTCTTAGAGAAGTATAACTTTCCAAAACTGAACCAGGAAGAAATAGAAGATCTTAACAAAACCATCACAAGCAAGGAAATCGAAACTGTAATCAGAAATCTTCCAGCAAACAAAAGCCCAGGACCAGATGGCTTCACAGCTGAATTCTACCAAAAATTTAGAGAAGAGCTAACACCTATCTTACTCAAACTCTTCCAGAAAATTGCAGAAGAAGGTAGACTTCCAAACTCATTCTATGAGGCCACCATCACCCTAATTCCAAAACCAGACAAAGATGCCACAAAAAAAGAAAACTACAGGCCAATATCGCTGATGAACATAGATGCAAAAATCCTTAACAAAATTCTAGCAAACAGAATCCAACAACATATTAAAAAAATCATTCATCATGACCAAGTGGGCTTCATCCCAGGAATGCAAGGATTCTTTAATATCCGCAAATCAATCAATGTAATACACCACATTAACAAATTGAAAGATAAAAACCATATGATTATCTCAATAGATGCAGAAAAAGCCTTTGACAAAATTCAACATCCATTTATGATTAAAACTCTCCAGAAAGCAGGAATAGAAGGAACATACCTCAACATAATAAAAGCTATATATGACAAACCCACAGCAAGCATCACCCTCAATGGTGAAAAATTGAAAGCATTTCCCCTGAAATCAGGAACAAGACAAGGGTGCCCACTCTCACCACTACTATTCAACATAGTTTTGGAAGTTTTGGCCACAGCAATCAGGGCAGAAAAAGAAGTAAAAGGAATCCAGATAGGAAAAGAAGAAGTGAAACTCTCGCTGTTTGCAGATGACATGATCCTCTACATAGAAAACCCTAAAGACTCTACCAGAAAATTACTAGAGCTAATCAATGAATACAGTCAAGTTGCAGGATATAAAATTAACACACAGAAATCTCTTGCATTCCTATACACTAACAATGAGAAAACAGAAAGAGAAATTAAGGAAACAATACCATTCACCATTGCAACAAAAAGAATAAAATACTTAGGAGTATATCTACCTAAAGAAACAAAAGACCTATACATAGAAAACTATAAAACACTGATGAAAGAAATCAAAGAGGACACAAATAGATGGAGAAATATACCATGTTCATGGATTGGAAGAATCAATATTGTCAAAATGGCTATACTACCCAAAGTAATCTATAGATTCAATGCAATCCCTATCAAACTACCAACAGTATTTTTCACAGAACTAGAACAAATAATTTCACAATTTGTATGGAAATACAAAAAACCTCGAATAGCCAAAGTAATCCTGAGAAAGAAGAATGGAACTGGAGGAATCAATCTGCCTGACTTCAGACTCTACTACAAAGCCACAGTCATCAAGACAGTATGGTACTGGCACAAAGACAGAAATATAGATCAATGGAACAGAATAGAAAGCCCAGAGATAAGTCCACGAACCTATGGTCACCTTATCTTCGACAAAGGAGGCAAGGATATACAATGGAAAAAAGATAACCTCTTTAACAAGTGGTGCTGGGAAAACTGGTCAACCACCTGTAAAAGAATGAAACTAGAACACTTTCTAACACCATACACAAAAATAAACTCAAAATGGATTAAAGATCTAAATGTAAGACCAGAAACTATCAAACTCCTAGAGGAGAACATAGGCAAAACACTCTCCGACATAAATCACAGCAGGATCCTCTATGACCCACATCCCAGAATTTCAGAAATAAAAGCAAAAATAAACAAATGGGACCTAATGAAACTTAAAAGCTTTTGCACAACAAAGGAAACTATAAGCAAGGTGAAAAGACAGCCCTCAGATTGGGAGAAAATAATAGCAAATGAAGCAACAGACAAAGGATTAATCTCAAAAATATACAAGCAACTCCTCCAGCTCAACTCCAGAAAAATAAATGACCCAATCAAAAAATGGGCCAAAGAACTCAACAGACATTTCTCCAAGGAAGACATACAGATGGCTAACAAACACATGAAAAGATGCTCAACATCACTCATTATCAGAGAAATGCAAATCAAAACCACAATGAGGTACCATTATACGCCAGTCAGGATGGCTGCTATCCAAAAGTCTACAAGCAATAAATGCTGGAGAGGGTGTGGAGAAAAGGGAACCCTCTTACACTGTTGGTGGGAATGCAAATTAGTACAGCCACTATGGAAAACAGTGTGGAGATTTCTTAAAAAGCTGGAAATAGAACTGCCATATGACCCAGCAATCCCACTTCTGGGCATACACACCAAGGAAACCAGATCTGAAAGAGCCACATGCACCCCAATGTTCATCGCAGCACTGTTTATAATAGCCAGGACATGGAAGCAACCCAGATGCCCATCAGCAGACGAATGGATGAGGAAGCTGTGGTACATATACACCATGGAATATTACTCAGCCATTAAAAAGAATTCATTTGAATCACTTCTAATGAGATGGATGAAACTGGAGCCCATTATACAGAGCGAAGTAAGCCAGAAAGATAAAGACCATTACAGTATACTAACACATATATATGGACTTTAGAAAGATGGTAACGATAACCCTATATGCAAAACAGAAAAAGAGACTCAGATGTATGGAACAGACTTGTGGACTCTGGGAGAAGGCAAGGGTGGGATGTTTCAGGAGAACAGCATTGAAACATGTGTATTATCTAGGGTAAAACGGATAACCAGCTCAGGTTGGGTACATGAGACAAGTGCTCGGGCCTGGTGCACTGGGAGGACCCAGAGGGATCGGGTGGAGAGGGAGGTGGGAGGGGGGACTGGGAAGGGGAATACATGTAAATCCATGGCTAATTCATATCAATGTATAACAAAAACTACTGTAATGATGTAAAGTAATTAGCCTCCAACTAATAAAAATTTAAAAAAAAAAAAAAAAAAAGAAAAACATTCCATGTTCAACCCAGGAAGTACATAATCCTTAGACAAAAGTAAAAACAGAAGGATAATGCAGACTTTCTAAAATGCACATAGTGCAAATAAAATGTCCAGCTCCCTGTGTTATACAAATAGCCCCCAGGCCTTCCTGAGGCCCCAGTGGGGACTTTTAAAACAACTCCTCCTCTAGCAACTGCAGAGGTGGGTCCAGCTGACCCCTCACCACCCAGGGAGTAGACAAGCCATTGACGCTCTTAAGTCTCTCTCCCTAATCTGTCTGCACAGACGACAGACCAGCCCCCGACAAAGGGCTGTTGTGACAGTTAAATAAGGCAACACCCAAAGGACCCACTGTATAGCACAGGAAGTATGTGTGTGTTAGTTGCTTAGTCGTGTCTGACTCTTTGCAACCACATAGACTGCAGCCCACTAGGCCCCTCCGTCCACAGGACTCTCCAAGCAAGAACACTGGAGTGGGTTGCCATTTCCCTCTCCAAAAGGAACTACAGAAAGAAAGAAAGTGAAGTCACTCAGTAATGTCCGACTCTTTGCAACTCCATGGACCGTAGCCCACCAGGCTCCTTCATCCATGGAATTTTCCAGGCAAGAGTACTGGAGTGGGTTGTCATTTCCTTCTCCAACAGGAAGTATAGTTATACTCAATATCTTGTCGTAACCTAAGTAACCGACAGTGCAAAAGAATATCAATGTATTGATACTTAATAGCTTGTCATAATCTACAGCGGAAATGAATCTGAAAAAAAAACACATATATATGCACAACTGAATCACTTTACTGTACATGATACTGTAAATCAACTATGTTGTTGCTGTTATTTAACTGCTAAGTCATATCTGACTCTTTTGCAACCATATGGACTGTAGCCCGCCAGATTCCGCTGTCCATGGGATTTTCCAGGCAAGAACACTGGAATGGGTTGCCATTTCCTTTTGCAGGGGATCTTCTCAACTATATTTCAATACAAAAAAAATTATTGAAAAAAAAAGACAACATCTACTACAAAGACTAACATGCAGTACATGTTTAAATACTTGAAAGGATTACTGTTACTGTAATCACTAAATTTAAAAATAATCATTCATTGAGCTTGTTTGGTCACAAAACTGGGGGAGTCTTTAGGAATAGTATAACTTAGGCTTTATCACAATGCAGGGGTACAAATTTGGAAACAATGGTATGGACCTAACAGAAGCAGAAGAAATTAAGCAGAGGTGGCAAGAATACACAGAAGAACTGTACAGAAAAGATCTTAATGACCCAGATAACCACGATGGTGTGATCACTCACCTAGAGCCAGACATCCTGGAGTCTGAAGTCAGGTAGGCCTTAGGAAGCATCACTATAAACAAAGCTAGTGGAGGTGATGGAATTCCAGTGGAGCTATGTCAAATCCTAAAAGATGAGGCTGCGAAAGTGCTGCACTCGATATGACAGCAAATTTGGAAAACTCAGCAGTAGCCACAGAATAGGAAAAGGTCAGTTTCCATTCCAATCCCCAAGAAAGGCAATGCCAAAGAATGTTCAAACTACCGTACAATTGCACTCATCTCACACCTAGGAAAGTAATGCCCAAAATTCTTCAAGTCAGGCTTCAACAATACGTGAACCGTGAACTTCCAGATATTCAAAATGATTTAGAAAAGGCAGAGGAACCAGAGATCAACCTGCCAACATCCGTTGGATCATTGAAAACGCAAGAGAGTTTCAGAAAAACATCTACTCCTGCTTTATTGACTACACCAAAGCCTTTGACTGTGTGGATCACAACAAAATGTGGCAAATTCTGAAAGAGTTGGGAATACCAGACCACCTGACCTGCCTCCTGAGAAATCTGTATTCAGGTCAAGAAACAACAGTTAGAACTGGACGTGGAAAAATGGACTGGTTCCAAATCGGGAAAGGAGTACATCAACGCTGTATATTGTCACCCTGCTTATTTAACTTCCATGCAGAGTACATCATGCAAAATGCCAGGCTAGACGAAGCACAAGCTGGAATCAAGACTGCCAGGAGAAATACCAATAACCTCAGATATGCAGATGACACAACCCTTATTGCAGAAAGCAAAGAAGAACTAAAGAGCCTCTTGATGAAAGTTAAAGAGGAGAGTGAAAAAGCTGGCTTAAAACTCAACATTCAGAAAACTAAGATCGTGGTATCTGGCCCCATCTAAACTAAAGTGAAGTTGCTCAGTCGTGTCCGACTTTTTGAGACCCCATTGAATGTAGCCTACCAGGTTCCTCCATCCATGGAATTTTCCAAGCAAGAGTACTGGAGTGGGTTGTCATTTCCTTCTCCAGGGGATCCTCTCAACCCAGGGATCAAACCCGGGTCTCCCGCATTGCAAGCAGATGCTTTACCGTCTGAGACACCAGGGAAACCTGGCAAATAGATGGGGAAACAATGGAAACAGTGATAGACTTTATTTTTTGGGACTCCAAAATCACTGCAGATGGTGACTGCAGCCATGAAATTAAAAGAAGCTTGCTCCTTGACAGAAAAGCTATGACAAACCTAGACAGCATATTAAAAAGCAGAGACATTACTTTGCCAACAAGGGTCCATCTAGTTAAAGCTATGGTTTTTCTGGTAGTCATGGATGGATGTGAGAGTTGGACTACAAAGAAAACTGAGCACCAAGTAATTGATGCTTTTGAACTGTGGTGTTGGAGAAGACTCCTGAGAGTCCTTTGGACTGCAAGGAGATCAAACCAATCAATCCAAAAGGAAATCAACCCTGAATATTCATTGGAAGGACTAATGCTGCAGCTGAAACTCCAATAATTTGGCCACCTGATGCAAAGAACTAACTCACTGGAAAGGACTCTGATTGGGAAAGATTGAGGGCAGGAGAAGGGGACAACAGAGGATGAGATGGTTGGGTGGCATCACCGACTCGATGGACAGGAGTTTGAGCAAGCTCCAGGAATTGGTGATGAGCAGGGAAGCCTGGCATGCTGCAGTCCATGGGGTCACAAAAAATCAGACATGACTGAACTGAACATATATATACACACAGAGAGACTATATATGCACATATATGTATATATCCAGAAACATATACATATAAAACACATTATTTAAGATCACACAATATATATGCTGTGTACACATGCATACACACATATGCAGGTATGTGTATATGTGTATATATTGTATACAAATTTTATACCTACTATATTTTGCAATGCAAAGATGAAAAAGCAGAAGAAGGGGAAAACATCTATTGTTCACACAAAGGGGAAAAGAATTTGATTCAAAGACACTTGCTATGAAATGAAAGACATGACTTCGAGTGTTTCATGTGTGTGATCACTGCCACTTAAAGTAATGTCTCCACCAAAGGGCTTCCCTGGTGGCTCAGATGGTAAAGAATCTGCCTGCAACATGAGAAACCGAGGTCAATCTCTGAGTGTGTAAGATCGCCTAGAGAAGGGAATGGCTAGCCACTCCAGTATTTTTGCCTGGAGAATCCCATGGACAGAGGAGCTTGGCAGGCTCCAGTCCATGAGGTCACAATGAGTCCGACAGGACTGAGTAACTAACACTTTCACTATATTTTGATATTGTATGTTTTAAAAGTGTCAATAATGTAGCCACAAAATTTTTCAAGGTGTGAAGAATGTGTTTCCTCCATGGAGAGTACCAAATTGCAACTGAAGGAAAAAAGACTCTGAAAATCCACTTCAAGATTAAAAGAAGAAAAAAACCAGCACAGGTGGGTGTTTGGAAGCCCCCATAAGACTGTCTAATTAGACTGAATGACTTTTCGTCTCTCTCATCAGAGCTGAGAGATGCTGGAAATCCCAGTTTAATCAACCCTAAGCCCCCTGCTCCTCAGAGGAAACTTTTTTTCAAAGTCATGAACTTGAGCCAAGAGTGTGTTAATTTTATCTTTTGTATTTCCTGCCCTCCTCTATGGTAATAATGAAGTGCGCTGAAATGTTAATGCTATTTGAATTTTCGTTTAAAGTCTTTCTTAAACTTTTGCCCTAAGTTCCCTCCTTTTAATAGACAAAGTTAGGATTCACAGGGAGTGGCAAAGAGAGAAAACAGGAATAATGAGAGGCTGAGAGATGAATCCATCAACACTAAAATATTAATTGTATTTAAAGGAGAATCCCCCAAAGTAGAAAAGCAATAATCTCAAGACTATTCTGTTGGATAATAGGTCTTTAGTCCCTTAAATAAAAATTAAAGATATAAGAGAAGTAATAATATTAATAATTATATATTTATATGTGCATACATGCTAAGGCGCTTCAGTCGTGTCTGACTCTGCTACCCTAAGGACTAATCCTGCTAGGCTCCTCTGTCCGTGGGATTTCCCAGGCAAGAATACTGGAGTGATTTGCCATTTCCTCCTCCAGGAGACCTTCCTGACCAGGGACTGAACCCATGTATTGGCATGTGGATTCTTTACCACTGAACCACCCAAGAAGCCCTAAATAGGTCTCTAGTCCCTTTAATAAACACTAAAGTAAGATATAAGACAAGAAGTAATATTAACGATTATACATTTACTGTAACTGTATATAATTAATGCAGTTCTATATTGTGTATTGATTACAATTAATAAAATAGTAACAATAATCATAATGCTAAGAGTCATGAAGTGCTTACTCAGAGCCAGACCCTGCACCTTTGTGTTTTAACTTTATGTAACTTAATATGACAAGATTCCGTTTTCCCAGAGTCCGATGGGCATTACTGAAGGTCCACTCAGGGATTTCAGGTGGGCCACACACTGGCATCACACAGGACAAAGCCCCACGAGGAGGAAGCTATCCTCTTTTCCATGCCTTTCCCTCCCTCCTGCTTTACATCAGAACATTCTCTTTCCTGCTGCTGTGTCTCTGGTCTCTCTCGGGTTGCTCATCTGCCCTTTGAATGGAGCTAGAACAGATCACAGTATCTAATGAGACAATCTTCACCTTGGGTCCTTTCACTGTGTTTAACTTTATTTCCTTTTTTCATAAATAATTCAGGTTTCCCATTTATATTTAAAATATAAATTTTACTGTAAAATTAATTTTTATTTAAAAAATATTTCTCTACCAAAAAAAAAAAAAAAGAATATTAAGCTAACAATAGTACTTTTGGTTTCAGGTAGGATAAAAATTGTAAAGATGAGACATAAATAACTCAACTTTGGAAATCTTTGGCCAGGCTCGTGAACATGTGTAGTGTCTGAAAAGTACCGTCTTCAACAGACTGCTTCACTGTGATGGTATTTCTTCAAAATACATGATGGCAGGACCCACTTTCTAAAGAAGAACCTTCAAAGATTGATCTACACAGTGTCTCTAAATCAGTCCTTGCAAGACTTTCATTTCAAAAAATTTTTAAAGAAGCTAGATTTTTTTATTTTTATTTACTTATTTAGTTATTCCACATGGCTTGTGGAATCTTAGTTCCCTGACCAGGGACTGAACCCAGCCCCGGCAGTGAAAACTCTGAGTCCTAACCACTGGACCTCCAGGGAACTCCCGTCATTTCACAATGTCTTCAAACATGAAAAATAACATGCTTTAAATAAAAGAGGAATATGACTCATTAACAGATGAAGATTTTTAAGAACACACCTATGGAAAATATCTGAGTCTACAAATACACATTTTTCAAACAGGTATCACATTCATACTCTCATGAAATATTTAAAAACCATTGAGTCCAGCTCATAAGTCATTATAATTTTCCTGGAAACAAAAGACATAGTTCAAATATAGGGAATGGAGAACAACAAAATAAATGACCCAATGAAAACCGTCAAATGCTGAAATGAATGATATTGACAGAGTACTACAGTCAAAAGGGGAAAGGATCTAAATTACCCAAAGAAACAAACAACAAAAAACAGCTCTGGGGTCTGTGGGCAAGATGCTTGGAGGAGAAGAGGTGAAACTCAGATCTGAGGAGTTTGCTGCAGTTTCTGGACTTTAAAACCTCTCCATTTTTCATTATGAAATACTTGGTCAAATCAATGATGTGTTTCTGTTAGAACTGAGTCCTTTCTGGATAATGTGAAGGGCGGCTTTCCCTTTTCTGAACAGGAACAAAGACCACCTTACAGGATGGGTCCAAGTGACAATCTGCATATTTAAAGCTTTTTTTTTTTTTTCTTTTTACTGCAAATAGATTGTGTTTGTAGTAAGAAAACACCATTGGTACACAAAAAAATGACTACCAATAAACTAATAAAATAGAAACTGAAAGATACTTTCATGACCATCTAACTAATGAGTAACCTTGAATCTATCAGAACTTATCTGGTCCACAGAACAGGTATCTTTTTCTATCTTGTCAATATGAAGATGCACATTTTCACATATCAGAAAACAGGATAAATCTTACAGGATGACATCTTATTTTCAGTGAAATACAGCAACTTAAACCAATTTCATTTTATGTGCTAATAAAATTGAGAGGGAGAGAAAGGCAGAATAATTTAAAAGATGCAGGTGTGTGTGTGCATGCTCAGTCGCCTCCAACTCTGTGTGATCCCATGGACTGTACCCACCAGTCTCCTCCTCTTGCCTGGGATTTACCAGGCAAGAATACTGGAGTGGACTGCCATGCCCTCCTCCAGGGGATCTTCCAGACCCAGGGATCGAACCTGTGTCTCTTGTGTCTCTTGCATTGGCAGGTGGATTCTTCACCACTGGCACCACCTGGGAAGCCCAAAAGATGCAGGTAAGCCTGCTAATTATTCTGCTAAACGAGCCTCTGTCCTCGCAGGAGTATGAGATGAAGACATATACACTTATCCTTTTCACACTTCTGAGTCCCCCATACCTCTTAGGCAGCAAGTATCTTGCTTAAACAAGTGTGATCCCAACATTTAGGGACAATGTTATTATTGCTATTAATTTTTTTAAAAAAACAATTATTTATTTGGCTGTGCTGGGTCTTGGTTGCAGCATGTGGGACCTTCAGCTGCAACACACGAACTCTTAGTTGTGGCATGCGGGAACTAGTTCCCTGACCGGCGATTGAACCCGGGGCCCCTGCACCAGGTGCATGGAGTCTTAGCCACGGGAGCACCAGGGAAGCCCCTAGAGTAAAGAATATGTAAAGACATAAGAGAAGTGGATTCAGTTCCTGGGTCTGGAAGATCCCCTGGAGGAGGGTTTGGCAACCCACTCCAGTATTCTTGCCTGGAAAAACTTAGGGACAGAAGAGTCTGGCAGGCTGCGGTCCACAGGGTCTCACAGAGTCGGACACGACTGAAGGGACTTAGCATATATGCACAGTCTAAGCAGCTGCCTGAAGCCCACAATAGTAAAATCACGTTCTTCGTTCCAAAAGAGCCATGCCCTCTCCCTCTTACAGTTTCAGAATGCATCTGTCTCTTGGCCAAGGGACTGAATCACAGCCCTTCATTGACTAACAACAATAGCATGTCCAGTGGAATACACACTGCCTTTTAGCTTTAAGTGGTGTAAGCCACACAGAGTGCTCTCCATTTTAAAAAGGATGGAGTCACCTAATTCATGAGACAGGAGGGACAGTCAGGACACTGGGTCATTGTTATGCTCCATCATCAGCCAGCACTGACCTCCTTCACCACTGATGTCAGGTCAGTAAGCAGGCTTGGGACTTTTTGACAAAAACTCTCATGCAGGAAACAGGTGAAGTAATCTAAATATTCCCTTTCTCTGTGTTTTCAAACAAGAAGTTTACCTGTTGGTAGAGAGAGAACTGGTTAGCTCGGCCACTTTCCTTATTCATTATTTTTCAATAGCTAGAACAAAATATTCAAACTACCCAAAGGGAGATAAACATGAAATTGAATATATAAATTTTGTTTATCTACAGGATGAGACAGTTAGATGGCATCAATGACTCAACGGACATGAATTTGAGCCAACTCTGGGAGACAGTGGAGGACAGGGAAGCCTGGTGCGCTACAGTCCACGGGGTCGAAAACTATAGGCATGACTTAGTTTATGGACAACAGAACAACAATACATTTTAAACATTCATCCAAAATAAATCTGTTTTGTGGCTAGTATTTCAGCAATGGCTAATCACCAAAACTCTAATAAGAATGTTGAGATGCAGAATAAACTGCTAAAAAATAGCCGAGTCTAAGAGTAGTTTCTAAAACAAAAGTAAGCTTGAATGTTTTCCCTTCGTGTTCTAGAGATATTAAGACTAGCATGTCTCAGTCAGAAATCAATAAAAGAAAACCATTTATAACTATTTGGGGGAAAACAAAAGACAAGATCATATAGATCATCACCACAAATCACCCTCTACCTTATTTACAAAATCCTGGATATTTTGTATTCAAATATCCCCACAAAGACCAATCAGCTGCCCCACACAGGCAAGGCATGCCCCCAAAGTGAGCCACAAATTCATTTTACATTTATGCCAAAATAAAATGATTCTCAAGAGCAAAATCGCAGTGTCATGAACAGATTTTATGTGTGTGCTGAGTGGTGTCCGACTCTTTGCGACCCCAAGAACCGTAGCTCGCCAAGCTCTTCTGTCCATGGGATTTTCCAGGCAAGAATATTGGAGTGGGTTGCCATTCCCTTCTCCAGGGGATCTTCCTGACCCAGGGATGGAAACCCTCCTTTCCAGCCTCTCCTGCACTGGCAGGTAGATCTTTACCACTGAGCCACCTGGGACTCCATCAACAATTTCTAGTCAAATTCAAATGAGATTAAAAAGGTTTCCCAAAAAAAAAAAAAAAAAAGGTTTCTCATTATTACTTTGTGTGGTCCATTGTCATTTCGATTACCCACATATCTACCATCACTCCATCACATTCTGCCTTTGTATGCTTCCCACTGTGAATCATACTCCTTCTATTTGAAAAAATACATTTTAGTATCCCTTTCACTGCAGGTCTGCAGTGTCAAATTCTCTTTGCTCCTGTTTGTCAGAAAATATCATTATTTAGTCTTCATTTTTGAGTCATATATTTTTTTATATATCAAAACTTAGGTTTTAACAGTTAATTTTCTTCTGTACTTTACATACATGGTTCCACTGTCTTCTGAATTTTATTTCTATTGAAAGTCAACCGTAAGTCTTACTATGGTTTCTTTCCATTTAAATGTCATTTTTCTCTTTTTAGCAGTTTGATGATATGCTTAGATGTGATTTCCTTTGCATCTATGCTGGGGGCTGGGTGTCATAGCACTTCTTGAAACTGTATCTATGGCTTCATGTTTTTCACCAATTTTATAACTTCCTCTCTCCCTCTCCTCTCAGCTCTTCACCATATTCTGTGACCTGTATTTCAGTGCTGAGTGCTCAGTCGCTCAGACATGTCTGACTCTTTGTGAACCCATGTGCTGTGGCCTACCAGGCTCCTGTGCCCTTGGAATTTTCCAGGGAAGAATACTGGAGTGAGCTGCCATTTCCTGCTACAGGGAGTCTTCCCAACCCAGGGATCAACCCACATCTCTTGCAGCTCCTGCATTGACAGGTAGACTTTTTACCACTGGGTCACTTGCTGGCACATATATTGGGTCGGGGGGGAAGAGTAAGGCAAATATCTTCTCCCTATGGGATAGGAGGAGTGACAGGTTATACTGCTCAGGAGGACCTGAAATCTGTTACCAGTTACAACATGGGGCAGGGAAGGACGGTAAGGGTCTGGTTTTTCCATTCCTGCATTCCAAGACCCTCCTTGGTTTTATCTGCTCCTTCGTCCTGGGGTCACCACATGGATCACCCCTGGGTCTCTTTCTGCCCCCTCCGCCAGTGGTCCTGGCCTCTGGTGTCCCCAGCAATTTTTGATTGAAGTTTAAACAATGTATGTGAAAATCTGTAAAGACTCCGTGGAGTATGTTAACTTCTCCAGAGAGGACTTATTTTGCTTCATGAAGGCTCTTAGAGTAAGGGCAGACGATCTTAATCCAGCCTGCCGCTGAACTATTTCATGCCTGATGCTGAGTTTTGTTGTAAGGGTTAATCTGTTTCTGGTTTACTCTTATTTTTGGCCTCTGGTCCACTGGGAGTCTAAACGAAAAGCATGTTTACGGGCCCAGTTTCCTTGGCAAACCCTGAACTGCGTCTCTGTCTCTCCCAAGCAAATGCGTGATGTGCCTGCTGAGACCTTGCCTATCAGCTTCATCAGCCTCTGAGCCGCCACTTTCTCTTCAATTCCTCAGCCTTCCAATTGCTGCTGTTAGTTGGCAAATACCTCAAGAGAAACAGGAGAAGCAGTGATGCAGAATGTGGGGCTCACTTCTAAGCTTTTCCCTTCTGCCTCGGTTCTTAATCTCAGTCCCTGCTGCCTTCAGAACCTTGAACTTCAGTTTTGATCCGTCCAGGTCCAAAAGACTTCCAACAGCTGTGATCTCCTTTGTTGCTTCTCAGCGGGGGCTCGAAATCAGGACGTGCCTTGAGTCAAAAAGTAGTTCAGAGTATCAGGAATGCTCAGTGTCCAAGTGCATGTAGTTCTTGCCGTGGGTTATAGATATCTGCACATCCATGGAAAGGCCTGTCCTTGTAGCTGGGCAGATTCTGCGATTGCTTTAACCTGTAGACTCTGGCTGAAGTGATGCTCCGCCATGCTCCAGGCTCAGGCCTGAAGAGCCTGGTACCTTCCCCTGCCTGTCTCTTGCGAGTAATTGTTCTGGAAGAAAAGAGGTGCCTTCTTAAACAAGTCTGACTGCCCCAAAACCACCAACCTTGAGGAAACCCAAGTTTGCCACATGAACAGACAAGACATGAGGTTAGAGAAGACTCAGTAACTCCAGCCTCAGCCACCATCTGCCTATAATGGTAATGGGGACCCCAAGCAAGAATGACCCAGCTGAATCCATCAACTCCAAGAACCATGAAGGATAACGATAAATCTTTAAAAAATTTTTATTGGAGTAAAACTGATTTGCAATGTTGTGTTAATTTCAGGCATACAGCAAAGTGAACCAGTTATACCTATACATACATCCACTCTTTTTTTTAGATTCTTTTCCCATTGGAGCCGCTACAGAGTATTGATAAAGTATTGTTTTAATAGTTTAACTCTGGGGGTGGTTTGCTTCTCGGTAATAGATAACCATACATCTTCTTTCTTCAAGTTTTAGCCTTCTGGTAGTCTCTCCAGTAAGAGAGAGAGAGTGTGTGTGTGCACACATGTGTGTGTGTATGTGTGTGTGTATGTGTGTGTGTGTGGGAGGGTGGGAGGGAGGGTGTGTGGGTGGGTGCATAAAATGTTATTGCATGTCATTGCTTGACCTCAGTAATTAGAACTCAGTCTAATTCGAGACATCCCATCACAAAGCTGGAAATAGAAGTCGTGTCCACGACAACCATAAAATCATTCATTAAGCCTTCAATGCCAACAACTTTCACGGTGTCAAAGTAACAGAGACAGAACCTTGAGGCTGGTCTTATTCCATTCAGACCTCTTATCAAGTTAGTTCATCAGAGATGCACTTTCCAACTTTCCTCTGTTGAACAATATCCTTTGTCATTTTTCACTCCTTTCACCATCTTTAACTTTCTTCATAGTGTTCACCCCAACATCATACGTCTGCACTTCTCTCCACAAAGTCATTTCCATAAATGACATGGAATGACAATTGTGAAGGCTCTTCACAATGTCTGGTTCCCATTTTCCTTCCTGGCATGTGCTAATAATTCACTTTCCTCCCCTGGCCATGTGGTCGTGGCCAATGAAAGGTGGGAAACTGACGTATGTCCCTTTGGCCTGAAGAGCCAGGGCACACTTTGCTACCCTCTCTTTCCCTCCACTATGTGATCAGCCTGGGCCCCAGGGTGAGAAGAGTGCCAGAATCCACAGCTGAAACTCAAAGACTGCATAGAGTGAAAAGACATAAATCTTTTGTTGTTTTATTTTTTACAGTTCAATATGTGTGTATTATTTTAATCCATTTATTTTTTATTGAGGTTGACAGTATTTCAACCTAACAATATCATGTTAGTTCCAGGTGTACAACACAGTAATTCAGATATATATAGATAAATATATAGATTTTGTAGATTCTTTTCTACAGAAGAATGGTCCCTTATAAGTTATGACAGAATACTGAGTATAGTTCCCTATACTCAATATAGTGCTATACAATTTGTTGTTTTGAACACCAGAAATTCAGGGGGCTATTTGTTAGTGTAGCAGATCACAACTCATCCTGACGGCATCAAGCAGAACTTCCTATGTTATGATCACTGCCAGAGACCAGTCCCCTTAGTAACTAGGGTTTTACACAGAAGTAGCCCAAGATGGTGAACAAGTTTAAGGAACTCACATCCTGATGTATTGAACATGTAACTAAGTTTTATAGATGACAATTCTCTGATGATACACTTCAAGCCTAAGAGTAGAATTCCATTGAAAATCCTCATTCCCCAAGTTCACCATCATTTTACTATATTTTATTCATAAGTAAATCATCATCCAAACATGACATTTTCTCCAAAGTGAGTCGTTCACCTTCAGTCACCCAAATTATCATGTTTTTAAAGAAGGAAACACAGAATATTATCTGCAACGAGTGTGCTGGCTCTAAGTCAGTTAGCATTACGTGTAATTTGTGGCTCAGCCATGACTTTGCATCATCTGCACATTATTAATCTATTCACTGAACTTGTAAATAAGCGAAAGTTGACTGCCCTCTGGATGGACCACGAGCATCATAACTCATTCCACGAGGATTTCACCTCTGAGCTACCGGTATTTTCTTTATATTTGATATCTGACATACGCAAAGGTAATTTCCTCATGGCTCCTTTGAACATTATCACAGCAGTTTTGTAAAGACTTCAGGTGAAAATGGTCCCTTAAGGATCTGCCCTTAAATGAAACTGAGGAGGAATCAGGACACAGAAGTGACAATTTTTGTTCCTTGATATATAAAAAGAGCTGTCGCCTAATACATAAACACTCCAGCTTAGTCTTAAGATAAAAATGGCTTCTTCTGATAAGTTGGCCCTAGCAGCAAGGAGATTTGAAAAATTTTTTTTTTAAAAAAAAAGTTTTTTCCAATGAGGAAAAACGAAGAAAAATATCCTGTGAAGGTGAAACCAGGCCACATGACTCTCAACCAGGACAACTGGCTTGGGCAGAAGCATGGATGAGACATCTGCAAATGAAAAGTTTTATTTCAGGAAAATCTGAGCACTTTGGTTTTAGTTTAGTTTGACTGGTTTACTTCAATTTCTTCAATTTCTCATTTTAAATCATGAAGATTAAAAGTAATTGTGAGGGGCCATTTGAGTCATCACTCTCGAAAGATTCAACTGACTCCCTGAGTATTTTGAGATGAAGTCAACCAGTTTTAAGGTCCCTTCCCTGATGGCTCAGCAGGAAAAGAATCCACCTGCCCATGCAGGAGACAGGAGGAGGTACTGATTCAATCTCCAGGTCAGGAAGACCCCCGCTGGAGGAGGAAAATGGCAACCCACTCTGGTAGGCTTGCCTGAAAAATCCCAGGGACAGAGGGGCCTGGTGGACAACAGTCCAAAGGGTCAAAAAGAATCAGACGTGACTGAGCAACTAAGCAGCAGCATGTCATGCAGATCAGCACATCCCGGAGCCAAGAACCCACAGGGAAGAAATAGGACCATGTTCTTACGCAGCTTCCTTTTTTTTGGCTGCACCATAAGGCATGTGGGATCTTAGTCCCCTAACTAGGGATCAAACCCATGTCTCCTGCAATGGAAGTGCAGAGTCTTAATCAGTGGACCACCAAGGAAGTCCCCACATCTTCCTTTTATGCTTTGCTCGATTTCATCCCATTGTCCTTATCAATACCCCTTTTCTTGTTATACTCCCCCCATCTTTCTTGCTGCCTCTTATAATTGGAAAATTATCATTTTCAGGTTGCAAATCATTCTTGCCCCAGAAGGCAGTATGGACTCAGTAATTAAAAGGCGGATGCTTGAGAGGGAAAAAAAAAGTTATCTGTGCAGTCATGGGTAGGAGTTTGCAATGCAACAAATCAGACTATAAATCTCTGGTCTTCCAACTTCCACTTTTACAAATGGACATCTCAAAGCCCTTTGGTAGTATGGCCACATCTGATCCATTTTCATGTTCTAAACTCCAAATGATCATTTTTGTCATTTTTCTGTATAAACATATAGCTTTTTCATATAGCTTTTTAAAATACTACTTTTAAGGATACAAATGAGCTCTTCTGCAATGTATAACTAAATACCAAGCACATACAAGCATAAAACCATATTTCTGTTTGTTAGAGGAAACAGCAAACCCCTCCTTTTGTTTAAGTCATGAATCTAAAACCAAACCAAGGCCAAAAATCTTGGAATGGAGCATGCTTTGACTTTACAAAAAGCTGTTTTATTTATATAATTAGACTTGATTTTACTACATTTGTGTGGATATAGTACCACACATATACATATACAATATACGTATGTACCATACATATACAATATAATTACTAAATTACAACATCACTGACTCCCCCCCAAATATATAGTTTTACCACTTAGAAAACCTATTTGGTCTAGTTGGTCACTGTGTGAATGTTACTGATCAGGGAGGCTGAAGACAAAAGAGCAGTAAGGAACTGATTTTTATGGAGGTCAAGTCCTTGCCACGTACCAGGCTCAGTATTTCCTACATGATGACTCATTTGAATCTTGCAACATCCCCATGACTAACATATCCGAATACCCATTAAGCAGATAAGAGAACTGAGTCAGAGGATGCTCACGCTGAACAGTTAATACATAAGCAGAGCTGAACTATTCACAATCGCCGAGACATCAAAGTAACCTAAATGTTCATCGGCAGATGAAGGGATAAAGAAAATGTGGTACATATATATAATGAAATATTACTCAGCCATAAGAACAAATGAAGCAATGCCAACTGCAATAATGGATGGACCCAGAGATGATCAAACTAAGTAAGTCAGAGCAGGACCAATACCATATGATATCACTTGTATGTGGAATCTAAAATATGACACAAATGAAGTTATCTATGAAACAGAAACAGACTCACAGACATAGAGAAGAGGCATGCAGCTGCCACTGAGGGTGAGAGGAGTGGATTGGGAGTTTAGCATTAGAAGATGCAAACTAGTATATACAGAGAAGATAAACAATAAGGACCTACTGTATAGCACAGAGAACTATACACAATATTCTGTGATAAACCATAATGGAAAAGAATATGAAAAAGAGTATATACACAAAACATATATATAACTGAATTACTTTGTTGTATACCTGAAACTAATACGACATTGTAAATCAACTATACTTTAATCAAGTATTTTTTAAAAGAAATATGCAGGAGTTTCCTGGTGGTCCATAAGTCTGCCTGCCAATGCAAGGGACACAGGTTCAATCCCTGGCCTGGGAAGATTCCACATGCCTTGGAGCAACTAAACCCACGTGCCACAACCATTGCGCCTGCGTGCCTTGGAGCCCAAGTTCCACAACAAGAGAAAACACAACAAATGAGAAGCCCGTGTGCCGTAACTAGAGAGCAGCCCCAGTGTGCCACAACTAGAGAAAGGCTGCGTGCGGCAACAAAGACCCAGTGCAGCCAAACATGAATACAATTTCAAATAAAAATGGTAAAAAAACCAGAGCTGAAATTTTCCCTTCTCGCTGAATGACCACCTGAACACACCCACGGGCTCTCCACGATGCCATGCTGCACACCACTTCCGAGCTTGTCAAATGGGGATACGTGGGAGTATCTGTAACAGCCAAGAGAAAAACACTCACAGACACGACCGCAGCCTTCTGTGTGCTAAGAGCTTCCACTGCAATGGAAGCTTCCACCTATTAGCAGACCTGAGCTTTGAAAACTCGGGCCTCTGACTTAATTTTTGGAGTTCTGAATGTGAGAACTGAGGAACGTAGATGCCCAGATCTGCAAGCAGGGGTGGATCTCTCTCCAGGGCTCACATTGACATTGTTGGGGTCCTGACGTGCAGCATGACTGGAAGACAGAGGAGGGACCAAACCAACAGACAAGTTTCGTGTAAATATGAGATGTACACTGTGTGGGGTTTGGGGAGTTGTTATTCAGTCGCTCAGTGGTGTCTGACTCTGCAACCCCATGCACTGCAGCACGCCTGGTTTCCCTGTCCTTCACCAGCTCCCGGAGTTGGTTCAAACTCATATCCATTGAGTTGGTGATGCTGTCCAACCATCTCATCCACTGTCCTTGGGGGAGTGTTGAGCTATTAAACATTGTTTTGATTTCTCTTTGTTTATAGAGGTCCAGGTGTGAATAGGACACCTTACAAACATATTCTCTGTAGAAACCAGATGTTTTCTCAAATACTTCCCTAAGTAAAGAGCCTGAGGGGTCATTCCATCAGAGTAACTTTCTGCAGATGGGTTAGGACTTTTTAGGCAGGTTAGCAAGTCAACAGGCTAATCTACATATTTGGTATTGCTTTTGGTATGTTTTAATTACTATGAACTATTGTTAGAGGACTGATTAAAACCATCCACTCTGGCCAGGCACCATAGTAATCATTTGCATAAGTTATTTTACGACAGAAGGTCCCGGTAAGGAACACAGAACTAATAAGCCTCCACCAACCGAAAGAGTTCGGGAAAGGTGAAAAGGAGACACCATCTGTCCGACCACCTCCCAGAATCCTTCTCTCTGGCATCCATTTGGCTGAACAAGGAGTGCACCACCAGGAAGGACTCTGAGGCAAAATGATTGGTTAAAGACAACCCAGAAACTAATCCCATCACCATAAAACCTGGGACTACAAGCCACGTGACAGAGCTGTTCTGCTGGGTCCCCTTACCCTCCTGCTCTCCGCCCGGGTGCCCTTTCCCAGTAAAATCTCTTGCTCTGTCAGCACGTGTGTCTCCTCAGACAAGTTCATTTCCAAGTGTTAGACAAGAGTCCAGTTTCCGGCCCTGGAAGGGGTCCCCCTTCCTGCAACACTATGAATAGGTAATATGTAAGTGAGGACACACACACTGAGGACCTTTCCATGGCAAAAAACAAAGCAAATACTTTTCTTAATTGTTCCTGTGGTTCAGCAGCTAAGTCAGGTCCAACTCTTTGCGACCCCCTGGGCTGTGGCACGCCAGGCTTCCCTGTCCCTATCTCCAGGAGTTTGCTCCAAAGCATGTCCATTGATTCAGTGATGCCATCTAACCATCTCATCCTCTGTCGTCCCCTTCTCCTGCCCTCAATCTTTCCCAGCATCCGGGTCTTTTCCAATGAGTCAGCTCTTCACATTAGGTGGCCAAAGCTGAGCTTCAGCTTCAGCATCAGTCCTTCCAATGAATATTCAGGGTTGATTTCCTTTAGGGAAATCCCTTTAAAAGAAAAGGGCCATCAAGAAACAGCAGCAGCCACTTTGATGGGTTCTAGCAGATTCCGTCATGATAAAAACACATTTCATGAGCTGGTGCATGTTGATCTTAGCACTGAAATAAGGGTGAAACTCAGGTCGATTATTTACATTGGAGAGAACAACATCTCAATATTCTTGCAAATATTAGCGCCGTTCAGAAGATACAGTCTCTATTCTGGATCCTTTTGTCCAAACATCCAGCTTAGATGTAGACAAAGGCAGATGTTGTTACCCGCAGGGAAAACCGACTTCTACAGAGGGAATCAGGACTCAATTTGCATAGGGAGCTAATCCTGGCACATGCAACAAGATATTTTCTCCATGCTGAACAGTTTTCCCATTATTTGGAAATGAGTTGACTCTCTTTTCACCTTTACAATTTGAAAACCTCCCAACTCATTACAGACATTTTTGTTTTCTTTTCGCCACTCAGAAGAGATTTTCCTCTCTCAGGCTGCCATCATAAATAGTAAATTGAAAAACTGTTCATTTATCACAAGTTGCCACATTGTGGATGACACGGCACACATGCTCTCGGCTGGAGATCATTGTAACTTTAGAGACATGCAGAGGCTGGTCTAAAAGAACAAGGATGTTGACTACAGCATTATTTGCCATTGTGAAAAATTAGACAAGCAAGCAGTGCTGTGCAGTGCAAGTCACTCAGTCGTGTCCGACTCTTTGTGACCCCATGGACTATGCAGTCCATGGAATTCTCCAGGCCAGAATACTGGAGTGAGTAGCCTTTCCGTTCTCCAGGGATCAAACCCAGGTCTCCCGCATTGCAGGCGGATTCTTTACCAGCTGAGCCACATGGGAAGACCAGAGACAAGCAAAGTGTCTGCCTTTATAAAATAAATTACAGGATGATAGCATTGTTTGATTTTGTAAAACACGTGTACGTCTACATGCCGCTTCCCTACAGCTGCGCATGTCGGGCACTGCATAATTTCAGCAGGCATCCACATCACAGTCTATATCACGGGCAGGAACTCTTAAGGACCAGATAGTCGAGGCTCTGGGCTTTTCAAGCCATAATGTCAATTCCACAATTACTCAACTCTGCGTATGTGTGCGCTCAGCTGTTAAGCTGTGTCCGACTCTATGTGACCCCATGGACTGTAGCCCACCAGAATCCTCAGCCCATGGGCTTTTCCAAGCAAGAGTACTGAAGTGGGTTGCCATTTCCTCCAGGGGATCTTCTCAACCCAGGGATTGAACCCATGTCTCCTGCATCTCCTGCACTGTCAGGCAGATTCTTTACCACTGAGCCACCTGGGAAGCCAATTCGTCTCTGACACTGCAGCAAAAAGCAGACAAAAATACGACTGAATGAGTGTGGCCAGATTCCAATAAAACTTTTTATCCGGACACTAAAATGGGAATCTCATCTAATTTTCACCTGGCATGAAATATCATTCTTCTGATTTTTAAACCATTTTCAAATGTGAAAACTGCTTTTAGTTCAAGGGCCTCCCAAAAAACAGGTGTCAGACTGCCAATGACCATTGACCGAAGAGCCACAGATGTCTCACCCTGATCTGTGTAAAAGTCGAAAGTTGCCAAATGAACTTGTGTTCAATGCACTGCCTGACATGAAAATCCTGTTTTGCTGAAACAAAGTTGGAGGATTTTCACACCTCAGTGTGAACACCTGTTATCTCTAAAACCTCCTGGGGTGGGAGTACTGGTAAGAATTTGTAAGTTTTCCCTTATCTGCTGAGTGTATGCTTTTTTCTCAGTAGAAATACACAACCAGTTCTTTCCAAAGGCTATAAAAGGAGAAGCTACAGCTGATTGTTTGGGGTCCACACTCAAGTAAAAGTGACTCCCTTGTGTGTCTGAGTAGTGGTATCTGCCTGGAGATGGACAGGAAGAGCTGTGTTTAAGAAGCAGCACATTGGGATTACAAGGTTTCCTATGTTGTCCTGTAAAGTGCTTACACAAAGCAGAGCTTTATAATAATTCATGAAACTGTCATTGATATTTTATGAACTTTTCCAGTGTGTCTATTACAGTAGCTGGTGGAAAGATAAAAAGATTCCTGGAGAGACTAATCTTCCTTCTTTTCAATACTCTCCAAACTTCCCTAAAACAATCAAGAGGCTGAGTCTGGTCATTAAAAATTAAAAGAAATTGTGCAGTAATCAAATAATCACATCTAAAATACCACCCTTAAGTTCACATCACTATCGCAAAGCCTCCTTTCACTCTGATGGAAAACAGATGGACGGAAACTTTTTCCAAACTGTGTAGAAAGAGCTGAGATCCCAAACCCATCACAGTTTAACAAATGCCCATTGAAAAATGACTCCACAAGAAGATTTCTTCGTCCTATATCTCACCTCTATCATGCTTGCTGGAACTGGCAGTTACAAGGGAAAAGTTACAAAAAACTGCTCTGCATAATCCACTCTGGTGTACATTTAACTTTGGAAATCAACACTTTTTTTTTTAAACTTTTTGACTGTACCTCACCAGCATGGAAGATCTTAGTTCCTCAATCAGGGATTGAACCCATGCCCCCTGCAGTGAAAACAGGGAGCCTGGACTGCCAGGGAAGTGAATGTTGTTTTAAAATGAAGTCAACCTTGTTTTTAAATGAGAGACAAAGGCTTCCTAGACACTGACAAGGATGGTATGGTGTCCGAAACCTCCAAAGAGAAGCAGAGAAAACACAGGCCAGGGATAACGGGGAGAGTCAGCCGGCTGGAAGGACAGAGCTATGATGTACCACATGCAAAGGCCCCCAAGATCAACTCCTCACCCAGCCACGAGCCTAAACAGGAGAGATCTCACGGAAAGTGATGACTTCTTCAAGCTTTAGTGGGGCTGGTGTCAGAAGCCCACACACTCCTCCCTGTTCACTGTAGACTGAGCCTCATTCTTTAAGAGCCTGCTGCGGGATTGATTGGGAATCTGGAAATAGAAGAGGCTCTGGGGGGGTTCTTTGATTGAATCCCTTCAAAAGGACCATCAGCCTCTGTCTAGGAGGGCAGATGCCCACTGCCAGCCCTCCGCATCCATTCCCCTCAGCTCCTTTAGGATCCAACTATGCATCTCATCTTCCGTGCAGTTTTAAAAATCACTCCAGATGCACTGGTACTTCTGTCTTTTTCTAACATTTATTTATGTGACAGACTTTGTCTGAAAATGACTCGAAGTGTCCTGCCACCGGCAGCCGCTTGGTTATCACATGCTGGGCATCTCACACGTAGGCTTAGGACCAGCATGGCCCCAAATCATTCTTTCTCTCTGTATGTGTGTCTACTTCGCCACATGTTGGATTACTCTCTCCTTCTCCTCTTTTTCCTCTTTCTAATTCTGATGCCTGTTTCTGTGCTGTATCTGTATGATCAGCTATTTCTCCACCCCTGGTTTTAGAGTTCTTTCTGGAAGAACCAATTTCTCAACCTCTCTCACCCTTTCTCTTCCTCCTTTCCTCCTCCTCATCCCTCTCCCTCCTCTTCCTCTTTCTGGATCTCCCACATCCTACTCAGGATTGCAAACAGTTACAGGAACCAGTAATAAACCTGCTGAGCTTCCCGGGGCAGGTGTTTTCTTCTGAGTCTTCAGAATGAGTGTGATTTAAAATACACACACACACATATATATATATTTATTAATTTTCAGCTGTGCTGGGTCTTTGTTGCTGCACCAGCTTGCAGTGAGTGCGGGCCACTCTCCAGTCGTGCACAGGCATCTCACTGCAATGGCCTCTTTCATTGCAGAGCACGGGCCTTCAAACCTAGTGCATTCAGCTGTCAGTAGTTGTGGAACATGGGCTCCATAGTTGTGGCTCCTGGGGCTCTACGGCGCAGGCTCAGGAGTTGTGGCCCACAGACTCAGTTGCTGCATAGCATGTGGGGTCTTCCCGGATCAGGGATCGAACCTGTGTCTCCTGCATTGGCAGGTGGATTCTTTACCGCTGAGCCACCATGGAAAGCTCAAGTGTGATGTTTTAACTCAACTAAACAGCCCACGGAATAGAAGGAGGTCTGGAAGACACAGAAAAAACTTACGCACAGCCATAGAGCAGGATACAGATGAAGGTTCCAGAATACAGCTGGACCACCTTCTGCTTTGTAACTTTCGTCTTTTAAGGATGTTTACTGATTTTCTGATATGGAGAGATCCTAGACTCTGATATTCCTAAAAACATTTCCACTGGATAAAACAGAATAAATTTCATTTACTTAATAGTACATCTGTGTGTCTCAGGATCCCAACATTTACCATGTGAAGTGGAGGAGAGAAGAGGTGAGAACCTCATTTACTATGCATGACAGAGTGAAATAAAACAGAAAGAGAAAAACAAATATGATATATTAACATATATGTGGAATCTGCATGCATGCATGCTAAGTCGCTTCAGTTGTGTCTGACTCTTTGTGACCCCATGGACTGTAGCCCACCAGGCTTCTCTGTCCATGGGATTCTCCAAGCAAGAATACTGGAGTGGATGGCCACGCCCTCCTCCAGGGGATCTTCCCACCCAGGGATCGAATCCGGGTCTCCTACATTGCAGGCAGACTCTTTACCATCTGAGCCACCAGGGAAGCCCTATGTGGAATCTAGAAAATGGTATAATGATCTTATTTGCAAAGCAGAAATGGAGACACAGACGTAGTGAACAAACGTGTGGACATCAAAGGGGTAGGGGGATGTGGAATGACCCAGGAGATTGAGACAGACTACATACACTATTGGTACTATGTATAAAATAGGTAACCAACAAGAACCTGTCCCAGCACATCAGACTCGACTCTGTGCTCTGCGGTGACCTAAACAGTAAGGAAACCTAACAAGAGGGGACATGCGTCCATGCACAGCTGATTCACTTTGGTGTACAGCAGAAATTAACACAGCACAGTAAAGCAACGGTGCTCCAGCAAAGCCAGAAAACGAGGTGAGAACCTAAGATAAAAACTGTATATACTCCAGATCATCTTGAAAAATCCCTTAAGCTTCCTTAACACATAGTACATATTCTAGTGCAGAATTCTCATGCCTGCTGATGCGTCAGAACCACATGACGAGACAAAAGAATGGTTATACACAGATACCTTGCAATCAGCCTCTGCCCTAGGCTGGCTGTCACTACCTGGGGGCCATCACTGGTGACCAACACTCAAGTTGGCCTGCTTGTCCAGAAGTTTCACCTGTTCTGCATTAACCAAAGCTTCTACACAATCCAAAGTCAGTTTCCTTTTCTTAAATTTTATTAAGGTACAGCTGATTTACAATGTCATGTTAATTTCTACTATACAGCAAAGTGACTCAGTTATATATACATACACATTCTTTTTTATATTCTTTTCCATTATGGTTTATCACAGGATATTGAATATAGTTTCCTGTGCTATACAGTAGGACCTTGTTTATCCACTCTATAACAAATCTATTTTCTTCTTTTTTAAGAATTTTGTGTGTGTGGACCATTTTAAAAGTATTTGTTACAATATTGCTTCCGTTTTATGTTTTGGTTTTTTGGCCTGGAGGCATGTGGGATCTTAGTTTCTGCATACCACCTGCATTGGAAGGCGAAGTCGATACTAGACTGCCAGGGAAGTCACAGATCTGTTTTCATAATACAAGTCTTAACAGAGAACCGAGGCTTGAAAGCACCTGTCACACGTTTTGCACACAGGCACTGGGTTGACACTGCCAGGTGTGAATTTTGCAGAGGTCCACACGCAAACCATTTGTTCTCTGCAGAGTTACAGGAATGAACCCTTTTGCCCTTGGTCTTAGGTCCCTGCTAGATGTTGTCTACCTGAGATTCGCATCTTATTGGGGACGGAAGTATGTTCTAGGGAAGGGGAAGGTTTTGTTTGGCACCTAAAATTAAGGACAGCACACTTGCATCTCCACTGACTCCTCACAAGGATTAGAGAAAAACCCTGAGCGACTTCCAAGTAACAGCGTTCCATCACGTTGCACAGGCATGACACTAGGTGACCATCGTGACCAAGCAGGAAAGTAATGCAATGATGCAAACTAAGAGAGTCACCATGAGGGGAGGGGGGCTGGCCTCAGTTTTCTCATCTGTAAAATGAGCTAGCGCTCAATCAAGTCCTCCTTCCCCTCCCTCCCAGAACCAACTTGTATCACACTCTTTGTCAGTATGCAGAGTGTTCAGCATGCAAGGTGAGCTGATGAGGCTTCAAAGTGGTCCTGGGGGGCTCTCATATGTCACTTCATGTATATCATCTCTCATACATCATACATCACCTCTTATACATCATCTCACCCATCAGATGCAATAAGCACTACAGTCACCCCACTTTACAGAAGAATAATGAGATGGAGCCCCAGGCAATAGGATCAGTAATGGGCAGGAGGAGGATTCCACCTGTGCCAAGAACAGCAGGCTTTTCCTGGATCCGTAAGCATCTCTCCACACTCTAGAGCCCTTCAGGAAAGGCACTCCAATGTGATGAAGCAAAGTGCAAGACAAACCAACCTCACGGAACAAACCAAAACCATAACGCATGCTATCCACCAGGAGAGAGTCTTAAAATCCTTTTCCCCCACGACACACAAGGTGGCATCTACTGGATGCCAGGCATGCCCCTATTCATGGATGCCATCTTCACCTTGGAACTGAAAAGGACCCAATGAGGTCTTCCCAGAATAAATTCCCTCCCATGTCCTCCACCTGCCTTTTGTCTGTAGAAAAACTTTAGTCAAAGAATAAATTCAATCAGATTAAGGAGAAAATACAGAAAGGAAAACAGTCAAGCAAAACAAAAGAATAACACTTTAGCCATTAAACAAAGTCAAGGACCTTCAGTTCCTCCTCAAGGGCTATAGGTAATATTCTGAGCCAAGTCCTTCAAGTTGTTTTGCAGATACAGAAACTCCCACTAGGTAAGAAAAGTTAACTGTCTGCTCCCCACCAGCACATAGACCTTAGACTTGTTAAAATGAGAAGGTTGATGATGCTGACTCCCATTTACCTCCCCACCAACCAATCAGAAGAATGTGCAGAAGTTGATCACATTCTCCTCTTTGAACCATTTCTATAAAACTCTTCCCTAAGAACGTAGGGAAGATCACTAGACCATTCAGGTATGACCTAAATCAAATCGCTTACAATTATACAGTGTAAGTATCAAATAGATTCAAGGCATTAGATCTGATAGACAGAGTACCTGAAGAACTATGGACAGAGGTTCGTGACATTGTACAGGAGGCAGTGATTAAGACCAGCCCCAAGAAAAAGAAATGCAAAATGGTTCTCTGACGAGGCCTTACAAATAGCTGAGAAAAGAAGAGAAGCAAAAGGCAAAGGAGGAAAGGAAAGATACACCCATTTGAATGCAGAGTTCCAAAGAATAGCAAGGAGAGATAAGAAAACCTTCCTCAGTGATCAATGCAAAGAAATAGAGGAAAATAAGGGAACGGGAAAGACTAGAGATAGCTTCAAGAAAATTAGAGATACCAAGGGAACATTTCAAGCAGAGATGTGCACAACAAAGAACAGAAATGGTATAGACCTAACAGAAGCAGAAGATATTAAGAAGAGGTGGCAAGAATACACAGAAGAACTGTACAAAAAAGATCGTCCAGATAACCACGATGGTGCGATCACTCACCTAGAGCCAGACATCCTGGAATGTGAAATCAAGCGGGCCTTAGCAAGCACCACTACAAACAAAGCTAGTGGAGGTGATGAAATTCCAGTGGAGCTATTTCAAATCCTAAAAGATGATGCTGTGAAAGTGCTGCACTCAATATGCCAGCAAATTTGGAAAACTAAGCAGTGGCCACAGGACTGGAAAAGGCCAGTTTCCATTCCAATCCCAAAGAAGGGCAATGCCAAACAATGTTCAAACTACTGCACAATTGCACTCATCTCACACGCTAGCAAAGTAATGCACAAAATTTTCCAAGCCAGGCTTCAACAGTACGTGAACCATGAACTTCCAGATGTTCAAGCTGGTTTTAGAAAAGGCAGAGGAGCTAGAGGTCAAATTGCCAACATCTGATGGATCACAGAGAAAGCAAAAGAGTTCCAGAAAAACATCTACTTCTGCTTTATGGATTATGCCAAAGACTTTGACCGTGTAGATCACAACAAACTGTGGAAAATTTGGAAAGAGATGGGAATACCAGACCACCTTACCTGCCTCCTGAGAAATCTGTATACAAGTCAAGAAGCAACAGTTAGAACTGGACATGGAATAACAGACTGGTTCGTCAAGGCTGTATATTGTCACCCTGCTTATTTAACTTCTATGCAGAGTACATCATGAGAAATGCAGAGCTGGAGGAAGCACAAGCTGGAGTCAAGATTGCCGGGAGAAATATCAATAACCCCAGATACACAGATGACATTACCCTTATGGCAAAAAGTGAAGAGGAACTGAAGAGCCTCTTGAAAGTGAAAGAGGAGAGTGAAAAAGTTGGCTTGAAACTCAACATTCAAAAAAGTAAAATCACGGCATCTGGTCCCATCACTTCATGGCAAATAGATAGGAAACAATGGAAACAGTGATGACTTCATTTTCTTGGGCTCCAAAATCACTGCAGATGGTGACTGTAGCCACGAAATTAAAGACACTTGCTCCTTGGAAGAAAAGCTATGACCAATCTAGACAGCATATTAAAAAACAGAGACATTACTTTGCCAACAAAGGTCTGTCTAGTCAGCTTTGGTTTTTCCAGTAGTCATGTACGGAGGTGAGAGCTGGACTATAAAGAAAGCTGAGCACCAAAGAATTGATGCTTTTGAACTGTGGTGTTGGAGAAGACTCTTGAGAGCCCTTTGGACAGCAAACGGATCCAACCAGTCCATCCTAAAGGAAATCAGTCCTGAATATTCATTGGAAGGACTGATGCTGATGCTGAAGCTCCAATACTTTGGCCACCTGATGCAAAGAACTGATTCATTTGAAAAGACCCTGATGCTGGGAAAGATTGAAGGCAGGAGGAGAAGGGGACGACAGAGCATGAGATGGTTGGATGGCATCATCGACTCAATGGACACGAGTTTGAGCAAACTCCAGGAGTTCGTCATGGACACAGAGGCCTGGCGTGCTGCAGTCCATGGGTTTGCAAAGAGCTGGACACGACTGAGTGACTAAACTGAACTGACAGACCGTCTCCAGGGTAGGGCACACAGTCTTGAGGGCTTAGCCCATCTTTGGCATGTCACATTGTGCCTGCAAAGTAATAAAGCTATTCTCTTCTACCTCACCCAAAACTCTTGGCTCCAAGATTCAATTCAGCATCAGTGCACAGAGGCCAGATTTGGTAACAGCCTCACCAGGGAATGACAATGTACCCAGTTATCACCCATTAGAGCATCTTTACACAGCAAGCAAACCCCAGGGTTGGATGTGAATGGACTATTTGACTCCCCAGCCCCTGATTCCCACCACTCTCCTGACAGCCAGAGCAGGGTCTAGTCAATCACTCTTCAGAGGCATCCTGTGGCCCTTTTGGGGCCCAGGGCAGGCTACCCCAAAATGTATCTCAACAGCATACCATTTTGAATTTAAATCACTTAAGAAACATGTGGTTGCCAACAAGGAGGATGGGGAAGGGTGGGAGTGGGAGTTTGGGGTTATCAGATGCAACTATTCATACATAAAATGGATAAACAATAAGGTCTTACTGTATAGCACAGGGGACTATAGTCAATATCCTGTGATTAAACCCTCATGGTGAAGAATATGAACAAGAATATATATTGCATAACTGAGTCAGTTTGCTGTATAGCAGAAATGAATACAACATTGTAAATCAATTACATTTTAATAAAATTTTAAAAAGACACGGCCAATGCAAGAGGGACGCTCTCACCCTCCTCTCTGTCTACCGGAAGCAGAACATAAAGGTCCCATGAGAAAGGTTCCCTCCCCTTATTTGCATGCAGAAGGACACCGCTGTCACCAGAGATGGGGGATTCAGGTCAAGAAGCTTGCATACAAAACCGTGTTACCTCTGCACTTGATGACCCCAAGTCCCAACTCTGTCTAGATTCTCTGCTCATTGAGCAGCACCCACACCTAAGTTTCTTTTTCCTGCCAACCTCAAAATGTATTGTTTCTTGGGATATATGTACACACATAGCTGATCCACTTTGCAGTAGAAGAGAAAATAATGCAACACTGTAAAGCAACTATACTCCAATAAAAAAATTTAAAAATAAAATTTCAAGAAAGGCACTATTTCTTTGTCGAAAAAGTATAAAAGCTGCCTGCCTTGGTCACTTCTTAGGTCCCATTTCTATGAGACCTCCATGCACATGAATTAAAATGTGTTTCTTTCCACCTGCCTGCCTGCCCCGCTCATTTGTCTTGTGTCCATTTCATTATTAGTTTAACCACTAGCTCTCAAGAAAGGTGGGGGTGGGAAGAATCTCGCCCTCCCTGAAACTCACATATATTATACATTTTTGTTAATGAACCAGTTGCCCAAATTTTTAAAACTGGGTCTTTTGCCATAAAGACCTGGATTGACAGTCTCTTGTGGGCACTTGGAAGTTCTATCCATAGGGCACTCACCCTGCACCTGGGAACGAGTCCTTGGCCATGAGTCAGGGTCCAGACCCGAGGTCACCACCCTCACTCTGCCTCCTTTCCTCCAATCTCTCCATCACCCCATCTGCCTTTAAAGAATGCAACCTGTTAAGATAAACTGTGCACAGTTGGGAAGTAAGGCTACAAGCTCAGCAGGTGCCGTTTCAAGATCATGTGGGAACATTCAACAGCCACGTGAAAATGTCACAGGATCCTCCTGGGAAAGAGGACTCCACTGGACTCACTGTTTACTATTGATCAGGGCCCAGACTCTGTAAATAGAGATGCTAAGTTGCAGAAGACTGACAGGCTGAAAATGACTTTTGTCCAGGAGAGATGCAAATCGTTTCTGCCACATGGAAAAGAAAACCTCAGAAGTGATTTTTCTCAATGCCCAGGGGGCGTCAAACTTTGTAATTCTATTCCAGCATCCTTTTACTTTTTCCACTGAATGTATGTGTGTGTCTGTGTGTGTGTCTATGTATCAGTTTCTCACAATCCCCTTTTCTTTAGCTCTACCACGTCACTGACTCCAAATCTGGCTTATTTTGCTCCACTATGTTCTGAACTTTTGAAAATGTTACACCTTTGAACTGTGGTGCTGGAGAAGACTCTTGAGAGACCCTTGGACAGCAGGGACATCAAACCAGTCGATCCTAAAGGAAATCAACCCTGAATATTCATTGGAAGGACGAATGCTAAAGCTGAAACTCCAATACTTTGGCCGTCTGATGTGAAGAGCCAACTCATTGGAAAAGACCTTGATGTGTGGAAAGATTGAGGGCAGAAGGAGAAGGGGACGACAGAGGATGAGATGACTGGATGGCATCATCAGCTCACTGGACGTGAGTTTGAGCAAACTCTGGGAGATAGTAAAGGGCAGGGAAGCCTGGTGTGCTGCAGTCCATGGGGTTGCAGAGGTGGACATGACTGACTGAACAACAATGTTTTGAAAAAATCACACTTTTTAGAATTTTCGACTCTGACCAACCTTTGACTCTTCCAATGGAATAAAGCTAGAGATGCTCTCCTTGCGAAGTTGCTTTGAAAAGACTGACTTGGATCCAGACCTTTCCCAGAACACAAGGAAACACTTTCAAACTCATTTGACAAAGCCAGTCTTCCCCTCATAACAAAATCAGCAAGGCCAGCACAAAACAGAAAATGACGGGCCAATATCCCTGATGAACACAGATACAAAAATCCTCAGCAAAATATTAGCAAAATGAAATTAACAACATAAAAGAATCATAGACCATGATCAAGTGGGATTTATTCCAGGGAAGCAAGGGTAGTAAAAATAAATAAATAAATAAAATAAGGGACGTCCCTGGTTGTCCAGTGGTTAAGACTCCACACTTCCAATGTAGGGTGTGAGGTTTTGATCTCTGGTCAGGGAACTAGATCCCACATGCCCCAACTAAGAGTTCACATGCGGCAACTAAAGACTCTGTATACTTCCTGGTACACACAACCAAGACCTGGTGTAGACAAATAAATATATATAAATAGAAAATGTATATATGTGTGTGTGTGTGTGTGTGTGTGTGTGTAGTTTTTAAATAAATAAATAAAAGGCTGACTTGGAAAGCCACAAAAAGCAGACACTCTCACCCCGACATTTCAGGCCCCTAAATCAGGCAGGAATTTCAAGTTCAATAACCAACCAGGGACATGTGAGATCTTAGTTCCCAGACCAGGGATTGAACCCGCACCCTCCTGCAGGGAACCACTGGAGAAGGAAATGGCAACCTTCTCCCGTATTCTTGCCTGGAGAATCCCATGGAGAGAGGAGCCTGGCAGGCTACAGTCCAAGGGGTCACAAAGAGTCGGACACGACTGAAGCAACTTAACATGCAAGCACGCACGGGCTGCCAGGGAAGTCTTGATGCTGCACATTTATGATATGCTCAATGCCCGTGCATCTCCCCACCGATAAAGCACAAAGTGCCCCTGTCCTTTCCATTTACTCCAAGCCACTAGTTCAATCTATTCCTTCTGTGCTGTCTGAACTTTTCATTTCCAATAGATTCAGACTAATTCACCACAGCTACCGAAGTTGATCACTTGTGCCTTCTCCTCACATCCCGGGGTGCTACCTGCTGACATCCTTAAGAGAATTTAGAAATAAATCTAATAGAGGGCCTTTCACGCCAGAGAACTGTTTATTTGAATTCCATCAAGAGGGAACACAAGTAGAATCCAAGAATGGGCCTGGGATTCAAAAGCACTTAGCTAAGACATTTACCTATGCACTGCCGAGAACCATTCCATGGTAATAAAATAAAAACACCATTGAAAGTTGACACCACCTAGGCTAAATGCTTGCTGTTTGAAGATGAAGCGAGACTAACTTAGTTTTTAAAAAAAGCCACGGCAGCCAAGCTACAAGGCTGAAGAACCTAACAACAGGCTGTGCATTCTCAGTGAAAAGAGAGGATACTGGTGGATGCAGACCAGCAATGGAGGAGTTCCAGGGCAGACTGAAATGGAGATCCAAGGCCACTCATCAATCCATCCCAAGAACCGAGGCATGGAAAAGGAACTTGGTTCATCAGTACCGTCTTTCTAGATTCCATATATATGTGTTCATGTATGATACTCGTTTTTCTCTGACTTACTTCACTCTGTAAAACAGGCTCCAAGTTCATCATCCACTTGAGTTCAACTGACTCACATTCATCCCTTTTTATGAGTGAATCTATTTGCCGGGCAAGAATAGAGACCCAGACATAGAGAAGAGACGTGGTTACAGTGGGGGAAGGAGAAGGTGGGATGAACTGAGAGTAGCATCGAAACATATGCATCCCCATATGTAAAATAAATAGCTAATGGAAAGCTGCCGTATAACATGGGGAGCTCAGCCCAGAGCTCGGTGACAATCCAGAGGGGTGGCATGGGGAGGTGGGAGGGAGGTTCAAGAGGCAGGGGATATATATACACTTATGGCCAATTCACGTTGTTGTAGGCAGAAGCCAATACTACCTGGTAAAGCAATTACCCTCCAATTAAAAATAAATTTAAAAAAAGAAAGAAAAGGAACCAACTTGGAACGGGCAACAGGGTGGCTGGCTGTCCGACAAATACGAACTGTGTCACATGAAAGTCGCTATAAGTTTTAGATTGGGCAAGAGTCTTAATTACAGACTTTGTGTCTGTCTTAGAAGCTGGGTTTAAAAGGAGATGGTTCTAGACGGCTAGTGGGAAGCTGCTGTTTGCACAGGGAGCTCAGCTCGGTACTCTGTGATGACAGAGGGGTGGGATGGGGGTGGTGGGAGGGAGGTCCAAGCGGGAGGGCATACGTATATGCCTGCATGCATGCTTTCGCTCCAGTCATGTCTGACTCTTTATGACCCTGTGGACTGTAGCCCACCAGGGATCTATCCATGGGATTCTCCATGCAAGAATACTGGAGTGGGTTGCCGTGCCCTCCTCCAGGGGATCTTCCCAACCCAGGGACTGAAACCATGGTTCTTATGTCTCCTGCATTGGCAGGGGAGTTTTTACCACTAGCACCACCTGGGAAACCCAGATGTATGTATGAAGTGAAAGTGAAAAGTTGCTCAGTCGTGTCCGACTCTTTGCGACCCCATGGACCAGGCTCCTCCATCCATGGAATTTTCTAGGCAAGAGTACTGGAGTGGGTTGCCATTTTCTTCTCCAGGGGATCTTCCCGACCCGGGGATCGAACCGGCTCTCCCGCACTGCAGGCAGACACTTTACCATCTGAGCCACCAGGGATAGCCAATTCACTTTGCTATACAACAGAAACTAACAAAATATTAGTAAAGTAACTACGCCCCAATAAAAAAGGAGACGCTTCTTCTATGGGAATGCTGGTGGGGAACATTGGGAATCCTTCCAAAACAGAAAAGGATGGACCCTACACCACTGCTAAGGGACCAGCCCACGGTCACAGAGATCAGCAGATGCCCAGAGGCAAAACTGCATCCTTCCCAAGAAACTCACAGGTGCTCACCTTCCTTCCTACCGGGTTACCCTTGCAGAGACTGAGGTGCAGCGTGCCTGACATTTCACGTCAAAATGGGGAGTCTGCTATTTTAAGTAACCTGCCAGTCAGCTCTTTTGTAAAATGAAGAGCCTTAGTTTACAGAGCCTAATACTCCCACTTTACAAGGATGGAGTTTTGTCTTTGTTTTTTGTGTATGTCAAGTTTGCTACAGCAGTCCTTACACATTCGTACCCAAGCGAGACATCCATGAGCCTGGCTAAGCCCTGCTTCAGGGTAACGCATGTGTCCTAACAGTTATTAGAAAGCCAGAGCAGAGGGAACTAAGTCTAGGATCTTACAATAATCTATAAGGGAAAAGAATCTGAAAAAGCATGTGTGTGTGTGTGTGTGTGTGTGTGTGTGTGTGTATAAACTGAATTTTTTGCTGTGCACCTCTGGCACTAACACAACACTGTAAATCAACTAGACTAACACTGAACACAAGTAAATAAACAGGGCTTCGCTGGTGGCTCAGTGCTAAAGAGATCGCCTGCCAAGGCAGGAGACGTGGGTTCGATCTCTGATCCAGGAAGATCCCACATGCTGCGGAGCCGTTAAAGCCGGTGCGCCACAACTACTGAGCCTGTGCTCTAGAGCCCAAGAGCCGTAACTACCATAGTCCATGTGCTGCAACTGCTGAAGCCTGTATACACCCTAGAGCTCAAGTTCTGCAAGGAGAAGCCCTGCACCGCCACTGGAGAGGAACCTCCCACTCACCACCACGAGAGAAAATCCTGCGCAGCAATGAAAACCCAGCACAGTCAAAAATAAATGAATAAATTAAATTAAAAAACAAATCAATGTAAAAATATATATATACATATATGTATGTGTGTGTACATATATATATATATATTTGGAGGTTGGTGGAAAATCAGTGGCTTTCCCCAGAGAAGAAGAATATAAATACCCAGCGTGGTGACATCATGGTTTGGGGATTTTTTTCCAGGAGGGGGTATAACAGAATTTTTCCTTCTGTCCTTTGATGGTTTCAGCACTCCCATGCCCTGCTGCAGCATCAATCACCAGAGTCCAGCAACTGTGTTTAGTCTAGGACTGTGGTGCTTTGGAAATACACCTGTAAATTCTTCTACCACTCATCCTCTTAAAGTCGCAGCCTGACTGTAGCGCTGGCAGCCCCAGTGAGGCTGGAACTATTACCTTCCAAAGTAGCACATGGTGACTCCAGGGTCACAAGGGACATTGCTGCTCCCGGCCTGCCCTCTCTGGGTCACTCTTTCTGGGGGAACCAGTGCCACCTTCGAAGGAGACTAACAGCCTTGACAACTGGCCCAGTTGGGAAGGAACCAAAGCCAACTTGCCAGGAGAGATGAATGATTCTCCAGCTCAGCCAAGTCTCCAAATGATTGCAGGCTTCAGGCTTCAAGTCTCCCAGCTGAGGACGCGGACATCATAAAGCAAAGACAAGCCACCGCCACAGGGCCCTGCCTGAATTTCTGTACTACCTGAAATGATGAATGCTTATCTTGCTTGACGTTACCGTCACCATCTGGAGGTTGTTTGTTCCTTTCTGTCACTGTTATCATCCAGAGGCTGTATGTTATTGAGCAATTGATAAACAACACAAGGGCTGAGCACGCGCCCACAGGCAAGCCAACAGGAGGAGGAACGTTCTGTTGTAAGCCTGGAAAAGCAGGTGCTTTTCCTGCTGAACATGAGGCTTGGAGGGATATAACTCAGGACCTACTGGAGGACACCACGTGAGCAGACTGCCTGAGGAAAAGTCAATCTGGAGAACAGAAACAAGACATGGAGAGAGACTGAATGCTGATGATGTCATTTGAGCTCCTGGATCAAGCTATACCTGAAGGCCACTCTGGAATTTTTAGTTGCTTAAGCCAATATATCTTATCACCACCTGTGCTTTTACCTTAAGTCAGTTTGGGTCGGATTCCTCTCATGAGCTGTTCAAAAACCCCCGACTCTACACACTCAGTGCTCCCTGGGCTGCCCCTAGCATAGTAGACTAGAGAGTATGCTTGATCAGCTATGTCCTTTTGAGGTAAATGGGTAGGTCCAAATGTTTGGAGCCAAAACAACCCTGCTACATTAGCCACAGCCAATTAGACTAAGGATTAGGGAAAGACAGTCCAGAAGAGGTGAGGTGTATCCAAACTCCATGTGAGTTCCTTATAGAACCCACTGTCATGAACTTCTGCTCCTTACAGGGTCTCCTATGACAGAGCCTGTTTCCCAGTGGGAGAAGACAGAAATCCAGAAAACAAGGAGACACACAAATAAATACACAAGATAATTCCAGGTGTAGATGCATGCCATGAAACAGAAAAGTGCGTGGCCCTGGGGAGCTACGTGCACAGACTCGGCAGGGAAGACCCTCTCACTGCATGACAATCAGGCTGGCACCGAATGCAAAGGTGTGAAGCCTGGGGAAAGATTTCCAGGCCGAGGAAACAGCAGTTGCAAACCCCATGGGAATGAAATGAACCTGAAGCTGGGCTTGCACAAACAGAAAAATGTGTCCAGTGTAGCTAGAGCATAGAGAAGGAGATGGGATGCCAGAAGTTGAGTCCAAGAAGAGAGAACGACCACCTCTGCAGTGAACAGTAGGAATTTGGGCGTACTGCATGTGTAATGATCTCTTTTGCATTTCCTTTTAAGCATCCTGGCTGCTGTGTGAAGAATGAATTGTCAGGACCATGAGCCATCAGGTTAATACACAGGCTGCGCTGACATTACACCTGATGGGATTACTGGGGCTTCCTCTGAGCCCACGCCCTAGTGGGTTTCCATGGTGGTTCCGACAATAAAGAATCTGCCTGCAATGCAGGAGACCGGGGTTCAATCCCTGGGTCAGGAAGATCCCCTGGAGGTAGGGCATGGCAACCCATACCAGTATTCTTACCTGGAGAATTTCATGGACAGAGGAGCCTAACAGGCTACAGTGTATGGAGTCATAAAGAGTTGGACACAACTGAGTGACTATCACTTTCTGAGCCCACTCTAAGCTCTTTATGGTATCATCTCACTTAATTCTCACAGTCTCACAAAGGAAGTATTTTCTAATTTGCATTTTGCAGTCAAAGGAATGGAGGAACACCCTTGCCGGTGGTCAGATGGCGAGTGGGCTGAGCAGCCTGGATTTGAACCCGGGCAGTCTGGCTCCAGATCCTGATTTCTGAGTGACACTTCCCTGACTGTGTTTTGGGACAGGGGTTGTCTCGCTGTTTCAGATCGTGTCCACCAACAACCCAGAGGCCACTGTTAGGGGATGAGTTGAGCTTTCCTATCACACTTCTGTGGCTCCATTCAACACACCTGGGGGTAGGTAAAAACATATGTTGCAGACAAAACCAAACCTATGGCAATAAACAGTTGGCAGCGTGAGGCCAGGGATGCAGTAGGGTTGACATCAAGGGGGTAGAAGGTACTTCTTGGGATGACAGAAATCACCTATATCTTGATTGTGACAATGCTGACATGGTACATATATGTGTCAAAAATCACTCACTATACACTTGAAATGGGTGTGTTTGGTTGTACGCAAATTACACCTCAATAAAACAGATTTAGAATTTGTTCAGTCTATGTTCACTTCTAGTAAATAACTACTTCTTTGGATTTCAGTGGGTACATACTATATACACAATGAAAAGCCATCTGATAACCTCCAGGAGGAACTCCTGGAAGATGGATGCATGAGAAAATGCTGTTTCAATCAGTCCCTGAGGTCCTGGTAAACTCCATCCATGCAGGATTTCATGTAGCGAAAGCATCTAGGCTGATCCACCCCATCCCACCGCTATGCCCTGCACGCCTGTGAGCAGGTGCCAGCTGTATGCACAGCTGATTCCAGCAAAATCCGGCCAGATGTTTCAGAACCCCAAGACTGCAGGACTGGCCTTTTAAGGCTACAACAAGCTGATATTCTGGAAACTCATTTCTCAGGCAGCTCAGGATGTAACAGACTGCCCCTCCCATGCCAACATCGCCCCCCGTGCTGCCCCGAGCACTCTGTCCTCCAGCAGAAGGAATGAGTTCAAAGACGCCTGTCTGGCTGAGACAAACCAAGGAGCAAGGCAGGAGCCCCCAGCGACAGAGCAACAGCAGCTTGACATCGAAGATCCAAACTTCCAGGGACCTGGACCCTGCTTCACCTCTCTGTGGGTTGCAAACCAGTCACTTCCTCACTATACCCAGCCCTTAGAACTATTCTCAGCATCACAGTGTTTCTGTTTTGCTTTGTTTCTTATTTATTTTTGAAAGTAAATGTCTTAAGGCAGGACAAGACTCTCCAGAACCATGCACCCCATTATACTTTGTCCTATGCCCAGGCAATCCGCAGAATAAAACACCTCCTGGTGCCTAAAGATACGTGTCCATCAACTTCTTTATGCAAACCACAGCAAGCAAACACCTGCTCAAAGTAAGCACCAAGGCATGGAGTGGCCTGTCTTTTTCAGCTTCATTTTATGCACCAAATTAAATATAGTCAATGAGAAAACATAATTCTTTTTCAAAGTAGGCACAAAAATCCTTTTTCATCTGAATTAGGAGCAATTACCTTGCTATGCTTCTTGAGCTCTGTATTTCCCAGTGGAGATTTATGGAAAAAAGGGTTTAATGATGAATTGTTCCACCAATGGGTTTGCAGCACAAGACAAATGTACACACACATCTCTATCTATACCCATATATGTCATATCCATATTCAAATCCATATCTAATATAATAAAGATTCTACCTGATCTCGGTCTGAGTCCTTGTCAGGAGCTTCAAAAACCCTTGGAATCTGCCCCAGTGAAAACAGGGCTTCATTATTCACAAGCACAGACATCACTTGGGCAACAAAGGTCTGAACAGTCAAGGTGATGGCTTTTCCAGTAGTCATGTATGGATGTGAGAGTTGGACCATAAAGAAGGCTGAGCGCCAAAGAACTGAAGCTTTTGAATTGTGTTGGAGAAGACTCTTGAGAGTCCTCTGGACTGCAAGGAGATCCAACCAGTCCATCCTAAAGGAAATCAGTCCTGAATATTCATTAGAACTGATGCTGAAGCTGAAGCTCCAATACTTTGGCCACCTGAGCAAAGACCTGACTCATTGGAAAAGACGGGCAAGAGGAGAAGGAGATGGCTGAGGATGAGATAGCTGGATGGCATCACTGACTCAACGGACAGGACTTTCAGCAAACTCTGGGAGATAGTGAAGGACAGGCAAGCCTGGCGTGCAGAGATAATGAAGGACTGCGCGCTGCAGTCCATGGGGTCGCAAAGAGTCAGACATGGCTGAGTGACTGAACAACAGCAACAATTCACAAGTTTATGCTAATGAGGTGATTTGTGGGTGGACCCTTAGAAAACATCAGTGGAGGAGCTGCCCAAACCAGAAACAGCAAGCAGGACTGGACCTTTCAGCTCACACCCCAATCTCTGGGAGATAAGTCAACCAATGAGTGAATCGGCCAAACCTATGTAATGGATTCCATATAATAACCCTGGACCTTGGGACTTCCCTGGCAGTTCAGTGGTTAAGACTCCATGCTTCCACTGCAGGTGGCACAGGTTCGATCCCTGGTTGGGGAACAACGATCCCACATGCTGCATGGTGTGGCAAAAATAAAAAGTAAATAAATAAAAATTATAAGACAAACAAACAAAAAATCCCAGACCTCTACACTCAGTGGAACTGCCCATGGAGGAACCCATCAAGAGCTGAGATCATCTGCCCAGATTCCACAAAGAAAGTTCATCCCAGTTCTGCATCCACCCCCTAGACCTTATCCTGTGCCTCTCTTCCATTTGTCTGTTCTTGAGTCGTGGCCTTTATAATAAGGCAATCATTGGATTGATACGGACAACTTTCTGCATGAGTTCTGTGAGTCATTCTGAAACCGAGCAGGGTCCTGTGGAGCTACCGGGCAAGAAGATCTTTTTGTCCCCTGATTCTTGTAGATAAGACTCCAGCCTCCACGACCTTCCCTGACTGATCAAGGGAGCTGTCACGAAACTACCTGAGGCAAGATTAAAGGGACCAGAGAAGCTAGCCAAGAATAAGATACTGACCACCTGACACCCTGCACACAGCCTAATCTTGTCAACAAACCCACCCTGAACCATTCCTATAAAACTCCTCATCAGGTCCTCCCAGGTTGGGACACAGTTTTCCAGGGCAGGAGCTCCCTGTGGCCTCCCGTTGCCTGGCAAAGTAATAAAGCTATTATTTTCTACTTCACTCAAAACTCTTGTCTCTGAGATTCAATTTGGCACCGGTTTACAGAAGCCATGCTTTAGGCATCAGTTCTAGCAAGTTATGAAACCCAAGCCAAAATCATGGGAACTCCCAAATTTGCAGTCAGTTGGAGAAAAATGCGGGTAGCCTGGAGAGGCTCCCTCACCTTGCAGCTGGTGTCTGAAATGAGGGGGGGTCTAGTTGGAACTAAGCTCTGAACCTGAGTGTTTTCACTGACTCTGGGGAGTTATTCGGGACTGAACTGAATTGTAGGACATTCAGTCAGAAACATGATCAATACCCACATCTCCTGCCAATGCAGGAGACACACGTTTGAGCCCTGGGTCAGGAAGATCCCCTGGAGTACTGGTAACTCACTCCAGTATTCTTGACTGGATAATCCCATAGACAGAGGAGACTGGCATGCTCCAACCCATGGGGTCACAAAGAGTTGGGCACAACTCAGCAACTGAACAACAACAACCCCATTTCCAGCCTCCATAGGTCAGGTCCCAAGAACTGGAGGGGAAATGGATGGGTAAGAAAATGCAGTGTCCTAGCCACATCTGTTGGGTCTACAATCACCACCAAGCTGCCTCCCTTTTTCACCGTCTTGACTCAGACAAAGATATGGGCTCCCAAAGGCTCAGATTCTTCAGAGCTGCCTAGACAACACACACTGCCAACCTCCTCCCAGCAATTTCCACCAAACATCAACACAAGACCACATTCTAACTCAGGGAGTTCTCAGCATGGACAGCAGGCTATATACACAGGATGAAATCTTGCTCTGTTGATGTTAAAGAAACAGGCAGCAGAACCTGTTTTCATGACTGCTCTCTTTTTTCCTGATAGGAGGAACACTCTCCAAGAAAAAATGGGAGTTGAGAGGTACAAAATCCCTAATCCAGTCTGTACAGGGAGTGGAAAAATGCAAGACATTTACAGCCCGGGAAAGTGAACTTTGTGATCAAGCAGCCTTCTTGATCTCCAAATTGAACAACACAATCCACCACGCTACAGCCTCCACTCAGGGCCCCCAGCTGCGGTATTATCTCCCCAGCATTAGCTGTCCAAAAAGCCTTTATATCTGTCTGCAGGATAACTTAAGAACTTATCTTCCTCCCAGTCTGAAAGCTTTAAAGGTCAAATATGCTCCCCTCAAGGAAGAAAACAAATCCAAAGAAGTTGTTTAGAGGCACACTGTTCGTGTTACATGTCCATCTGTAAGTTAAAACTGTGAAAATTTCACAGCAAATGCCAACAAACTAACAGTTCTGAAGCCAAGCAGGACCCTGTTAGGCTCCTGGACGCAACTCTTTTTGTGTCCCCCTTCTCTTCCCCGCTGCCTCTGGCCCACCCACCCCCACTATTTTTTTGTTTGGAGGAAACAGGCTTCATTCAGCCTCCAGGACCTTCCTTCCCCAAGTTGCAACAGGCAAGTTCAAACAGTTGCTAATCAAGGATGGGAGGGGATGCAGAGATAAGGAAGAAGCAGTCCAGAAACATCAGTGCAACCTTGGGGCAGGGTCCTGGCTCCTTCTTCAGGGATCAGTTCAGTTCAGTTCAGTTGCTCAGTCCTGTCCGACTCTTTGCGACCTCATGGACTGCAGCACACCAGGCTTCCCTGTCCATCACCAACTTGTGGAGCTTACTCAAACTCACGTCTATTGAGTCAGCGATGACATTCAACCATCTCATCCTCGGTCATCCCCTTCTCCCACCTTCAATCTTTCCCAGCATCAGGGTCTTCTCAAATGAGTCAGCTCTTCACATCAGGTGGCTAAACTATTGGAGTTTCAGCTTTAGCATCAGTCCTTCCAATGAATATTCAGAACTGATTTCCTTTAGGATGGACTGGTTGGATCTCCTTGCAGTCCAAGGGACTCTCAAGAGTCTTCTCCAACACCACAGTTTAAAAGCATCAATTCATTGGCACTCAGCTTTTCTTTATAGTCCAACTCTCACATCCATACATGACTACTGGAAAAACCATAACTTTGACTAGATGGACCTTTGTTGGTAATGTCTCTGCTTTTTAATATGGTGTCTAGGTTGATCATAGCTTTTCTTCCAAGGAGCAAGTGTCTTTTAATTTCATAGCTGCAGTCACCATCTGCAGTGATTTTGGAGTCCAAAAAAATAAAGTCTATCACTGTTTCCCCATCCATTCGCCACAAAGTGATGGGACCAGATGCCATGGTCTTAGTTTTCTGAATGCTGAGTTTTAAGCCAACTTTTTCACTCTCCTCTCTCACTTTCATCAAGAGGCTCTTTAGCTCTTCTTTGCTTGCTGCCATCTGCATGTCTGGGGTTATTGATATTTCTCCCAGCAATCTTTATTTCAGCTTGTGCTTCCTCCAGCACAGCATTTCACGTGATGTACTCTGCATATAAGTTAAATAAGCAGGATAACAATACACAATCTTGACGTAATCCTTTCTCAATTTGGAACCAGTTTGTTGTTCCATGTCCAGTTCTAACTGTTGCTTCTTGACCTGCATACAGACTTCTTAAGAGGCAGGTAAGGTGGTCCGGTATTCCCATCTCTTGAAGAATTTTTCACAGTTTATTGTGATCCACACAAAGTCAAAGACTTTGGCGTAGTCAACAAAGCAGAAGTAGATGTTTTTCTGGAACTCTCTTGCTTTTTTGATGATCCAATGGATGTTTTGATCTCTGGTTTCTCTGCCTTTTCTAAATCCAGCTTGAACATCTAGAAACTCACGGTTCACATACTGTGGAAGCCTGGCTTGGAGAATTGTGAGCATTACTTTGCTAGCATGTGAGATGAGTGCAACTGTGCAGTAGTTTGAACACTCTTTGGCACTGCCTTTCTTTGGGACTGGAATGGAAACTGACCTTTTCCAGTCCTTAAGGGATACACAGAACAATCTTTGACTATTCTGCAGATACTGAAACCCCCACCAGGTGGAAGTAGTTAACTGTAAGCTGCTCACCAGCAGTAGACCCCAGACCTGTTGGAACCAGAAGGTTGATAAGGCTGACTCCCGATTACCTCACCACCAACCAATCAGAAGAGTGTCCATGAACTGATCATGCCTTCCTCTTTGAACCATTTCTATAAAACCCCTCACTACCTTATCCAGGGCAGGATACCCAGTTTTGAGGGCATCAGCCCACGCTGACCCCCTTTGCCTGGCAAAGTATTAAAGCTATTCTTTTCTACTTCACTGAAACTCTTGTCTCCCAGATTTAACTGGATACCAGGGTACAGAGGCTGAATTTCAGCTACAGTTCTTCGTGCACCATTTTCAGATACCCCTATGTCTACAGGGTGTAACTTTAAACACAAGTTTCTGGGTTAAATGCTGAATGGGATGTTGGCTGTCCATGCTTGCATAATGCCTTTCAATAAACATCAGAAAGCATACTCCACAGACGCAAAGGCTTCTTTCAGAACAGAGTAGGCAAGCTCTACTGGGAATACTTAAATCTTCCTCTTATCTTGTGGGAAGACCCTAAGCCAGTCACAGTTCTGGCCTCTGATCATTCTATTACAAAAAGAAAGTTGGAGGAACTCTTAAAAATTCTTGCACTACAACTGTTGTAAAGGAGGCACTATTTTGATTGAATAGTTCAGACAGTTATTTTTCCTTTAATTCATTGCATCAGACATGCAACAAAGACTATTTATCTTCAAATCTCTGTCTCTCCTTCTAAGATCTGATAGGAGAGGAGCCCTCTGAGCAGATGCACTACTCTGATTGTGATTAACAAAATGGAAAGGAGCCCTGCATGCCAAGAGGGAAAAAAAGCTGTTGTGATTGTCATTATCACACCATTTCACTGATTTACAGCAACTCCAATAAGGGCAGAAATGAAGACAATTAAAAGAGAACCAGACTGCTGTCGCCTACTTGATTATAAAAACAAACAATAGAAATTTAAGCTGATTTGTTTAAAGCAGCAGGAAGTTTCAACAAAAGAATTTTTAAAAGCCCAGCTCTTTGCTGAACTATTCCAATGGTGAGACTCTAAACCAATGTGAACCCCTTGCACAAACAAAGATGTAGCTAGCTCCTTAAGATGATCTGAAAGTGAAACTGTTAATTGTTTAGTCGTGTCCCACTATTTGTGACCCCATGGATTGTAGCCCACCAGGCCTCTCTGTCCATGGGGTTTTCCAGGCAAAAACACTGGAGTGGGTTGCCATTCCCTTCTCCAGGGGATCTTCCTGACCCAGGCATCGAATCCAGGTCTCCTGAACTGCAGGCAGACTGCTTACCATCTGAGCTACTAGGGCAGTACCTTATTTCAAATCAGCTCCTTTACAAAGAGACTCAAGGAATAGATAAACTACAGAGAATCAAATACACCAACACTTAAACTCACAAAGATCTGATTATACAAAAGCAGAAGCGTACCCTTGTTTTCATGTTTGTGGGTAGAAAAACAAACAAAAAACACAGGTTCTTTTTGAGGATAAATTTCATATAATTTGAGAGAGAAAAGCATTCCAAGAAGAACTTAGGAATTAAGGAGATGGTAAACTTTTTTAAAAATGTAAATTGGATCATGTCTTTCTGTTTTTTGAAAACTCCCCAAAAAGGAGCTTGAGGGAAAATTGATACAGGTATATGTATGCCTGAGTACCTTTGCTGTCCAAATGAAACTACTACAACATGGTTAATCAGGTATACGCCAATATAAAATAAAAGGTTTAAAAACTCCCATCAACTTCCCATTGATTTACCCTCTGTGAACTGTTTTCTACCTGCATCTCAGATTGCACTTCCTACTGTTCTCAGTATTGGCTGCATACCACCCCCAGCAACCTGCTTACAACAGGGGTCAGAAAATCAGGGCTCTTGGATCAAATCCAGACTGCTGTTTCCATACAGCTGCAAAGTGAAAATGGTCTTCATCTTTTTAAAGGGTTCAAAAAAAAAGCAGGGGGTGTGGGGGGGAGAATATTACCTGGTATGTGAAAGCATATGCAATTCCAATGCTAGAGATTATAAATAAAGTTTTATTGGAAGAGAGGCAGGGACATTTTGTTTACATATCTGGCTGCTTTCGCCTTGCAACAGAGATGACTAGTTTTGATAAAGATCGTAGGGCCCACAAAGTCTCAAAAACATGCAAGTTTGCTGAACCTGGCTTAGAACATCATGTTTACTCACACTTCAGGGCCTGCCTTCACTAGGACTCTAGGAAGTTCTGGCTCAGTTGGTAAAGAATCCACCTGCAATGCAGGAGACCCATGTTCGATTACTGGGTCGGGAAGATCTGCTGGAGAAGGGATAGGTTACTCACTCCAGTATTCTTGGGCTTCCCTTGTGACCCAGCTGGTAAAGAATCGACCTGCAATGTGGGAGACCTGGGTTTGATCCCTGAATTGGGAAGATCCCCTGGAGAAGGGAAAGGCTACCCACTCCAGTATTCTGGCCTGGAGAATTCCACGGACTATATATAGTCCATGGGGTCGCAAAGAGTAGGGCTTGACGAAGTGTGTTTCACTTTCTTTCACATCCAGATATCCTCACAAGGGCCTCAGGTCTTGGCTTAATCGGTTCAGGCTGCCATGACAAAGTGCCATAGATGGGATGGCTTAGAAAGAACATAAATGTATTCCTTACAGTTCTGGAGGTCAAATCAAAGTCCAAGTGAGACAGGAAGGGGACCCAGCAGGAACTTTAACTTTTGCCCAAGGACAGTACAAAAACTGATTAGAACCAAACAGATCCAAGATGGTAACTAGCTTTCCATTGTAACATATCAACAAGATAAATGACACAGCCACAGAACCCATGACAGTTCTAAGGGGGATGCTAAAGCGAATAGGAAAAGGAGTACGTCAAGGCTGTATATTGTCACCCTGCTTATTTAACTTCTATGCAGAGTACATCATGAGAAGCTCTGGGCTGGAAGAAGCACAAGTTGGAATCAAGATTGCCGGGAGAAATATCAATAACCTCAGATATGCAGATGACACCACCTTTATGGCAGAAAGTGAAGAGGAACTAAAAAGCCTCTTGATGAAAGTGAGAGAGGAGAGTGAAAAAGTTGGCTTAAAGCTCAACATTCAGATAACTAAGATCATGGCATCTGGTCCCATCACTTCATGGGAAATAGATGGAGAAACAGTGGAAACAGTGTCAAGCTTTATTTTGGGGGGCTCCAAAATCACTGCAGATGGTGTTTGCAGCCATGAAATTAAAAGATGCTTACTCCTTGGAAGGGAAGTTATGACCAACCTAGATAGCATATTAAAAAGCAGAGACATTACTTTGCCAACAAAGGTCCATCTGGTCAAGGCTATGGTTTTTCCAGTGGTCATGTATGGATGTGAGAGTTGGACTGTGAAGAAAGCTGAGTGCCAAAAAATTGATGCTTTTGAACAGCGGTGTTGGAGAAGACTCTTGAGAGTCCCTTGGACTGCAAGGAGATCCAGCCAGTCCATCCTAAAGGAGATCAGTCCTGGGTGTTCATTGGAAGGACTGATGCTGAAGCTGAAACTCCAATACTTTGGCCACCTCGTGCGAAGAGTTGACTCATTGGAAAAGACCCTCATGCTGGGAGGGATTGGGGGCGGGAGGAGAAGGGGACGACACAGGATAAGATGGTTGGATGGCATCACCGACTCGATGGACATGGGTTTGAGTAAACTCTGGGAGTTGGTGATGGACAGGGAGGCCTGGCGTGCTGCGATTCATGGGGTCGCAAAGAGTCGGACACGACTGAGCAACTTAACTGAACTGAACTGAAAAGCGAAAGAGGGCAGTGGCCCAATTCCTGGAAATTCCCACTCCTTCCCCATAACAGTTGGAATATTCCTCCCCCTCATCAGCCTATGAGATTACCCAACCCATAAAAACTGACAACCCTATACCCTGGGGCCTCTCTTGCCTTCCCAGATGGGCCACACTCTATCTAGGGAGTGTGTTACCTCCTTGAATAAATCTTCTTTCACATTACTGTGGCTCACACTTGAATTCTTTCCTGCATGAAGCCAAGAACCCAATCTGGTGGCCATTCCAGGGACTTAGCCATGACCTGGGATGTGATCATCCCCAGGCACCACCCACCCCCCTTTCCTGCAACCCAAGATCACGGCAGCAGCATGGTCCATTTTGGGGGAGACACTCTTCCTTCCAAGTTGCAGGGAACTATTCTCTCACTGTATCCTCCATGATAGAATGCAGAGGCAGGATACCAGCCCTCTGTTGCTGGTAAAGGCTCTAATCCTATTTACAGCGGCCCAAGCTTCACAACCTCATCTAATCCTAATCACCTCCCAAAGGCTCCATTTCTTAAGACCATCACATTGGAGGGTAAGGTTTCAAGATAGGAAACTGGGGGCGACACAAACATAACAGGTCTCTACTTAAATATCACCTCTATGGGGATGTACCTGACCACCATCCACAGACTGTCCCTCCTCACTCTTGACTCACTGTGCATTATTTGCTTCCCAGCATACAGCATTTCTGATACTACTTGACATACCACTATTTTTATCGTCAGCCTCCTCACTAGAACATCAGCTCCATGGGGGCAGACACTTCTGTCCCGTTCACCAGAGTGCCCTGTACCGGCAGGCGCTCATCAAATATTGAATGAATGAACAAACTTACAGCAGAGAAAGCACCAAGATAGCTATTTGGCCCGAACTTCCATTCCCAAAGGACTTACTAGGAAAATAAACATTTAATAGTGCTTACAAATGAGATGTGAAATGTGCAGTATGTGTTTTATTATTTGTTCATTTATTCATATAGCTGCGTCAGGTCTTAGCTGCCACTCATGGGATCTTCAGTGTTCACTGTGGTATGTGGGGGTCTTTAGTCTCAGCATGTGGGATCTAGTTCCCTGACCAGGGATCGAACCTAGGGCCCCCGCACCGAAAGCATGGAGTCTTAGCCACTGGACCACCAGGGTAGCCCTCAAGGCACGTTATGTTTATATGTGTATATGTGAGTGCGCCGAGCAGGACCCTGTGGGGCTCCTAAGCCCGGAAGCCTTTTAAACAGTTACTAATCAGGCAAAGGAGGGGATGCAGAGACAAGGGTTGTTGTTCATCTCTCAGTCGTGTCTGACTCTCTGCGACCCCATGGACTGCAGCACACCAGGATTCCCTGTCCTTCACTACCTCCCAGAGTTTGCTCAGACTGATGTCCACTGAGTGAGTGATGCCATCCAACCTTCGCATCCTCGCTCACCCGCTTCTCCTCCTGCCTTCAGTCTTTCCCAGCATCAGGGTCTTTTCCAATGAGTTGGCGTTTTGCATCAGGGGCCAAAGTATTGGAGCTTCAGCATCAGTCCTTCTAATGAGACAAGGGAGGAACAGTCAAGAAACAACAGTGCAGCCTTGAACAGGGTCCCAGTTCCACCTCAAGGGATACACGTAACATCTTTGAGCTCTTTTATAGAACTAAGTCCCCCAACAAATGGAAGATATATTAGCATTCTTCATAATTCATAATTTGATAGCCTTGGGAACCAGAAAAGTTTATCAGGAGACCACCTGAGGTCAGAATAAAGGGGTGCAGGCCCTGCACACACATATCCTGATCCTTGTCAGCAACCCTATCCTTGAACCACTGCTGGAAAACTCCTCAACAAAATCCTCCCAGGATGGGATACAGTTTTGAGAGGCAGGAGCCCGCTGTGTCCTCATTTGCCTGACAAAGCAATAAAGCTTTTCTTTTCTACTTTACCCATAACTCTCTCTGAGATTCAATTAGGCACCAGTGCACTGAAGCTGAGTTTTCAGCATCAAGAGAACCATTAATTATTAGATGTAAATGTAAATGCATAATAGAATTTGGGCACTTCTTTCATTTCTGGTCCTCTTCCATCTTCTTCCTAAAAGCAGTAACAGACTCAAAAACTCATGAAATGATGCTGTCCTGACTCACACTTAGAAAGGCCTTGTAGGTTCAAATTAAGACAGTGTTAAGGGATTTCCCTGGTCATCCAGTGGTCAAGACTTTGCCTTCCAATGCAGGGGAAACCAGAAAATAAAGCAGAGGCAGTATTGTAACAAATTCAATAAAGATTTTAACATGTATGTAACATATATATTTTTTAACATACATATATATATAAAGACAGTGCTAAAGGGCAGACAGAGGGGCATCGGGCAGGCACGGCTCAGAAAAGAGATACTGGCATCCTGACAACTCAAAGGCCTAGCGTGCACTTCAGGGGTGAAACAGGTAACAAAATGAGTGGGACTAGCTTCGTGGGGTGTATGAGGCAAACAGAGGGGTGCACGCATCATCAACAGGAGGAAGCAGCCTTTCAGCCTCCACTGAGAGAAGACCGTGGCAATACCAGCTCCACCTGGACTCACGACTTTCAAAGTCACCAGAAACCCAACAGCATGTGAATTCTCCTGATTTGAAAATGCTGACAATTTAATTAAGAAAACAACATCTATTGATCCAACACATGTCCATAGGCAATGTCTGAAGAATCAGCTGCCACTATGTCCTCTGGCCTGGAGATTTCCAAATTAATCAACGTTCCTATATGCACTCGTTCACTATTTACCAGGAGCTTTGCAAGTCCTGCAGCTATGCTCTCAGCATTGGTTAAGTGGTGTCTCCCATGCTATACATGAATTTTCAGAACTAAAAGGGCAAGATAAGAGCCCAGACGTGTTCATTCTATTCCAAATACAACTGTCTGGTGATTTATACTAAGCCCTAAGCATCCTCAACAAATAATTATTTCCAACTCAGCAAGAACTCTCACTTAGAAGTTTGCTTTGAGATTCAGGAGGAAAAACGGCTGGGGATGATGTGATGACTGGCATTTCTCCTAGCTGTCTCCATGACTATGGCTATACTCCCTCCATGAGTATATCTGTCAGGACTCTTTTAGCAACAAATGATACAAACCTAAATTAGCTTAAATGAAATAAGAGAGAGAGATTTTATTAACTTATGTAACTGAACAGTTCTGGAGTCAAGCTGTGGGATTCAGGCATGGCTGGATCAAGCCTCAAGTAACACTATCATGCTTGCCTTCTCCCTGTGTCTTTGTGTTGGCTTCACTCTTGGGCTCTGTGAAGTGGCCCCCAACAGCCCAGCTTGCATCATCCTTACTGCCAGTGGGTCCCCACATAATGTGAAATGGGGTAGGACCCAACATTTAAAAGAATGACAAAGCCTGAGGAAGTAACATGAACTGATGAGAACCAAACAAGTCCAAGATGGCAGATGAGTTGACTTCCACTAGACCTTGAGTTTCAGTGTACTGTCACTGTAACACATCAGTAAGCTAAAGGACACACCCACAGGCACCAAGACAGTTCTAAGACCAGTCATAAAGACTAAAGAGCAGGCTGGATTTAGAAAAGGGAGAGGAACCAGAGAGCACATTGCCAATATCCAACAGATCAGAGAAAAAGCAAGAGAATTTCAGAAAAATATCTCCTTCTGCTTCACCACTATGCTAAAGCCTTTGACTGTGTGGATCACAATAAACTGGGAAAATTCTTCAAGAGATGGGAATACCACACCACCTTACCTGCCTCCTGAGAAATCTATATGCAGGTCAAGAAGTAACAGAACCGGGCATAGAACAACAGACTTGTTCAAAATAGGGAAAGGAGTACGTCAAGGCTGTATATTATCACCCTATTTATTTAACTTATATGCAGAGTACATCATGCAAAATGCCGGGTTGGATGAAGCATAAGCTGGAATCAAGATGCAGGGAGAAATATAAATAACCTCAGATATGCAGGTGACACCATCATTATCACAGAAAGCAAAGAGGAAGTAAGGAGCCTCTTAATGAAGGTGAAAGGGGAGAGTGAAAAAGCTGGCCTAAAGCTCAAAATTAAGAAAACAAAGATCATGGCATCGGGTCCCACCACTTCATAGCAAATAGATGGGGAAACAATGGAAACAGTGACAAACTTTATTTTCTTGGGCTCCAAAATTACTGCAGATGGTGACTGCAGCCATGAAATTAAAAGATGCTTGCTCCTTGGAAGAAAAGCTATGAAAAACCTAGACAGCATATTAAAAAGCAGAGACATCACTTTGCCAACAAAGGTCCATATAGTCAAAGCTATGGTTTTTCCAGTAGTCACGTAAGGATGTGAGAGTTGGACCATAAAGAAGGCTGAGTGCCAAAGAACTGACGCTTATGAACTATGGTGCTGGAGAAGACTCTTGAGAGTCCCTTGGACTGCAAGGAGATCAAACCAGGCAATCCTAAAGGAAACCAACCCTGAATGTTCATTGGAAGAACCGATGCTGAAGTTGAAGCTCCAATACTTTGGCCAAAAAAAGCTGACTCCCTGGAAAAGACCCTGATGTCAGGAAAGATAGAAGGCACGAGGGGAAAGGTATGACAGAGGACGAGGTGGTTGGATGGCATCACCGACTCAATGGACATGAGTTTGAACAAGCTCCAGGAGACAGTAAAGGACAGGGAAGGACTGCATACTGCAGCTCATGGAGTCGCGAAGAGTCGGACATGACTGAGCAACTGACCAGCAACAAAAAGAGTAGGCAGTGGCTCAGTTTCTGAAAATTCTCACCTCCTCCCCAAAATAGTTGGAATAACCCTCCCACTCAATAGTGTATGAAATTACCCAGCCCATAAAAACTAACCACGCCATAGTTCAAAGCTGTTCCTATCTTCTCAGATGGCCCACACTCTGTCTGTGGAGTGTGTTTCTCTCTAAATAAATCTATTTCTTACCTATCACTTTGTCTCTCACTGAATTCTTTCTCTGATGGGACACTGATAACCTTAACTTCACTAAGTCCTGAAACCAGGCGTGTGATCTCAGTTAAAAGTCCGTGGGCTGGGGCTTCCTAGTGATTCAGAGGTAAAGAATCCACCTGCCAATGCAAGACACATGGGCTCGATCCTCGACCTGGAGAGATCAAACATGCTTGGGAGCATCTAGGCCCGTGAGTCACAGCTATTGAGCCTGAGCTCTAGATCCAGGGAGCCGAACTGCTGAGCCCACGGGTAGCAGCTACTGAAGCCCACACACCCTACAGCCTGTGTTCTGCAATAAAAGAAGCTACCACAACGAGAAGCTTGCGCGCTGCAACTAGAGAGCAGTCCCCACTCGCTGCAACTAGAGAAAAGCTCACACAGCAATAAAGACCCACCACAGCCAAAAATAAATAAATATTTTTTTTTAAATAGCCAACTATTAAAAAAAAAAAAAAAAAAAACATGGGTTTTGGCTGGGTTTGAGTCCCAAGCACACAGGTTCAAGTTCCAATCCGAGATGCACAGGTTCAAATGTGACCTTATCTTTTCTGATGTTTCCACCAAAAGCTGTGAAATGAACCTGTCTCTCCTTGACTGGAATTGAATCAGGTACCAAGCCCCTGCTCAATCACTGTGCTCGGATGGATGAAATGGGGTGACTGCCTAACTCCAGGTCCATGTACCCACCTCTGGAACAAGGCTCACTCAACGAACTGATACTGGGGATGGAGTTTTGTTGTTCAGTTGTTCAGTCGTGTGACTCTTTGAGACCCCCCATGGTCTGCAGCATGCCAGGCTTCCCTGTCCTTCACTATCTCCTAGAGCTTGCTCAAACTCATGTCCATTGAGTTGGTGATGCCATCCAACCATCTCATCCTCTGTCATCCCCTTCTCCTCCTGCCTTCAATCTTTTCCAGCATCAGGGTCTTTTCTAATGAATCGGCTCTACGCATCAGGTAGCCAAAGTATTGGAGCTTCAGTTTCAGCTTCAAGGGATGGGGTGATTTCCCCCAAAAGGAAACCAGATGACGCTGTAAAAAGTGGAATGGAGACTGGGTGTGCAAGCACACTGTCTGTCCACATCGATAGATATGAACCTTCTCCCTACTCCAGAAAGCGGCATATCTTTATGAAGAAACAACTTCCTTCTGCCCTTGTACAGGAAGAACAGGAAACTATCACTACTGTCCAGAGCTGAGACCGAGTGAAGAAGAATGTTTGCTACGGTGCACACACATTTGGACAAGCACACACAAGTGAGACGAATTACAGAGAAATGCTGTGACCTTTCCTCAGCCCCAGCCATCTCCTCCACACGTGTCAGATCCAGGAACCCAGCTGATCAATAGCTGATTCTACAAGGCACTTGAGAGCAGAGGTGGGGGCATATGTCCCACTGGCTCAGCTAAGAAGCATCCTGAAACGCTCAGGACAAATAAGGTCAGGGAGTGTCATTCATCTGCCTCCCATGGTCAGCCTGCAAATAAACAGCAGCTAAACAGCAGGCACCTCTACTGAAGAACAACAGCCTAATTCTGCCTGTTAACCACACACAGACACACAGACACATACACAAACACCCATGCACAGATAAACACACACACACACACACACACACACACACACACAGAGCAATAACCTAAAGCTTCATCCTGCAGTCTCCCCGCAGAGCTGTTAGCACTGATGACAACCCATTTCGGAAAGCGGACTCCTGGGTATCTGTGATTTGGCTCAGAAGTAGCTGTTTCTCCTCCAAGCACACCACAAGTTATTCTAATGTCTTCATATCAACCACTCACTAGAACATACACGCGTGAGGCTGCACTGATTTAGCTTCAACCCCAGAGAGATGACTGAAGCCTAGAATCTATCTTACAGATGGGGAGTGGCAGTTTCTGCCCCTTTTGTCCTAAGAACTGAGACCCTCTGGATCCCCAAAGCCTAACCAACAAGATGAATAAGAGATCATCTATATCAAAATGGCTTTACCATTTCAGGAAATTCCCATTCAGGAAGATAAGACCACGAAATAACACGTGACCTCACTGTTTGGCTAGGAGATTCCTGGAAACTGATTTATGGAAACCATCTATTTCTCTCCTGGGCAAAGAGGCCCCTTTTCAGAGCAAGAGATGGCTCACTTGGCCTCAAAGCTCACTTATAAGATAACTGGAGATCCAGATTCCCAACAAGCCCCTCATTTTGCTATCTACCTGATCCCCAAAGTGACAGACTCACCTTAAGCTACTGGGGCCTGGGCCCTAAAATTCTAAATATCCATCCCTGACCTCCCTTTTCTGGGATACTACTGACAGTCTGTAGAGATGCTTTTGGGGTACAGGTGCCACCCCACGTGGCTTGCAGGATCTTAGCTCCCCAACCAGGAACTGAACCCAGGATCCAGCAGTGAAAGCACCAAGTTCCAACCACTGGACCACCTGGAAGTTCCCAAGAAGTGCTTTCTTTAAACTATATCGCAGCAGGTAATGAAGTTTTCTCCGCCTAACTAGGCAGTTATCTAGGAGGTCTTTGGGTGATGAACAGCTGCCACCTCGGGGCATCTCCTTACGTACTGCTGTTCTGTCCTGCCTTGTAGGTGGACTGACCCCTGCAGCTTGCCTTCCCAGGCTCCCATGTCAGCTGGCTGTAGGAGGGCTGGACCAATGAAGGTAATACTTGCCCTGGAAACAGGACTGTGGGGACACATCTCCTCCCCTTGTCCCTTCTGCCTGGAGATGGCAGGGGTCCCTGCCGTAGGCAATCTCTGAATTCCCTGAGCTTCCGCCAAAATGAAACAAGATGGTGCTGTGAGAAGTGGGATGGAGGCTGGGTGTGCAAACACACTTTCTGTCCATAATGATAGGCACGAATCTCCTTCCCACAAAGAATGCAGTACATTTGTATGAAGAAAGAATCCCCTTCACCATCAGAAAGAAAGAACAACAGGAAACTATCACTGCTGTCCAGAGCTGAGACTGACTTTTTTTCCCTACTAAACTGATGTCTTCTGCTAAATTGCCATGTGGACAATATTTTGACATGTATTCTATCCTCCTGGTTAAACCAAAAGGGATACATAAAATAACTGCACTAGGGAAATGTCATGAAATAAATGCCAAACATCAGACTTTGCACCTCATCCCCACATCACAGCCCCACAGCATTTGAGCCTCAGAATCAAAATTACTGGGAGGCTTTTAGAACTAGACCTTTGTCTGGGCCCAACCACAGATCAAATGAATCAGAATCTATGATTTTTTTTTTTTTTAAGTTTTTGCCTAAGAAGCAGAGAACGGGAAAAAGGACTGAGCCCATCTTAACAACAACAGCAACAAAAAACACTGGATAAACTACAGACTAATAGAGTTTCTGGGACACATCAAAGAGCTGAAGTTGCAGAGAAACCAACTAGCCTGAAATCCAGGAAAAAAAAGAGGTTCCTCCAAAAAGACAATAGACATTGGTTCACGTGGACCAAAGACTGGGTAGAAGACACTCCAGGTGCTGTGCAAGGAGATTCTGGTGGAAAAGGCGGACAACTGCATGCCCACATGGGCAATCTGGGTGAAGAGAAGGAATAAGAAAATGTCCAGATGGAAACATTAGAAATAACATAATAATGAAAAGCCCACAGTGTCAGAGATGAAGAATATCTTCAATGGGTTTATTCACAAACTAAAAATGGCTAAGAGAAGAGTTAGTGATAGAAAAACAGGTCAAAAGTAGTTCCTGAAACACGAAGTGACAAAAAGAAGAGTGAGAAAACAACATCCAGGAGCTCAGGGACAATGTGCAAAAGTCTGCCACAGGTGTAACTGGAACTGTAGGAGACGAGAGAGAGAAAAGAAGGAATAACTGAAAACAGAGCAACTGCTAACTTCCCAAAATAATGCAACTTATTAAACCACAGACCAAGAAACTCAGAGAATCCCAAGCAGGATAGATAAATTCGAAAGAGCACATCTTGGGATTTCCCTGGTGGTCCGGTGGCTAAGATTGCACATTCCCAACACAGGACGCCCAGAGATGACCCCTGGTCTAGATCCCACCTGCCACTGCTAACAGTTCACATGCCAACTAAAGATCCTGCACGTTATAATGAAGATGGAAGATTCCACGTACCACGACTGAGGCCTGGCACAGCCAAATAAGGAACTCAACATAAATTAAGACAGACAGAAAATATCTTGACACATCATATCCAAAATGCTGAAAGAGAAACATAAAGAGAAAGCATGAAGGGCAACCCAAGGAAAAAAAGACACATTACATACAGAAGAACAAAGATAAGGATTTCAGTAGACTTCCTGTCAGAACCTATATAAGCCAGGAGACAGTGAAGTGACATCATTAAGTAAATATTTTCAGAAATAAAAATAAAGATATTTTCAGAAAAGTAAAAGCCAGGAATGCCTTACCATCAGATCTCTGACAAAAAGATATGTTACAGGATGTTCTTCAGAAAGAAAGAATATGTTACCAGGCAGAAACTTGGATCTACACAAAGAAATGAAGACTTCCAGAAACTGTGAAAATGGAGGTAGATATAAAATCCATTTTTTTTTCTTATTTACAATTGCTCTAAAAGATGACTGAGTGTATGAAACAAAAATAATAACAACAAGAAAAAGCATAAAATGCTTGATATCATGACCCAAGATATAAACTAAATATATATTCATTTCCTTCCCCATTTCATTTTTTTTCTATTAAAGGAAATATATTATAAAAATAACAACAATATACTGTGGGTTTATAGCATGTATAAAAATTTAAAATGACATTAATATAACTAAAAGTGAGAAAGAAAATGTGTAAATATACTGTTTAGAGCTTCTTACACTCTATGTGGTATAATAGTATTTGGAAATTAGTTTTGTGATAAATTAAGAGTCTGTATTCAAAACTCTAGAGCAATCACTGTAATGAATTTTTTTAAAGGCACAAGTAATAGCCCAATAGTAGAGATAAAACAGAATTATAAATAATGTTTCGTTAACTAAAAAACAAGTCAAGGGAGGGCACAAGGATCAGAGTGTATATCACAGAACTAGGAAGATGGTAGATTTTAACCATTAAATAAGAAATTACAAAACATGAAAATTGTCTAAATACACCAATTAAAAAACAGATTGCTGGAGTGAATATAAAGCAACACCCAGTTAGATGCTATCTATAAGATACACACTGTAGATATAAAGATATTAACTGGTTAAAAAGTTTTAAACAGGAAAAACATAATATGTAAACACTAACCAAAAAAACTGAAGGAGCTACATTAATATGAGAAAAAACAGACTTCCAAATAAGCACTAATACAAGGAGGGAGAAAGTATTATATGTTCATAAAGGAGCCAATTCACTTACAATATGTAACAATCCTAAATGTGTATGCACCTAACAATAGAACTCTAAAATACATGAAACAGAAACTCACAATACTAATAGGAGAAACACAAAAAATCCATAAATTTAGTTGGAGGATCAACACTCACTACTGGAAGGAACACGTAAACAGAAAATCAGTAAGTATATAAAATATTAGACAATAATATAAATATAACATTCTTTTCAGGAACACAAGGAGTAGGTAGCACATAGACCATATTCTGGAACATAAAAAAATACTCAAAAATATAAATGAATTAACATGCTACAAAGTATATTCTCTGAGTAAAATAGAATTAAATTTCAAAAAAACTAAGATCATAGCATCAGATCCATCACTTAATGGCAAATAGATGGGGAAAAATGGAAACAGGAATAGACTTTATTTTCTTGGGCTCCAAAATCACTGTGGACAGTGACTTCAGCCATCAAATTAAAAGACACTTACTCTTTGGAAGAAAAGCTATGACAAACCTAGACAGCATATTAAAAAGCAGAGACATCACTTTGCTGACAAAGGTCTATATAGTTAAAGCTATGGTTTTTCCAGCAATCACATAAAGCTGTGAGAGTTGGACCATACAGAAGGGTGAGCCCCGAAGAACTGATGCTTTTGAACTGTGGTGCTGGAGAAGATTCTTGAAAGTCCCTTGGACAACAAGGAGATCAAACCAGTCCACCATAAAGGAAATCAGTCCTGAATAGTCATTGGAAGGACTGATGCTGAAGCTGAAACTCCAATACTTTGGCCACCTGATCCGAAGAGCCAACTCACTGAAAAAGACCCTGGTACTGGGAAAGCTTGAAGGCAGGAGGAGAAAGCGGAAACAGAGTTGGATGGCATCACCAACTCAATGGACATGAATTTGAGAAAACTCCAAGAAAGAGCAAAGAATAGGGTAGCTTGGCAGGCTGTAGGCCATGGGGTCACAAAGAATCAGACACAACTCAATGAGTGAACAACAAGTCAATAACAGAAAGGTATTCAGAAAATTCTCAAATATTTTAAAAGTAAACAAAAACCTAAACAATATATGATGCAAACAGGAAGTAACCAGAAAAATTAATTTAAAAAATATAAATTGTATGAAAACAAAAGTATAAGATGAAAGTTTGAGAAAGAAAGTGAAAATCGCTCAGTTGTGTCCAACTCTTTGCAACCTCATGGACTATACAGTCCATGGAATTCTCCAGGTCAGAATACTGGAGTGGGCAGCCTTTCCCTTCTCCAGGGGATCTTCCCAACCCAGGGACTGAACCCAGGTCTCCTGCATTGCAGGAGGATTCTTTACCAGCTGAGCCAGGAGGGAAGACAGAGCTAAAACAGTGCCCCGAAGAAAACGGGTAGCATTAGATGCTTATGTTAGAAAAAAAAAGTATCTGAGAAACTGATCCAAGCTTCCAGGAAAAGAGACTACATAAGGAGGAGAAAAGTAAAGCTGAAGTCACCGAAGGAAATAATAAAGATTACCACAGAAATCAATAAACACACAATAGAAAACACAACAGAAAAAAAAAGAAAATTGAAATCTGTTTCTTTGAAAAGACAGATAAAAGTCTTAAACCTCTAGCCAGACTGACCAAGAAAAAAGAGAAAAGAACATGCAACTAATTGCAGGAATGAAATAAATGGCATCACTACAAATCTCAAGGCATGAAAAAGGCTAGTAAAGCAACATTGTGAACATAAATTCAACAATTTAGATAAACCAGATCCATTTGTAAAACACACAACTACCAAAACACAGTCAATAAAATAATCTGAACAGTTTTAACACTATTATATTGAATCTGCAATTTAAAAGCTTCTAAAATAAATTGCTAAACAAAAGCAGTTTCATCAGAAAATTTAAACCAAACATTTAAAGAAATGGAAGCGCTGAATTTATACAATCTCCTCCAGAAAACAGAACAGGAGGGAATGCTCCACACTTCCTTTTACAAAACTGGTATTACCCTGATACAAAAACCAGACAAAACAGTACTTAAGAGAAAAGTACAGAAAATAACTCAGACACAGAAGCCCCAAACAATATATCAGCCAATGAAATACAAAAATGCATTAAAAATTATACCATGACTAAGCTGGGTTGGTACAAGGAATACAGGGTGAGTCGATATTTGAAAAATCAATGTAATCCACAGTATCAACAGACTAAAAAATCAAATCAGCTTGTGGCAAGTGATGCCACAAAAGGATTGGACAAAGTTCAACATCCATTTATGATAAAATCTCTCAACAAATTAGGAAGAGAGCAGAAGTTCATCTCAATATTTTGTGAAATTACGTATTTCATTACATATATATACGCCCAAAAGAAACCTCCAACGTCATAGAGAGTGGTGTAAGACTGAATGTCTTTCTCCTAAGACTGAGAAAAGATAAGGACGAAAACTCTCACCACTTTTATTCAACGTGAGAAATGGAATATTTCCTGCCATATCTGTAAACAAAGGATGTCACGGTCATCAGCGATTGCAGCCACCACGGATGGCAAGTTGGTGAGCCCCGAGGAAACTCAGGATGTGAAAACACAAGATACTGGCTCCAGACAGCTGAGATACACATAGAAGGAAAGATTTCAGTGAGCCCAGATCCTTGCAGCTTACCATACATAGAAAAGCCCTAAATTCCTTAACTTGAGATATCTGGTTTTCTTTAATTAATAACAATCTTCTGACATTACTACTTGCCCTTTGCTGCAAAACTCGTACATGTGCTAGCTCCTTCCCTTAGCTCCTCAGAGCAGTTGCTCAAAGCTATCTGAAGTGCTCTCCCCCACAATGCAGGACTCCTTTTGCCCCAGATAAAACTTAACCTACAACACTAATGCTGTGCAGTTTTTTCTCAACAAACATTATACTGGCGGCTCTGGCCAGTGCAAAGAGAAGGGCAAGGCAGGGGAAGGTATATAGACTGAAAAGTGGGCAATAAAAACTATATTTACAGATGACGTGATTGCCCTTAAAATGTCCCCAAAAGTCTACCAAAAAAAAGTTATTAAATGAATAAGTAGCTTTAGGATATAATTCTGCATGTTTGCAATAAAAGTCCTAAGTTCAAAGTTTTAAAAAGAATACTATTCTATTCACGAATAGTACCCCAAACCCTGTAACACTTTGGCATAAATCTAAAACTTTTATGTGGTATCTGTATGCTGGAAACTATAAAAGAGGGATGATAAAATATCAAAGAAATTGCATAAAGAAATTGTTAGATATAATTGTTCATGCATTAGAGAGTTCGTTACTATTAAAATGAACGTTCTCATTATTATGAAGGTGTGTTTTCTGCACATTCAATGCAATTCCAATCAAAATCCCACCAGGATCTTTTTTCAGAAATCAAGAAACTAGTTGCAAAATTTATACTGCAAATTGCAAAGAAACTAGAATAGTCAAAACGATTTTTAAAAAAAGCACAAAGTTAGATAATCCCCATTATCTTATTTCAAGATTTATAAAGAATAGTAATCAAGACAGACTGGTACTGGTGAAAGGATAGACACATAAATCAGAGGAACAAGACAGACTCCAGAGTATGCCTACCGCACATAGTTAAACGATCTTGACAAAAATATATGAAGCCAATTTAAGAGAGCAATAACAGTCTTTAACAATAAAATATGCTGGATCAATTGGTACATTCATATGTAAAAAGGGAAAACACGACCCATACATTGTACCATATACAAAAATTAAACCAAAAGAATCATAGCCTTCAGTGTAAAACCTAAAACTATTAATTTTATTAGAAAATTAAACAAAAAGAAAGCTTTGTGACCTTTCTTTTGGCAAAGATATCTAAGATATGATGACAAAAGCAATTCTATTTAAAAAAAAAGAACAGTACATCAGTGTTCATCAAAATAAAGTCTGGGGACTTTGCTGGAAGTCTACTGTTTAAGACTCCACACTTCCAATACAGGGGATATGGGTTCTAGACGTGGTCGGGTAACTATAGATCCCAAATGCCATGGGATTCAGCCAAAAACTTAAAAACACTAAAACAAATTTTAATTAAAAAATGCTTTAAAGTCTACTCTGCCAAACATCTGTTAAAAGATGTTACAGACTAAGAAAAAATATTTTCAAACCACATATATGAGAGATTTATATTCAAGATATACAGACAGTTCTCAAGACTGAGTAAGATAACCCAAATTAGTTGCCCATTTTAAAATAGAAATGATTAGATCAGATACTTTACAAAGAAAAAAAAGATATACAGACGGCAAATAAGCCACTAAAAACTGCTCAACATCATTAGTGATTAAGGAAATGAAAATTAAAATTACCAAGAGATACCATTACACATGTATTACAGTAGCTAAAATTAAATCGCAAGGTGAAAACATCACATGTTGGCAAAGATGAAGAACAGCTGGAACCTCACACAGCTCTGGTGTAAATGCCAAATGGTTCAGCCATTCTGCAAAACAGCCTGGCACTATCTTAGAATGTCAAACATGCAGGTTCCACATTTACCCAGTAATCTCACCCCCAGATATTTACCCACAAAGAAATGAAAACATAAATTGACACCAGAACTTGTCCACAACCACTTAAGAGTGGCTTTATTCACAATAGCCAAAAGTATTAGCCACTCTGACATCCATGGCCTGGAGAACAGATAAACTCTGGGACACCTGTACCATGGCATACTACTTAGCAGAAACGAACTCCTGACACATCTGTAGCAGCGAGGAACAAGCCTGCCTGCATATTGGATCTCTTCTTACTCTCCTTCTGTTACTCTGGCTTAGTCATGCTGGGTTTGCACCCTCTGTCTGGTCAATCAGTGCCTGAAACATACATAATAACCCTTTCTCAACACTTTCCTCCCAGGCTTGACCTTTAAAGGTAGAACCTTTTATATTCATATACAGAAAAGTTGCAGAACAGAAAATAACAATTGCCAGTGTTGAAGGTTTAAAAGGCCATTGTGACCAGACCTACGTGGGCAGCTGCAAGAAAAAAGGATTATCACATTTCTTCAGGGTCTGGCCTCCCCAAGAAGTTTGCAACAACCAGCCACACCTCCTCTCCTTTTAGAAAACAAATGTTGGAGTATTTTTCACAGAACTAGAACAAATAATTTCACAATTTGTATGGAAATACAAAAAACCTCGAATAGCCAAAGTAATCCTGAGAAAGAAGAATGGAACTGGAGGAATCAATCTGCCTGACTTCAGACTCTACTACAAAGCCACAGTCATCAAGACAGTATGGTACTGGCACAAAGACAGAAATATAGATCAATGGAACAGAATAGAAAGCCCAGAGATAAGTCCACGAACCTATGGTCACCTTATCTTCGACAAAGGAGGCAAGGATATACAATGGAAAAAAGATAACCTCTTTAACAAGTGGTGCTGGGAAAACTGGTCAACCACCTGTAAAAGAATGAAACTAGAACACTTTCTAACACCATACACAAAAATAAACTCAAAATGGATTAAAGATCTAAATGTAAGACCAGAAACTATCAAACTCCTAGAGGAGAACATAGGCAAAACACTCTCCGACATAAATCACAGCAGGATCCTCTATGACCCACATCCCAGAATTTCAGAAATAAAAGCAAAAATAAACAAATGGGACCTAATGAAACTTAAAAGCTTTTGCACAACAAAGGAAACTATAAGCAAGGTGAAAAGACAGCCCTCAGATTGGGAGAAAATAATAGCAAATGAAGCAACAGACAAAGGATTAATCTCAAAAATATACAAGCAACTCCTCCAGCTCAACTCCAGAAAAATAAATGACCCAATCAAAAAATGGGCTAAAGAACTAAACAGACATTTCTCCAAGGAAGACATACAGATGGCTAACAAACACATGAAAAGATGCTCAACATCACTCATTATCAGAGAAATGCAAATCAAAACCACAATGAGGTACCATTATACGCCAGTCAGGATGGCTGCTATCCAAAAGTCTACAAGCAATAAATGCTGGAGAGGGTGTGGAGAAAAGGGAACCCTCTTACACTGTTGGTGGGAATGCAAATTAGTACAGCCACTATGGAAAACAGTGTGGAGATTTCTTAAAAAGCTGGAAATAGAACTGCCATATGACCCAGCAATCCCACTTCTGGGCATACACACCAAGGAAACCAGATCTGAAAGAGCCACATGCACCCCAATGTTCATCGCAGCACTGTTTATAATAGCCAGGACATGGAAGCAACCCAGATGCCCATCAGCAGACGAATGGATGAGGAAGCTGTGGTACATATACACCATGGAATATTACTCAGCCATTAAAAAGAATTCATTTGAATCACTTCTAATGAGATGGATGAAACTGGAGCCCATTATACAGAGCGAAGTAAGCCAGAAAGATAAAGACCATTACAGTATACTAACACATATATATGGACTTTAGAAAGATGGTAACGATAACCCTATATGCAAAACAGAAAAAGAGACTCAGATGTATGGAACAGACTTGTGGACTCTGGGAGAAGGCAAGGGTGGGATGTTTCAGGAGAACAGCATTGAAACATGTGTATTATCTAGGGTGAAACGGATAACCAGCTCAGGTTGGGTACATGAGACAAGTGCTCGGGCCTGGTGCACTGGGAAGACCCAGAGGGATCGGGTGGAGAGGGAGGTGGGAGGGGGGACTGGGATGGGGAATACATGTAAATCCATGGCTAATTCATATCAATGTATAACAAAAACTACTGTAATGATGTAAAGTAATTAGCCTCCAACTAATAAAAATTAAAAAAAAAAAATTAAAAAAAAAAAAAAAAAGAATTCAAAAACTAAAAAAAATAAAAAATTAAAAAAAAAAAATAAATAAATAAATAAAAAAAAAAAAAAAAGAAAACAAATGTTGGGAAGGAAGTGGAGAAAGGGGAACCCTAGTACACTATCTGTGGGAATTTAAATTGATGCAGCTACTGTGGAAAAGAATATGGAGGTTTCTCAAAAAACCTAGAGTACTAAAAAGAGATCCAGCAATTCTACTCCTGGGTATGTATCTGGAAAAAAAACCAAAAACACTAACTTAAAAGATACACTAATGCTCAAAGCAACATTATTTACAATTGCCAAGATAAGAAAGCAACCTAAGTGTCCATCAACAGCTGAATGAATAAAGGTGATATAGCATATATACAATTGCTCTTGTTGTTTAGTCACTAAGTCATGTCTGACTCTCTTGTGACCCCATGGACTGTAGCCTGCCAGGCTGCTCTGTCCATGGGATTTCCCAGGCAAGAATATTGGAGTGGGTGACCAGTTCCTTCGCCAAGGGATATTCCCGACCCAGGGGTCAAACCTGCTATCTCCTGCCTTGGGAAGCTGATTCTTTACCACTGAGTCACCAGGGAAGCCCCAAATTTATACAATACTCATCCACGAAAAAAGAATGAAAGTTTGCCCTTTGCAACAATGTAGATGGACTTGGTGGAGGAGGAAATGGGCTGCAGCAGCAGATGGACTCGGAGGGCGTTATGCTAAGTGAAATAAGTCAGACAGAGGAAGGCGAATACCATATGACAGCACTTATATGCGGAATCTTAAAAATACAACAAACCAGAGGATATAACAAAAAAGAAGCAAACTCATAAAAAAAGAGAACAAACCAGTGGTTACCAGTGGGGACAGGGAACGGGGCGGGGGAGCAACATAGAGGTGGAGGAGTGGAAGGTACGAACTATCAGGTATAAAATAAGCTAAAGGATATATTGTACTACACAGGGAATATAGCCAACATTTTGTAATAACTATAAATGGAGTATAACCTTCAAAAATTTTGAGCCATAATACTATATAACTATAACATCTTATATGTATAGCAATTATACTTTAATAAAATATAGTTTACCAAGGTTTATTTTATGAAAAAAACTTTTAATTTGAACATTTAAATTTAAAATTTTTTAAATTATTTAGAAATAAGTCTGAGGGCTTCCCTGGTGATCCAGTGGCTAAGCCTCCACACTGCCAAAGCAAGGGGCCGGGGTTCAATTCCTGGTCAGGGAACTAGAACCTGCATGCCACAACTAAGACCTGGCATAGCCAAATAAATTAATGAAATATTTTTAATTAAAACGCTAACTCAAGTACACCACTCAAAAAAAAAAAAAAGTGGTCTGAGTTCTATCTGGGTAAGCTGGCTCTTTGGAACACAAACTTTTGGATTTCCTGACTTTCTGAATAAACTCGCTATACCTTGCTCCCTCTCAATTTATCATCTCATCCTGTGGTGAGCAATAGGAGCTTGGACTTGGTAACATGCCCAACAACCTGGAAGAATACAAAATGCATTGCGCTAAGTGAAGTAAGTCTAACTCAGAAAGTTGCACAAGGGATGGTACCATGTATATAACTTTCTGGAAAAAGCAAAATTTCATGGACAGGAAGCAGATCTGTGGTTGCTAGGAGATGAAGGTGGAGACAGGGACAAGCTAAAGGAGCAGGAGAAAACTTGGGGTGGGTGGTGATGGAAACGTCCTGTATCTTCACTATCTTAACTGTGGTAATGGTTACAAGACTATATGCACGTGTCAAAATTTACAAAACTGTACAAAGAGGTGAATTGTATGCCATGCAAATTGACCTCATGTAACCTGACACCCACTCCAAATATCTTCTCAGGAGATTTCAGGGTGCAGCCAGAATTCAGAATCTGTGTACCTCGTCTCTACATGGACAGGTGACTTTCTCTTGATGGTTTTGTTTCATGGTTCTCAGCCTTGATTTCTCAAAACCCCTAACGCTTGAATGTGACCCAAAGACATTCTGATTTTCTTGGGTAACAATGTTGAAAAGGTTGAGAGGCAACTGTAATGTGTAACCCAGGCTGAGAACTACTATTCCAAAGGCAATGGTCTTCCAAGAGGATTGTTCCCCTCACTCCTGGGAGAAAACTTCTAAAACTATGTAGTCACTGGTACATTTTAGAGAGGCGAATGGCAACCCACTCCAGCATTCTTGCCTGGAGAATCCCCATCGACAGAGGAGCCTGGCGTGCTACAGTCCACGGGGTCGCAAAGAGTTGGACACGACTGAGCGACTAAGCTCACACTGGTATATTTAAAAACTGATTTCTAATAGTTTTCATCAGAGTTTCAATAGTTGCTAAGGATAAAGTTCGCAGTGTATTGTAAATCTTGACATTTAAAATGAAACTGTTACATCACTCTTTTAAATGCATCTATTGGAATATAAATAACAGAATGACTCCACACCCACCATCATCCATTTATAAAATCTTTTAAAAATCTTCATTAACAATCAAAATGTTACACTGCTCCTTTTCCCCCTAAACTCACATTTCCATTCTGGTTCCTTTACAGAATTTTATCCTAATGTAATATACCTTTTTTAATTCAATTACAGTGGATTTACAATGCTGTGTTAGTTTCATTTGCACAGGAAAGTGACTCATATATATATAATATTAATAAATATAACATTTTTCAGAATCTTATCCCTTATAGGTTATTACAAAATATTGAGTATAGTTCCCTGTGCTATATGGTAGGTCCCTCTTGATCATCTATTTTATACATGGTAGTGTGTATCTGTTAATCCGAAACTCCTCATTTATTCCCAACCCCCTCATTTTCCCTTTGGTAACCATAGGTTTCTTTCTATGTCCGTGGGCTTTATTTCTGTTTTATATATAAGTTCTTTAAATGATGCTACCAACAAGGTATTAATGTCCAAAATATACAAACAGCTTATACAGCTCAATATTTTTAAAAATTCCAACCAACCTAATAAAAAAAAGTGGGTAGAAGATCCAAATAACATTTCTCCAAAGAAGACATACAGATGGCCAAAAGGTACATGAAAATATGCTAAACATCGCTAATAATTAGAGAAATGCAAATCAAAACTACAATGAGGTACCACCTCACACCAGTCAGAATGGCCAGCATCAAAAAGTTTACAAATAACAATGCTGGAGAAGGTGTGGAAAAAAAGGAATCCCCCTACAGTGCTGGGAGGAATGTAAACCGGCGCAGCCACTATGGAGAACAGTATGGACGTACCTCGAAAAACTAAAAACAGAGCTACTATAGGATCCTGCAATACGGCTCCTGGGCATATATCCAGAGAAAACTATAATCTAAAAAGATATATGCACCCCAATATTCACTGCAGCACTATTTACAATAGCCAAGACATGTAAATATCCTAATGTAATATACTTTTAATCTTGAAAGTAATGTATACCCATCGCCTTTAATACATTCCTACAAAAAATAGAGGTGTGGATACTGAACTTAAGTTTTTTCATTTCTTCTTAAGACTGTAAAATTCTCAGTAGTCACAAACTTCATCAAGTTTGTTACAATCATGATTATGATACAACATAAGTACATTACACATTTTGATATATAATTTTAAAAAAAAATAAAAAGTAATTCTCTTCTTGTAAATGTACCTCTCAATCAGCTATGTGGGGGGAGTATTATGCTGCACTGGTTAAACTAATTACTAATTTTACTGGGGGGACTGAGGAGGTTTTAACACCTGGGAGAAATGCATCATAGTAGGACATTCGATGGATGAGAGGTTAACTTTTTATTGTAAAATCAAAGAAGTTGTGTGTGTGCATGTGTGAGTGTGTGTGTGTGTGTGTGTGTGTGTGACAGGGCAGGAGAGAGAAACAGAGGAAGAGAGAAAGAAGATGAACAGCGTAACTACAAATTAATTTACGGATGTCAAGTTTAAGAGTGAATACATACAGAAGTTGAGGATTTGTAAATACATCTCCCTTAAAATATCTCCACTTACATACCCCTCGGAAGGTCTTTGCATGACCCCTCCATGCATACATTAGAATATATGTCAAGGGCACTGCTCCAAATAAATAAACAATGTAAAAACAAACCAGAACACAAAATCAAACAATTCCTGGAAATTAAGGTAAATATGATCCAGCAGGGACTGTCAATTCACACATCTCCAGAGCCCAGCAAAATCATATAAATGAGTGAAGCTCTGTGGATTCAAGAAACAGAGGGATTCCCATCCAGAGTTCATTTCCACACTTTTGACAGACACCCAAACCCAGGGTACCAGTTCTCTAGTAGTTCAAGTCCAGGGATAATGTAACTAGGAAAACAAAAAGAAGAGATGTGTAGTAAGAAGCACCCAGTGCAGAGCGACTGGTAGGAAGAGCAGATGCCCAGCTTGGAACCACTGTTGACATGCAGAAATATCAGGGCTCTCATCACTGAAAAGAAACCAGAAAATCCACACTTTATGAAAATCTCCTATCTCAAAATATTGACAGGACATTCACTTCGAAAGCCACATATAATGTATTTTCAGGTCACATGTACCCCCACACTTATCTATCAATCAAAAGGCACACCTCTACCTAGAGATTATCACAATGAGTGATAAAGGAGAAATATTGTATGAGATCACCATATGTGGAGTCTTAAAAAAAAAAATGATACAAATGAACTTATTTACAAAACAGAAACAGACTCACAGATTTAGAGAAGGAACTTAAGGTTGCCAGGATGGGGGGAAGGGATAGTTAGGGAGTCTGGGATGGACGCTTACACACTGCTATATTTAAAATGGATAACCAGCAGGGACCTACTGTATAGCAACAGGGAACTCTGCTCAATGTTATGGAGCAGTCTGGATAGGAGGGGAGTTTGGGGGAGAAAGGATACATGTATATGTATGGCTGAGTTCCTTTGCTCTTCACCTGAAACCATCACAACATTGTTAATTGGCTATACTTCAACACACAAAAAAACAAGTTTAGAAAAAAAAAAGCCACACCTCTGACATACAAGTACAGAAGGAAATCTGAAAGCTTGTTAAAAAGATACTCAATAGCTTATAATAACTTATAATGGAAGAGAATGTGAAAAAGGAATATGTATATACATATATACATACATATGTATAACTGAAGCATGTTGCTGTATACTTGAAACTAACAGAACATTGCAAATCAACTACATTTCAATAAGCATTTTTTTTTTTTTAAAAAGCATTTTTCCTTCCCTGCAGTTAAAGGCTTATGGCACCCTATCACTTTATTTGTCTTGCATCCTTTAGATTCATGAGGCCTGCTTTTAAATTTCAATCATAAAAGAATCGTAATAATGTCCTTTCCCTATTAGACATCTCTTTACCACATCCGAAACAATTCAGGAAAATAACTTTAGGATAGTAAAAAGGTGACATTTGGCCCAAATGTGCACTACAAGCTTTGGTCTGTTCCAAAATGTAAATACTAGGTTATCTGTAATACCAGAATGCCCTGGAAACTGTTTTCCCCCTTTGTTTTAAGGTTACATTTATCTGAAGCACAGGCAAAAACCCAACTCTCTAATGTGTATTACCTAATTAAGGAAATCAAGCAGAACACTAGCTTTATCGGAATCAGATATGCAGAACTTAAAGGGCTAAGGCAGAACTTGGTGGTGAGCCGCTTTCACATTTCTGTACATCAAAATCACTGTTTCCCCTCCTTTTGTTGGCGCCGCTCCCTTGAAAATGTAAATAATATGATTTAAGCTGCTCTCTCTCCCTTTCAATAGAATTCTCAGTCATTTCACTGATCTCACATTTCAAAATATTGAATGCTTGTAAAACAAGCAATTGTGTGTTTTGATGCTTGCTTTTAACAGCCCATAATGCAAATATTTATTCATAATGGTAATTTCCATTGTGCATAGTTTTTACATCTCATTAAGGACTCTGAAAAATTACAATCATTGGAAATGAAAGCGTACATTACATTTAAACAAACATTCAAAGGATAAAGTAACTTATCAGAGAGGGGACAGTTCTGTACTGGGAGTTGTCATCTGTGTGAGAATGGATGCCTTCAAACTGTGGTGCTGGAGAAGACTCCTGAGAGTCCCTTGAACTCTAAGGAGATCAAACCAGTCAATCCTAAAGGAACTCAACCATGAATGTTCACTGGAAGGATTAATGCTGAAGCTGAAGCTCCAATACTTTGGCCACCTGATGCAAAGAGCTGACTCATTAGAAAAGACCCTGATGCTGGAAAAGATTGAAGGCAGAAGGAGAAGGGGGTAGCAGAGGATGAGATGGTTGGATAGCATCACCAACTCAATGGACATGAGTTTGAGCAAACTCCAGGGAGATGGTGAAGGACAAGGAAGCCTGGCAGGCTGCAGTCCATGGAGTTACAAAGAGTCAAACATGACTTAATGACTGAACAACAAAGGAGAGAGCATGTGAATATTTTCATATTAGGTTGGAAAATGAAAATGATCGTTAACAGTGGAATACTGCTGTTTATCAACCATCCAGCATCCATCTCCCCACTTTTGGCAAAAGTATTCTAAATTATTTTCATAACCTGCCCTTCATCTTCATAGCAAGTGGTCTCAGAGGTTCCTCCTCCAGACTCTAAAGGGTGAGCTTATTGGCTAAACTTAAGCCAATCAGGCTGCTTATCTCATCCTTCTGTGCTCAGTGACTGATTCAAGAAGGCTCATGGAGTAATGTGAGCCTATAAGAGTCAGGACCAGAACTTTGATGGAACTGTTAAGAGAAACTCTCTAATGACTAAATTTAGGGTTAAAAGAGTATAATTCTGAGCTGGTGGAGCATCTTGCTTAAATGAAGGGCAGTGTGTCTTAGACTAGAATGAATATAGTTAAAGAAGAGCAAAGAGATTCCAGGCATCAAGTGAGCACCTGGATCAAGCTTTGCCTGATGCCCGGGATTTGTTGTGCAAATAAGTTCATTTCTCTTTTCCTTAGGCAGAGACTGTTAATGTTGAACAACTATATACATTCTTCTCTACATGTCCTAGGCCTCCCTGAGGTTAGATGGAGGCTCTGTTTCCAATGCTGATCAATGGGATGTGGGTGCAATGAAGCCACTTCCAAATTTGGACCTTAAACGTATCTCACAAAATCCCCTAGCTCTCTCATCCCCGCTGCCAGGTGTCCAAAATGGCATAACCACAAAGTCAAAGAGGGTTGACTGGACTCTAAGCGAACAAGAAATAAACTTTTGTCAAATTATGCCACAGAGACATGGACATTTATTCATATATGAATATGAATACATGTAATATATGTATGTATAATGTATGTATGTAATATATTGAGATATGTGCAACATATATATTACATCATAGCCTACCCATCATTCTAGCCCATCCTCACTAATGTATTCCTTAGGCAATTTTAGATTTTTGTTTTGTACCTGCAACCAAAATATGTCTAGGTATTCATCGCTAGAAAGTATTTCCTTAAATAAATCAAACTCAAGTGGAATTCTCCCATCCAACCCATGGCTTCTTGGGGATTCTCTTACACTTTGCTCCCTATTTCCAAAAAAAGGATCCTCACGGCTGAAGACCCACTTTCATTTCTCCCTTCACAGCATCTGTTAAAGGCTGACTGAAGACAGTAATCTAGAGGCCTTTGGGAGGATAAAACAGTATCTCCTCTTGAAAGCCTCCAGTTCAAAGAAACCCAAGGAATACTTTCAAATCCTAGAAGGCTGTTTAGAAAAATCAAAATCAAATCAGCCCATTCACCGAGCACCTGTTCACCAACACCATGACCATGAACACGAGAAACACACATTAAGGTCTGTGTTTCCTTCCACAGGCCTCTTGGGAAGAGAAAAGGAACACAACTGAGATACTTTAACACAACTTTTTGCAATGTCATGAAAATCAGTCTAACAAGATGAGAATTTCTGCAAATACTGAAGACTGGCACATTTCACACCCATTGCAGATCCCTTCTGGTGTGCCTTTCTGAACCGAAGGGACTGGAGTCTTGATAGCAAGGTTGGCAGGAATATCTGGGTATTGGGTTCCAGATCTGACTTGGGCACTATTGAACAGATGCATCCACTTGAAACCCAGGAGGGAGAAAATGAGCAGGTGAGGCAGTAGACACATGAGATCAGTCCTGCTTACAATCAGAAAGTAGAAGAATGTTTGGTTCTGTCGGGGTCACCCTGAGATCTCACAGGAGCTGAAAGGCAACAGTAATGGTGGTATCTGAGCAGAAACTGATTCTGTAGTTGTGGGGGTCTCTGCCAGCTGCTGCTGCTGGGTCCCTGGTGCACACAGCACATCTACACCCCCTCACACACACACAATCCAGGAAACCCATCTCTGCTGGAGCAGTCTGTTGTCAGCAACTGAGAACCTCAGCCAACACCAGAACCAGCAAAGCCCATAGAAAAGATCTCTAGGAACTTCCCCTGTAGGCCAGTGGTTAAGACTCTGCATTGCCCCTACAGGAGGCCTGGGTTTGATCCCTGGTCAGGAAAGTAAGATCCCACATGCCAAATGGCACAGCCAAAAAAAAAAAAACTCTAAAGGTCTTTAAGGGGAAACCAAGGCTGCTTTCCTTTCTTTCTCCACCTTATCAATGACTTTTCCTTATCTGCATTCAGCTGATTACTAGAGACAGGTAGGGGTTCACATCTCAGTCTCCCTCACTTGAAGTGCAGAGTTGATTTCATATTCATTGCTATATATTCAGAGTCTGTCTCACTGTGTTTATAATTTGGCCTCAAAAAATAATTGTTGGATAAATAAATCAAAACCCTTGGTGCTCAGTACGAGTGACAGTCCCAGTTGGAGACAAAATATGAGAACTAGGTCAATCTCGGGGCTGAACTTGAATATTTTTTGCTGTATTTAGGCAGCGGGGGCCTTTCAAACTCTATCAACATCACAGAATCAAGGAATTTCGGGCTTAAATGTTCACCTGCTGTTTCGATTCTGTTCTATAACAGTGATTCATAAACAGCTCGTCCTGGAGGGGCTTCCTCTTCCCTGGTAACTAAATCAAATCCTTCTTACTCCATTTCTAAATGCATTTTCATTTTCCCTCATCACCTTGAAGCCACAGTCTGTTTGCCTCCATGATACCTGTTGACTGCGGTCCTCCGAGCAAAGCATCCCAGAAGAACCCTCTGTAAACAATTCTGCATCTTCTCCACTGGCCACAGACTGTGACCCTTAGACACAGAGCATCTCAGGGGGCTCGACCACACTTCAAGGAAAACATCTTCAGGCCCACAGAAGCCACATTTTTGATGTGACTCCCTCCATGTTGTGTCTTTTTTTAAACAACAACAGAAAAATCTTTTTATATTATATTGGGGTATAGCTGATTAATAATGTGATAGTTTCAGGTGGACATCGAAAGGACTCAGCCATACATATCCATGTATCCATTCTCCCCCAAATTCCCCTCCCATCCAGGCAGCCACATGGAATTGAGCAGAGTTCCCTGCTACAGAGTTCCTACCTACAGTAGGTCTCTGTTGGTTATCCATTTAGAGCAGTGGGTATGTGTCCATCCCAAACTCCCTAACTATCCCTTCTCTCCTCTTTCCCCCTGGCATCCATAAGTTCTATCTATGTTCTGAATACTTTTCAGGGCCACCACGGCACTCTACCAAGATCGTGGGGGTGCAGCAGACACCCACAATGCCACCACTAAGGGCAACAGGGTTCAACATGATGGTCACGTTCGGCTGTCGCTAACACCTGTACAAAAAGGTGAGCCCTTCTGGAAAAGAATTTGGCAGCAAATCTCTATCTATATTCTTTGGCCCCATCATTAACTAACTGTGATTCTAAGAAAGTAACTCAAAGCAAAAATTATGCACAAAGATAATGATCTCCTCACAATGGCCAAAAAAAAAAAAAAAAAAACCCATAAATTATATAATTGTGTAGCAAGAGCTGAAAATTTTAAGCTATGGCACAGACATTAAGAATATATTTGTGATACATTTTTAAAACATGAGAAATATGCTTACATAAACATATGAACTCATAAAAAGTAAAAAAAAAAAAAAAACCAATTATGTGTCCCAGAGACCATGTGAACACAACTGTTTCAAAAATTCATAGAGAAACAACTAAAACGAGAGACATCAAACTGTTGCAGCAGTCATCTTCAGGGAGTGAGATTATTTATTTTTACCTCTCTCTTGTGTCAGGATTACTTTGAAGTAGCATACAAAAAATAAATGCACTGGGATAGAAAAAGTAGGCAAGGAGGCAGACGAGAGAGACAGAATAAGGAAAATAAAATCAAGCCAAGGCTGAAGCTGAGTCACAAGATATGTCTCTTAAGTTCCTAGACTTATAAATAGCGAAGTTGGCTCCGAGACTCCTAGGAGTTCAAGCAAAGACAGACAATTGGAAATTCACTTAGAAAATTCATGGTGTTCTTAGGATGAAGTGTAAACTATTTCTCAGAATAAACATAGCTTTTGTTTTTCTTTTTTCTCCTGGTACTAAGGCCTAGGAAGGATTTCTTAGAAAAGCAACTTGGAAAGGAGACAGATTTTTTTTTAATATTTATTTTATTTATTTGACTGAATCGGGTCTTAATTGTGGCACCTGGGACCGTTGCAGCGCAAAGACTCTCTAGTTGGAGCTCATGGGCTTAGTCATTCCACAGCATGTGGGATCTTAAGTCCCCAACCAGGGATCGAACCCAGGCCCCCTGCACTAGGAGCATGGTGTCTTAGCCACTGGACCACCAGCCAAGTCCCTGTGTCCAGAATCTGAGAAGCTCAGCAAGTTGTGTTATAATTTAAGTATCCCCCCCAACCTACCAACATTGCTTTCCTGACCAAACACAGAAGCAAAAACAACAAAAATGAAATAAAACATAAGAATTTATGTTTCTCACATGGAAAACAACAATGTCACTAATGGCTAAAAATTCTTTGTGAATTCCTGTCCTTTCAAATGTATATCTCAGTCTCATTTCTAGGCTTTGGTTAAAAAAAAGAGAGGGAGAAAAGTTTTATTCCCTTTCAACTCTTTCAAATGTATTTTTCACCTTGGTTACTGTTACACCTGTCCTGACAAAATGTGCTTAATCTCTTTTTGACTGTATTTCACAAATTTGTTTAAGTTCAAGGGCCTTCCTTCCTTATAGATTCTTAATTTCTGAGAGTTAACAGGACAGAGATATTGGGTGATACATTTGTATAAGAGGGACCCTTGAAACCCTCCTACACTGTTGGTGTGAATGAAAGTTGGTGCAGCCACTATGGAAAACAGTGTGCAGGTTCCTCAGAAAACTAAAAATAGAATTACCATATGATCCAGCAGTCCCACTCCTGGGCACATATCCAGATAAATTATAATTCAAAAAGATACATGCACCCCTGTGTTCGTAACAACACTATTCATAATAGCTAAGACATGGAAACCTAAATGTCCATCAACAGATGAATGGATAAAGATGTGGTTGATATATACAAAGGAATATTACTCGGCCATAAAAAGAAGAATGAAATAATGCCATTTGCAGCAACATGGATGTACCTAGAGATAAATGAAGTAAGTCAGAAAGAGAGAGACAAATAGCATATGATGTTACTGATATATGGAATCTAAGATATGACACAAATGAACCTATTAAACAGAAACAGACTCACGGGCATAGAGAACAGATTTGTGGTTCCCAAGGGGAGGAGGGGGAGTTAAAGGCTGGGAGTTTGAGAATAGCCAATGCAAAATATTAAACAATAAAGTTCTCTTGTATAGCCCCGTGAACTATATTCAATATCCTGTGATAAACCACAATGGAAAAGAATATAAAAAAGAGATGTCTATACAGATATAACTGAATCACTTTGCTGTACAGAGAGATTGGCACAACATTGTAAATCAACTATCCTTCAATAAAAAATAATAAAGATTTTAAGAACATATAAGTAACCTGACATATACATTTTTTAAATAAATCAGATTTTAAAAGTTGCCAAATCTTAAAAGACAGTACAATTAAAATGACCCAAAAAATTTTTTTTAAATAAGTAAAAGGGACCCTTAAAACTGACATTGAAATAAATACAACCCTGGCTTCAACCTGTTGGGTGCTCCTCTTAACTCTCCCTATAGATTTTTCTTAAGCAGATTTTTAAATGAATGATAAACGTGATATCAAAGTATCTTGAGCCTCTGGTCTCATGTCATGACAAATCCATCCTGGTTTCCCATGATCACCACTCACTTCTGCCAGAACCTGCACAATATTCTCCCCATAACTCATTCAAGCTTGTGGTCTGGCATCATAAGTTAAACTCGCCAATCCATATGTTCACAGAATCTAACATTCTCCTTTTGGAAACAGGAAAAATATTTGTCTGCCTTCATGCTGCACGCTTCTTCCTCTTTCTTTACAATAGTACTAAAGAGCTACCTGAGTCACCCAGAGTTTTAGTCTTGTTAGAACAGAGATCTCATCAGTCTCCCCTCCACCAGGACCCACGTGTGTTAGCTGAGGTGATGAATCAATGATGGGATCTTGGGATTCAGGGAGCACAACCAAAGATGCTTCAGCTGGGGCCTCGGAGACAACCACACCATGTCTCATCATCAGCTCACCTCCTCCACCCCTGTGACAGCCTTGGGATTAAAATCGATGTTTTAGAGGCTTCCCGGTAGCTCAGCAAAGGGGAATCTGAGTTTGCTAGTGCAGGAGACACGGGTTCAACCACTGATCTGGGAAGATCCCACAAGCCACGGAGCATCTAAGCCCATGAGCTGCAATTACTGAGCGTGTGCTCTAGAGGTCACATGCCACAACGACTGAAGCCCCTGTGCCTAGAGCCCACGCTCCACTGCAAGACAGGCCACCGCAGAAAGGCCCACACACCGCAACGAGACAGGAGCCCGCAGCAGCAACAAGACCTAGCGCAGCCAAATAAATAAATAAAATTATATTTAAAAATCTATGTTTTAATCCCTTTTTGCTATCTTTGCCAATTGCAGTTGGAAAAATGAAGACTGAGAAAATTAAAAAAAAAAAAACAGGAGATTCACTTATTCATTTCCTGCAACAAATAATGAGCGCCAACCACATCCAAGGCTCGGAGCTGAAATTCCAGGGAAACCACTCTGTATGCAAAGTTTATCAAGTACAGCACCAGACGTAATTTTTGCCTGACAAAGGGATTCGTTTTTAGTAACATACATAAACATGAGCAGGATGTAAAACAGCTAACAGTGAGGCGCTTCAGCGTCAGAATTCAGACTGTGCTGCTTTAGTTGTAAGATCTTGGATGCTACTTCTCCGAGTCTCCATTTCTACATCTACAAAATGGGTGAATAAAATCCACCCCACTGGGTTTATCTGCAAATTCACAAAAACCATTTTCATCAATCACTCAGCTCAGTGTCTGGCATGCAATAATTACTTTAAAATTCGCTGTTATTATTATCGACCAAAGTATGTCCTGCGGCACTTTGAATTACTGGAGAAAAAAATGAAACCAGCATCAAACCATTTTACTGTCGCACAAAGTTTCTTTTAACAGTTATTTACAGTCCTAAGGATACTTAAAAACTTATTGTGCCCCTGCAGGGTCCAAAGTACTATACTAAGTACTGGAGAGAAAGCAGATAGAAAAATACACAGATGTTGCTTCTAGAGGTACTGAAAACTTTAGAGAGGAGACAGAAAATAGTTTTAAAATGTTACCCCTGAAACAGATGGCCAGTCCAGGTTGGATGCATGAGACGAGTGCTCTGGGCTGGTGCACTGGGAAGACCCAGAGGGATGGGATGGGGAGGGAGGTGGGAGGGGGTTCAAGATGGGGAACACATGTAAATCCATGGCTGACTCATGTCAATGTATGGCAAAAACCACTAAAGTACTATAAAATAATTAGCCTCCAACTAATAAAAATAATTGAATAAATAAATAAATAAATAAAATGTTACCCCTGTAAAAAGTGCCCTCCAAAAGATATCTATGTGCAAATTCCTTGAACCTGTGTATGTTCCCTTATTTAGGAGGAAGGGGGAAGGGAGGGGGTCTTCATAGATGTGATTACAGTACCATGGGAAACAATCCAGATTATTCCCAGGGGTCCCTAAATCCAATCACTTGTATCTCTATATCAGAGGGAAGCATAGGAGGTTTCGGCATTGAAGCATGTGTATTATCTAGGGTGGGGCAGATCACCAGCCTTGGTTGGGTGCATGGGACGGGTGCTCGGGCCTGGTGCACTGGGAGGACCCAGGGGGATCGGGTGGAGAGGGAGGTGGGAGGGGGGACTGGGATGGGGAGTACATGTAAATCCATGGCTAATTCATATCAATGTATGACAAAAACTACTGTGATGATGTAAGGTGATTGGCCTCCAACTAATAAAAATTTAAAAAAAAAAAAAAAAAAAAAGAGAACGTTTGAGGATGGAACAGACAGAGATGGGAAGACAGCAACCTTGAAAACTGCAGTGATGCCGCCATAAAGTAAAGACTACAGGCAGTCACCAGGAGCCAAGAGATTCTTCCCTAAAGCCTCTAGCCAACACCTTGATTTTGGCCCAAGGACACTGATTTTGGACTACTGGCTCTAGAACCATGCTAGAATGAAGTTCTGTTGTTTTAAGTCACCTTGTTTGTGGTAAGATGTTAAGGAAGCTACAAGAAATTTACAGACCCTCTGATTAAAGTTCGTCTGTGCCTGACATCTGGGCTTTCCCTGGTGACTCATGAGTGCGTGCTAAGTCTCTTCAGTCGTATCTGACTCTTCTAAACCCCATGGACTGAAGCCCGCTAGCCTCATCTGTCCATAGGATTCTCCGGGCAAGAATACTGGAGAGGGTTGCCATGCCTTCCTCTAGGGGATCTTCCCAACCCAGGGATAGAGCCCACGCCTCTTATGCCTCCTGCATTGGCAGGTGGATTCTTAACCACTAGAGTCACCTGGGTGATTCAGAAGTAAAGAATTCACCTGCCAATGCAGAAGACTAGCGTTGGATGCCATGGATACCTCCACACCCCACCTGACTGCCGCCTGTCCCCTGGTCAGGGCGGCCCCTTGCCATCCTGTCCCTTCATGCAGTACCACAAGCTCCAGCCCAGCCACACTGCTCTCTGGAGTCCACCTCCCTCTCATACACCCGCTCTCTGTGAACACCAAGCCACTCCCCAGATGCGCGAAGTTCAAGGCCAACATACCTATACTCAGAGCTGATTGCTCTGTGCCTCTAGCACATCACAGCTGAAAGCTGGCATTTCTTTATATAACATTTTTACATAATGTATAATTACTTTTTTGTGTGTGCCAAGTGGCACTCGGGATCTTAGGTCCCAGACCAAGGATCAAACCCATGCCCCCAGGATTGGCAGTGTGGAGTGTTAACCACTAGACCACCAGAGAAGTCTTACAATTTTATATAGTAAACACTTTTCTCTGTCTCCTCTATACACTGCCAGTTCTGGGAGGATAGTAACCTTATCTGTGTGGGTTCTTCTCACTGCTGGAATCCTATGGCCAGCATAAAGTGTGTAATAATACAATTGGTGCTCCAATTGTAGCTCCAATTGCAGCTACCGTGATAAAATAAGGAAGCAGAGGGGACCAAGAAAAGCAGAAGAGGAAAGGAAGAAGGAACTGAACGTGGAACGGGAGGGGTTTGAACTCAAAACTTAAAATCATGGATGATTTGTGCACTTTACAAACTAGAGAAATGGCCAGCAATGACTCCGCTGCTGCTGCTAAATCGCTTCAGTCATGTCCAGCTCTGTGCAATCCCATAGATGGCAGCCCACCAGGCTCCCCCGTCCCTGGGATTCTGCTGGCAAGAACACTGGAGTGGGTTGCCATTTCCTTCTCCAATGCATGAAAGTAAAAAGTGAAAGTGAAGTCGCTCAGTCATGTCCAACTCTTAGCCACCCCATGGACTGCAGTCTACCAGACTCCTCCGTCCATGGGATTTTCCAGGCAAGAGTACTGGAGTGGGGTGCCATTGCCTTCTCCAAGCAATGACTTTACACCTTCCTAATCCTGTGTCCTCAGAACACTGGCAAATAGTTCCTGCATGGCTCTGTGCTCTTTGAAATTTTTTTGGATTATCAATTTTTTTAGACTTAAGGATGGATAGGTGGCTACATAGATGAAAGAACAGATGGATGGATGGAAACACGGATGAAAGGATGGATAAATGGAGGGATATATGAACACACAGATGGATGGATAATGACTGGTTAAATAAACTGGTGAATGGATAAATGGATAGATAAATTTTAAAAATGTAAAAGTCAAGGGTAAAGTGCAGAAGTGTAAAAATGTAAAAGTCAAAAGTCCATATAGTCAAAGGTATGGTTTTTCCAGTAACCACGTACGGGTGTGAGAGCTGGACCATAAAGAAGGCTGAGTGCCAAAGAATTGATGCTCTTGAACCATGGTATTGGAGAAGACTCTTGAGGGTCCCTTGGACAGCAAGGATATCAAACTAGTCAATCCTAAAGTAAGTCAACCCTGAATATTCATTGGAAAGACTGATGTTGAATTTGAAGTTCCAATACTTTGGCCACCTGATGTAAAGAGCCAACTCACTGGAAAAGACCCTGATGCTGGGAAAGATCGAAGGCAAGAGGAAAAGGGGGCAACAGAGGATGAGATGATTGAATGGCATCGCTGACTCAATGGACATGAGTTTGAGCAAACTCTGGGAGATACTGAAGGACTGGGAAGCTTAGGCATGCCACAGTCCATGGGGTCTCAAAGAGTCAGACATGACTTAGCAACTGAACAACAAGTAAGCTTCTGCAATAGGGTCTTCTTGGAGTTTTTGTTTTGTTTCTTTTCCCTTGGCTTTCAGAACTGAACTAAATTAAGCAGATTTGAATACTTAGCATTCTAACTTTCTATGCATTTAAGTATTTTTTATAAAATCATATTTAGCATTTAAGTTTTAATTGAGGAAAAATGAAATTTCATGGTCTCCCCATTTCCTAGCCCTTTAATTTTGACACTGTTTAAATGTAAGCAGTGAAGTCTAGTCTCTCTCTCTCAAACAATCCCCCCCCACCCAAGAATGCTCCCTCCTGGAATATGTCTTCCTCTCCGAGAGCCCAGACAAAGTGTCACTGTAAACTGAAGCTCCTTCCAGTCCAGAAGGATGGGATGTGGGAGGATATTCCTAAATAAGAGGTGATGCTCGGCCACCCGGATACTTCAGTTCCGACCTAAGAAGGAAGCTATCAAGGTGGAAACATTCTGCAGAAGGTGACCTCACAATGCCTCTGCCCAGCAGGCTGGCTGTACTGCTCTGGATGCAGGTGGAGCACATGACCGGCACAGCCTGGAGACAGTGCCCCATCACCCCAGCAGCTCCTCTCCCGGGATTCCAGGCCTCTGAGTATCTGCTTCTCATTGGTATTTGCAAGAAAACACAACTCTGGGGGATGCAGGTCAGGGTCATGACAAGCAGCCTACATGTGGCCACCTTCCTGATTTTGTATTGAAAGAATGCCCAGCTCTTTGCCCCTCGCTAGTCTAGTAAGTCTAGTAGTTCAGATGGTAAAGAATCTGCCTGCAATTCAGGAGACCATGGTTCGATCCTTGGGTCGGGAAGATCCTCTAGAGAAGGAAATGGCAACCCACTCCAGTATTCTTCCCTGGAGAATTCTATAGACGGAGGAGCCTGGCAGGACAGTCTATGGGGTCACGAAGAGTCAGACACAACTGAGCGACTAACGCACGCACAGTCTTGTAAGAGAAGGAGCCCCTGGGACTTTCGTGGGACAGGCCTTTCCCCACATCCTCTGCTTTAGCTCCTCTCTGAAGTACCTAAGTAATAGTATTTGATGCACATTTCCTGAGTTGTTTTGCAGACAAGAAACCCCACCACCAAATGGAAGATGTTAACTACTTGAGGACAGACGGCACATAGCCCCATGTCCCCTGGAGCCTAAAGATAGATAAAGTTAACCCCTGTGACCCCACCCTGTTCCCTCATCATCAGCCAGAGAATTGTGCGCCATTTGATCAGATACTCTGTGACCCCACCCTCACCTCCCTTACTTGGCTTTTAAAAACCCTTTGCCAAAACTCTTCAGGGAGCTTGAGGCTTTTTCAGGCAGGAGCCACCTGTCTCCTTGCATGGTCCTGCAATAAACCTTTCTCTGTTTCAAATTCTGACCTTTCAGTTTGTCTGGCCTCACTCTGTGGCCGACAGGTGAACTTGCCTTAAGTCTCATTAATTTGTCTTTGGGCCCCTTTCCTTCCCATGCCCTGCCCCCTTCCACGAGGCCAATAGCACATAGTAAACCACATTTGCAAGCTGGCACAGCTGTCTTCTGCATGAAGTTTTCAAGTAAGATTATATCCTAAACTTAAGACACAAGCCCTCTGACGACTTGACATAAAGACCATTCTCCAGTAAAGTCTGGGACCGCCTGACAACAGTGCTGATCAAACTTTCTGTGTCATAGTAGGGTTCCCAGTCCCCAAGGGATAGAAGTGCAAGCAATGAGATTTTATTTTTATTTGATTTTCAAAAGATCTATGACAACAGTGCTGATCAAACTTTTGGTGTCATAGTAGAGTTCCCAGTTCCCAAGGGATAGAAGTGCAAGCAATGAGATTTTATTTTTATTTGATTTTCAAAAGATCTATGAGGTTGCTCTATGTCCAGTCACTTCCTGTGCATAAAATTTAAACAAATGTGACGTTCAAAGACTTTAGCCTGTTATTAAAATGTGCACATCTGTTCCTTTAGGGCTTCATCTTTAGAAAGAACTAGAGCAATGCAGTAAAAACAATAATATACTGAAGCATTATTTAGTATTTGGTAATAATCTCCGTCTTTCCATTGGACCCAGATAAACTGGGCACTTTGGATGCGTGTGTGTCTATGCATATGTTTTCTTCCAATCAAAATCCTCTGAAATATAGTCCATCTTGGATTTCAAGCTGGTTCAGAACTTTCAGGCAGTCAGAGGATCTAAGAGCGCAAAGTGACTTGAACATAATGGAAAAAGAACTGCACGGTCCCTGCATTTAAAACACCATTATTATCCGCACCAGGAAATTTTATAGGACAGAATGGTTTTAGGGGTGTTCAACTCAAAATATGCCATAGGCTGGGCTTACGGCATGTTTCCACAAGCCAAGACCTTCACATCAGAGTTTCTCATTTTAAGGACATTTTCAGTGTTTCCACTTGAAAAAGTTCAAGAGACTATCAGGGGAAATACATTTCTTTTCAACCCTACCCGGTCTAATGAGGAGATCAGTAAGAGAACCATGTACCTAACCAAGGAAACACAATAGTTTGGTCATATTTACAAAGCTATTCTGTACCTTTCTTAGTAAACCTTGTTACTGCAGCATAAAGCACAGAAGTCCATTCCTATTATCAAATCAAGCGACAACCAATAAAAAACATGCCTCACAGCAATAGGCAAGTCCGCTGGGCTGCTGTTGCTGTGGATTCAGGTTTTTTTAACCTCACGGCTGCCTGGGTTGGCTTCACCAAATTCATCAACCTTTTCTTGTGTCTTCTTGTGCACATCAAAAACCCCCGAGGCGCTGGCCCTCAGAATTGTTCTAACTCATAATTAGGAGACATGAGCCCATTAGACCACACTTGAAAAGACAGCCAAGCAGAGTGGGCATGGGTCACCCTCTTCCTAAATCACACCAGCACAAAAGCCAGTTATTGTCAGATCTAAAGCAATGTAACCTCAGCGATGCCGATGCCGGAAGGGCTCTGAGAACAGAAAATTCCTGTAATTAAAAGGCTCTGTGCATGATAATTGGCTTTGAAGTTTCTGAGAGCGATCTCATCTAGGAAATCTTCTCCGGAGAACAAAAATCTGTTTACAGGGATTTGGGGACACACATGGGAGACTGCTAAAAAGCTCCACGTTTCTTTTAATCTCTCTCTGTGTAGGAGAGGCTCTGGGGAGAAGGAACCACACACAAACAAAGAGCCCTGATGAGAAAGCAGGAAGAACTGCTGGTCCTTTCTACAGCCTCACGTGTGAATCAAGTAATTTCCCTTCAAGGAGTTCGTGTCCTGAGCATTCCAGCTTGCTGTACCAATGACAGAGAGGGATGCTGACAGAAGGGAAGCAGATGGGGAATCCCGGCTTTTCTGGCAGCTGCAAATCAGGGGCTCTGCTGGGGAAACACAGGTGATAAGCACGGTTTAAACTCTGCGCCCAACCCTCACGGATGCTGCCCCCGGACAACAGCCACAGAAAGCAAAGGAAGAGAAGCCTGCCCCCAAAACCTCTCTTAGAGAAACTCAGGGCCACCTCTCCAGAGCTGGCCCCATCTCCTAGGCGTCGCAGCCGACGGATGCACTCAACTGCATTCCCATACAGAGGCGCGCTCTGGAATTACATCCTCACGGGTGCCTGCCAGCAGAAAAAGTCAAGTCCAAATTCCAGAACCTTTCCAGGAGGTCATGTCAATCCCTGCCTCGGACAGCTTCCTCAGCCTTCCCAGGGCCCACGTCTCCTTTCAAGGTTCTCCACGCGACCCCCTCCCCGAGGATGCCAGGTGGACCGGGATATTTTTCCGCCCGTGGCACTCTCACTCAGGGCCTCCCGCCCAAGTCTTCCCGGGAGGCACCTGCTGCCAAGGGGCCGCTGAGGACCCTGGCTGCCGCACGCGCGCGCGTGCACACGCACCAACGCACACCCACACCCACTCTCCCGGCCACCCCCATCCACGCACGCCCTCCCACACACTCAGTCCCAGCAAAGTTCGTCCCGGGGCCCCAGGAGGCGGCGGCGGCGTCTCCTCACCTTTGGAGAAGAGGGCGGCCAGGCTGATGAGCAGGGGGGACCAATGTTGCCACAGCGTCCCCATCTCAGACGCGCACATCCCGGAGACCCGGAGCGCAGATCCTCGGCTCCGCGGCGCCGTCTGGGCGATGAAGACACGGTCGCCAAGCTCCCCGAGGGTCGGAGCGGGACGGGAAGGCGAGGCAGCACCGGGCTAGGGGCGCGAGCGGCCGCGGCGCCCGGCGCCCTCCTCCCGCCAGTCCATGGCCGGCCAGGAAGCGACACCGCACGCGGCTCCGGAGTTGCTCTCCCGAGTCCAACGCGCGCGCAGGCAAACCCCACCTCCCTTTCACCCCCACCAGGATATTTTTATTTTCATCTACGCGAATTTGTTCCTTTCCGTTTACCCAGCGAGGACTGGCCCCCAGGTGGCCCCCAAAGGGCGCCTCCAGGAGCGCGGGGACGCGGGTAGGCTAACGGGCGGCGGGGCGGCCGGGCTGCGGCGCCCGGGGCGCGGGCGGAGGCGGCGCGAGGACCCCCGGCCGGGTGGCCCGGCGCCCGGAGCGGCGCGGGGCCCCCGGGCGCACGGCCCCCATCCCGCCCGGCCGCGCCCCGGGGCGCGCACCGGCGCCAAAGTTTGGCTGGGAGCAGTCACTCCCCGCGCCGCCCGCCCCGGCCCGGCTCCCGCCCGGGCTCAAGCTCCAGGGGCCCTAAGCGTGCGGCGCGCACGACCGGCTCCGAGGACGCAGGGCTGCCCCCGCCGCCTGGGGGAGGCGCGCCAGCCGCGCACGGAGGAAGACCCGCGGGCCCGGGGACCTCGCTGCCCGCGCGCCGGCCGCGCTCCGCCGAGACTGCATCCGGCACGGACGCGAGCGCCACGGTGCCGGGTGAGGACTCGGGGTCTGCCTTAAAAATTTGTCTTTTTTAAAAAAGCCCCACCCTTTCGGAGTGACAGCCGCAAGCCCCAATCCGCAGAGTCAATCCCACCTCTCCGGGTCTGCCCCTCACCCACCCTCCCGGCCACCCCCTCCCTGCGATCAGGAGCGGGAGAGGAGCGGCTGGGAGGCGGGCTAGTACCCTGCGGTTCGGCCAGCTCGGAGGAGGCGACAGGGAGCTGCCCACTCGCCCAACAGGTGTCAAGAAGGCCATTTACCTTCTCCTGCTAGTCAGACCTCAAGCTACAGGCAGGTCCTCTGTTCTGGGGGTTTCTAAGGCTCTCCGCCTGCCAGTAAACACGAAGATGGCTGTAAAGGGCCCCTCACCCCCGCGCTGGATCTTCCCCAACAATATCTGGGGAGGAGGACTTCCGACTTGCCAGCCGTCCTGAGGGTCATGCTGGCCTCACCCCGCCTCTATCCTGGAATGACCACCAATTCACTGATCCTAAAAGAATTCCGTCCTGACTCCCCTCTGGCCCATTTGGAACTGGGAATGAATACGTTAGGGGCCAACTTGGCCTTGAGAAGATAGAAGACATTTATCCTTCCTGAATGCCTAATTAAGACATACCGGGAACCAAGGCTACAGAGCATCAGCCTCTGATATAGCCCAAGGACTTCTCCATGGGAGCCTTTGAATTACCCGAATCAGAAATCAGAGCGAGAGAAAGCGTTCTGAATATTTAAAGAATATTGTAAACCGACAACAGCCAAATCAAATGAGGTGACTTTACCTCAGTAGGTAAAGATGGGTCATTATCATTCAGACAAGGGATCCACAGAAGTTTTATTTTATATGCCTGTCGTTGCAAAATAAATCACTTTGGGTGCTTAGCTTGCAAGTTTTCAAGAGTGTCTGGGTTTCATTCTCTGTGAGATGTGGCTTCTACTTTATTCTATATTTACTTTTTTTAATGTCTGTCTGTCTTTCTGGGTGATTTTGTTGTTTGGGGGTTTTTCCATTTACTTTTTAAACTTTCTGCCTTTTCACTCTGCACCTCCCTCCTATAAAACTCTAAAGAGTTAATACAGCAAAGAACCTAAGAAATTATGTGTTTCAGTGCTTGCAAAATTTGAGTAAGTATCAATATCACCTGGGATAGTGAGTCCTCCACCCCCACCCCTAGATCCTCTTATCTATCAAGTCTAGGTGACACTCAAGAATCTGCGTTTCTAACAATTGCCAGGTGATACTGATGCTGCCCGTCCAAGGACCACTGGTTGAGTCCACTATCCCCTCCACCTCAATGATGGGGAAACTGAGGCTTAGTCCCTGGCACACCTCCACCTGTCCTCTTAATGGCAGAGCCAGTAGATTGCACAAAATGCCAACTCCAGGTTGCCAGAGTCCATTTCAATGTGAAATGGAGTATATTTCTAAAACATTTTTCAAATGTATTGACTGTAATGATCCTATGCTTTATTAAAAACAATCATTTTATATATTCTAATTCTAATTTTTTTTTTTTTTTTCAGAACTTAAATCACCAAGTACATTTTGGGGAGAGGAAGGGAGGTATGTCATGACAAAACATTTTCTCTATCTGCATCCTCAGGGCAAAAAGTAGCTAACAGATTCCAGGGTAAACTATTTCCCCATTATACACAGTTGACTCACAAAATTTTTTTCTACTCTTTGATATTCAAGTTTTGGGAAGCTGCAACTCCAGGTACTGGATCAGTGGCTGAAATACCATGTAAGCATGGCTACTCACTCTCCAAGACGCTGTTCTAGCTAATATATCTAATCTTCTTTGGGTAATTAGCACAACTAATCCTGGGAGAGGCAACGCCTTGGGAAGACTTGAGAGAAGTAGGCTGAGACCTGCCAGCTCTTCAGTAGCATCCCAGACCTCTGGGAGCACTTCCCATCCGAAGAGCCTGCCTCAAATTAATTGTGAGAAATCTGCTTTTCTCCAAGAATATCTGTTTCCTCTGCAAGGCCATAAATCAATCTGTAAGCCTAATTCTGTCAGTAATTAAACAGTACTAACTGTTCCCACTTTGTGCATTAAGCTGGGACACCAGGCAGTTTGGGTTGGGTCGTCTTTCCATAAAAACAAAACGTTTTTCTGGAGCAGTTTCCAGAAAGACCAGGAAATGATGAAGGTGGAATTCCAGGATGGAAGGGAACTGTCCCATGGGTGGTTATAGGAGGCTTCTGGATACCATAAAGATGGAGCCTCCTCTAAAACAGAATCAGTTCTTCTTCCAACCCTTCTGATCACATCAAGGAGAAAGGCTGAGGCCTGAGCAACTCTTAGGACAACTTTTCACGATTATAAATGCCCTTGGTTTCAAAACAGAAGGCAGATCTTTCTGTGCAGGGTGATGGTGTCTAGCTAGAATTTTTGAATGCTGCTTTTATTTTCACTTTGGCTATTAATGTGTTTGATGTTTCAGTTTCCCTTTAGTGATGTAAGTTGTGTTTTCAATTAAGTTACCAAAGTTTGTGAAGCATTGGGCTTATTTCAAGGAGAACATTGAATCACTAGGACATTTGTCATCATCCCCCCTTGACAGAACTCAGGAGAATGGTGAGAAATGCCTGAAGTTTGAGAATCATGGGGATGACACGTGAGCTACCAGGTCAGTCCTCCCTGAGGGTGCAGAAGAGCCTTTCCAAAACTTCTATTAATTTTTTTTAATGTTTATTTTCATTTATTTATGTTTGGCTGTGCTGGCCTTGATTGCAGCAAGTGGGGGTTGCAGTGTGCAGGCTTCTCATTGCAGTGGCTTCTCTGTTGCAAAGTACGGGCTCTAGGGTGCGTGGGCTTCATTAACTGTGGCTCCCAGGCTCTAGAACAAGGGCTCAATAATTGTGGCGCACAGGCTTCCTTGCTCCGTGGCGTGTGGAATCTTCCTGGATCAGGGATTGAACCTGTGTCTCCAGCATTGGCAGGCAGACTCTTTACCACTGAGCCACCAGGGAAGCCCCCTGAAACTTCTTTTCTTCTCAGTTTCCCAAAATTTGTGGGCTGGCCTGGAAATAGAACGGCCAGATCCAAGGACTTGTCTCTTTCGAGAATGGAGACAGCATTCCGATGTGGAGGCCACTGTGTGCAGTAGGGACGCCTCTCACCCTTCCTATTGAGGCCGGGCAAGGTCATCCCTCCAAACAGAGCATCCTGGAGACCCACCCCCCCATGAAGTGCTTTTGAGGATGGTGCAGGGTCTGCTGTTCTCTGCTTCCTGCACATGGATGACGATGTTTCTCAGCCCCCCTTCAGGGGACCAGTTAAACACTAGGGGAAATGGTGAGGACCCTTCTGAGATGAGGCAGTGGCAAATCCGCCTGTGACTGTCCACTCTGCACCTCCCCACACCCCTGCCAAGGGGAGATGAATTGACTACGTGCTTGAGATGGTACAGCTGCTCCAAGACCGCAGGCTTAGGAAGGCAAAGCCCCCTCCAGGTCACAGGAGACATCCAGCAGGAGAAGGGAATCGCCATTCTGTAGTTCTGGGGTCTTCTGGGTCACCAGAGTGAAATGTAGACTCTTCTACTCTTCTTCGGATTCATGTCCTCCCAGGGGTACACAAGCAGATGTTAAAAAACCAGGTGACTCCTGGTCTTGCTGGGTAACCCCAAAGTGAACCTAAAGGAGTAGACATTTTAGCAAAGATTAATAGTAGGGTGCTCCTTTTGCCTTATTTTACTGATTCATGGATCAATACAGAAAGCTCAGCGGGGCCTTAAGTAGTCTTCTTTGAAGTTATACGCAGTTCTGTCAGGAAGAAATACTGCATTTCTACCTGAAGCCTCACCAGCCCCTTCCATCAGGGGTGAGGCTTTTTCTGTTGGAGGGAAAGGAGAGCCTGCAAGGCTGCCTCTGCCATAAACGCAACATTGAAAGACCTCCTGGACTTTTCACTCACTTGTTCATTCACGGGAGCTTGTGATGGATGCTCCCTGTTCACTAAAACCCCCTTTATCTACCTGTAGCCAGATCAGGTGCCCTGGTCTTACTAAGGGCTCCTTTGTGGCTTAGCTGGTAAAGAATCCACCTGCAATGCAGGAGACCTGGATTCGATCCCTGAGTTGGGAAGATCCCCTGGAGAAGAGAAAGGCTACCCACTCCAGTATTCTTTCCTGGAGAATTCCCTGGCCTGCAGTCCATGGGGTCGCGTTAAGTATGGCTATAGATTTGAGTTGTGGCCAAAGGAATGCAGGCAGAAGTGTTGCCCATTCCTTCCAGGAAGAGCCTACAGTACCTCCACCCGGCGTGACTCTTTTCCTCTATCTTCCAGGTGGAGACGAAAGTCCAATAGGGAACTGCAAGGCCCCAGCAAAGGCCGAGTGATGAGAAGGAAGGAGGCTGGCCCCTTCAGTGTGAAAAGTCTGGATTTAGCACATTCCAGCACTGAATTTAGGGCCAGCAAGAAATAAGACTGTATCATGTTGGGACTTCCCTGGTGGTCCAGTGGTTGGAAATCTGCCTTCCAATGCAGGGGACACGTGTTTGATCCCTAGTTGGGAAACTAAGAGCCCACGTGCCATGGGGCAACTAAGCCCAACTACTGAGCCTGTGAGCTGTAGAGTTGATGCTCCAAACACAAAGAAGCGTGAGTTCCACAACTAGAGAAGCCCCCACACACAGCAACTAGAGAAAGACCACATACCACAAAGACAACCCAACGCAGCCAAAATAAAAACTTAAATAAAAATAAATTTTAAAAAGATCGTGTTAAGTCACTGGAGTTTGAGGGCTTGGTATGACAGCTGGTGTGAAACATCCTAACCAATACACCTCCATTGATCTCAGCCTGTCTCCACAGAAGCAGGAGTGGGGTACAAGCAAAGCATAAAATAAAACCCACCCCCCTCCAACTCTACTCACCAAGAAATGCCTTATAGTCCAGTGGAGAGAACCATAATTAAGCTTTGGATCACTTATGATAGGTATCAGGAGAGCTCAAAGGAGGAAGGTATGGTTTTGCATTGAAGTGATGGCTGCACCAACCACATTAATTGGTGTGCATGTAAGGTGCTCTGGGTCCCACACCAGGATGCAGTGTGGAGCACCATGCCGCCCTTATACTTGAGTCTATATTGATCTCTTGGGATCTTTAGAGTGTATCACAGAGAAGAAGTGCTGGAACTTCCAAGAGAGGGTCCTCATGGCTGGGGTACTCTGAGGAAAGGAATTTATATGGATCCCATTCTCCATTGAATATGTATTTATTATATGCCTATTATTGGCCAGGCACTAAAAGTTTAGCAAGTATAAAAGCCACCACTGAGCTTATATTCTCCTGAGGATGGACAGACAGAAGACAAGCAAATAGTGAACAAGATACTTTCAAAAACAGCCTAAGAAGACACTCAAACAGGACAGTATTTACTTCTGCTTCAGAGGGGTCAGGCAAGGCTTCTCTGAGAAGATGACCTTAGAAAGGGGACCCTGCTAGTGAGAAGGACCCTCCATGTGCAGATCTGAGTCCTAAGCATGTCTGATGGAGGGAACAGCAAGTGCAAAGGCCCTGAGGTGCAAAAAAATAAAAAAAACTGGGAGAATCAGATAGAAGATAGTGGGGCTGGGGCTGAGTGAGCCTTGGAGAGCAAGGAAGGAAGTGAAGTCAGGGGACAGGTGGGAGACAGATGCACAGCCTAGATTTGGGTTGGTATAAGGGAATAGCGAGGCCTGTGTGGGATGTCAAGTCATATGAGCCAATTCACATTTCTAGAAGGTCTCTGGGTGTTCCAATAGCACCTACGAGGCAGGGGCCAAGCATGAGTTCTCCAGCCTCTCGTCTTCTCCTGGAGCCCACACCTTCCTACTTCCACAACACGGGGCCTCTGTGTGGTCATGCGGGTTCCAGGGAGGCTGGAAAGTTCAGAATCGCATACACAGAACCAGGTCAGCTTTGCTGTGCCCAGGGTGGCTGGTTTGGGCTGGCCACCAGCACACTTGAGTCCTTTCAACTTTCCTATCTGGTTTCAAGTCCCTGTGTTTCTGGCTTGAAAACACATGTGTTCATTCCTCAGCTAACAGGTATCATTCATGAGGCTCATATACATGCCCTGCACTGGCTGTATTATCCTCCAGAGCAGAGAAACTGGTCTGGTGAGGCTGATCAGCATTGAAGTCCAGGCCAGAGCTGGAGATCCGTCTGATCGCATCTTGCTGGGCAGCTGGTGGCCACCACCATACGGAGCTCCTGCCTCTGTGGTCCTTAGGAGTGGCCACTTCTTAGCCTGGTTCCACGAGGCTCCTTGGCTGAGACTGGGCTGAGCACACAATCAGAAAGAAAATGAGGGTGTTAGACTGAAGGTCTTATTCCCCAGAGCATCCTTCCCAGAGAAAGAGCCAGTCCCCACCTATTCTTCAAGAGCACTTGAGAAGTGAAAGTGTTCGCCACTCAGTCCTGTCCAACTCTTTGTGACCCCATGGACTGAAAACCCACCAGGCTCCTCCGTCCATGGGATTCTCCAGGCAAGAACACTGGAGTGGGTTGCCATTCCCTTCTCCAGGGAATCTTCTGGACCTAGGAATCAAATCTGGGTCTCCCACATTGCAAGCAGATTCTTTACTCTCTGAGCCACCAGGCAAGCACTTGATCACAGACAAGAGAGAACACCGGTGTCTGTGTGGCCTGAACCAGCATCCCCGGTGAGTGAGTCTGACACATCGAAAGGACCCATTTTCTCTTCTGAGCTCAGCATAAAATGGTCTGATTTCTTTAACCCCTTTGAAATCAGTGTTTCCGATGGATTTGAAAGGCTGGGTCTTGGGTTCCACACACCTTTGTCAGGGAGCAAATGAGCCCCTTTGCAGACCTTTGAATAAGATGTTACACATCCCAGGTTGTGATGGAAGGAGATGGCTTCCAGCCCCCCTGCCCCTCTGCCAAATGCTTATGAAAATGACACAGAAGGAGTTGATCTTGCCCCAGAGAAACTCAGAACAGCCACGGAGGGAACGCTTTATTTGGCAATTTGTAGAGTTTGCCAACATCAAAGAGAAATTGAGTGCCGGGAGTTGTTACAAGCGAACATTCCACAGCTTCAAAGCTGAAATTTGAGGATGTTTTCAACGGACTAATTTGGAAGTTATTTAAGGATGCTTTGGGGAATAAACAAATGGAAAGAATAGGTCTGGGAAGACTTCTGGCTTAAAAAAAAAAAAAACCCTATCTTTTCCTGTTAATAAAAGTCCTCTGAGATCACCGAGTAAATCAGCTGTACACTCCAGTTTTTTACCCGACGGCTAACTTGGCTCAGCAGTACAGAGTTCTCTTCTGGGAATTTCAATAACTTGCTTTTTTATCTCATCTCCCACAAATTTGTTGGTCCAAGTCAGGACATAGAGTGCCCTCCTCCAAACAGCCACAAAAAGTCTTTCAAAAGATCATTTCTAACAATTCTCAAATAGCAGTTTTCCATTTTGTCAAAAGGTCTCCGTCTGGTGTTTAAATTGATTGACATAGGAGTCATCCAATGTGATTAAATACGGTCAGTTGTTTTAGACTGATCTTTGTCTTATCAGATGAGACAGGTCCATCTCGAAAAAACAACCAGTGACATCAGCGAGCTCTTTGGATCTTAAATGCAGTGGCTGATGCTATAGTATCATTGAAGGAATGATTTAGAAAATCATTTTCAACTATCACCCCCAAATAATAAAATATATGTGACACTGGATAAATGTTGTTTTTGTTGTTATTTTAATACATCAGAAAAGCTGCAAAGCAGCACCTGGAAACACGACTCTCTCAAGGTTTCCTTTTGCACAGCCAGCAGGAACAGCGGTGCAGCGCTCTGGCGCTGGGACCCCCTGGGATGCCGGCTGCACCACCGCGAGGACTCACCGCATCAGTGGGCCTGCAGCGACCCCTAGTGCCGAAGTGGTGGCATCTCATCTTGTTTTCCCATCCAAGAACAAATGAGTTACCTCCCGCTGCAATCAGCAGTCACAGGCTGTCATGTTTTTAATTATAGCCAAATTATATTTTCTAAAACTGGAAATTTAACTTATTACATCATTTTAAACGAAGAGAGTGGCCAAGCACATGACTTTAAGGAAATTCTGAATCTGGTCTTGTGGAATGGGAGTCACCACCTTGAGCCTTATATGCTCCTAAAATGAAAATAAAAACATTGTGGAATTAACTTAAAAATGAAAACATAAGCGTTTATACAGCATGCACCCACTGTAATACTTGAGTTGAACTTGGGTTGTTCTTTAAAATCCGCCAGTGTGTTAGTCACTCAGTTGTGTCTGATCCTTTGCACCCCATCAACTGTGGCCTGTCGGTCCCCTCTGTCACGAGCTCCTCCAAGCAAGAATACTGCAGCAGGTAGCCATTCCCTTCTCCAGGGGGTCTTCCTGACCCAGAGATCGAACTTAAGTCTGCTGCACTGCAGGCAGATTCTTTACCGTCTGAACTACCAGGGACGCCCCCAAATCTGCCAAGTAACTGATAATTTTCAACAGGTATAGGCAACCACGTTGATTATTCAAATGAATGTTCCCAAACAAGAGGAAGCTGGCAGCCTCCTCCACTTTCTCAGGATCAAACGCGTCTCTTGAGGCAAAATCCCCAGTACCTTTAGGGGGAGTTTAAAGAATTGCATCAGGTGTGTTCATAGCAGCACTACTCGCAATATCCAAGACATGGAACAGATGAATGGATAAAGGACATGCGGTAATAGACAATGGAAAACTACTCAGTCATAGAAAAGAAAGGAATAATGCCATTGCCAACAACATGGACGGACCTAGAGATGATCAAACTAAGCAAAGTAAATCAGGAGAGAAACAAATGCCATAGGATATCACTTATACGTGGAATCTAAAATGTGATGTAAATCCACATAACTATGAAACGAAAGCAGACTCGCAGACAGAGAGGAGAGACTTGCTGCCGAGAGGGAGGGGAGGGAAGGGTTGGCAGTGTGGGATTAGCAGACGTAGACTCGCTTATATAGAACAGATAAGCAAGGTCCTACCGTATAGCAGGGGGAACTGTATTCAATATCCTGAGACAAACTATAATGGAAAAGAATATGAAAAAGAATGTGTGTGTGTGTGTGTGTGTGTGTGTGTGTGTGCATGTGTGTGTGTAAAAAGAGTTGCACAAGAAGAGATCTCAAATAGGGAGCACCTTGGGTCTGACTCCTGGAGACGAGAACTTTACATGTGATGGTCTAGAGACTTGTGGGTTTCCTGAGATGTCCAGAGTCACACCAGTGTCATTGAGAATGGCAATGACCAGTTAAAATAGAGAACCTTAGAGTTGGGGCAGCCTGGAATCTCCTGCTTCAAGCCTCCCATGTTGAATTTGAGCAAATAAAGACCAGACAGAGAATTCCTTAATTTAGCTATTGCTGCCTTTTAAAAAACTCTGCTATGAGGATAAAATAATTTAGGAAGTAGAAATCTGAGCATGAACCACTTCAGATCATCAAAATTGGCCCCTCCTAGTCATCATTTTCAGTTAGATCTGAAAGGGACTACTAGGGAGTATCTGCAGGTGTTATATGTTTCAAATGAACTAAAATACAAATTGTTGGGGTTTCTTTTCTTCATTTTTGATTCTGGTGTTTTTGTACTGGGACCACTATGGAAATGACTTCTAGAAAATCCATTATGAGACCTGTGTGATTAAAATATATTCATTTAGCAAACATTTCAAAATTCTTTAACAAACTTAGCCTTCAAGAAGTTACCATTTCGTGGACTTCCCTAGTGGTACGGTGGATAAGAATCCACCTGACAATGCAGGGGACCTAGGTTCAATCCCTGGTCCGGGAAGATTCCATATGCTATGGAGCAACTAAAGCCCACGTGCCACAACGACTGAAGCCCACTTGCCCTAGAGCCTGTGCTCTGCAACCAGAGATGCCCCTGCAGTGAGAAGCCTACATGCTGCAACTAGAGAAAGCCCCAGCACAACAAGGAAGACACAGCACAACCAACAAATAAATTTAAAAAAAAAAAAAAGAGGTTACACTTTGGCTAAAACTTCCATGCTAACAACACTAGAGTTAGTCACATATGTACCCACCCTGAATGGATGCTTTTTAATAACTGGCAGGTTCTCAAACCATGTATCTTGTTGGCATGTCTGGCACTGCTTTCTTTCAACCACACGATGCCTGTCTGAAAGTGGCATCTAAGCCCGACTCATCACAGACCTGCCCTAGGACATTTGCACGGGAAGTGAGGTGTGGGGGAAGCCATCCCCCTGCATGATACAAGACTGAGAAGCCACTGGCCACGCTGCCCCCTCCGAACAATCTGGAGGAAGCAACACAAGAACAGATTTAAGAGACAAAGTCTGGCTGTCATTCCAGTCTCTCATTCCGGTCATTTCCCACCTTCTGCGAAATATCTTAGTTTCACATAAACTCCACTTTAAAAAAATTATTTATTTATTTGACTGTGTCGGGTCTTAGCTGTGGCACATGGGACCTTCGTTGCAAGACACACACTCTTAAGTTGTGGGGCGCAGGTTTAGTAGCCCCGCAGCATGTTAGATCTTAGTTCCCAGACCAGTGATCAAACCCACAGCCTCTGCACTGCAAGGCAGATCCTTAACCACTGGGCCACCAGGGAAGTTCCCAAACTCCACCTTTTAAAGCTAGTCTAGGTGGAGTTGGCTCCTCATTACTAGAAGATCATCTCTCATCTCTCCTTTAACCTGACCCACTGGTTGAGCTCCTGCTTCTCCTCTGGCTGAGGAAAGACTGAGTCAGCTCACGCCACTCTTTAATCAGACCCTCCCGTGGCTCCCATCTCAGTGAAAAGCTCAAGTCCCCACAGTGCCCTTCAAGCTGTTGGTGGGGTGTCCCCTCCCCCTCCTCCATGCTCAGTGGGACCCCTCCTCCTCTCCTGCTTCAGCCAGCCCTGCCCCTGCCTCCACCACACAAATTTGTCCCAACAGATCTTGCCTCGCCAGACTGCTTTCTCTGCCTGGAACACGTGTTCATCAAATATCCATACAGTTCCTCCCTCACTTCACTTCGGTCTCTGCTAAGCATCCCTTCGCCTTCCGTAGACGCAATGTTTAAGTAGCAACCTCCATGGATTTCTCTCCTCTTATCCTGTGTGGTGTCTCCTGTCACTGGTCAACACCTGTCTCCACCACCTGGAGTGCAAGCTCCCTGAGAACAGTAGCTGTGTTTGCTCACTTCTCTATCCCCATCGCTCAGAACACTACAGAAAAACCCAGTCCTTCAGTAACATTTTTAAGAGCAAATAAATCAAAGAGAGAAATATAATAAGATATCATTTATACATGGAAAGCAAATCAAAGAAAGAGCAATATCATGTGATATCACTTATATGCAGAATCTTTAAAAAATGATACAGATGAACTTATTTACAAAACAGAAAGAGATCACACAGACTTAGAAAATAAACACATAGTTATAAAAGGGGAAAGGGGGGAAGGAATAAATTGGGAGTTTGGGATTAATATATACCCACTATTAGGTATAAAACAGAGAAACAACAAGGACCTATAGTATAGCACAGGGAACTCTATTCAAAATTCTGTAATAACCTAAATGGGAAAAGGTTGTGAAAAAGAATAGATACATGTAGACCTGAATCACTTTGCTGCACATCTGAAACTGACACAACCACACTCCAATTGTCATCAACTACAAATTGTAAATCAACCACATACCACTATAAAACTTTAAAAATCAAGATACAAATCAGTTACTCCTTCCCCACCTCCCCCAGCCTGAGGGAATATGCATCCTCCTCCCTATTTGAAGGGGACTCTGCCTAGGGACTGCTTACCGCCTATCTTTGGGCCGAATAACTGGTCAACTTAATGAATTTAACATTGAACTCCAGCTTGGAGCTCAGTTAATTAGACCAATCCTTTCACTGGTAGGGAAATGGATACTGAAAGAAGCAATGTGACTTGCCTTGTCTATATTTCCCTTTCCCATGGGAGCGAGAGGGGTGGGTTTTAATATGAAACTCACCACATGGCTATTTCCTAGGTCTCCTGTCTACCCAGTACCATTCTGAGGCAGGGCAGCAGGGTGGTTAAAGCAAAGTCTGTGCTTGGATCTGAATTAATAGCTGTGTGACCTTGGTCAAGGTTACTTAACCCCTTTGAGCCTCAGTTTCCTTAACTTAAACAATCTAGGCTATTGTATCACTTGATATGTCAGGCTGTTACAGAATTGAGAAAACCCATATGTAGCATCTACGTGATACTCAGCATCCTAGAATATAGTCAGCATTATAATAGAGAGCTATTGCTAGTTACTGTTTCCTGCAGGAATAGAAGTGTATTTTTTTTAATCTTTTGGCCACACTGCATGGCATATAGGATCTTAGTTCCCCAACCAGGGATTAAACCCATGCCTTCTGCATTGGCAGTGCAGACTTTTAACCAACGGACCATCAGGGAAGTCCCAGAAATATATTTTTCTTTCAAAATGTTATGTTTATCCTTGTCCAATTACCTGTATAACTATCCACATAATTTATTGGGTTTCTGCAGGGTCCAAGCCAGGAACAGATTTTCTTAGCAGGATGCTAAATCAGTATGTCTGATCCCTGAGGATCAGACGTATAAACAAAAGTCTTGCTTGTTTCGTGCCCACATGAGCTCCCTTAAAAAACACCAATCATTAAGCCAGAGAAACAATGCATATAAATCAAGTTTACTGATCTTGGAGCTTAAGAATCTTGTTCTTTCTCAGTTAAAATTTTTCTTTTCTCCCACAAAAAAAAAAAAAAAAATTCCAAGTCTTGGAAAACAAAAACAAAATAAGACACCTTATGTACTTGTGAATTTTCCAAAATGAAGCATCTGCAGGTGTAAATTCTGTTTGTTGATTTTTCATTTTGGTGCACACGGTTAGGAAAAAGTGCTGACTGGGATGCAAACTATGCTGTCACGTAGCATTTCCAGGTTTCATTCCTGAGTTGTTGCACCTCCAAGTTCAAGTTGAGTGTCAGACTTGCCGTTTTAAAATGGTGTTGCTGGGGTGTGTATATAAGTGTTTCGCAGTGTAGCAAGAAAACAGAGTTACTCACCTGAGCTGGGGGATGGCGCCCTTTCCTAAGCTCAGTGCCAGCCCCGCCCCCACAGTCAAATGACTCATTGGAGAAAGGAACACTTGCTCTTCATCTTCTTCCAAGGTCAGCACAGGTGCCTGCTTCCCCCCCCCCCTCCAAAAAACACTTATCCTTACGTTCTACCTTCAAGCTGGTTGGGGAAAGCAAGACCACTTGAACTAATGCTAATAATAATGGTGGTGGTGGTTTGGTTGCTAAGTCGTGTCTGACTCTTACAACCCCATGGACTATAGCCTGCCAGACTCCTCTGTTCATGGGATTCTCTAGGCAAGAATACTGGAGTGGGTTGCTATTTCCTTCTCCAGGAGATCTTTCTGACCCAGGAATCGAACCCGCGTCTCCTGTATTGCAGGCAGATTCTTTGCCAACTGAGCTACAATCACTGGTAATTCCAATCATTTACTTTATCCAATATGGCCAGTCTCTCCCCACCACCCTCCAAATAAACACCTTATCCCAAACTTATATTTCCCAAAAACAGCCACAACCATGCCCCCAACCATCTGATCTTTTCAATGTAATCTGAACTCCCTCCCCCATCAGGAGGTGGGGTCTCTATCCCTTTCCCTGGAATCTACATGGGCTTGCACCTCCGAGTAACCAACAGAAAAGTGATGCTATATGACTTCCAGGGTAAATCAGAGAAAGTAGGTCACCTTGCTCACTAGAGCCCTTTTTCCTGGAGCCTTGAGGTGCTAATTGCCTGTGGCCTGGGACAACTAAGTCACATGGAGAAGTTATACATCATCATTCCAGGAAGCATCCCTGATCTTCAGGGTCTCTAGCTGAGACCCCAAATAGACCAGTATAAGAACCTTCAGATAATGCCAGTCCCTAGTTAACTGGTCAACCCCTGCTCAACATGTCCAAATGAGTCCCTGGTCAGTGTGGAATAGAGATCCAACCCTACAGTGTAAATTCCCGAGCCACAAAATCTGTGATCATAACACAAGAGATTGCTATTTTGTGCCATTGAGTTTGGGTGTTTGGTAAGCAGTATGGGTAACCAGAACCCTTGCTAACAGCAAAGTAATCCTTTGTTCATTTCAGCACAACTCAATAAACACTCATTGAACACCTACATTGCCAGACATTAGGGGTACAGAAATTGTAAGTGGTCCCTGTCCTGCATCAGTGAAAGGAACCCACAAACTGAAAGTCTGAGGGAGAATCGTTCAGGAATGGCTGGATCCCGGTGGTCACCTGGCCTTAGTCTCTCTCCACCTCCAGGCTTGACTTTCCTTGGTATTGACATCTGTCTCTGGCAGCCTCTCCCCATCCAGTGGCCCCTGCAGCTACTCTCTTACAAATCTACAGCTCGATGAGAGGGAACTCCTTTTTCTGATGATTCCAACAATATTTCTCAGCCTGACTGTCAGCATCTCAAATAGGACCACAGGCCCATTGCTTAATTCCTGTGACTATAGTATGGGGATAGCCTGGCTGAATTGGATTTGAGGTGGTAAAGCTACCCAAACCACATGTACTGAGAGTAGGAAGGACTGTTTCACCAAGGATAATCCTACTGTGGTTATCAAAAAGAATGATTCGTGGGCATCCACTAACAACATGGACATCCAATAACAACACAGGTCTGTACATCATTCTCCAGTGGAGGGGGAAATGGTTATCTATGTGCTCAAGAATATCCAAGAATATGAACACAAAAATTCTGGGAACTTCCTCCTCTTTTTGCTGATAAAGTCAAGACACAAACACTTCAATGGCAAGTCCAGATTGAACATGTAATTGGAGGCAAAGTCAAGACTAGAAACAGGTCTCCCAGTACCCAGTGCTTGGCTTGTTCTACTGCCCTGTCCCAGACCATCAATTACACATACTTCAGACACACCCTTGCTTTCTGATCTCCAAATGGAAGGGATTTAAGCCCATTATTTTTTTAAGATTAAAGTATAGTTGATTAACAATATTCTGTTAGTTTCAGGTATATGGCAAAGTGATTCAGTTATATATATATATATATATATATATATATATATTTCAGATTAGTTTTCCTTTATAGGTTATTACAAGATATCAAATATAGTTCCCTGTGGCATACAGTAAATACTTGTTTTTTAAAAAACTATTTTATGTATAGTGTTAGAGTTTGCATCCATGAATCCCATCCTCCTAAATTATCCCTCCCCCTCTCTACCTCTTTGGTAAGCTTAAGTTTGTTTTCTGGGTCTGTGAGTCTGTTTCTGTCTTGTGAATAAATTTATTTGTATTATTTTTTAGATTCCACACCTAAATGATATGATGCAATATATGTCTTTCTTTGACTGATTTGTTTCACTTAATATGGTAATCTCTAGGCCTACTGTGTTGCTACAAATGGCAATATTTAAGCCTTTTCTTTTTTTATGGCTGAGTTATGTACATACACCACATCTTCTTCATCCACCCCTCTGTTGCTGGACACTTGGTTTGCTTTCATTTCCTGGCTATAGTAAATAGTCCTGCTATGAACACAGAGGTACATGTATCTTTTCAAATTAGAGTTTTTGTCTTTTCCTGATATATGCCCAGGAGTAAAATTACTAGGTCATATAGTAACTCTATTTTTAGTGTTTAAAGAAACTTCCATATTATTTTCCATAGGGTAAGTTCATAATTATTGATTCAAACCTCAGATAAGTATTAGTTGCTCAGTTGTGTCTGATCCTGACCAAGGGATCAAACTCCAGTCTCCTTCATTGCAGGCAGTTTTTTTTTTTTTTTTTTTTTTTTTAACGATCTGAGACACCAAGGAATTAACCTTAGATAAATAGAAGAGCAAATCAGAAATGTTAGTTTTTCTTGATTTCTACCTTGTCAAACTCAAATACTTAAAGCCCTCAGATCTTGCAAAGTGTGATATGTGAATGGCAGTGTTGTGTCCATCAGACAGATGGCTCACAGCTCTGCTCCTCTTAGAGCAGATATGGCCACGGGCAAGGTATTGGCCCCTAACTGTAAATGGGGGGTTGGGGATGAACATGAGTCTCCGATTCTAAGCTGAGATTTGTTTTTGAGTTCATGGGATGGATGAGACACAGCATTTGCTTTGCACGGGTTGACTTCCAAGGTGCGGTGGGACTGATCAGGAAGGTTTTCTGATCAAGCACATCATGGCAGAGGTGGGAAGCTGGTTGTAGTCATAGGTGTGTTTTCCCAGAATCTCTCTGAAAATCCTTCTGTAACTGCTTGTCCCAGACATGAAATTGGGCTTGTGGTCTGTACCGGACCCAACATACCAGCTCTTCCCCCTTCCTCCAGGCAACATTGACTGGCTCATTGAATGGATACGTAACCCAGGAGGCAACTGTGACTGATAGATAGAATGAATGGATGTGTAACCCAGGAGGGTCAGTAAGAGTCCTTCCCTGAGAATTCTCAAATTGGATCTTAGAAATAGAAGCTCTTTTTTCTTCTTGCTGAAAGGTTGAAAAGCTGTGGGATCCCGGAACTTCCCTGGTAGTCGGGTGGTTAAAATTTCCTCTCCCACCGAAGAGGAGCAGGATCATCGCTGGTCACTGGTTGGGTAGCTAAGATCCCAGATGCCTTGCAGCCAGAAAACCAAGACAAAACAGAAGCAAAAGCAATGTTGTAACATAAAATTAAATAAAGGAAAGAAATGTCCCACTTAATGATGTGCTGATGGTTACGCTATTACATACATTTGTCAAAACAAACAGACCTGTTCATTCCAAAAGAGTGAATTTTATTGCATGTAAAATATACCTTAAACCTATTTTTAAAACAAGAATGAAATAATGCCATTTGCAGCAACATGGTAAGTCAGGCAAAGAAAAATATAATATGATAGCACTTACATGTGGACTCCAAAAGTGATGCAGATTAACTTGTTTATAGCACAGAAACAGACTCTCATACTTAAGAGGTGGGCTTGTGGTCACCAAGGGGGAAAGATATGGGAGGGATGAATTGGGAGGTCTTGACTGGCATATGCACACCTCTATAATGTAAAACAGATAATCAACAAAGACCTACTGGACAGCCCGGGGAATTCTACTCAGTACTCTGTAGTGACCTATGTGGGAAAAGAATCTGAAAAAGAATAGATATGTGAACGTATAAAACTAAATCACTTTACTATATACCTGAAATTACCACAAACTGTGAATCAGCTATACTCCAATATAAAATTTTTTAAAAAGCAATATAGTAACAGATTCGATAAAGACTTTAAAATGGTCCACATCCAAAAAAAAAAAAAAAAAAAACGCTGTAAGGCTGTAAGATTCAGACCCACCAGTAACTGGGTCCTTCACGTGGTAGAAAGCAGATATAAGAGAACGAAGCCAATGTTTAGTGAGCAAAAAAATCCCAAGGGAATCTGAGAGTCTGCCTCCAGTTTTCTTGACATCGAATCTGTGCCTCCACTTTAAATCATTTTATAACATGGACCAATGAATTACCATTTTGCTTGAGCTGTTTAGAGATGGATTTCACTGAGTGATGGCCAACACCATAGCGTCTTCTCCAACTCTATCCAAGAGCCGACTCCTAAAAGAAGTAGCGACAAGGGGAGAGCCCCAAAATTGAAACTGGGGCATCGATGTCCATGCCTCATTTTTTTCTCAGGGACAAGGACCCTGGAGTTGTAAGGATGGAAGAAATAAATCAAGAGATGGAAAGTTTCTGGCTCATAAGAGTTACTCAATAAACATTAGCTCTCTTGATTGTACTTAGCACATATGTAAGTACCTGCAATTTGCATCAGAATATTGACATTCCATTGGCCTTAAAAGCTACAGTTCCCACTGCAACAAATGTTCAACTTTGATTATTAATTTTGTAGTTATTCTGCACGTGTGTCTAACACTAAATCTTCTGAAGAGTAGAAATCTCTTTCATTAATTGGTTGTAGAGTACAAATAACCATTTATCCTTCACTGCTAGAATCCAGGGTTCCTGTTGAAAATCTCTTTTCTCTGCCAGTATTCAATAGATTTTTCACTCTTCAGCCAACTGCAATTTATCTTTTCCCCATCAGTCTGTGGACACGATTTCCAATCGTGTCACAGGTGACCTACTAATTAGGAATCTCAAGGATGTGTTTAATTTCTCATCTGTCTTATTTTTCCATAACACTTAACATGACCCACTTCTTTCCTCCTGAGGCTATGAGCTCATGGTTTTGTCATTTTTTCTTCCTTTTCTGATTTCCTCCTTAGTGTTAATCTGTGGGGTTAATTCCCTCTATACCTACCTCTTAAGTATCCTCTGGGAATATATTCTTTCTTCAATTCTAAGTACCCTCCTTGGCATCTTATGGACATCACAACCTCCACCAGCAAATATGAAAAGATGGCCCCATATTTATCCAAGAAATTGCACCTGAGATCCAGACTGAATTCCCAAGCTCCTATTGGACACTTTCCATAAGCAATTAACATTTAAGTTTTTACAATGTCACAAAATATATACCTTCTATTTCTTTTTTCTGCCCCTTATAGCTATAAAATGGCCTTAAATTCCCTAGTTGTTCATTGCATTTGAAAATCTTCTTAAAGTTTTACCTACTCCTTACTCCTTACCATCTACATGGAATTAATCATCAATCTCTACTGACACTTCACCCTAAATACATAAGGATTTTCTCTTCCCTTTCTTCCACACTGCTACCACCCTGGTTCAGATCTCATTGGTTTCTCACATAGAATACTGCAGGAATCTCTCAGTTCTTTTCTTTGCTTACCTCCTTAATGTGTGTGCATGTGTGCTCAGTCATGTCTGACTCTTTGGGACCCCATGGACTGTAGCCCGCCAGGCTCCTCTGTCCATGGGATTTTCCAGGCAAGAATACTGGAGTGGTTGCCATTTCCTGCTCCAGAGGATCTTCCCCACCCAGGGATCAAACCTGCATTTCCAGCATCTCCTGCATTGGCAGGCAGATTCTTTACCACTGCACCACCTGGGGAGCCTTGCTTACCTCCTTAACTTCCATGCAATCACAAGAGTGATGTTATTAAAGTACAAATCTGATTGTGTTCTTTTCCCACCTGCACTTTTAATGACTTTTCAATTCCTTCTGGATCATGTCTTAAGTTCTCATAGGAAGCTTATCTCCTGTTAACCCTGGCCTCCCACCTCTGTTTCATATATTCAGAGATTCAGATTCTGCAAAAGCAGCTTATGATGGAGCTCTTTTTCAGTTCTATGCCTTTGCGGGTACAACTCCATTTTCTTGGAAAGACAGACGTTTTCTTTTGCCTCCTTGGTGAACTCACTCTTGAAAACTTAGGTCATGTGCCATCTGTCCCAGCAAACCTTCTGTGACGTTCCCAGGAAGAGTTATACTCATCACCCCCAAATTCTCCAATGATGAAGCCTAATTCCCCTCCCATGGAGGGTGAGCTGAACAAAGCAACTCACCTCTAATGCCTGGAGTGTGGCAGAAACTATGGGGTGTGACTTCGGAGACTAGATCTGTGGAAGCATCCTGTCTTCCTCCTTGCTTTCCCTTTCCTGGAACATGTGCTTCGAGAGAAGGCACATGTAGGCTCATGAAGTTCCTCAAACTGCCCTGTGGAAAGGACCAGGGGGCAGAGAATTGGGGCTTCCGCTGACTGAGAAACACGCACAGCCTAAAAGCTGAGAGTGATATTTTATTGGGTGGACAAAACTGAGGACTTAAGCCCAGGAGCAGCCTCTCATATCTCTCTGAGGGACTGCTCTGAAGAAGTAAGGGAGAAACCAGGATATATAGGAGGTTTTCAACAAAACAAAAGATAATCAGAGCATCAAAAGATTACTATTCATTGCTCAAGTGAATGATTTTTAATGCTTTTCTTTGTATAAGAAGATGCAAGAGTCTGGGTTTGTTGAAATCATTCCTTTGATAAGCACCTCAGTTATCTTTGGCCAGTGTCCTTCATGTTGCCATCCTGAATCCCCTCAGGGTGCACTGTTGGGGGCAGCTGCAGTGGCTGATTGGTTTGATGGTTGCAACATCCTCTGTTTTCTGATATCAGGGTACATGCATGCTTGGTCATATCTGACTCTCTGTGACCCCATGGACTGTAACCCACCAGGCTCCTCTATCCATGGGACTCTCCAGGCAAGAACACTGGAGCGGGTTGCCATGACTCCCTCCAGGGGACCTTCCCAACCCAGAGGTCGAACCTGCATCTCTTTTGTCTCCTGCACTGCAGGAGGATTCTTTACCCACTGAGCCACCTGGAAAGCCCATTTACTGGTACAGAGGTGTCATTTTCCATCCATACCTCCTTCCAATAGCAATGCAAATGAGGCATTTAAAAATGCATCCTCCAGCCACAGACAAGCCTTCAGATGATGCACCTCAGCTGCCATCTTAGTAGTAACCTTGTGAGAGACTCTGAGCTGGGACCACCCAGCTGAACAGACTCACCTGGAATTCCTGACCCACAGAAACAAAGAGATAAGGAGCTTTGCTTTAAGCCAGTTAATCTGTGGCTTGTTTTATAACAGTAGATAACTAATGTAACCAAAACTTACCATCCAGCAAACAGTTTGATAATTGTCCTGGCAGTCTTTTTCTGAGCACATTTATATTCCACACCTCTCCCCACTTCCTAAGCTAAATATTGCTTCATAGCTAGACACTTTGTGTATATTGGTCATGGTTTTATTTATAGTTATAGAGGTCCCAGATATGACGTTACTGTTCTGTACCAAACCACTCACTCCTTGCTTGCTATTGGAGATTACATGATTTATCATTGTTTGCAATTAAAAACAGGCCTTGAATATTATAACACATTCAAATGTTAGTGCTGCAGACTTCAAAAAAATGCAAAACATGAGAGTTGCAGGTTTAGTTTTATTTGTGGCAAAATGAGGACTGCAGCCCAGGAGAGAACATTGATAGGACTATAGCCCGGGAGATAGCTCTGGGAAACTGTTCCAAAGAGGCAGGGGGTAAGGTCAGTATATATGTGATTTCAGTGAAGAAGGAATACATGCAATCAAGCACATATTCTTTTTTTTTTTCATTTATTTTTATTAGTTGGATGCTAATTACTTTACAATATTGTAGTGGTTTTTGTCATACATTGACATGAATCAGCCATGGATTTACATGTATTCCCCATCCCGATCCCCCCTCCTGCCTCCCTCCCATCCCATCCCTCTGGGTCTTCCCAGTGCACCAGCCCTGAGCACTTGTCTCAGGCATCCAGCCTGGACTGGCAATCTGTTTCACCCTAGATAATATACATGTTTCGATGCTGTTCTCTCAAAACATCCTACCCTCGCCTTCTCCCACAGAGTCCAAAATTCTGTTCTGTACATCTGTGTCTCTTTTTCTGTTTTGCATATAGGGTTATCATTACCATCTTTCTAAATTCCATATATAAGCGTTAGTATACTGTATTGGTCTTTATCTTTCTGGCTTACTTCACTCTGTATAATGGGCTCCAGTTTCATCCATCTCATTAGAACTGATTCAAATGAATTCTTTTTAATGGCTGAGTAATATTCCATGGTGTATATGTACCACAGCTTCCTTATTCATTCATCTGCTGATGGGCATCTAGGTTGCTTCCATGTCCTGGCTATTATAAACAGTGCTGCGATGAACATTGGGGTGCACGTGTCTCTTTCAATTCTGGTTTCCTCAGTGTGTATGCCCAGAAGTGGGATTGCTGGGTCATATGGCAGTTCTATTTCTAGTTTTTTAAGAAATCTCCACACTGTTCTCCATAGCGGCTGTCCTAGTTTGCATTCCCACCAACAGTGTAAGAGGGTTCCCTGTTCTCCACACCCTCTCCAGCATTTATTGCTTGCAGACTTTTGGATAGCAGCCATCCTGACTGGTGTATAATGGTACCTCATTGTGGTTTTGATGTGCATTTCTCTGATAATGAGTGATGTTGAGCATCTTTTCATGTGTTTGTTAGCCATCTGTATGTCTTCTTTGGAGAAATGTCTTTTTAGTTCTTTGGCCCATTTTTTGATTTGGTCATTTATTTTTCTGGAATTGAGCTGGAGGAGTTGCTTGTATATTTTTGAGATTAATCCTTTGTCTGTTGCTTCGTTTGCTATTATCTTCTCCCAATCTGAGGGCTGTCTTTTCACCTTGCTTATAGTTTCCTTTGTTGAAACACATGTTCTTTTGCAGAAGGTTTCTGCTAGTCATGAGGAGCAGGCATCACCATGATGGATTTTGGTGTCTTTTTAGATATGAGGAGATACAAAAATTGGGCTCATAAAATCAGTTTCTGGCAATATCTAACTATCCAAAAACCTGCTCTGCCAGGTTTTCCAGGACACAGAGAGCCTCAGCTCTGCTTTCCACCCTGAGCTTCTTTCTGGGGAATTTGAAAATCAGCAACTGCAGCAGCACATGATTTAATCCTTGTAGAAGTGGATGGCAAGTGCCAATGGCAAGCCAATGTGTAGTTGACAGTGCACAGATACTTTCCGTGGGATAAATGCTATGACTATAATTGCTAGATAAGAGAGGATGTATGTTGTCAGGTCTTTTGATAAATATTTCCATGTTGCCTTCCCAAAATCTCTCTGAGCCAGAAATGCACAAGACTGCAAATTTCATTGTAGTCTAACCAAGTGGGCAATTTTGGGCCCAAGAGGATATGGGATATTGTCTGGAGACCTTTCTCAGGATCAGAGGGAGAGGGTGCAAGGGGCATCTGGTGGGTAGAGACTCAATGCAGGATGTTGCCCCCCAAACTCAGCCTCTGTTCACTGGTGCCAAATAGAAATGCAGAGACAGAGCTTTGGAGGGGTAGAAAGGAGTAGCTTTGTTACTTTGCCAGGCAAAGAAGGTCACAGACTAATGCTCTCAAGACTGTGCCCCGCTTCCCGGGAAGCTGGAAGAGGCCTTACAGTTTTAGAATGGAAAACAGAGCTGTAGATAAGGATTGGGGCTGATGTAGTTCTGGCATTCTTCTTTCTCCTGGGGGCATTGAGATCATTAGGGCTGGTGTCAGGTGATTCCAGAACATGTGGTCCTCAAGGTTATCCTTCCTTGATCTTCTTTCTGAAATGAAGAATGCTCCCAGGGGAAAGGAGTGTTGGGGAGTATTATCTTGGAGGAGTAAACATCAGGGACATAGTGCAACCTTAGCTAGAGTGCAATCATTTTCAGAGTGTGATTAAGCAAGAAAGAAAATCTGTAGTTTGCTTGAGTGGAGAGAAAGCCCTAACACAATGGGGTACCTCGATTAATTTCTGCTGCAAGGATAACCCTTCCCCACAAATAATTATCCAAAAATATTACATAATAGTGCCAAACTTGGGAAATGCTCTTTAATGGTGTTATTTCAAAAGTGGTTTGCCACTTGATAGTTGAAAAGCAGTATCTCAATGTTTTAGATTGGTTTTATTTTTTGTTTTTACTAGTAATAAGCAGTTTTTTCACAAATTTTCAGTCCTGTTTGATCACTTGCCTACTCACTCCTTTTTCCTCTTTCTTCAATAATGTGTGAGACTGTTAAGGTGGTTGGTGACTCCTTAATGAGATGTTAATGCTTTGTTGTACTTAGTAAGTATTTTCCCCCAGTGGTTCATTAGCTCTTTAATTTTATTTATGGTCATTGGGGCATGTAGAAATTTGTTTTTGTTTTATGTAGTTGAAACCATAAACTGAACTTTCTTCCTTGGCTCTTGGGCTTGGGAAGGCTAACTTCACACTGAGACCTACTAATAAACCACCTCTGTCTTCTTGGTTTCATTTCCTTAGATTTAATTCTTTCTTTTATCTGAAATTCATCTCACTCTATGGTGTGAGGTGAGGCTGTAATTCTTTTCTACATCAGTAACCAATTGTCCTGTTGCCAGTGATTAAACAATCTTTGTCTCCCCTCTGAATAGAAATATAAACATAATAGAAATATATACAGTATGTTTGAACTTCTTAAGAGACTAAAAATAACACTTGTGAGATCACGGGTATCATGAGGCAATAAGTCACAATTTTCCTTATGCATTAATTTGTCTTAATCATGAGAAAATGTAATTATAGACATGTGCTGAGTGTATTTTATCTGAAACGGTACTTCACATGAATGATTAGGAGTTTAATATTTGGCAGCCAATCCAAAACCAACCCATTTTCCTTTTCTGGTGTAAGGTTACTAATGAAAAGGAATTGCTTTGTTCCAAGTAATGCATTGCTGGCTACTATACCGCATGAACACATACAACAGAATCTTTTTGTACTTCATGGAGTTTTAATCAAAGCTATTTCATGTGCCATGGCAGAAATAAAGCTTTTTCTTCTCAATCTCCATTGCTGGGTTTTAAGAGCCATATTTAATCTTAGTTGAATAGGAAGAAGGAACACTCCCCCCAACCCCAACCAAATTTACAAGTGTTCTCAGAAAGCACTGTGGGATCTTGTTTCATTATTAAGTTTTCTATCGACTGGACACAAGGCTGGTAAATGGTGCAGTAAAAAGGGTTTCATTAAAATAAGGAGGTAACTTGCCAGGTAAACTGTGTCTTATTGCCATTTTAATTTTCTTTATCATGCATTTATATTTCCAAGTACCTTTATTTATTCCTTGCTCCCTGGCAACTAAGAACAAGGTGATGCTTATTTTAGAGAAACGTGGCCTTCCCCCGGGAACTCTTAATCCATATGGAGAACGGCCTTGTGGAAGATGGGTTTATGAGACCCCTGAGCATTTACAACCTGGACTGAGGAGTTTCATGAATAATTTGGGCCACATCTGCACTCTCACTCCCACTGTCTCAGGCTCCCCTGGAACCCACCAAGTCCTCTGCACTGCTCCATCCTCAGAGGACACAGCTCCCCATGTAGTCCTCAGCCTCAAGCATGCATGGTTTCCTTTACTCTCATCTTTGCCTCTTCTTCCCCTCTGCCCCTTCTCCTCTTCATCTTTGTCTTCTTTCACTTGTGAAGAAACATCCTTTGTGATATCAACATAAGTCCAAAGGGTCCTTTAATCTATCATTGTGTGATGGGTTCCTGGCAACTATGCTTCCACAGTAGGAAACTTTCTGATGGCCACTGTTGATTAGACCATTGGTAGGTCCCTGTCACAAGCCCGATCCTCCAGAGAGCTTCCCTATAGGAGCATCTTAGGACTTGCAGAAAGCTGTCTTCCATCTGCTGCGGGAGCTAAGCCTCACAGGAGGGAACATCACAGAACTCACATGCACAGAGCAGTGGGCACAGTACGGAGCTCTTATAACTGTACTCCATGGGTACATATTTTATGTTTGTTCAAATTTTCATGAGGTTTCTGTCATCTGTGCTCAGTCCCTTCAATCATATCTGACTCTTTGTAACCCCAAGGGCCATGGCCCACCAGGCTCCTCTGTCCATGGGATTTTCCCAGCAAGGATACTGTAAGTAGGTTGCCATGCCTGCATCCAGGGGATCTTCCTGACCCAGGGATCAAACTTGTATCTCTTGAGTCTCCTGCATTGCAGGCAGATTCCTTACCACTGAGGCACCAGGGAAGCCTGTTTCTGGTTTCTTATTTCAGGGAAGCCATCACGCAACCTCTGATAGAGGTTTCTGTTACTTCCATCCAAACACACAAAATTCCCCCACAAAAATCTTCCCACCATAAAAAGATGAATTTAGCTTGCTTATTTTTAGGGATGATATTAGGATTATTAGAATGATTAATATTGTCACCAAATCTATATTTTGTATAGATTTTCTTGCTGTGTGAAGAGAATATTCCATTGTGGTCTAGAAAAGGGTTTATGTATATGTTTATTTAAATTGGATAAATGGGACTCTAGAAACTTAGAAATAAGAAGCTAAATAATGGATAAAAATAAAATGTAAAGTCCAATAGGTAAACATAAAATTTTAAATTGCAAGAAATAATCTGGGAGTAAGGGAAAAAGACAGGGGAACCAGATCAAGTTGAGGAACCCTCGTATATTCATGGTAGAATTTTTAAATGATGCTTCAGCCATAAAAAACAAAAGAAGCACTGATGCAGGCAATAATATGGACAGACTTTGAAAACATGATAGTAAGTGAAAGAAGCCAGATGCAAAAGGTTACATACAGTATGATTCCATTTATATGAAATAGCCAGAGTAGATAAATCTATAGGCAAGGAAGGCACATTAGTGGTTACCAGGAGCTGGGCATGGTGGGGTGCATTAAGGAGTGACTGCTAATGGGTATGGGGTCACTTTTGGGGTGATGAAAATATTCTAGAATACATAGCAGTGATGATTGTACAATCCTTTAAGTATGCTAAAATGCACCAGATCGTACACTTTAACATGGTGAATTTTATTTTAGTAAATTCCATGTCAATTCCAAAATAGAAAAAGAAAGTATCCAGGAAGGAAGAATACGTGCTATTTGCCCATTAGATTGAGCCTCCCGAGATCTCTCCTTGCTCTGGACCCTTCTGTTTACAATTCTCCACTGGAATGGTTTATTCTAATGGCCCTCTTACAAGAGTCTGCTTTTCATGATAGCAAGGGTATGAACTCCTTGATGTTGGAGGACGTGTCTTGGTATCTCTCCATTGATTGGCTGACTGTTAAATGACTGATTCCATGAGAGCCGTAAATGCCCCGTCACTTTGAGTAGGACAGGAATGTTACTTAGGCAAAATTGAAAGACAAGACAGCAGATTCAGGCAGGAGTGTGATTCCTTGGTAATCAGGGAGTGAATCTAAATAAAAAGGCAAGTTTTGGGGGCTGGATGTAGAAGAAATAGGAGACATTGGACAAGAAACAAATTTCTCCCAGACCCAGACAGACACTGAGTTGGGAGAAAAAAAATACACACAGTTCTCAGTCCTCCCTTTCTTCCAAGACGAAGGAAACTCCATTAAAGAATTGTTAGCATGCTCTGTACCAACAACTCCTTCTCTCCCCAGAGGGGCTCCTCAAGTCTTTAAGTGATAGTTGAAGAAATGAGAAGAGGAAAAAAAAAAAGATAGCTTAAGTCTAGGATTTCATCCTAGTTTGATTCAACCCCCTTAAGAACAGCAGCAGCAGTGCCTCACACACAGAACACACTACACCCAAAAGCAGTAAGACAATTCTCCACCCACAGCCCAGGCATCCTACACGGATCTTGATGCAGACAATGGAGATTGCTAGAAGCCTCTGGAAAAGTGACTCAAACACTGAGAGCAGAAGATATAATCAGAAGTGACAAGCATCCTCAACAAGTTTCTCAAAAGTCAACAAGTGAACAACACACTTAGGTGTTTTGCCTGATCTGGATTCATTCTTTTAAGACAACCCACCTTCCCCAGTCAAGCCAAGCAGTCTGGATGGTGCTAGTTCACTAGGGTACTCAGCCCTAGTCCTGGCATGGGTGTGTGGTCCAGGGATGGATCATCAGAGCATCATACTCCTCCACTGCAGTGACTGGCTGAAGGATGAGCACATTGTCTCATCTAAGCCCATCATACCTCTTCCTAGGTCTTTTGCTCCATCCACCAGAAGGGCGCTAAAAAAATTAGGAAGTGGATCTGAGCTGCTCCATTCACCATCTCAACACCAAAAGGGAATATGCTCCCTGGGAACAAAAATAACCCAGAAGACTGGAAATCTTAGTAGCAAAAAGAGATCAGTCCATTGTTTGAGCGTCTGAGTCCAGGCATACCTGAAGCTAACATTTCCTATCAACTTTATGGTTTTTTCAGCCAAATTCCCTTTTAATTTTTGCTTTTGTCAGTTTGGATTGCACTCCTGTCACTTGCTACCCTGAGTCCTAACTAGTAAATGTCCACAGCGTTAAAAACAAAATGAACTGTAGGATCACTAGGTGACATTGTACCCTTTTTCAGAAGTAGCAAGACACCTCTCCACTGCTACATTTCTTCATTGGTTCACAAAATAAAATATTACCTGGTATTTATGATTTGTTGGGCTTCCCAGGTGTCTAAGTGTTAAAGAATCCATCTGCCAATGCAGGAGATGAAGTTTTGATCCCTGGGTTAGGAAGATCCCCTGGAGTAAGAAATCGCAACCCACCCCAGTACTCTTGCCTGGAGAATCCCACAACAGCAGAGCCTGGCGGGCTACAGTCTGTGGGGTTGCAAAGAATCAGACACAACTGAGTGACTAAGCACAAGCACATGATACGTTCAGAGGAGATGATTAATGGTTAAAATAACAGGATCTGAATGGCCAGAGCCAGCTATGAGCTTGGAGTGCTTTCTTAGCCCTAGATCACAATGTTATGATGAGAATTTAATCAGATCGTATTTGTAATCCACACAGCATAGTATCTTACACGTGGTTTATACCCCTAAAGGTTAGCCAGCAAGCGTAAAAAGTTTAAAATGTGGCCCCTGCTCCCAATCAGCATATAATCTTGGAAACTTTTTTGCATGAAACAGTTGCAGTCAATTTCCTTGACTGAGAAAAAAAAAAAGGCCACGCATGGATTTCAAAGCATCTGTACAATCATTTATCTAAACAGAAACTATGACCACAAATGAAAAGAAATCTAGAAAAAATAAATATGAAGCCAACTGCTAATGAGATATCTGCTGTTGTTTCATTTAGGGATGGCTAATTGACTTCTGGCAGCCTCAATTAAGGAGGAGAAAATGACCTACAGCCTCGATATAATCAAAGTCCCTCAAAATTAAACAGTTCCATGAATAATTCACTCTCAAATCTGTTTAATAGGAATAAAAAATGGAAAACAATGGTCTGTTTCCCAAATGACATCAGACACAAACAGAAAACACCCAAGATATCAAACTAAATAAGCACCATTAATAAATAATTTGAACTGCATTGCCTAATGTGTTGAATAAACAGCATTTGCATCCCAAAGGCTCAAGGGCCCTCAATGAAGTCAGAAAAGAAGGAAATTCAGATTCCATGGGGGCCTGGTTAATATTTTAATAATGTATGACCATAAACACTGCGTTTTCCTTTTCTATTTAATTACTATCTAATAACAAAACATTTGGGCACTAATGGGATTTTCAAAAGTAATTTTTCTTTAATTGCATCCCTTCCATCCATGCCTCTTATTCTCAGGCAGATAACTGAGCTCAAGCCTTTCCAGGCATGGGATGTGGTTTCTCCCCGTCCCCCGCTCACCATCCTCAATCCTGCATCACTGAGTTTGCTTTCAGACTCAGTCCCAGATCCACCCTTGCCCTCTTCTGCCTCTGTGAGGCTTGATCCTTGAGGTTTGCTTATCCCAGGACCCCTGGTCACCTGGTTTTTCATGACGTTGGCCTACAGGGACTCAGGTGGCAGGAAACCACGGGACTAGTTCTCTCCAGTGGGCCTCCAGACGGTCTCTTCCCTTTGTGTCCTCCAAGCGCTAGGATTTCTGGTTTCCTCACCATCCTCTGTTGGGCTCCTCCTCCCTGCGCATGATTCTGGCCAGTGCCCCAGATCATGCTGTCCCAGCAAGTAGCTGGTGTGGACTCTCTTTCTAGCCAGAATCTGACAAGGTACCATCTCTCATTCCTCTTCCACTCACACTTATCCCCTTATACCTCCTGATGCCTCGTGATCAGAAAATGCTATTTCTTCCTCCCTTGAGACCTTCCTCTCCCCTGGCAACACCATCTTCCAAGCAGCCCTCTAGACTGGACGTCTATTCAATGATCTCAAAGGGTGTCTCCATCTTCCAGTTCATGGTGTTCAGACAGAAAACATCTGCTGAAGCTCACACCTGTATATTCTCCACTTATCCTGGCTTCTCTTCAATTTTGATCTTTAAGACAACCCACCGGTTTTATGGTGGATTATGAGAGCTGGTCCAAGGCACTTTTCTAGTGTTGCTTTGGGGCCACTTTCAACTGGGAGCCTCATGTGATGCTCTGTCCTCTCTTTCCGTTTACATACTCACATTCTAGAGGTAATGAAGAGGAAATGCATCCCAACTCTATTGATAGTGCAATCTTGAGCAAGTTACCTCATATCTCTGAGTCTGGTTTTCTTATTGTTACACTAAATTTTTCCTGAAGTCCTACAACATACAGGGAAGTAGTAGTAAACAAGATTACATCAAAAACTATGTCTTAATGAAGTTTTATTCAGGCAGAAGAGAGAAGCAACAATTAATTTTCCTTCTGATGCTACTAATAATTTAATTAGTATTGTGATGATACAAGGGAGAAATATAAGAGCATATCACAAGGGGAAAAAAATGTATATGTTTATATATATGGGCTTCCCTGGTGGCTCAGATGGTAAAGAACCGGCCTGCAATGTGGGAGACCTGGGTTCGATTCCTGGGTTGGGACGATCCCCTGGAGGAGGGCATGGCAACCCATTCCAGTATTCTTGCCTGGAGAATCTCCATGGACAGAGGAGCCTGGAGGGCTACAGTCCATAGGGTCGCAAAAAATTGGACACAACTGAGCGACTAAGCACAGCACAATATAAATATATATGTTTTTTTCCTGAAGCCACTATCTTCTCCCTTGGACCTTCCAACCACAATACCTTGGGATTAGAAATCAACTACAAGGGACTACCCTGGTGGTCTAGTGGCTAAGTCTCTACATTGCCAGTGCAGGGGGCCTGAGTTCAATCCCTAGTCAGGGAACTAGATCCCACATGCCACAAATAAGACCTAGTGCAAGTAAATAAGTAAATAAATATTTTAAAAAAGAAATCAGCTACAAGGAAAAGTAAGCTATAAAAAAACACAAAGACATAAAGGCTAAGCGATATGTTACTAAACAACAAAAAATACCTGGAGACAAGTGAAAATGAGAACATGATGATCCAAAACCTATGGGATGCAGTTAAGCAGTTCTATGAAGGAAGTTTATAGCAATACAATCTAACCTCAGGAAACAAGAAAAATCTCAAATAAACAATCTAACCATATACCTAAAGCACCTAGAGAAAGAAGAACAAACAAAACCTAAAGTTAGTAGAGAGAAATATATCATAAAACTCAGAGCAGAAATAAATGAAATAGAGATGAAGAAAACAATAGAAAAGATCAATGAAATTAAAAGCCGGTGCTTTGAAAAGATAAACAAAATAAACCTTTAGCCAACTCATCAGGAAAAAAAGGGAGAGAGCTCAAATCAATAAAACTAGAAATGAAAAAGGAGAAGTTACAACTGACACCACAAAAATACAAAAGACCATAAGAGACTACTACAAGCAACTGTATGCCAATAAAATGAACAACCTAATAGAGATGAGCAAATTCTTAGAAAGATACAGTCTCCCAAGACCCAACCAGAAAGAAATAGAAAACATAAACAGACCAATTGCAACTGCTGAAATTGAAACTATGATTTAAAAAACTCCAACAAACAAAGCTTATTGTCAGTTACTAGTTAATGTGAAAGCAAACCATGTATTGTTGCCTTAAGACTCAGTCTTTTCACTCTCTGCACAAATCAATGTCTGCCCTCAAGCACACTGCCACCAACACTTAGATCTCTAGGTGAAATCAAAGGGCAAGATTGCAAACGGCAGGTGGTGAAAGTTCTCCCTTAATAATTAACATAAAGGCCACTTAACCAATAAATGAACCACCTTTTCTCCTTCGTATCAAACAGATAGTTCAAGCCATCCATTAATCTTTGCCCACTTGATGTCTCACTTAGAAACTTTTACAAACCAACCCAAGTTGGCAGAAGGAAAAAGATTTATTAGACTGTGTAACCAGAAAGGCTCAGATCTGGCTTTATACATGGCTTAATCTGAGTTCCAATGATGACATAGAAATCTGATTTCTCTCTCTCCCTTTCAACTGTACTGTGATGTAAACACCACTGTCTGCCATACTCTCTTCTCCTGGGGGCACAACGCTTGCAGGAGTGTCAGCCCACATTCTCCCAAATTCAGGTTAGTGTGATCAGCAGTCTTCTTTTCTGGTGGATCCTACAAAGCCCTGAGCTTCATTCTGATTGGACCTGCTTAGGTCCCCTGCTTGCGCTTGAGCCAATCAACTCATGTGGAGGATGCTGTGCTTGGCGGCCTGGACCACTCATGCTGAAACTGATAGAAGGGAAATTGGGGGTTGTGGTTGACTGACATTTTTAGGGGTCCAGGAAGCCAAATCAAAATGACTTCCTGTACTCAAAAGAGCATGAAAGTGGAAAATTTCCCCATTGCTTCTGCAAAGTTCTTAATCTCTAAAAAATAAGTCAAAAATTAATTCTATGTATTAATTATGTTATAATATATATAGGGGAACAAATTATATTATAAATAATTGTAATATGCTATACTAGATAATAATAGGATTGATATATATGATTATATATATTACTCATACATATAGATTAATTTATAATAGGGGTCATTAATTCTGGCTCTTACAGAAGGGTAGCTTGTCGGTGTCACTGAACCGTTTGCACTTCTGCAACTCCGAGCTCAGTAAAAAACACCAGAGCAGCCAATAAAACCTGCACAGCAAACCACCTTTTAAAAAAAGCATCACCTGTTTCCTACTGACCTTTTAATGATGTAAGCAATTAATTCACAAAATTTTCTAGACAATTAATATTACAGACAGGTTCAAAAAGCAAGCAGTCTGCCTGCTTGCTGGAGTTAAAAAAGAGAGAACTTCTGAAAAACAAAGGAAAATAACCTTTAATACATGTGAAAGTTCCCCAAACTTCTATAATAGGACACACTGTCCAGTCTCAGACAGGAATTACAGAGGCCGTATTCGTTTGTCAGGGTTGCCATAACAAAGTAACACAAGAAATTAATTTTCTCACATTTCCAGAGGCTCTAAGTCTGAGATCCAGGTGTCAACAGAATTGATTTGAGACCGCTCTCCTCAGCCGGCCGTCTTCTCCATGTGTTCTGATGGTGTTCCATTTGTGTGTCTGTGTCCAAATTTTCTCTCAAAATTTCTCTCTTCCCTATTCAGTGCCCTGGGTGACCTAAATGGGAAGGAAATCCAAGGAAGAGGGGAGGTGTGTATACGTGTGGCTGATTCACCTCTCTCTACAGCAGAAACTAATGCAACAGCGTAAAGCAGCTATACTCCAACAACGACAACAAAAAAACCAATTTCTTCCTCTTATAGGACATCAGCTATATCGGATTGGACCACTCATACGACCTCATTTTACCTTGCATGTGTGTGTGCTGAGATGCTTCAGTTGTGTCCGACTCTTTGCGGCCCTATGGACTGTAGCCCACCAGGCTCCTCTGTCCATGGGAGTCTCCAGGCAAGAATAGCAGAGTGGGTTTCCCTGCCCTCCTCCAGGGGATCTTCCCGACCCAGGGACCGAATCCTGTCTCTTATGTCTCCTATATTGGCAGGCAGGTTCTTTACCACTAGCACCACCTGGGAAGGCCTCATTTCCCTTAATTACCTTTATAAAGACCCTCTATCTCCAAATACAGTCACATTCTCAGATACTGAGGGTTAGGATCACAACAAATGAATCTGGGGAGGAATGCACAGTTCAGCCCATCCCAGCGGCTTTGCACTGTTGCTGGTAAGATCAGTGCTCTTTCTGTATAAATGAGAATGAGACTCATGATAAAAATCCTATAGTTGCATAATATTGCCTTCAACATCAAAATGTGAACATATTTTAACCATCTTCTCCCCAAAGGAGATTGCAAGAGACATGAAGAGATTCAGATTCAAAAATTTGGAACCTTCTGTTCAGACCACGTGGGACCAGCATGACTAGGACCTGAGTGGCCAGCTGTTGTGTGTCCATCTGGCATTGCTCCACCTGCTCTGGGAGCTGCACCTGTTCTCCTTGGGAGAACCAAACCCCACCCCCAGGCCCTGGTTGCCTGTGGCCTCTGTAGGCCTGTGACCCAGGCTAAATGCATCAGATCTTCTCTTTCCCGAATCCAAATCTTGAGCTCTGTGACAAAGATGGGAGATGGTGGAGGTGGCTGCATGCTCAGGTGTCTGAGATCTTACTTAACAGCCCTCTGTCCCCTGAAATCTATCTTCTCTGACTTGTTAACAGCTCTTTGAAGCTGCTTGTAGGACATTACTTATACCCGTGTGGATCCCAATACTGGTAGCACACCCACCCACCCAAACCACCTCTTTGTACTTTACACTGGAAGACTCAAGAGGCAGGAAGAAAATGCAACCGAGCAGGACCCCATGGGGCCTTTGAGGCGGGGGTGGGGTGGGGGCAAGACTTCTGCCATATCCTCCACTTTATCTCCTCTCAGAATTAATTAAATAATTGTTTCTGATGACATTTTCTGAATTGTTTTGCAGATGTGAAAATCCCCCACCAACATCAGGATGTTGACCACCTGATGACCTTGAGCACAGAGCCCCAGGCGCCCTGGAGCCTAAGGACCAATTATGTTAACCCTTGTGACACTGCACTGTTACCCTACCATCGGAAAATCAAAGAATCATGCACAAGCCCATCACAGACCCTATGACCACCCCACTTCCCCACACCTTGCCTTTAAAAATACTTTGCTTCAGAGGTTTTTAGGGCCTGGGCCACCCGGCTCTTTGCATGGCCTTGTAATAAGACTTTCTCTGCTCCAAACATTGGAGAAGACTCTTGAGAGTCCCTTGGACTGCAAGGAGATCCAACCAGTCCATCCTAAAGGAGATCAGTCCTGGGTGTTCATTGGAAGGACTGATGTTGAAGCTGAAACTCCGATACTTGGGCCACCTGATGCGAAGAACTGACTGATTGGAAAAGACCCTGATGCTGGGAAAGATTGAGGGCAGGAGGAGAAGGGGGTGACAGAGGATGAGATGGTTGGATGGCATCACCAACTCAATGGACATGGTTTTGGGTGGACTCCGGGAGTTGGTGATGGACAGGGAGGCCCGGTGTACTGCAGTTCATGGGGCCACAAAGAGTCAGACACGACTGAATGACTGAACTGAACTGCTCCAAACTCCATCATTTCAGTTTGTTTGGCATCGCTGTGCTTCAGGCACATGAACTTGCCTTAACAGAACCGTTGAAGAGAAAGGCCTGAAAGGACCCGTCTTCTTGTGGGAACGTACGTTTGCTGTTTTTTCCTGAAGAGCAGCATGGAAAAGGACACACCTGGACCTTCAGAGCCTGAGACCTGCAGGCCAGCTCCAGGCAAAACCCTACGTGTGATCTTTCAGGCCCATCACAGGTCATTGTAAGGCTTTGACAGACAGGCCCACAGGGGATGCTGCCCTCCCCACACCAGAATTGGTGAACAGCCAGTGCTCTGAGTTTTTGGAAAGGATTTTCATCAAGGCTTCAGATCCCGTGGGCCGGCCATGCCCAGGTGACATCTGCCTTCCTAGCCCAGGCATCTGCGTGTGGAGACCTTTTAAGGAGGCCCTTGGCTGGGGCACTTTTGTCTGCTCTGAACCTCTATTTTCCCATCCCCAGCCCTTCCTCTCCTGCCCCTCCTCATCCCCTGACTCCAATCAAGACCCTTTTGTGGGGGTCTTCTTAGCACTGAGCTCATCTAACTGACCCTCACCCCATTGCAGTTCTGTCCATTATGCTCAGTCCCTTCAGTCGTGCCCGACTCCATGCGACCATATGGACTGCAGGCTCCCAAGCTCCTCTGTCCATGGGATTCTCCAGGCAAGAATAGTGGAGTGGGTTGCCATTTTCTCCTCCAGGGGATCTTCCCAGCCCAGGGATCGAATCCCGGTCTCCTGCATTGCAAGCAGATTCTTTACTGCTGAGCCACTGGAGATGCCCTGCAGTTTTGTAGGGAAATAAAAAGCATTGAGAGTTGGAACATTTCAGTGTTTATCTTTTCCTCTTGCCTGCACTGTTGCAGGGCTTCCCAGGTGGCTCAGCTGGTAAAGAATCTGCCTGCAGTGCAGGAGACCTGGGTTCGATCCCTCGGTTGGGAAGATTTGGAGAAGGGAACAGCTACCCACTCCAGTATTCTGACTTGGAGAACTCCATGGACTATTCCATGGGGTTGCAAAGAGCTAGATACAACTAATCTTGCTCATTACATTATCATTGTCCTTGTTGGCAGTTTGGCTCATGGTCCTCAGTGACCCCCTCAACACCTGCAAGCTTGACAAGACTCCCTCCTAGGGTGGTGGTCTTCTGATTGCTGCTCAGTTAGCCCACCTCCTCCAGAAGGCAGTGCCCAAGGCTGTACTGGCCACCAGGCTCTGAGAACAGATACTGGGAGTTACATGATGCTCAGAATCAGCAGGAAACATGGAGGGCACAGCTTGCAGAGGTCACCAGAGGAGTTCCTGGTGGCAGAAAGTACTTGGATGGGACTTCCCTGGTGGTCCAGGCTTTAAGACTCTGCACTCTCACTGCAGGGGGCCTGCGTCTGATCCCTGGTCCAGGAACCTGGTCTCACATGCCACAAACTAAGAGTTCACATGCTACAACTAAAGATCCCGCGCCCCACAAATGGAGATCCAAGATCCTGTGTGCTGCAACTAAGACCTGGGACAACCAGATAAATAAACAAATAAAAATATTTGGTTATCATGCTCACTTTGACAGCACATATACTAAGCTGGAATGACACAGAGAAGATTAGCATGGCTCTTGCACAAGGACGACAGGAAAATTCATGAAGCATTCCATAAAAAAAAAAAAAAAAGGTATTTGGTTATCTTCCCAAGGTCTTTCTGGAGGCACTGGTTCCAGTCTCTCTCAGTCTTCTGGTCACAGTATTCATGATCTGAATTCCAGGGAAGGAACTTGAGACATCCCCCAATGCACTTGGAAAGAGTAGGTTGTCTGAGTTAGCAACCTGCTGGACAGCTTCCCATGTGACATTGATTATTTCCCAATGGGGAAATCAGGGTGTTATTTCCTAAAATGAATAAATGCTGAACTGCCATGAATTAAAGGTGCAATGAGACATCTGCAAAAGGAAAACTCCCAGGGCCTGAGAAGGAATGTTCTACAATGAGGTTCTCATCCACAGCCTTTTCCCTCTCATGCCTGGAATAAACTGATGGGGATCTAGACCACGGAGACACTAAGATAGACAGGAAGTGGGGAAAGATCATGTTAGGACTAAATCATGTCAGGCTGTGGGAGCCTGAATGGAAGTCCTAATACCACTCATAATTATCTCATGTCTTCCTGGAAACCATAAGATGAAGTGTCCTATGGCCTCAGCCTGAAGCCAAATTCAACCCCAATACTGAATTAAACTTGGACACAGAGTTTCAGATAAAGTGGAGATGAATAGCTTTGTTGCTTTGCCAGGCAGAGGAGGCCACAGTGGGCTAATACCCTCAAGACTGCATGTCCCCACCTGGAGGGGTAATGAGGAATTTTATAGTAATGGTTCAAAGAGGGTGTGGTCAGCTCATGAATATTCTTCTGATTGGTTGGTGGTGATATAATCTGAAATCAGCCTCATCAACCTTCTGGTTCTAACAAGTCTGGCATCTAACTGCTTGTGAACAGAAGACAGTTAGCTTCTCCCACCTGGGGTGGGTTTCAGTATCTGCAGATCAGTTCAAAGATATTGTTCTGTATATCCCTTGAGGGGGAACCAGGACCCTGCCCCAAGGCTTCACTACTGTTTCTCCTGACTCCTCCTCCACATCCCCTCTTTTCCCTGATTAGCAACTGTTTGAACCTGCCCCTTGGAATTCAGGGAAGGTCATGGAGGCAGAATGAAGAATATTTTCTGTAATCAAGAAATGAGGGACACAGAAAAGCTTTGTGTCCAGGAGCCTCACAGGGTCCTGCTTGGTTTCAAGGCTTCACGCTGCCCCCCTTCAGAGACACTGGTCCACTGGCTGGTCCTCCTCCATCCCCATCCTCACCCATCACCTCAGCTTACTCCCCTATCGCTGGAGACTCTCCTTTTGACCTCCGGGGAACCAAAGTTTCTCCTTTTAACTGCAGCCTCCTGGACAAGCTCCCTGCTTTATTCAGCACCCATGAATCCAACTTCTGAAGTTCAAGTGACCCTTCAGAGAGTCATGGTGAATGCCAGGACCTCAAGCTTGGTGGGAGCAGGAACCTGGGTCTGAGTCCTGACTCTACCGCTTACTGGCTATGTGACCCAAAACAAGTATTTGACCTCTCTGAGCTCATTTTCCTCTTATATGAAATAGAGATGATAACAGAATCTTCCTTTAAGGGCTGCATGAGGATTAAATGAAAAACTATAAATTAAATACTTAGCACATAGTGTTCACTAGGGAGCATTAATTGTTAATGATTTATTGTTATTAATATTATCCAGCTAGCCTATATCATACAGCAGTACAATAAAATAATCCACTCTTCTGGGTCATTTTCTTCCCTGGAGGGATTCTAAGATGACTCAGAAAGGGCCTGGAGGACTTTGAAAGTGAGCAGGGAACTTCCCAGTTGAACCACAAAAGGCTTACAGCTTTTCAAGTTAGCTGTAGACTTGCTACTATATATAAACTATAAATTACAAAAAACCCACAAAATCCAGTAATGCTTCAACAAAGAAACTAGGATTCTAGACCTGGGAATAAAGAGAGAATCCACGTTGCCTGAGTTGGCAATATATTCACGTTGACACCAACAAAAATCTCTGGAAAACAAACAGGAGCCCCCCACGCAGATTTCTGAACTGCACACAGCAGACTGCAACTGGGAAAGATAATTCATCGTCATAAAAACAAACATTCATTTTACACTTGCATGGCAACGAGGATGTTCTTATTTGCATAATGATGGTGATTTGCATATGATAAAAATTTGCCTGAGTGAGTCTCAAGCTCGGAATACATTCAAATATGATACCGTTGGTACAATTTTCTCAAGGATCCCAATTTAATACTATTTATCTAATGAAAGGAAAAAAATAAATATTGGCTGTAACATCCCATTATGCTCAAGAGTTGGTTTTAAATTACACTTAAGTAAGTAAGCAAGTGAGTGTATTTGCCTTTCTTCATGGACAAAGTAAAGACTATTATCTATAGGTGAGAACACCTCCACTCAAAATGGAGACTTTCAGCCACACACATGCAAAATTATCTGTAATAAGCATTTGATGCATATTGACTTTAAAAAAAAACACAATGTGAGAGTTACAAGTTAAGTTCTATTTGGGGCAAAGTGAGAACTGCGGCCTGGGAGACAGCGCCTCGGAGAGCTCAGAGAAGCTGCTCCAAAGAGGCAGGAGGCAAAGCTTAGTACATATATAATTTTGGTGAAGGGGGAATACATGCAGTCAAGCACATATTTTTCCAAAAGATTTCTATTTGTCTGGTGAACTTAGCTAGTCACAAGGAACAATCCTCACCATGAAGTATTTTAGTGCTTAATGAGGAGATATAGGAATTGGACTCATAACATTGGCTGAGAATATCTAACTATCTGAAGACCTGTCCTGCCAGTTTTCCCCTGAGCACCAAGTGCCTTACTTCTGCTCTCTATGCTGAACTCAGCAGCTGCGGCAGCACATGATCTAATTGTCGTGGAGGTAAATGGCAAGTACCCATGCTAAGTGCCAAGTTGTAGGTGACAAGCATGAACATAATGCTTGCATTGTAGGTTAGGTGCAAGGCAAGAGCAGAAGATGTGTCTTGAAAAGATGGACATCCTCAAGGAAAGGGAAGAGAAGGGAAGGGAAAGGAAGAAAAGATATTCTTAAGGTGTGTAAAAGGTGGATAACTTTCACACCTGCAGCACACACAAAAACTAAAGTACAGTGAAGTGGTTTCTAGGCTCCGTGTCTTAAGAGCAAATGGTATGGGAAGCTATCTTCCATCTGGCTCGGCAAAATAGAGAAATGCACCGTGAGACTTTGTGGGTCTGATTGCTCTCGGGAAGTTTCCCATGTGACTCTCTAAAAGATGCTATGTTCCTCTCTTCTTCCACCTGCCTCTGAGGGTGGGTGGACAGAGCCTTCCTTTAATTTCAGTCTCTAAGAGAGGATCTCTGGGGCAATCAAAACCAAAATAGTATTTGTCTAATGCCCACAAGATTACAGCATGAGGCGGGTGACCACACAGTCCCCGTCACTGTCCTTCCCACTCAGATGGGCTGTTGCTGACGGGATGTTCTCTGAGCATAGCTGGGAAGGGCTGGGGTGGGGGCAAGGGTGAAGAATCCTTTCCATATAATATATGCCATTCACAGCAGTTTTCTTTTACAGATTTTGACTGCAACCCAGGGTAAGAAATAGATTTGACATTGCTTGAAATATACAAATTTGTGCATCCCGGTGAATCACAACTGAAACACAAACATCACAACTGAAACAATTTCAAAAAATGATACTTTTCCTACTGCGCTGGTGGTGCTCAGTTGGGTCTGACTCTTTGCGACCCGTGGACTCTAACCCACCCAGGTTCCCCTGTCCATGGGATGTCCCAGGCAAGAATATTGGAGTGGGTTGCCATTTTCTTCTCCAGGGGATCTTCCAAACCCAGGGACTGAACCTGCCTCTCCTGCATTGCAGGCAAATTCTATACTGCTGAGTCATCAGAGAAGTCCCCCTTTATTTATGTGAAGCATCTCCTTATTTTCTATCCCATCCTGTCCCATATCAATTTACATTACACCCTGGTATGGGATGGCCTCTCATTTCTTTTTAAATGATGACCACATCTCTCTACATTTATTTCAACACCGGCAAATGAACTAAAACAACATTGGTTGAGATTTTTAAAAATGGGGGGTGATGCAAATCTTAGGATTTATATGTTAAGGACAAACTCATACACTCTGTTCTGAGTGTTGCAAGTTGATTTCTGCTGTCTACTCATCTTCCTTCTTCTCTGCATTTAACAGAGAGAAGTAAGTTCTTTGGACCTATTATCTGTGAGTTATTGAATGACTGTGCAAAGTCTTACAGGAAAACTAAGGTTTACACTTAGAGCAATGAGATGGTGGCTAAAGGTTATAGAAAAATAAGAGCTTCTTAACCAGAACTGTGGTACAAGCATAAGAACTGGCCTGTGGATCTGGGAACTAATTTGAGCTTTTACCTTTAAAGGAAGGTGCATTTTGAGCTGATAAGTGAGAAGTGTCCTCGTCAACTATACTTTAAATATCTGTATGTAAAAAACACACCTATCAATCTAACCATCTGAAACTGCTTAAAGCCATTTTTCCAGTGGGGTCAAATTTGTAAGAAGGGTGATGCTATTCCTTACCTCTCTACCCACAGCCGACATCAATAGTGGATCACGCTAGAACTTCCCAAGTGGTCCAGTGGTTAAGAATCCACCTTATGCGGGCTTGATCCCACATGTCACGGAGCAAGTAAGCCCACACCTCAGAGCGCCTGTGCCGCAACTAGTCTATGCACTGCAGCAGAAGATCCGCCTGAGGCACTGAAGATGCTGTGTGCTGCCACTAAGACCCGATACAGTCAAATAAATATATAAATAAAGAAAATATTTTAAAAATAGTGGATCAGACCACTCGTGGCCTGTGAACCCAGATTAGACTTCAGAATCCCTCTCCCTGGAAGCCCCCACCTGTCAATTTTAGTTGGCAAGGTTGATGAAATGTACATGAACTTAAAGTCGACACAAAGACACACGTGAGGGTTTTCAAGTAAACATCTAGATGGGTGACAGGTCCTTATGTAAGCGAATATTTCACTTTTCATCCAGGACAGTCTGGTCTTGATTAATCATGGCTAATGTCTGAACTGTCTTTTTGATTCTTTATGAAGAAAAGAGAAAAAGATTGGTTTACTGTAAAAGTTCTGGGTGGCAAGGAAAAGAACTTCCTCAAATATTACTGGCAGTTCTTCAAAGTTATCTTTAAAATTCCTTGCAGTTTTGGTCTTTAATAATTAAATAATAAATCAAAAGCAGTTGATGATTTTAGGTTTTTTTTTTTTTGATGATTTTAGTTTTACCAAGTCCTAGCACCAGAAAAAATACTGCTTAATAAAGAAAGAAGATACTTATTTCTCTGTATGGCTTCAACAAGTATGTATTAAGCATCTACTAGGATAAGTAGACTAACTGGTTTATAGTCATCTTTCTAATGACAGAATAAAGTAGCTAAAACTTCTATAAAATAAAAGATTTATAGATTTTTATAAGAATATTTGGAGAATGTAATAACCAAATGAGCTGCCACCTCAAAGATGAGAAATCAAGACTTCCCTGGTGGTCCAGCGGCTAAGACTCTGCACTTCCAATACACTGGGCTCAGGTTAGATCCCTTGTCAGGAAATTAGATCCCACATGCTGCAACTAAATATCCTGCATGCTGCAACAAAGATAGAAGATTCCACATGCTGCAGCTAAGACCAGTGCAGTCAAACAAACAAATAAATATTTTAAAAAAGAGAGAGAGAGAAACCACCAAGGCAGAAAACGCAGCTGCTCCCCGTGCAGTGTTTGTTGACGTTCGTATCCCCTGGGGAAGGGGATTGAGTTTTCCCTGAGATGTCCATTCACAGAGTCAACTAGATGCTGCTTTGATTTAATTTAAGTAAGACCTACCATACTGATCAGCCAAGTGAGCTGTTCAGAGTCTCCCAGGGGGGATTTTTTCCCCTAGCGACATCCGTTAAGATGTTCTATCCATCTTAACCATTGACACACCTAGAAATAATGTTTAACTACATATCTGGTCATCCTGCACCCTGGTCAAGCTTTATATGTATACATACATTTAATATATTTAAATATCATGAAATATATTTATATATATTTAATATATTTAAGTATCAGAAAATTGTCACATATAGAGAATATATATGATATATAGGATATATCATATGTATAAGATATATGACATATGTGTAATTGGAAAATTAGGTCTGACATATGTACACTGCCATGTGTAAGATAGACAGCTAGGGGGAAGCTGCTAGGGAGCTCAACTCGGTACTCAGTGATGACCCGGGTGGAGGGATGGGGGGATGGGAGGGAAAGGAAGGGGTTCGAAAGGAAGGGGATATATGTACACATATAGCTGACTCACTTCATTGTATAGCAGAAACTAACACAGCATTGTAAAGCAATGATACTCCAATAAAAAAAATTTTTTTAAATAAATGCAATGTGATATCCTGAATGGGATCTGGGAACAGAAATAGGACAATAGTGGGAAAATAGTGAAATTCAAATGAAATTGGAATGTATAGTTAAGGGCTGAACCAATGTTAATTTCTTAGTTTTGATAATTATAGTTATGTAAGACATTAGCATCAGTAGAAGCTGGGTAAAGGGTATATAAAAAAAATTCTCTGTACTTTCCTTGCAACTTTTCTGTACATTTAGTGCATTGTCTCCAAATAAAAAGTTAACAACAAAATAAGAATATATGTATCATCTATAAAATATATATGCATAAAGAATATATCACATATAGAATATATAAGTAGAATACATGTATCCTACATAGAAAATATGCATCATATATAGAATATATCTATCATATATGGAATATATGTATCTTGTAGACTATATCATAGAAAATGTATATAGAATATATATATCACATGTAGAACATATGAAGAAAATATACCATATATAAGGAATAAGGTGGCATAGTGGTCAAGAATCCACCTGCCAATGCAAGAGACACAGGAGACATGGGTTCAATCCCCGGGTCGGGAAGATCCCCTGGAGTAGGAAATGGCAACCACTCCAGTATTCTCGCCTGGAAAATTCATGGACAGAGGAGCCTGGTGGGCTACAGTCCGTGGGGTCACAAAGAGTCAGACATGACTGAGCACATACGCACCATGCATTGCATATCATATATAGAATACACACCATATATAGAGTATGTATATATATATATATATAGAGAGAGAGAGAGAGAGACAGAGACAGAGACAGAGACAGAGACAGAGTATATGTACATATATATGTGTGTATATATATACTCTTTGGAGAACCCTAACTATACACCTCCTCTGCCCAAAAGGTTGCAGTGGCTTTCATCTCATGCAGCAGAAAATCCACATTCCTTACAGCAGTCCGCATGGCCCTGCATAATCCCACCCCATCATCTTGATGTCTTCACCTCCCCTACTCTGCATTCTATCTGTGAAGCATCCAAATTGGCCTCCCTGCATTCTGTCCCCTTCTTTGAACCTCTTTTCCCCCAAACTCTTTCTCACCTTCTCCAACCCTTTTTTTTTTTTTTAATCAAATGACACCCTCTGTAAAATATCCCTGGAACCTAAGCGCAGCACCACACATGACAGGGATGTACACCAGTGCTGTACCCCTGAAACTGGCACAACACTGTAAGTCAATTAGACTCCAATAAAAATTTAAAAATGATTGTAGGTCTACCAGGCAGTTGCCACTCTTGCGTCTTTTGGACATCGCGGCAGCCTTTGAGTCACACACCCGTTCCAAGCCAGTGTTTGCAAGTCTGTCATCACCAAGTCCTCCTTCATATAAACAGCTGCCTCTTTCTTTAACCCTTTGTTACAATAAATGTACTTGGAACTAACAAATTATTTAACATGCTATTTCTTTAACATCTCAGTAAGAAAGATTATGTCAGATAAAGTTTTCTTCTAGCCAGAGAAAAAAAGTTTAAGAGGGGAGTATGAAAAACATCCTTGTCTCTCCCCAAAAGAAGGTGGTACATTGCTTCTATTTTACAGGTTTAAGTAGAGCCTCATCCTGAAAGAGGCTCTTAACTTTTCAAGCTCAGCAATTAAAAAATTTGTCAATTTTAAAAGCTTTTTATTTATTTATCTATTCGGCTGTGTGGGTCTTAGTTGCAACATGCAGGATCTTTAGTTTTGGTAAGCAAACTCTTGTTGTGGCATGTGAGATCTAGTTCCCTGACAAGGGATCAAACCCAGGCCCCTTGCATTGGGAGTAAGGAGTCTTAGCCACTGAACCAGGAAGGAAGTCCCCAAATTTGCTAATTTTAGAGTGGGTTTTCAGTACAAATTCTCACTTCAATCATAGCAAAATTTATTATTTATTTACTAGTATATAGTATATTTATTTACTATGGTGGTTACAACAAATTATCAACAAGTTGGTGCATTCTTACAGTTCTGGAAGCCAGAGTTTGAAATCCATTTCGCTAGATGTCAACAGGTGTCAGCAGGGCTTTTCATTCTGAAGGTCCTGGGGGAGACCCATTCCCCCAGGAATTCTTCCAGTTTCTGCAGGTAGCCTGCATCCCTTGGCTTGTGGCCCCCTTCCTGGCATTACTCCATTTTCTTGCTCCCATGATCATATCTCCTATTTCTGTAGTCCATCTCCCTTTGCCTCCCTCTACTAAAGAACTTGTGATTATGTTTCAGGTCCATTCAGCTAAACCAGGAAAATCTCTTCATCCCTAAATCCCTAATTTAATAATCTTCATAAAGTCCCATTTGCCTTGTAAGATAACATCCACAAGTTCATGGATAACTTTAGGCATCATTATTCAGCTTACACAGGGAAATTCTCCTGCATGTGATAGGTTGATTTTCACTGATGGTATTTTATTTTAAATTTTTTTTAAAAATGTTTACTTTTTGGCCATGCAGCATGTGGGAGCTTAGTTTCCTGATCAAAGATCTAACTTGAGCCCCCTGCATTGGGAGCTCATAGTCTTAACCACTGGATCACCATGGAAGTCTCTCAACTGATGGCATTTTGACACAGATGAAAAAACATTAGCTGAACTTGAAAGCTGGCAGAAAAGATTTGGGATATTAACTAAATCCAACATAATTCAGGGCTTCCCTGGCGGCTAGAGAAGTAAAGAAATAAAGAATCAGAAGTAAAGAATCTGCCTGCAATGCAGGAGATGCCAGTCCACTCTCTGGGTCAGGAAGATTCCCCTGGAGATGGAAATGGCAACTCACTCTAGTATTCTTGCCTGAAAAATTTCATGGAAAGAGGAGCCTGGCCAGCTCCATGGACCCTGGTCCATGGGGTCACAAGAGTTGGACATGACTAAGCGACTGAACCACCACCAAAATGATTCAGGCAAGTCAAGCAAGGTTTAGGGGATAACTTTCAAACAGAAAGAATTAAAGTATAATTTTCAAGTGAAGGGTTGGTTTATGGGGTAGCCTTTCCTTCCTCATAATTAAAATAAAAGAGTTGCTTCATTTTCATTTTCAACATAGGGATATCATTGGAATTATTAAATAGACAGGGAAGATAACTGTCCTGAAAGGGACATATTGCCATTGCTTGGCAATACTGTTTATTTATGATATATTCATTTAGAAATCTGTCCCCATTACCTTGCAGTCACAGCTTTTATAAATCAAAAAAAAAAAAAAAAAAGCCCTTAAACTCTTAATGTAGTTGAGCATTTCTGGGAGCCTTATTCCAATGGCCATTTATGTTTCAGGAATAGAAATGAATATAATAAAAGATTGCAACAAAATGTAGGTAAGTTTAATACATAGATATTCATATACACCTCTTATGTCTCCTATATTGTCAGGCAGGTTCTTTACCACTAGCACCACCTGGGAAGCTCATAAACAGTTTATACTCTCACCCTATCATGGCTCAGACCGGTAAAGAATCTGCCTGCAATGCAAGAGACCCAGGTTCAATCCCTGGGTCAGGAAGAACACTTGGAGGAGGAAATGGCAACCCACTCCAGTATTCTTGCCTGGAGAATCCCATGGACAGAGGAGTCTGGAGGGTTACAGTCCACGGGGTCACAAAGAGCTGTAACTGAGCCACTTTCACTTTTCATTTTAACCCAAAATATACTTGTGCAGTGGTATTTTATTGGTAATAATAGTTTTATATTATTTAAAAATTTGTGAATTATCGTAAGCTAAATATATTAAAAGGCATAGTGTTCTTTTTTAACTTGTAGCCATATAATGTCTACTATTTATATAACACTTATTAAAATATATCATTTGATGCGCTTCATTTGATTTTTGCAACTCTATAGAAGGTATTTTGCTGTTTTGGTGGTTTTTCTTTTTTTTTGCTTTTTCCATTTGAAGGTCAAGAAACTGAAGCACAAAGAGGTTCAAACACTTACCCAGAGCCACACAGCAAGACTGTGTCATGATAGGAACCCAAACCAGGGTTTCTAGCTCCAGAGCCTGGACTCTCAACTGCTAGGTTTTCTGCCCCTCCCTACAGTTTTATAATAGATATTCAGGTACCTGAGATCATGATCTTCTCACAAATTCAAATAACACATGGTTCAGTAATGTTCCTCTTCAATTCTTTTTTTTTTTTTTTGTCATCAGGTTTCATTTCTGCTGGAAAGCAGGCATGAGTGAGGAGGTGGACTTATACATCTTTGGACTAAATCCACCCTATGAAAATGGGTTAAGTTCCACCTCTCAGGGACCCCAGTGCCCTGCTTCTGGGCATCCCCCTGGATTCTAGACTAATGGTTGGATTCCTTCTGTCTCTTCCTTTTTTCTGGAAGGCAGTGGTCCAGGGTCCCTAAGCACTGCTGGAGGAATCTCAGGGGTCCCAAGATCTGAGCAGTCTACATCACAATATCCATCCAGTCATGACCTCCTTGTCCCTGAGGATCACTGCTCCCCTCCTATGAATGTGAAGGGTTCTCCCTGAATCACCATCTTGGTGTGTTGTGTGCTGATCATTAATTCAGAGGCCAGAGCATCTGTCACCATGAAGATTCACTGAACCTGTCTTCTGGGACCTTGCAAGTCCACTAACAGGATACCGCGCCCTCCCGAGATGTACACATCCGGGGTTCAGTCGTCAGGCAGGATGACTTCCGTGTTTATTAGTATAAAAGAGAGCAATCAGCTGAAACCCTGGCACCATCTGGAGGAAAATCGATGTCTCTATATTTAGACCAGCTGGCAGCCCATTCAACCAAACCAAATGCACATGTCTATGAAAGTACGTGTCAACCGCACATTCGACAGACACCTCACATCTCATTTCTGCTGTTTATCAACCTGGGAAAACAAGGACTCCAGCCAGACTCTGGGCAGGCCCCTTATTTATAAGGAATGAAGAGAGCAACCCATAAAAATGAGAAGAGATGTGGATGCAAACAGCACCCAGCAGACATCACTGGAAAACACAGCTTTCATATCCTACCCTGAGTTCTGTTTAAAAGGAATCCAGCAGCCAGCTCCTGCTTCATAAACAAAGGACATTATGCCGTGCTTTGGACCTCATTGTCCTTGTTCAGGCTTGAGTCATTAGAGCTCCGTGTCAGTTCCATGGATGCTTAACTGAACTCCTGGTACTCAGGAGGTGTTTATTAATTTCATCACTTATTCAGTGCAACCGACATTAATTGTCAGCTGTGAGCAAGGTGGCTGGATTAAGTGTCTGTAGTGGACAATTGTATTTTTTCTAGCTTTATTGAGATACGAATGACAAATGAAAATTGTATACATTTAGGACATACAATATGATGTTCTGGTCTACATCGTGACATGATTACCATAATCAAGTCATTTAACAACTTATTGACCAGAGACCTACTAAGAGTTTTGTTACCTGAATATTATTGACTGGGGACGTTCCAATATTCAGTTACATAACTAATTGCCAGCCACAGGTGTTAGTTTCTGCCAGAATCCCCTGGTCAATAAATGTGTTAATGTATTGATAGGAATGGCAACCCATTCCAGAATTCTTGCCTGGAAAATCCCATGGACAGTGGAAGCTGGCATGCCACAGTCCACGGGGTCACAAAGAGTCAGACATGACTGAGTGGCTGAACGTGGATGAACGCATCAGGAATTTCACAATTACCCTTTCATTGTGCTGAGAACACTTTGAGATCTCTCAGTGGGATTTATTAGGCTTTGGAGTTGTAGTCAACAGGAAGTCTGGCTAACTGAAGCAGAAAAGACACTGAGAAAATCTTGGGTAATTCATAGGAGCTCTGTGTGCTTCCCAGGTGGTGCTAGTGGTAAAGAACCCACCTGCCAATTCAAGAGACATAAGAGATGTGGGTTCCATCCCTGAGTGGGGAAGATCCCCTGGAGGAGGGCATGGCAACCCACTCCAGTAATCTTGCCTGGAGAATCCCATGGACAGAGGAGCCTGGTGCGTAAGAGTCCATGGGGTCTCAAAGAGTCAGACATGACTGAAGCGACTTAGCAGCAGCTGTGTGTAAAAACCATACAGAGAGCAATGCTGCCCAAAGTGGTGTTGAGGATGAGGTGGGAGAAGACACGTGTGTCCCAACTGCTGGGCAGATGCTGTTCTACCTGTGTGGCCGGTGTGATGTCTCTGATCCACAGAGGAACAGAGATCTGCCCATTTTAAATCTCTCTTCCTGGAGCAGCACGCTGTGTCTTTGAGAGTGCTAACCTCACCCTCTGGCATTCCTTCTGATGATGGCACCAGCCAGCACTTGGCTTACCTCTTTTTTCTGGAATGATGGGCACACATGCATTTCCTGACCTCCCCTGCCTCTAGCTATGGCCATGTGCCTTACTAGCCAAGGAAATATGGGGAAGTGGCACACCCAATCCCAGGCATGCCCAGAAACACTGCTGTGCCTGATCATCTTTCTCTGCCTCCATGCTCTGGCTTATAAAGATCTGGAGGCGGACAGAGCCAGAGGATGCAAAGGACTTGGGTCATTGTCTTCCAGAGAAAAGACTCTATGCCAACTCCTACTGTATTGTGACATGAAGGAAAAATAGACTTACTGTGTTAAGACACTACAATATAGTTTATCTGTTTGACCAGCTATGTTATTTGTTTTACTTGATATAGGGACATCATGGGAAGCAACCCATTCCATATTCCAAAAAAGTTCATAGGTGTTTGCTCTTTTATTTTTCCACTTACAGATTACCAATGATTTGTATGTATTTTCCTGAGTTTTTCAGTGTTTTCTAAATCTTTATAAAGGAAATGTTCTCAAATATGGGAAAAGTCTAATAAGTTTGGCTATGAAGAAATTACAAAAACATTCATTCAGCTATAGTAATTCCTGGTGCCATATTACTTTGTAACGGAAAACTAAATAATAACCTTTATTAAAACTTTAAAAAGGACAAAAAGAGACCCTCTTCCTCCCACCAGAAGTAATGATATTGGGACACAAGTTACTGGAGGCATTAGGAAATCCATCGAGATTTCAGCAAGAAAACATTAAACTAATGCAATGTTGATATATGGATGAGATCAAAGATGCTATGATTTTATTAAATATATATATATATCCATAAAGTATTATTGATATCTATTAAAATGTCTGAGGCATTTCTGTAACATCCAGTGTGAACTGATGGCTTTGCTAGACCAATATAAAAAGAGGATCATCAATAATCATTGTACACCTGAGTATTCTTTATTTATTATTTATTTAATCTTCACAGTGCCACTTAGTTAACCCCAAATCCATTTACAAGTTCCCTTTCTTCTGCTGCTTTCAACAAGAATGGAAAACCAAATATCCCGAGGGAGGCCTTATAATACAGTACTGCTCAATAACACATAAAGAGAAGTTTAGAGGATAGGATAGGGTAAGGTAGAGGCAAGTCTGGTAAACCTTGTGGGTTTATTATTATTATTATTAAAAAGCAACATATCTGGGAGAAAGGGAAAGGAAAGGAACCCCACAGCTACCACCATCCCCAGCTAATTTTTGCCTTGACCCCTGATATGATGGCAGGAGCTCCAGCAGCCATACTATGATCATGAGGTAAAGATTAGGGGAATCGTAGACATACTCTTTGGACATGAGTAAGCCACTGGACTGATACATCAGGACTTCTTTTTGTGAGAAAAAGAACTCCCTACTTGTGAAAATTACTAACAATTCACGTGTTTCTAATTAATATATCTTATCTCCATATTGTAGATGAGGAATTTGAGGCACAGGGAGATTATGTGACTTTCCCAAACTAGTGAGCCACTAAGCCAGCATCAGATCCTGGCCTATCTGAATTCAGAGTCTGTATAATTAGTTGCAATCCTACCGTATAGAAAGAGCAGAACAGGCAGTCAAGAATATGAGTATTTGTTCAGTTTTATTTAGGAGTGAATTATGTTAACTTACCTGAAAAAAACTGATCACTAAAAACACTTCCTATAATGAAGCAGGAGAAATTCATCAGGTATTTTTTCATAGCTTCAAAGAAATATCCTTCAGGATAATCTATCTTCCCACTTGTCTCTGTATCCATATATACCAGACCTCTCTGCTAATGAATTAGCCCGGGGAAGTGGCATTGTGATGGCCTCTAGAAAGTTCTAGAATGTCACAGAGGAGCTTTCTGATGTCTTTGGAGCCTTGGTGAGGGCTCATGCATGTGTCCACAGCCAGGTCCTCCCTGGATAGCTGATTTTTATCAAAGCTGAGAAGCAGAACTTGGTGAAGGACCCCTCTCCACTCAGAAGCAAAGCTTTGAATCCTCAGTGCTGCTGAGCATGGCTGAAATGAGGGCAAGAGACAATGACTAGAGCAGCGCCCTTCTAGAACATTCTGTCATGAGAAACTCAGGCTGTAGACACAGAGCCAGTCTTTTACACTCTCTTTGAGTGGAATACATAATCCAATATGTATTTCATATTTCATAATGATGAAGTGGTGTGGTGGGTTCAGGAGAGGCACAGTAACCTTGAAAATGTTAAGGCAGTTAGCTGGCTTCTCTTACATCTTTTCTTGCTATAAAAGCTGAAATTCTTAAAGGCACCAGGGATTGATTTGCTTCAGCCCAGATTTCAGAGACAAGGGTAGAGCTGTTGTATGTGGTTATTTAGTGATAAGAGAAGACCTCCTTGTAATTCCTATATCTATACTCCTACGACAGGGCTCACTGGAGTCCTTAAATTAGTCAGGACCTTTTCCCGCAAGATGGGAAATATACAGGCTCATGAATCTGATGAAAGAGTGGGTAAGTTGTTACTCACCTGTTACAGCAGGAAGGGCATGAACGTCAGGAAAATCAGAAGTGGGATTTGAAAGACAGTTGGATCCTTTCTTCCATGTCTCATCCTTCTCTATGCAAATCAGTTTATTCTTTCTCTCCAGGGACCTGAATTCTCTGTCCAGTGGGAAATGTGGCTGCCAACAATTCCCAGGTTTTATGGATAATGGTTCCACTGACCTCAGAGAGACAGCAGTGGGCAGTGACTTGAAGCGAGATCTTAGTTCCCTGTCCAGGAGTTGAACCTGGGTAGCCTGGGTGAAAACCAGGAATCCTAGTCACTAGTCCACCAGGGGCTAAAGGCTAGAAGCAGAATTCCACTGGCTCTAGGCCCCCTTGGAAAAAATGCATTTCTCAAGGAGGCAAAAACCGTACAAACAGGTAACAAAGTTGATTATTAGAGACACAGCTTGAGGAGGAGAGCACACAAACAGCTTGTTTAGTTAAGACAGAAGCAAGGTAGAGGGCTTCTCTGGGGGCTCGGTGGTAAAGACATGAGTTCCATCCCTGGTGCTGGAGGATCCCACATGCCTCAGAGCAACGAAGCTTGTGCCCCACAACTAACTGAGCCTGTGCTCTAGAGCCCACAAACTGCACCACTGAGTTTGTGTGCCGCAAGGACTGAAGCCCAAGTGCCTACAGCCTGTGCTCCTCAACCGGAGAAGTCACCACAATGAGACGCCCACACACTGCAACAAAGAACAGCCTCCGCTCGCTGCAACTAGAGAAAGCCCCCATGCAGCAATGAAGATCCAGCACTGCCATAAATAAATAAAATTACTTTAAAAAAAATAAAAAAAGAAGAAGAAGAAACAAGGCAGAGATGCATACCTGGAGAGAAAGGATGTGGGTGGCTCCTCTGACGGGGAGCAGCACATTGAAGAGGTGACTAAATCACTTACACAGGGCAATTCTTCTGGGTCTTTGGTCAATTACCTTTGGTCAATTATCTGGTTTCTTTTTCCACACCTGACCTGCCGTAGGACCCTTCCCAACATGTGTGTTCAACTTTTTCCAAGATGAAATTCCAGGTCCAGAGGGTCTTGGCATCACATCTCATGGGTTGGTGCCACCTTCTTCTTGACCTCGCAAGGAGACTTTCTGCCCATGTACAGTGTCTCCCTTGCCCCAAAGACAGGAACTATGTGACCTCCTGGCTTTTCCCTCAAACAAGGTTTAGCCCCTCTCTACCACTGCCATGACTATTATCTTAAAGTGCCCACAGGAGATCAAGTCCTGCTATTGACCCTGTTCTTGTTATTTTCATCTGCGTGTGCAGACAGGAGGCTGGTTGTAAATGTCTAAGCTAGAGCCCACCTGCCTCCTTCCTCAGGAAATGTAAACAGGAGGCTAGTTGTAAACGCCCAGCCTGGAGCCCATCTATTTCCTGCCTCACCACTACCATCAGGAATTCTTTCCCAGTTCCAGTTCTATACATCCTCCTCTGATGGGTTTCAGTGGGGTTGGTTGGCCGCCATGGACTCATCCAATGTGGTGGCATAGACGCACGGCAGGCACAAACGTGGCCTTTTCTCTAGGATGTTATGGTTTAGCAGGACCCAGAAGGAACTTGTTTCTAGAATAAGGGGAGATGCTGACAGCAAAACAAAGTGTCTTTTCATCCCCTGAGGCACAGGTCAAGTCAAGTGAGATTCTTTTCCTCCTCCATCTCTGCCATCTCCTAACTCTTCAGCTCCTATTTGTCTCCAGGCTACTCTCAAAAGAAATGCTGCATGAATTCAATCCAGAGTACAGAGTGCACGATCTACAATGACAAGCGTTAGCAGCCTGTGTTGAGTGAGCTATTTCCAGAAAGCCTTTGGCCATCTCTTGTGTTAGGAATAAGAAAGAGTCTTAATCTCACAGAACAATTCAGAATGCAAGTATGACATCGTTAGCTGGTATTGCCATTTCTTACCCCACCCCCACCACACACACAATAATGTTTGGTTTTCTGATTTATAACCATGCGTGTGTGTTAAGTCTCTTCAGTCATGTCTGCCCCTTTGTGATTCAATGGCCTGCAGCTCGTGAGGCTCCTCTGTCCATGGAATTCCCCAGGCAAGAATAACTGGAGTCGGTTGCCATGCCCTCCTGCAGGGAATCTTCCCGACTTAGGGATTGAACCCACATCTCTCACATCTCCTGCTTTGGCTGCACGGGTTCTTTACCACTATTACCACCTGGGAAGCCTAATTAATAACCAAAGTATTTTCATTTTGTATTTATATATTTTAAAGAGAAAAATTTTAAATACTATTTAAAAAATTTTTTATTTACTTACTTTTGGCTGTGCTGAGTCTTCATTGCTGCTTGGGCTTTTCTCTAGTTGTGGCAAGCGGGGGCTACACTGTAGTTGTGGTACATGGGCTTCTCATTGGGGTGGCTTCTTTTGTGGAGAATGGGCTCCAGGGTGCCTGGGCTTCAGTAGTTGTAGCACATGGACTCAGTAGTTGTGATTCCTGGGCTCTAGAGCACAGGATCGATAGTTATGGTGCACGGGCTTAGTTGCTCCGAGGCATGTGGGATCCTCCCAGACCAGGGATTGAACCTGTATCTCCTGCATTGGCAGGAGGGTTCTGTACTTCTGAGCCACCGGGGAGCCCATAAGTATTTATTTTATTTATTTGTTTGGCTGCACTGAGCCTTTGGCGCAGCACGTGGGTCTTCCATCTCCATTATGGCAAGTGGAATCTTTAGCTGCAGCAGGCAAACTCTTAGTTGTGGCCTGTGAGACCTAGTTCCCTGACCAGGGATAGAACCCCTGCTTTGAAAGCGAGCAGTCTTAGCCACTGGACCACCAGGGAAGTCACAGACAGTAATTTTAAATTAAATTTTAATTGCCTGGGAATGTGTATATTTACACTGCTGGTAAGAGGCTGAAATTCAAGGATAGCACCGAAGTTCTCGTCTACTTCTCCCTCGAGCCCAGATTCCTTTCTTTCTTCCCTAGAATCATTTATTGCTGTTTGTTTTGTATCTTCTTGGACTTTTTTCTATGAATTTCTATGCATGTGTCAGAGCAGAAGACTTCAGAGGTGTGTGTTTGTTGTATCAGCCCAGGTTTATCATTAAAAGTCAATAAATTTAGGTATCATTACATCATTTTTTTATTCAACAATATATCATGGAAATATTTATACATCATTATGTGTAGGCTTGCTGCATTCTTTCAAACTACATCTTTCTTTCTAATGGGTGTTTTAGGTTGTTTCCAGTTTTCCCCTGTTAACCTAGGATGAAATAAATATCCTTGTGTGTGGAGGGGGGAATTATACTAGCAGAAAATTTTGAGATATGAAATTGGTGTATGCTTTTAAAATATCAATTTATGCTGTTATCAGTGGCATACCTGTTTCCAACATACTCACCAACACATGATACTAATAATTCTTTTAACTTTTTATTATCATTTTGAGTGGCAGTTTTAAAACCTGAAATGTGATCCATGAATATTGGGTTTGTATTTTATAGGCAGCTGATGGGCACTTTCAAGACATGGAGATGATTTGAGGAAAGCGTAGCATTTCACTAACAAAAGATGACTTTTTAAAATCAAATGGCCCAATAGTTGCAGGATTTTAGCCATTCACTCATCTTAACAGTTATTTGTAAAATTGACAGTCTTTGTAAGGGACACACACTTAGATTCCAAACAAGGTGTCATTAAGAGGTTTCATTTTACACGGGGGATGGAACAGCAGCTGTTTCTTTGCCCACAAAAGAACAGTATTTTTTAAAGGCCTTCAATTAAAGTCAGAAAAACATTCGCGGATGTGATTCTGTAATAGATGGCACTTTGGATTCATGTGTTGGGTGGAAAATTGGGCTGGGAGAAGTTTAACATCCTTCTCAACTTTGAGAGTCTGTGTGTCTGTGATTCACTGGGTGATTCTCAATCATGAGGATGACTCATTCATTCAACGGATTTTGATTTCTTTTCCTGCCATCTGCCAGCCCTGCTCTGGATCTTGGGAAAGAAGGAGGGAACAAGATGGTCATGGCACCTGCGGTGAGGGCTGGGAGGAAACATGCAGGTTGTCACGATGGAGGGGGAGAGGGAGTTTAGGGTGCAGGACCAGGGAAGGGCGCTCAAGCTCAGCTGCTGAGAAGAGACTCATTTAGAAAGATTTAAAGGAACTAAATTCTGGGATGAGGTCCTGAGAGAAGGTCTAGAGCCTACCTGTCTGTCTTCTAGGACAGGGAGGACCATCAATTTTATCTAAAGGCAGGGAACTAGGACTTCCCTGGTGGTCCAGAGCTTAAGAATCTGCCTTGCAATGCAGCGGATGAGGGTTTGATCCCTGGTTGGGGAACTAAGATTGCACATGCCAAAGGGCAACTTACATTGCAACTACTGAGCCCTCGAGTTGCAACTAGAGAGTGCGTGCCCTGCAACGAATGATCCCATGTGAAGCAATGCAGATCCAGTGTACCAAGACCCAACACAGCCAAATAAATAAATAAGACCGTGGTTTAAAAAATAAACAAATACATAAAGACAGGACACAAAGCATCCCTTCCAGCTTTGGATTTTTCAGCTTTCTAAAACAATTAGCAAATCTAGCATAATTGAATCCCTTTGCATGCAAAAGAAATCAACATAACATTGTAAATCAACTACGCTTCAACAAAAAATTTGAAAAAATAGAGATGTAATGAAAGATCTAAATAAATAGAAACATATATTTTAAAAAATTAACAAATCATAAACCTCAGCTTTTCTCTCTGTGGACCCAGAGTCCACAACCTGAATGATACGGCAGCTCAATGCAAAAGAAACAGCTTTCTTTACGTTTCATGGGTTTATTCAGTTTGGTAAAAGTGAAATGAAGTGTCAGTCCCTCAGTTGTGACAGACTCTTTGCAACCCCATGGTCTGTAGCCCACCAGACTCCTCAGTTCATGGAATTCTCCAAGCAAGAATACTGGAGAAAGAATTCATCTGTCTGGGCCTCAGTTTCCTCATTGGTAAAGGCCTCACGGGGCTTCCCAGGTGGCTCAGTTGTAAAGAATCCTCCTGCCAATGCAGGAGATGTGGGTTCGATCTCTGGGTCAGGAAGATCCCCTGGAGAAGGAAATGGCAAACTGCTCCAGTATTCTTGCCTGGCAAATCCCATGGACAGAGGAGCCTGGCGGGCTTCAGTCCATGGGATCACAGAAGAGTCAGACGACTTCATGACTAAACAACAACGAAAGTCTTCATGGATTTAGGAAGGATCGGTTACTTACCCAGTTAAGGCCCTGAATGTCTGGTACATGATAAGCATGTAATATAACCAAACTAGCCTCTTCCTGTGCCCAACACGGTGTCAGGGTTCCCTGGGGAGATACATAGAGGGATACAGGGCCAGGTAGGATGTCCTCTTCCCTGTGTCCACAGAGGTGGCCTCTGAGATGACTGCTGAGCTGGTGAGCATTTCCCTCTAGGCCCACCCTTGAGATACAACTGTATCTCCAGGTTGTCTATCCATGGTCTGCCAGGGCTCCATTTTCCCAATCATACCTTGTGCCTTATTTCTCTGAGGTCTTGACACCTTCACATTAATGCTAGAAGATCCATAGAGCTGTTGGGCCTGTGGAAAAGCCCCTCCACGGTCCTTCCTGCTTCTGAAGTCCATAGTATTTGAGACAGGCCTGGGACCTGGAATCCTTTGCTGTAGTGCTGCAAAGCTTGCACCTGGACACACCTCTTCTCAAGAAACAAAATACAAAGAAACCATAGGGGGCTAAAAATAACTGTGTGTATGCACATTTAGGGTGAATTCTGGACAAAAGATACAGAAAGACCAAAATACCCAACTGCCATTTCCGGTGGGTGGGCAAAACACTAAGGCTTCCCTCTGGCCTGACCCCTGGCTGCCTCATCCCATGTAAGGAGTGAGCTTGGCCCCCTTCCGGGAGCCAGTGAACAAGGGAGCCTGTTACTTCTTTTAGCTCCCTCCTGGAGCCAGTGCGGGAGTCCTAACAATAAAGCCTTGCTTAAATTCCTTGTCTGGCTTCTAGTCAATTTCCATTGATTGGAGAAGGCCCAGAACCGTAGTCAGTATCATTGATCCCCAAGTTCTCTCTCCAAGAGTAATAATTTGAGATCAAATCCAAAGGATTTCCCAGGCCATTTCTGCTTTCTTCTCCATCACGTCCTGAGACATTGAATACCGAACTGACTTTCAGCTGGGGGAGAGAGCCACTAGTGCGTAAATGGTGCTCCAACGGGGAGGCTGGGGATAGGTTGGTAAAGAGACCGTTGACAAAGGTGGAGGTAAGATTACAGGAACCAGACAAAACAGGAGGCCAGGGACAAAGAAACCTGAGGCCACCTCTGGTCCTGCCGGCACAGGGAACCTTCCCTACGGGAGCTGAGAAGATCGGTGGGCAGGTGCAGCCAGCTAGGGGTGACCCTGCTGGAAAAGAGCCAGGGGATCAGTCACCCCAAGCTCTGTCTCTCTCAGCTCTGTCTTTTGCCAGGGTGTCTCCTTAAGCCAGTTTCAACCATAAGACAACTAAACCACTGATGCCATTTTTGAAGCTTAGTCTCCCGAGGAATACAGCAGCACAGAAGAATCTGGAAGGACAGATGGGAAATGCCTAGTCCAACATGCTTCTGTCAGACCTGCAGTGATGAACACTAGGGTCTTCTTGGCAGGAAAGAGTTTTTGTCACACTTGATATAACTTATACATTCAGGAGAACAGACTGAGAAATTCAATCTCTGCACAGCCCTGACTCCCACGAATGAAAAGTTGACCGATTAGAAATAAATGTATAGGAAAAGTACCAATGTGGTGACAATTACTACTGCTCTCAATGGTGGAAAAGGGGTAGCCACCAAACGCACAATGTCGTCTGAGGGATGGGCTTTCTATTCACAGATCGAATCATACATAATCACAAGCTGGAGAGAAGATTTTGCCACCTCACATCCCATCCATAAATTGTCCCAGTATACTTAAGAGTCGGGCTCATTGATTTATAATACAGTTCATTTATAAAAACCAAACTTATTTCACAGATGACAGCAGCTGCTTGAAACACTCCTTAAAGTGAAGGTGGCCTACAAATTATCCAGTGGTTTTCAATGGAAACAAATTATTCATGAAGAATGCAGTGTCAGCAGAAAAGAGGCTACATATTAATCCCCCAACAGGAGGAGACCATATCGGTATCTGATAATTATTTCAACACTTCAAGATGCGAATACAACAGTTTGATGGGGAAGGGGGAGTGCCAAGGGAGGTGACAGATCCACGGTAGCAGAGAAATGTCATGCACAATATATTAAAGAAAGCATTTCAGGGGCTATTGATTTTCTTCTTTATAAGAGGCAAGGTGGGTATAGCCATTGCTTTGTAACCAATTATTAGAAATTTAGGACCTAAAAGGAACTCACTTTTATCATCTCACAGTTTCTGTGAGGTGTGGCTGGGCTGAGTCCTCTGAGAACATAACTGAGGTAGCCAGCGGGGATTAGTCTCATCTGAGTACTGGTGGGGAAGAGTCTGTTTCCAAGCTCACCTTGGGTGTTGGCATAGGCTCCTCCTGTCTGTGCTTGGCTCTTTGCCTGGTATTCCCCCAGCATGGCCACCTGCTTCATCAAGCCTACAATACGATCCTAGAAAAATGGGTGTTACAGAGAGTTCCCTGGTAGCATCAGTTCAGTTCAGTTCAGTTCAGTTCAGTTCAGTCGCTCAGTCGTGTCTGACTCTTTGTGGCCCCATGGACTGCAGCATGCCAGGCCTCCTTGTCTTTCATCAACCCCTGGAGCTTACTCAAACTCATGTCCATTGAGTTAGTGATGCCATCCAACCATCTCATCCTCTGTCGTCCCCTTCTCCTCCTGCCCTCAACCTCTTTCCCAACATCAGGGTCTTTTCAAATGAGTCAGTTCTTCCCATCAGGTGGCCAACGTATTGGAGTTTCAGCTTCAACATCAGTCCTTCCAATGCATACTCAGGACTAATCTCCTTTAGGATGGACTGGTTGGATCTCCTTGCAGTCCAAGGGACTCTCAGAAGTCTTCTCCAACATCACAGTTCAAAAGTATCAATTCTTCAGCACTCAGCTTTCTTTATAGTCCAACTCTCACATCCACACATGACTACTGGAAAAACCATAGCCTTGACTAGACGGACTTTGTTGGCAAAGTAATGTCTCTGCTTTTTAATATGTTGTCTAGGTTGGTCATAACTTTCCTTCCAAGGAGTAAGTGTTTTTTAATTTCATGGCTGTAGTCACCATCTGCAGTGATTTTGGAGCCCCCCCAAAATAAAGTCTGCCACTGTTTCCATTGTTTCCCCATCTCCTGGTAGTATAGTGGCTAAGAATCTGCCTGCCAATGCAGGGAACATGGGTTTGGTCCCTGGTCCAGGAAGATCCCACATGCTGTGGGACGACTAAGCCTGTGCATCACAACTACTGAAGCCCACGTGACCTAGAGCCCAGTGCTCAGCAACAAGAGAAGCTACCACAGTGAGAAGCCCTGTCAACACCACTGGAGAAAGCCCATGCAAGACAACACACAACCAGTCCAGCCAACAATAAATAGATAATAAAATTTTTTCTAAAAGATGGATGTTACAACACATATAACACACAGTACATATGTAATATACATATGTACTTCCCCTCACTGACCATCTGTGATCTGGAAGCTGTGGTTACATATACACAATGGAATATTACTCAACTATTAAAAAGAATGCATTTGAATCAGTTCTAATGAGGTAGATGAAACTGGAGCCTATTATACAGAGTGAAGTAAGTCAGAAAGAAAAATACCAATGCAGTATATTAACACATATATATGGAATTTAGAAAGATGGTAATGATGACCCTATATGTGAGACAGCAAAAGAGACACAGATGTAAAGAACAGACTTTTAGACTCTGTGGGAGAAGGCAAGGGTGGGATGATTTGAGAGAATAGCACTGAAACATGTATATTATCATATGTGAAATAGATCACCAGTCCAGGTTCAATGCATGAGACAGGGGCTGATGAGACATGACGCATGATGCTCGGGGCTGAGGCACTGGGATGACCCTGGGATGGGATGGGGAGGGAGGTAGGTGGGGGTTTCAGGATGAGGAACACATGTACACCCATGGCTGATTCATTTCAAGGTATGGCAAAAACCACTACAATATTGTAATTAGCCTCCAATTAAAATAAATTAATATTTAAATAAAAGAAACAAGTTGCAGTCCCCTCCCCCCACACTTGGGGAGGAGAGAACACAAGATGTGAATATCAGGTGTGAGAAGGGGGCCCCCTGCAGATCGTGCCCCAAGGAGAAAGGCAAAAAAGAGTGCTGGAGGAGGAAAAGGAAGCTGAGACGAGAAAAAGATAGTGATAGAGATAAAAGTTGCAAGAAAATAGCTGAAAAACATCGGATCTTTCTGGATATCTGAGGCCCTGGTGCAAAGTAAAGGCATAAGACAACAGTCTTAACAAACACCAGGGAACCTCTCTGGTGGTCCAGTGGTTAAGAATCCACTCTGCAATGCAGGGGACATGAATTTGATCCCTGGTCATGGAACTAAGATGCCACAGGTTGTGAGGCAACTAAACCCATGTGCTGCAACTACTGAGCCTCTGCGCTCTAGAGTCCACACTGCAACTAGACAATTCACGTGCCACAAGGGAAAATCCTGCATGACAGAACAAAGATCCTACATGCTGAAGCTAAGACCAAATGCAGCCAAACAAATAAATATTTTCAAAAATACATTTAAAAATGCTAGGAAGAAAGCTCAGCTTTTATTTTATTTAGTGTAAAACAGACCAACACCAAGTGCTAACCAAAGAAATTCCCACTGACTTCAGAAGAGAGAGCTTTTATCTTTTTCTTCCCAAGAAAGCCTGGTCAAATATGGTTTCCCTCACAGGCAGTTCTAAAGGGAATCAACCCTGAATGTTCATTGGAAGGACTGATGCTGAAGCTGAAGCTCCAGTACTTTGGCCACCTGATGTGAAAAGTTGACTCCTTGGAAAAGACCCTGATGCTGGGAAAGATGGAAGGCAAAAGGAGAAGGGGGTGGCAGAGGATGTGATGGTTATATGGCATCGTTGACTCAATGGACATGAATTTGAGCAAACTCCAGGAGATAATGGAGGATAGAGAAGCCTAGTGGGCTGTAGTCCATGGGGTTGCAAAGAGTTGGACATGACTTAGGGATGGAACAGCAACAAAAACACTAGTACATGTTTTTATCTCAGCCCTCCGAGATGCACATGAACGCTACACAAACAGACCTGCCCCTCCTCATCTCCTATAATAGCTGAGCCATCCTGCCCTAGAATGGTACTAGGGAGCCTTAGGGAGAGGCTGCAGATGGAGACATCTGAACTGTTTTCTGAAGTTCCCATGGAGTTGTTGACAAGGAGGTCCAGCAGCTTGGCCTGGCCCCAGTGTCAGCCTGGTGACAGAGGAAGAGGTCGTGAGGACATAAAATGAAACTAATGTCCACGGAAAGCCCAGAAGGGGGAAAGAGCCAGCAGGGCACAGAGAGCAGGGAAGGAAGAAGGCTAGGGGGAGATCAGTAGAAACACTGACAAAGTCCTAGGTACCCTAGGTGAAAGCCAACCAGATCTCCCATCTGAGTCTGAATTACTGATTCAGTGACTCAGCAACTTAGTTGAAAGAGTCTCAGGCTGACCAGCCCAGCTTTGCTAAAACAGCAAGGGCACCTCCCCTCAGCATGTCATGCTCCCATCATGGAGATGCTCAATTTTGTGAGACCCTTTTAACTTCATGACCACTGGTGGTTAATCAAAAGGGCTTCACTTTGGGAAAGAGCTTCCTTTTATTTTTGGTTTCACCTCATCGCATGTGTGATATTGTTAATTCCCTATCCAGGGGTCAAACCCACACCCCCTGCAGTGGAAGCATGGAGTCCTAACCACTGGACCACCACGGTAGTCCAAAGAGCTTTCTTCTCTCTGAATCTTGTGAGGAATATCAAGACATCACTACCCCAAAGCAGGACACTGCACCTTTGGGTCTATGTGACATAATTATATCACACAGTGAAAATAGTTCTCTTTGTAACCCTTTAATTAATTAACTCCATGGGTAGATTGGCTTCTTGGGGATACATTCAATATACGGAACTGCAAATTTGGTCTTTGTGTTTCCACCCAGTAATCACTCATGTTACAAGATCAGAGAATCACCCACCCTGTTTCACAGCTTTCTAATCCCTTTTTAAATTGCTGGGTATATACTCAGCAATCCCACTCCAGAGTGTATACCCAGATAAAATCATAATTCAGGAAGATACATGTACACCAATGTTCACTGAAGCACTGTTTACAATAGCCAGGACATGGAAGCAACCTAAATGTCCATCAGCAGATGAATGGAATAAAGAAGATGTGGAACATATATACAATGGAATACTACTCAGCCATAAAAAGGAAAAAAATTTGTGCCATTAGCAGAAACATGGGTGGACCTAGAGACTATCATACAATGAAGTAAGTCAGAAAAATGAATATTGTACATTAACACATATATGTGGAATCTAGAAAAATGTACAGATGAACTTATTTGCAAAGCAGAAATACAGACTCAGATGTAGAGAACAGATGTAGGGATGCCAAGGTGGAAAGGGGTGTGGGGTGAATTGGGAGATTGGAATTGACATATGGTGGTGATTGCATTGCTACATCATGTCCAACTCTTGTGAACCCTTGGACTGTAACCTACCAGACTTCTCTGTCCATGGAATTTCCCAGGTAAGAATACTGAAGTGGGTTGCCACTTCCTTCTCCAGGGGATCTTCCCAACCCAGGGATTGAACCTGGGTCTCCTGCATTGCAGGCAGTCTCCTGCATTGCTGGCAGATTCTTTACCAGCAGAACCACCGGAGAAGCCCTGACATATATACACTACTGTGTATAGAATAGGTAACTAATGAAAACCTACTATATAGCAAAGAAGTCTACTCAATGCTCTCTGCTGATCTGCATGGGAAGGAAATTTTTTAAAAAGAGGGGATAAATGTATACATGTAGCTGATTCATTTTGCTGTAGAGCAGAAACTAATATAATGTTGTAAAGTAACTACACTCCAATAAAAAATAAACAAAAAAGATAAAATGTCTTTCATTCTTTGATTCTCTGGGCAACTTGAACATAAGCAAGGAATTCACTCTCATGGGTTACACATGCCCTGGGCAGAGATTTTGGGGCAGGTGAAAAGATTCTTGAATCTTCTCTAGATAATATTGAGAGAGTTGAGTTGGGTGGCTATGACAGGATATGAATGATTTCAAGCTCAGTCTCATACAAACCCACTTCTTTTACCAAAGGTAGCTTCTTCAGGGGTCAGAAGGACCTTTGTCATTGGTCACAGGAAGGCAAGCACATGACTGATCTGATATGACCCAGCCAACAGGGTTCAAACAATGCAGAGCTGGGTTCCCGGTTGAAGGACACTCTTCAATCCCCTTAACCAGGCACAGAGAGCAGCCACTGGTCATTTCATCTGAGTGATGGCATACAGGAGATGATGGTTCCCAATGGTGTCCAGGAGGATGATGTGAGTTGGCATCAGGGGGTAATTTGATGCCAAGAGGGTGGGTCCCATGGGCAGTATCAGTAAAAAAAAAATGACTTCATATGGCTTTGCTGCATTCAGATTCAACGTGTCTAACGTAATGATCACTACATTTATTAAACTCTGTGAAAGAAACCCATTTATGGTCATCACCCGGTGTCAGTTTTGCTGGTCTACCTCTCAAGCACACAGCAGCACTGCCCTTCCTGGCGGGTCCAAGTTCAGTTCTGACCAAGCACAAAAGCTATGGGGACTGAGGTCATGGTGGACAGCAGAATCAGCAACACCATTGATAAGAAGACCAGCATTAACCAGCTTTTATCCCCACTTTGATTTTTTACCAAACATGGAGGAAGTTGAACTCCTCTTGTTACTTCCTTGTCTGAATGAGATGCTCTGAAGTCAGAGCTTCTCTTGGAAATGAGCCTGCACTGCCCTGCACTGACTTATAGGAAAATGGACTGCGATCCATAGCCACACAATAGGAAATTGAACATTAAGGTAATATCACAGTAAAGGACACTTGGAATAAGATCCGTTCAATTATCTCCAGTTCAACTTTAATCTGAAAGAAGCTTCTTAATTGCCTTGGCTGGACAGCAGGTAATGGAAAGGTTAAATTGGCTTCAGACTTTTATTTTATTCATTGTGAGATAACTGATTTCCAATATTGAACTTCCTTCAGAGGAACAATAAATTACTTTTTGAAATATAGATTATGCCAATAATGGATGAGCTGGATATAAATGGAATTCCAGCATCTTTGGAATGTATCTTGTGTGCATTTTTCTACAAATTAGAAGAAAAGAGAGCACTACCATGGTGAAATAAAACAGTATCGCTGACATATTATTATACACTCTAAAAATGAATGGCCAGTGCTGATTAAACAGAAGAACAAAAGTTGAGTATGTACAAGGAGATGAAATCTGCAAACTTAAAAGAATGAAGGAAAATATTAACCCTTCTAGTTTATAAAATAACTGAGTGCCACCACCGAGAATATAAAAGGCCATTCTTCTCTGGGCTTTTTAAGATTTTGCAGGACTAGACAGTATCTTGAGAACACTGGGAAGGTAGTTGGTAGCTTCTACAAACAAGCTTTCAGGGGACTTCCCTGGTGGTCCAGTGGTTAAGCCTCCACATTCTGAAGCCAGGGGGCACAGGTTTGATTCCTGGCCAGGGGGCTAAGATCCATAGGCAGTATAGTGCAGCCAGAACAAACAACAGATAACACGCTCCTGTAACGAACAGGTACTCGGTGTTCACCATTTTATTCTGTTTTCTAAAGAAGTGCAATCAAAACCCCGAAAAAAAATATTGTCTGAAAGAATACCCATTGTTGATCCTATTTGCTCCATGGATGCAGGCAGAACTCATCGGTGGAATACAATTTCTTTTTTTCTTTTAATGCAATTTCTTTACGTGGTTTGAGAGTAACACTTAATGAGACTTTTTAGACCAACAAAAGTGAAACAGATTTTATTCTAGAAATAAGAAGTGAAGATAGAGGTGGCAACTACTCTGTCTAAAATTTCATTTTATCCATCCAAAAAACGATTTATGGAGTGCCGACTATGTCCCTGGGCACTTCTCTATACACTTGGGAAAAGGCAGAACACAAAACAGACAAAACCAACATCCCATGAAGCTTAATCCCTAATGGGATGGACGTAACATTAATTTTCGAAAAGATGTCATAGTATGAGCAAGTACCCTGCATATGAATGAATTCCATTCCAAGACTACATTTGTAATTCCTATTTGTTTATTAAGTCCAAGAAAGTTAGCTTAGGTACCTAGCTAACAAAATCAGCTGTATGGTACTGTACTGTAATAGGTTTATAACACTTTGCACACAAATAATGCATAAAAAACAAACACACACACAAAAGAAAACATTTTAAATCTTGCAGGACAGTACCTTGAAGAGTACAGTAGTACAGTACAAGAGCTGGCATCCAGGGGCTGGCATTGAGTGAACACACAAGAAGAGTTACAGACTGGAGGAGAGAGAGGAGGTGCGAGGTGGTAGAACTGAAGGATCATCAGCAGTAGGAGATGGAGGGCAAGCTGAAATTTCATTCACGTTCGACATCAATGGAACATACGTTTGAAACTTTGAAAGCTAATGACTTGAAGGTTTGTATATGGGGACTTAGTGTATGTTAAAAAGTGATACATGCTATGTAGAAAAATATATTGGACAGGGTGTCAGAAAGTGTTGGGATAAAGATGGAGGGCTGCAACTTTAGAAAAGATGGTCAAGGAAGTTCTGGCTGAGAAGATGACATTCAAGCAAAAATGGGTGCAGAACACTCCACAGAAATATAGGGGAATAGATTTTGCAGAGAGATACAGGTTTTTCTCAGATGTGACATTAATGTGGGGAACTATCCTATGCATTGTGGAGATTTCATTGCATCTGTGTCTTTCATCCATTATACCCCAGCAGCATCTCTCTCTAGTTGTGAAGTCTTAACCACTGGCCTGCGAGGGAAGTCCCTGTTTTCTTCTTTTAAGGATAATAGTTATTGGGTGAGGGCCCACCCTGACTGAGTAGGACTTAATCTTAGCTTGATTATATCTACAAATGTAGATTTCCAAATAAGGCCATATTTATGGTACCAGGGGTTAAGGTTTGAACAAATATTTGGAGCAGAGGGTGAGGGACAGAATTTAACCTATCACAGGGAAGATGAACTATGTGATCCTCTCTTCTTTCTGATTAATTTCAGATATCTCCTACTGCAAGGAAAATTTCTTTTCTCTTTCTTACTTTTATTTTGTATTGGGGTAGAGTTGCTTCACAAAGTTGTGTTGGTTTCTGCCTGACAATGAAGTCTATCAGCCATATGTGTACATATACTCCCTCTCTCTTGGACCTCCCTCCCAACCACCCCATCCCACCCCTCTAGGTCGCCAAAGAGCCCTGAGCCGAGCCCCCTGTGCTACAGAGCAGCCTCCCACTAGCTGTCTATTTTACACACGGTTGTGTACGCATGTCAGTCCTAATCTCCCAATTCATCCCACCCTTCTCCCCCAACCATGTCCACACACCTGTCCTCTATGTCTTTGTCTCTATTCTTGCACCTCAAATCAGTTCATCTGTACCATTTTTCTAGATTTCATATATATGCATTTATGTGTCTTTGATCCGGATTCTAACAAATTATTTAAATACTTTAAAAATGGCCCATATAAAAAAAATCTGGAAAAATAAAAGAGATGACATTTGAATACAGAGAAGCAGACACAGAGGGGGACAGATATAAAGACGGAGACCTTAGGCAACTACAAGCCAAGGAATGCCAAGGATTAATGGCCTCTGTCAGAAACTGGAAGAATCAAGGAAGCAATCTTCTCCAGGGACTTCAGAGGGAGTGTGGCCTTACTGGCACCTTGATTTTGGATGTCGAGGCTCCAGAACTATGAGAGGATATGTTTCTATTGTTTTAGGCCTCCCAGGTTGTGGCAATTTATTATGGTAACCCTAGGAAACTAATACATCTCCTTACACAGAGAATTCTAGTTTGACAAGTTGTTGAAAGAAGTATGAATTGGCGCACAGTTAAAGCTTGACTGACATTGTCTTTTCTCTCCTCCTTGTTCTTGTAGGCAGAGGTGTAGAGAGAAATCCAGTGACAACAGAAAACATGGAAGATTCCAGAAGTCATGCTTCAGGCAATGTGCAATGGGAAAAAAAAATAAAACACTTAAGATATAATAGCTAGAAACTTTGAAGGAGGTGAAGATGATTGGATTAAAGAGAAAAGGTCAGTTTTCAGGTGGAGAACTTCTTTCTAGCTGTACATAGATGAAGCACTGTTGTAGACAAGGGCAGAGATGGACATTCTTCTCCCTACCCCTCAAACTTTACCAGTAAATAGAGAAATTTACCAAAATCACAGAAAGATGGATTTAAAATCTCCTATGTGGCAATTATCCAACAGAGCTACAAGTAAGCACCAAACACCTCATTTCCAGAAAATCCATAAAAAAATACGTGCACCCTTTTCCTGGGCAGTGGAATTAGAGTGATTTTCTTCTTTATATTATGTGCCATCCAAAACGATGGACATAGGTTACTTTTATGATCAGAAAGAACAGACACTGTAAACTAAGTGGCCTATCTGTCTATACTGGAGTATAAGCAGGACTGGGCATCTTGCCCCGAGGACTTGAGCCAGACATTGTCGTGAAAGCAGCTAAGTGGTTTCCTGTGACTCAGCACACTCACTGTGCTTCTTCCCTTGTGACTCTCTGCTGGACATCTTCTCTTTGTTCCTCCAGATCGAAGCTCTACTCTTGTCTGTCTGACTGAACCCTTACGTGTTGCATCAGTGGGCTCCCTTAGTCTCTGGCTTCTTGTTGGGTTTGGCTAATGGTAGCCAAGAGGTTGGGGAAATTAAATCCAGGGTATATGTGCTCACCACTCCCTCCCTGCTGGTCGCCATGGGTTACCTGCTCTTCCTCTGCCAAAGACCACAGCCCCTATCAGGTGGCCCTCTCTAAAGCCGCACTGTCTGGGTTCTGGCACCACTTCCGGCCCATAGTCCTGCAGGTATAGGATGGCAATAGCCCCCCTGTGGCAATGGTCCCAAAGCACCGCACGATCTCACACCCTTGTTGGCTTCTCTTGATCCTCTTCATCCTGGTCTTCTCAATATCAATTTCATGTTCCCGCTGTTTCCTTCTAGGACCCCAATCAATGCAACGTTCATGCATTAATTTCATGCACTTTCTAAACCTAGGAAAAATGAAAAGTTGAGCTTACCCCAGTTTTCCTAGGATCTCGTCCTCCTACAAGGACATGTTTTACACCTCTTTTCTGCCTGATGCTGCTACCTTCAGAATTTTGTTAAAGAAGCAAACAGAAGCACACAACAAAGAAACACATTTGGCTTTTAAAATAAACCTTGTTAAATAAAAAGGCTTCCAACAAATTTGATAGCTGGAGGCTTTCCGCCATATTGACAGGCACCAGAAACATGACGGCAGCTGTTTCTGAAGTTTGCAGCTTTTCAAACTTCTATGGGGGCAGGTGACGTGCCTGGCAGCTCATCTGCAGCCTGGGAGAGGGCAGGGTTTCCATTTTGTGCTTGTGGTACTCTAATTCCAAGGATCATCACCAGCAGACAAAAATAAATAAATAAATGAAAACAGGAATTAGAGTTCCTGCCCATACCTGTTTCAGGCAGGTAATTTGGGATGAGAGATTTAGACTGAAGGTTTGGGAAAGGAATCCAATGGCTTAAAGTCCACAAGGCAAGTATTGACCATGCACTTTTTTTTCCTTTTCTGATAAAGTATCTACAATGAGTCATAAGACAGGAGGAAAGCAAAGGTAACATATTCAATAATAATGGTATAAGTGGCTTTGAGTCCAGGGGCATAAGGACTTGGTCAAACATGAGAGACTGTTGTTCATATCACCGAGTATTTTCTGACCATTAGAAATTTAGATTTCCACTTTTGCAAAGATGGATTAGATGTACTTTTTCCTAGCCCTCTTTCTATGTACAGCTAAACTGCAGGGACATTGTATATGTAACAAACACAAAGGACATTCTGAATGGTCAAGAGAAGAGAATAGATTTCACAATGACCTCAGAACCCAAATGGGTCAACAGAATGGTCATTTTCCTGGATTTTCTTTATGCCTCATGTATCAGATTGCTTAGTACTAAAGAAGCTGGTATTGCCAGAAATGCCAGTGGATGTGGCCCCTAGAACAGGAAAAAAGAGAGGCAAAGACCCCCAAAATAGAAAAGGAACAGCCCCCCAAGATAGAAAACCTTTAGACAATTACTACTCTGCTCCAGCCACATATCACAGAAAAAAAACTGTGGCCTCAGTCTCCACTCTGCCTGCAAAGTCTGAGTGAGGAGCCTAGATTTCCAGACTCACTTGGTTGAAATGAGGTGTTCCAATGCCTCTGTTGGATGAGTGTCAGAGAAGGTCAAGTGGGGGCCTACACAAACGCAGCTTCCAGGGCTAACAAGGCCAGTCTCCCCACACTGGCAATGGACGAAGAGCAGTAGTGAGGCAGATCTCCCCCTCCTTAAAAAATGGTATCAGTAGAGCCTAGCAGATCACTTGAATTCCCACCCCCCACCTAGCAATAATGAGAGACTCTTTCCCCAGGTTTCAAAGGAGGAATGAGTTTTCAAAGTGAGGAATCTAGACAGAAATGAATATTACTTGCTTCCACTCCACTGGAATTTTGTCAGAGGAGTCCTGTTAAAACAGAAGATTTAAACAAGATCCAAAGTTTTACCTAACATGACCAGATTTTGATAAAAATCCTTCTTCATGCAAATAATTAGGAATATATCAACTTGAAATGAGAAAAAAGAAACACTCAATAGAGGCCAACGTCTCCTAGACAGGACAGGATTTTAAAGCAGCCGTTGTAAAAATGCTTCAACAATCACTAACAGACTTGAAACCAGTGAAAAACAGAAATCTTCAGCAGATGGATAAAAAGTCTCTGCAAAGAAGTAGAAGATGTAGAGAAGAGCCAAACAGAAATTTTCCAACTGGGAAGTACAATAAATGAAATTTAAAAGCTCAGTCAATGGGCTCAATAGCAGAATGGACAGGATAGAGGAAGGAATCAAGTGACTACAAAATAGAACAAGAGAGATTGTCAATCTAAACAGAGAGAATAATAGACTAAAAATAAACAGAGATAGCTGGGACTATAACAAGAGATTTAATATTTGTGTCATTGGAGCTTTAGAGAAGAAAGGTGAGGTTGAAAAAGTAATGGCTTAAAAGATCTTCAACCTGGCAAAACAAAAGAAACAAACAAACATCTGGCCAATCTTCTGAGAATGTCACCTCTGAAATGAGTCACTTCAACTACATCCCTTTCCTGTATTACTTTGCTAAAGACTCAAAGTGCTGAAAAAGAGCATGATGACATACTAGAATGGGTTGCTTGCTCACTGCTGGTAAGGGAGAACCCCACACAAGGCCACATGCAATAAGGAAGAGCTCATTTTAAAATTAAAAAGAAAGAAAGAAGGAAACTATAGTGTGTCTTAGTCCATTAGGGCTGCTATAACAAAAATATCACAGAATATCACAGTGGCTTAAACAACACACAGCTATGTCTCACATTTCTCGAGGCTAGAGTCCAAGATGAAGTCACCAGCAGACTGTACGTCTGGTGGGGCCCACTTCCTGGTTCATAGATCCCATCTTCTTGCTGTGCTTCACCTGGTGGAAGGGGCAAGGAAGCTCTCTGGTTCCTTGTTCATAAGGGCACTAATCCCATTCATGAGGGCTCCAACCTCATGACCTGATCACCTCCCAAAGGTCTTACCTCCCAACGGCACCACATTAGAGGGTGGGATTCCAACATATGAATTTTGCAGGAAGGAGGGTGGTTGGGGGGGACAAACATTCAGTCCATAATAGAGAGCTACTGCCCAAAGAACTGGAGTGGATTCGGGTGGGCTAAAGTAGGCTATCCACACAATGCAGGAAACGTGTCAGTGTGACCAGTTATCATCATGCGAGTCACCCATTGCAGGCCATCCGTAGGTGAGAGATGAACAACTAGCTTTACTAGTTGGAAGGACAGGGATTTAGTACAAATCAATGACTTTCACAGCTTTGTGTGCCTGTAAGAAAAGGCAAAGAGGAAAACGGAACATCATAAAAACAGGATTGCCTTTTTGCTTGCCAGAGGAGTTTTCTAGTGGCAGTTGTTAAGAAACTAGTTTGTCGGTTGTTCCAGATGAAATACCTAACCTTTTCCACTGTCCAAAGCATCACATGAACCAAAGATGGAGACAGAGAGGCAGAACAGAGTCAGAAAAGAGATGGGAGGCTGAACAACAACAATGAAAAGATGGAGAGACACAGAAGCAGAACAACAGTCACAACAAGGTCTCACAGTAATGCATATTTATTTGTATCTGTCCGTCCAATTCCCACTTCCCCTCCTTCTGGAAACAGGATCCCTGGGCTTCTGGTTGGCATAATCTACATGGGAAGTCAATCTGCCTACTGCTGAACCCCCAACACCCAGAATAGTACCCGGAGCTCAAAAAACATTTCTTAAATGGATTTTCTGAATGAATACACAGACTAACAAGTTGAAGTCCCACATTTTCATTTTTATTTATTTTTCTTGTTTCCCATTTATTAGATTCTTTTTTTTAACTTTTAATTTTATACTGGAGTATAGTTGATTAACAATGCTGTGTTAGTTTTAGGCATACAGCAAAATGATTCAGTTATACACACATGTGTGTCTATTCTTTTAAAAAATGTTTTCCCATTTAGGTTGTTACATACCCATTTATTAGATTCTTACAGGTTCCTTAAAAGTGGGTATAATGCTTGCATAGAAACTGAATCAGTACCATTTTCCTGCTTAAGAGAAGAGATCTCTCGTGAACTCCTAGTCTCTTATCTTAATAACCACATCGCTCGAGATTATGAACCTTCTTTCTTCTCTTCTTGTCTTCCTTTTTTTCCTTCTTACATGACAAATGTTATGATAAAATGTGGATCACTGATTTTTAAATCACTCATCTTTTGCTGTTTCAATGAATCTTGGACTCTTTTATAAGGTTCCCACCTTAGAGCCCATAGAACAGAGATTCTTGCTGCTATAGCCCTTTCCACAAATCCACTGACAATTCTATTAAGATTTGGTTCAGAAAATAATTATGCATAGGTTCCCATCTCTTGGAAACCCAAAGAAGTCAATTTGGCTGGCATTACGATGCCATTGGGCTGTGACGCTCACATTGCCTTTTTTCTCCTCTTGAGTGAATCCCTCAGTTAGCAAAGTGCACCTCTTTGTCGCTGGATTTACATTTATTTCACGAGGCTTGGAGAAGACCTGATGCCAAATCTGGTCTCTGTACATTGACATCGAATTAAACCTCAGAGGCAGGGCTTTGGGTGAAGTAGAAAAGAATAGCTTTATTGCTTTGCCTGGCAAAGGGGGCCACAGCGGGCTAAAGTCCTCAAAACTATGTGTTCCAACCCGGAAGGAGTAGTGAGGAATTTTATAGAAATAGTTCAATTTCTATAACATGAAATAAAATGAAACACCCTCAAAAGAGGGTGTGATTAGCTCATGGACATTCTTCTGATGGACTGGAGGTGAGGTAGGTGGGAGTCAGCATCATCGAGCTTCTGGTTCCAACAGATCTGAGGTCTTACATGCTTGTGAGCAGCATAAAAGTAATTTCTTCCACCTGGTGGGGGTTTCAGTGTCTGCAAAACATCTCAAGATATTGTTAAGTGTATCCCTTGGAGGGGTGTCTGGGGGAGGGGGGGGCGGACCAGGACCCTGCCCCGAGGCCACACTAGTGTTTCTTGACTGCTCCTGCCTTGTCTTTGCATCCCCTCCCTCCCCTGATTAGCAACTGTTTGAGCCTGCCCCAGGGACGGTCTTGGAGGCTGAATGAAGCCTATTTCCAGCAATCAGGAAACAGGGGACACAGAAAGGTTTTGTGCCCAGGAGCCCCACAGGGTCCTGTTGGTTTCAGACCTGCAAAGCTGAGCCAGTTGGTTTAGTCCCTTCCCAATTATGCAAGGGGTGGGGGTGGGGGGGGCTGCCTCTCTGGCCCCCTGTGTCCTAGGTCCAGCCTTCCTCTGTTCCTTGGTCTCTGGGTCTAGTGGGTTCTATTACAGCACAAACGCGGGGTTGCACCAGCAGCTGAGGGTGAAGGAGCCCAGTCCTCTTCCCAGGGGAGCTGAAACTGAGGTCAGGTCTGGACATGGGTGGAGAATTAGAAAGACTCCCAGCTGCTGTAGAAAATAGCGCTGGGTTATAGGGGGCTCTGGGTGAGGGCCCTGGGGTCTTGCTGGCTACAAACAGCCCAGTTTCATCCCAGCTAACCCTCCTAGCAATTCTCCTTCTCAAAGGGAGACTTTTTTTCCTCTCTGTGGTCATTTTGCTCTGTGGAGTGGCTCTGCTTTTGTGATGCAAAACGTTTCTCGGCTGTCAAATCCCGTCCCTGTGAATTCCTTCCAGCTCAGCCAATTTAAGAAATGAGATGACGGGAATCAAAACAGGGGGAGGGAGAAGCGTGTCACGGAAAGAAGAGAACAAAGCACGCGCATCACTTTTCTCCCCACTCTGTGAATATCCTGAAATTTGCAGAAACGTGTTTATCTGGGTGTGTGTGTGAAGCGGGTGAGATGTTCCTCTCAGTAATTTCAATCCAAACAGCACCTCGCCATCAAACCCATAATAGCCAGTATCTGAGGAGCCACTACACTGTATCTGTTAAACAAAGGCGCTGGGTTATTTGGGAAAGAAAGTTTCTTCACCTCACTCACCATATCTGAAACGATAGAGATGGTTTTGAGAGGAGATTCAAAAACTACAAGAAGCTACTGCAAAAGGGGTTGGTGGCAGCCAGGGTAGATGAATGTGATGGTGGTGGTTTAGTTACTAAAGTCGTGTTGGACTCTTGCGACCCCATGGGACTGTAGCCCGCCAGGCTCCTCTGTCCATGGGATTCTCCAGGCGAGAATACTGGAGTGGCTTGCCATGCCCTCCTCCAGGGAATCTTCCTGAACCAGGGATCAAACTCACGTCTCTTGTGGCTCAAGCATTGGCAGGCAAGTTCTTTACTACTAGCGCCACCTGGGAAGCCTGGATGGGAGGGGAGATTGTCTTTTTTTATGTTAATGAGGCAGCTTTTGGAAAGTGCCTGTGTGGGAGGGGGTGGATGCTGGTTGCCAGTGTGGGAGGGGGTGGATGCTGGTTGCCAGTGTGGGAGGGGGTGGATGCTGGTTGCCTGTGTGGGAGGGGGTGGATGCTGGTTGCCAGTGGAGCCTCTGTTGAAACCTTTCCTTTCAGATTGGGACTCTAACCCACGTGGCTGGGACTCGAAGCCAGCCAAAACCCTCCATGGGACTCCAACCCATTTTTTTTTTTAATTTTTATTAGAATCATTCACCTGGTGCCTGGACTTACTGAGGCTCAGATTCTTGGTGTCTCATCACAGAAAGAATTCAGTGAGAGACAAAATGATAGGTAAGAAGTGGATTTATTTAGAGAGAAACACACTCCACAGAGTGTGGGCCCTCTCAGAAGGTAAGAGGGGCCTTGAAATCTGAGATCGTTAGTTTTTAAGGGCTGGGTAATTTCATAGGCGGGCTTCTCTGGTGGTTCAGACAGTAAAGGATCTGCCTGCAATGCAGGAGACCTAGATTAGATCCCTGTGTCTGGAAGATCCCCGGAGAAAGGAATGGCATCCCACTCCTGTCTTCTTTTCTGGAGGATCCCATGAACAGAGGAACCTGGCAGGCTACAGTCTGAGGGGTTGCAGAGAGTCGACTTGACTGAAAGACTAACACTAATTTCATAGGCTAATAAGTGGGAGGATTATTCAAATTATTTTAGGGAAGGGATGGAGATTTGCAGGAATTGGGCTGCTGCCCATTTTTTGACCTTCATGATTGGCCTTGGACCCATCCTAGGCCTGCAGGTTGTCTTTTAGAGTGCTGAAGTGTTAGAACTCTGAGCGTGTACTGAGGCTCAGGGCTTCCCTGGTGGCTCAGCTGGTAAAGAATCCGCCTGCGATGCAGGAGATCTGGGTTCAATCCCTGGGTTGGGAAGATGCCCTGGAGAAGGGAAAGGCTACCCACTCCAGTATTCTGGCCTGGAGAATTCCATAGACATAGTCCACGGGGTCGCTAAGAGTCAGACATGACTGAGCGATTTTCACTTTTCATACTGAGGCTCAAGGTCTAGTGGAAGTCTGCTTGTCTGCCATCTTGGGCCCATTTGGTTCTAATCAGCTTATGTTGTGTTCTCGGGGCTCTGACATTCTTTTAAAGTTTGCCCTGCCCCCTTCCCTCCTGTTTCATTGTGATGAGAGAGATGGACCTTTCAGCCTGGCCTCTGGGAGGGGAACATGGGCTGGAGGCTGAATCCATCACCAGTGGCCCGTGATTTAATCAATCATGCCCATGTCATGGAGCCTCCGTAAAAACCCAAAAAGAACCCCAAAATGGGGTTAGAGAGCACCCAGGTGGGTGAACAGGTGGAGATGGAGGGAGAGAGCAGCCCAGAGCTTGGAAGCTCCGTATCGTTTCCCATGCCTCACCCTACACATCTCCATCTGGCTGTCACTGAATTATAGCCTTTACTCTAGTAAGTAAAATGTTGTTCTGAATTCTGTGGGCTGACCTAACAAATTAATTAAACCCAGGCAGAGGTCAAGGAAACCTCTTAGAGTCTCATTGGTAACTGGTTGGTGAGGAGCACAGGTTAACACCTGAACTTGCCATTGGCACCTGAAGGGGGCGGGGGGGGCGACCAAACATCTTGTAGGACCGAACTCTCAACTTGTGGGGTCTGATATTGTCTCCTGGTAGAGGGTGTCAATTGAGTTGAATTGTAGGACATGCAGCTGGCTTCTGAGAACTGCTTTCTGATGGGGAAAAACCCACACATTGTAATTGGTGTAAGAATTGGATCTTCTGTTAAGAACAGGACACCTGGGACATTTTTAAATGGAGTTTCTGACACCAAGCAGAGCCCTGTGGGGCTCCTGGCCACAAAGCCTTTCTGTGTCACTTATTTCTTGGATTATAGGAAACAGCCTTCATTCAGGCTCCATGACCTTCCCTGAGTTCAAATGGGAAGTTTCAGGCAGTTATTAATTAGGGAAAGTAGGAGATGCAAGGCCAGGGAGAAAAGGTCAAGAGCAGCCTTGGGGCAAGGTTCTCTTTCCCTGTCAGTGGATATACACAACATCTCTGAGCTATTTTGCAGATACTGAAACCCCTGCCAGGTGGGAGAAGTTAATGATTAATAATGTTATGTATGCTGCCTGCAAGCGTGTAGACTCCAGGCCAGTTGGACCTGAAGGTTGATGATGCTGACTTCTGTCTTCACCACCAACCCATCAGAAGAGTGTCCATAAGCTGATCATACCCTCTTTGAACAATTACTATTAAACTTCTCACTATCCTCTCCAAGTTGGGACACATGGTTTTGAGGGTATTAGCCTGCTGTGGCCCCTTTTGTCTGGCAAAGTAATAAAGCTATTTTTTGTACTTCACCCAAAACTCTGACTCCAAGGTGTGATTGGGCACTGGTGTACAGAGAAGGTGAGCTTTCAGCATCATTTTCAGAAGGCAGAATGAAGAATTTTAGTCATTAAAGATTGCCTAGGAATTGCACTTAAGAGTTTGGGGATGGCAGGAAGAAGTTGCAAAGGGTCTTAGCTGGAGGATGCAGGGGTGTGGGGGTGGGAAGTGAGGTGGAAAGACCAAAAGAAAGGAAAAACACCTCATCTCATTTCTCATTCTTCTTTCTATTTTTCCTTTATAATTTTAAAGAAACCACACTCTGAAGAGAAAGACAATTTAGAGATAGAAACTCAATTTACATATATTTCCTTTGAGCTGTGGGAGGTGGCAATGCAATCGCATCTGGAAATCGTGGTGGGGAGCCCTTATCTGTCAATATTCTAATAAAAATAACAGACATGGAACTTATTTTCACTCAACAGAAAGGCATACTAGAGTTTAGTGACTAACTAGTTTCTAGCTACTGGTATATTTCAACTCTGACTAAAGTTCCCCCTTCCCTCCAAAACTTTGAAGACTGAATAAGTAAATAAATATATATATGTTTAAACATATAAATGTTTTTTCCAGGTGGCACTAGTGGTAAAGAACCCACCTACAGATGCAGGAGATGTAAGAGACTTGGTTTCGATCCCTAGGTCAGGAATATTCCCCTGGGGAAGGAAATGGCTACCCACTCCAGTATTCTTGCCTGGAGAATCCCATGAAGAGAGGAATCTAATGGGTTACAGTCCATGGGGTCACAAAGAATCAGACATGACTGAAGTGACTTAGCAGGCAGGCATATAAATTTTACTCTCCTCTTTGATGAGGTTTGTTTCAGTTGGGGTTAATTCCATTTTGGTTTCATTAGCAGCACCACCATCTCTCCAAGGATTCTTGCTCTTTTGTCACATTCAGAACGCAGAAGATAGCTATTCTTCTCATCACGTTTTGCCAAATCTCTCATTATTTTAAAAGAATTCTTGAAATAATAATTTTACTTCTCCCACCCAGACCCTACTTTTCTTTCAAAATATTTATCTATTTATTTGGCTGTGCCTTCTCTTAATTGTGGCATGTGGGATCTTCCATCTTCCTTCTGGCATGTGGGATCTATATTCCTGATTAGGGACTGAAGCCCCTTCATTGGGAATATCGGCCCTTACCCACTGGACCAACAGGGAAGTCTACCAGGCCCCATCTTTCTGATTGTTGCTAGATTACCAATTGCACAACAGTTTCAAAATAATACTAACGAAGTTATTCCTTTATAGTTTTCTTGACTATTGTCAGTTAGGGTCACTTTGAAATTTGACTTGTTTGAACAAAGCAAAACCAAGTACTCCACAAACATTTTCCCCTACCTATGAGATCACAGTGGAATGTTTGTTTTTTCTTAAAATCTACAGCACATGCAAGTTAATGGCGGGGCCAGGGGACACCAAGAAATCAATGAGCTGAAATACTGTCAGATAAGTGGTGTGCAGACATTAACTACATACTCAATTACGGATAACACAGAACTCTAAGCAGCTTCCTCTCGAGGTTATTAGTGACTATGACACTACTACCTTTAATTATGCCTCTGCTGTCTATTCCAGAACACTAACTCCTTAGAAAAGGAATGCATGGAAATTCCTTGTTAATCACCAGTGGGAGCTCCACTTGCCCAAATAGTGGTTGTAGTCTGTTAATGTGTTTACTTCCCAAGTGTTGAAACCTGTTAAGAAATCAGCTTATGGGAAAACAGTTTGAGAGTTAACACCAAATCCATTCTAACAGTGCTGGAAAGTTTTGTGGTTACCAAGGGCTGAGCTTTTCTGGTGGCTCAGTGGTAAAGAATCCACCTGTCAATGCAGGAGATGTGGGTTCATTTGATCCCTGGGTTGGGAAGATCCCCTGGAGAAGTAAATGGCAACCCACTCCAGTATTCTTGTCTGGGAAATCCCATGGACGAGGAACCTGTGGGCTATAGACCATGGGATTACCAAAGAGTTGACACAACTTAGCAACTAACAGCAAAAGCAATTACCAAAGACAGAGCCTTGCAAGAAAGAGCTGGGGGAGGGTAGAGGTTGTGAGTCTATGAATCCATTTGCTACAGAAAGGGGGACCCCTTCCAGGGCTCTTGTCTGACTCTTGGAAATGAATTGTCCGAGGAGACACACGTGCTGACAAAGCAAGAGACTTATTGGGAAGGGGCACCCAGGCAGAGAGCAAGAGGGTCAGGGAACCCAGGAGTACTGCTCTGCCCCGTGACACACAGTCTTTGTTTTACTGTGATAGGATTAGTTTCCAGGTAGTCTCTGGCCAATCATTCTGACTCAGAGTCCCTCCAGGTGGCATGCACATCGCTCAGACAAGATGAGTTCCAGGGGGGAGGATTCTGGGAGATTGGTAGGACACATGAACTGGAGTCTCCTTTTGACCTTTCCCAAATTCTTCTGGTTGGTGGTGGCTTGCTAGTTCTGTGTTCCTTACCAGGACCTCCTCTCATAAAACAATACATGCAAATGGTTACTGTGATGCCTGACTAGGGCGGGCCGTTTCAGTCAGTATTTCCCCTAACACACGGAGGGGAAGGCTGTCTACTGCATGTCACTGTATCCATCTTGGGGGACTAACAGTTGCTCGCGGAGGGGAGAACAGTCACACTGGGATGCTGCAGACTGAATTCACACCTAAGATTATTTCATCTCCAGTTACGTGGAAGCAGATGTAGGTGGATAAATCAGTGAAGGCTCACCTATTCAGAACCTGAAGGAGCTTCATGTGTGCGTGAGAGCAGGGGGGTGTGAAACAGGAGGAAGGGGGAGCTCGTGGGAAGATGAATTTATTTCTTCAGAGGAATAAGAAAAATGATCTTTCCTGTAAAGGGAAAGAGAATGGGAAATATGAGATGTGACAATATGATGAGCAAAGCTCCAAGGCACAATTAGGTGCAACCTACAAATAACACAGATTGTTTTTTTCCCAAGATGGCCTTAATGACATTTCCTTCCCATATGATTGTCTGTACATGGTCCTTGCACTTGATGCAAGCTTGAGTCTATTTTTCCCCCCTTTGGGTTCAGCTGGGCTTCTGATTGTACAGTGGAAGTGACACTGGGTTTCACAAAAGTCTACTCAGTTGAAATAGTCACATTTGGAGCCCTGAGCCACCATGGATTAAATCAACTGGCTGCCATGTTGCAGGGAGCCACAAGTAGGCATGCAGGCAGCCCTCCAAGTCCTCAAGAGCTTCCAGCCCAAACACCCTGAGACTTGAGAAGGAACAAGCCTGATAACTCCAGGTCCGGGCCTCAACGTCTTCCCAGAGGAGGCCCCAGATTCATGGGGCAGAAAAAGTAATCTGCATGCCATTCACTACAAATTCCTGGCCCTCAGAACACATAAGCATAAAAAATAGCTTTTGGTTGCTAAGTTCTGCAGTAATTTACTACTCAGAAATAGTAACTGGAGGCTTCCCTGGTGACTCAATGGTAAAGAGTCCCCCCTTGCAATGCAAGGGTTGGAAACCTGGTCTGGGAAGGTCCCACATACCAAGGGACCACTAAGCCTGTTGTCATGACTACTGAGCCAGTTTGCTGCAACTCCTGAAGCCCGTACACCCCAGAGCCCATGCTCCGCAGCAAGAAGAAACCACTGCAATGAGAAGCCCATGCACTGCCTCAAAGAGAGCTCCTGCTCACAGCAACTAGAGAAAAGCCTGCTCAGCAACAAAGGCCCAACCAAAATAAAAAATAAAATAAACAAAATAAAGAAAAAACAAACAAATAAATAGATCTTAAAAAAAAAAAAAGGAAAAAGAAAGACTAACTGAAAAACAGAGCTTTCTGGTCTTCCCAGGAGGAAAGGGCCTGGCGTTGTTTTGCAGAACTTTGTATCATATGCTCACTTCTCAGGCCAGTAGATTATAAATTCAAAAGGACAGTATCGAAGAAAGAGAAAGCAGGAAACATGTTAAAAAATTTTTTTAATACTCTAAAAGATACTTGAGTACATTTGGGGAAATTAGAATATGGGCTGAATATTAGAATATATTATGAAATTAAAATTGCTTTGATAAAGGGCAGTAATAATTTCATGTTCTGTGGTTATGGAGGATGAAATCCATCATTATTCTTAGGAGATGCATCTTTAAGGATTAAGGTGTGAAGCAGCCTGTGTCCCGATGTCTGTAGTTTACTTTTAAGAGTTTCAATATTGGCAACAAATTTGAGAGAGAGAGAGAAACATACACCCATAAACACACACACACACACACACACACACACACACGCAGAAGAAAGCAAACAGTAAAATGTTGACAGTCCTTAAATCTAGATGGAAGGTATTTGGGATGAAAATAAAAAGTGGAGGAAAAAAAGTGAGAGGGAATGAAAACATTCAAGTGACCTTTTAGAATCATGAGAAGTAAAACAACAAAAAAGATTGTGGAATAGAGGGGAAGACTAAGACTCCCATGGCATCCCTATTAGTCCTGGTCCCTTAAGCTGATCAGTTTATTTGGTGACAGACGACAGGTAATTAGCTATATTGATAGCACCAGGAATTTAGCAAAGTAGCCAATTAGTTCAATAACAGTGATCAAAACAAGGGCAGGACTTTCTCCTCTCACAATTCCACAGCTGCAAATTGGAATGCCTACAGGGTCTCGGAAAATACCGAAAATGAGGGAACTCAGTGTTTAGATAAGAATGAATGAAGGCTGATGTTCTGTCTACAGAGGCAGCCTGCACACAGCCCCAGTCCATTGCCGCCATTCAGAGACAGGAGCCAAGCATGGTCTGATCTTCCTTTTTAAAATTTTCTTAGAAGCTAGAGATCAGAATTGTTATGTGAGACCTGATCATTTTTCTTGACACTATAAAGCTATTGATTAATTGAAAATAGAGCTAAAACATGAGTATGGACTCCATAGAGGATGTTTTTTGCCATCCTAAATATTAAAAAAGTTTTTTAATTGAATTATTGTTGATTTAAATTGTGTTAGTTTCAGGTATACGTCAAAGTGACTCAGTTGTACATATACATATATTCATTCTTTTTCAGATTCTTTTCTCATATATGTTATCACATAATAACAAGTATAGTTCCCCGTGCTATACAGTAGGTCGTTGTTGGTTGTCTATTTTATATACAGTAATGTGTGTACGTTAACCCCAAGCTCCTAATTTATCCCCCCTTCCCCTTCGGTAACCATAAATTTGTTTTCTATGTCTGTGAGGCTGTTTGTGTTTTGTATGTAAGTTCATCTGTATCATTTTTTAAAAAGATTTATTTATTTATTTTGTTTATTGGCTATGCTGGGTCTCATTCTGCACCTGGGCTTTCTCTAGCTGCAGTGAGCATGGGCTTCTCTTGGTTGCGGTGTACAGGCTTCTCATTATGGTGACTTCTCTTGTTGTGAAGCACGGGCTCTAGGCAGGCACTTCGGCTTCAGTAGTTGCAGCTTGTGGGCTTAGTTGTTCCACAATATGTGGGATCTTCCTAGACCAGGGATTGAACTGGTGTCCCTTACGTTACCAGGTGGATTCTTAACCACTGGACCACTGTGTCCTTGTTTAAAGATTAGATTTCACTTAAAAGTGATACCATATGGTATTTCTCTTTGTCTCACTTCACGTAATATGGTAATCTCTAGTTCCATCCATGTTGCTGCACATGGCATTATTTCACTCTTTTTTATGGCTAATATTCCACGGTATATATGGAACATTTATGGCTAATGTTTCACTGTATGTATTCAGTTTTGGACATAGCTAATATAAAAGCTGTCTAGGCCAAAAGGGTGGTGTTCTGCTCTCCTTATGTTGTTTTCCTCCCTGACGGTGAGAAGGAGCATGAGAAGGAGCATGGTTACACTTTCTAGAATCAAAGTCCCCCACATACAGATCCCTGGACTCTCCTCTGCTCTGTAACACCTTCCCACCAAATGTCCAGGACCTCCTCTGGGCCTCTGTAGGGTAAGTTCCCATACAGAGTAAACTGATCCAAGTCTTAGGGTGAGACGGGTGTCATTGTTGAGGCATGGGTGAGTGATGGATTGAAAGAAGGACACCAAGGGTAAACATCACTGTGGATGTCTGATGGAGACCAGTTTGCCCGAGGATGGTATTTCTAGCTCTGTCTGAGAGGAGGTTTGGGCTCATAACTCTGTCTCCCTTGTCACTTCTCTTTGCTCCCTACTCTCCCAGGAAAACACGATCTATCCCTAAAGGGAGCCTTGATGTAATGCATTGTGTTCATTTTATACCCCAATTCCCCTCAGAGCCCAGGTTCTAAGGTTCATATTCTTTCTTCTGCTGCAATGTCCTTTCTCTGAATCAATGCCAGGGGCACAGACCTTCAACCAAAGGCTAACATTGAGAAGGAAGAAAAAATACCATGAAGGAAAAAAAATATATTAAACATATCATCCTAAACCATACATTGTATAAACATGAACAGAACAGTTGAAAAGGAATAAAGGATTTAGAAAAAGAGAAATACAGAGGAGAGATTCATAAAATTCATAAAGTGAATCCAGGGAAGAGATTAGTCCACAGAAAGACACTCTGTGATTACTACCTTGGAATGGGCCATCAGTTCAGTTCAGTTCCGTTCAGTCACTCAGTCGTGTCCAACTCTTTGCGACCCCATGAGCCACAGCACACCAGGCCTCCCTGTCCATCACCAACTCCTGGAGTTTACCCAAACTCATGTCCACTGAGTCAGTGATGCCATCCAACCATCTCATCCTCTGTCGTCCCCTTCTCCTTCTGCCCTCACCATCACGTTATCTCTAAGCTTCCTTGAATCTACCTTAACCAACCATGAGATTAGGTTCATGTCAATGCTACTGTCTCTTCCAGATATAAATCAGGTTCTTAGCAGTTTGCTGATTGAAACTCTATGAATATAGAATTGGACCGTGGTAGCAACTTGCTGAGTGTTGCCCTTTTTGTTGTTTTCCTTTGCTTGGAGAAGAAGGGGATGGTTGCCACAGTGGTCCTAATGAGGAGTCCAGAGACAAGAGACGACTTGGTCTCCTGCACCATCTGCTGAAGTGGGTGGGAAGGAAAGGCTCCTAGGTCAGTCACCCAACCAAGTCAAACCTAGATTTATCAATCGACTTTTTGATTGGTATTTGGTGGCTTCATCTTCTATGAGACCGTGCTAGGCAACAACCATGATTCATGGGATACTGTCGGGTCTGATCTACTAATACACATAGGCAGTGGCTCTACTTGTTCAGACATGAGTGACAAGGTTGGTGTGAAGTGAGCCTTTTGCTCGTGGTGCCAGTGTCAACGGAAACTTGACTTACATTCACAAACCATAGCTGGTTTCCATGCTCATTTTCAAGTTCTAGCACTGGCCCAATTAGTACAAGGTTTTCTTCCCTCTGGGAAATTGCAGACATGGGGTAGGCAGAGACTCGCCTCTGTGCCTTTCTGAGGCTGAGCTTATGGTTATGTTTCTCAATAAGCATATAAAAATGGACATTATGAAATTATATTTACAAAGAGATCCTAGGTTACAGTAAGACATATATGTAGATATTATTTCTCTTCCATGCTTCATTACAGGTGAAGCACAGGGTGTGGACTTCCCTGTTGATGAGGGGGAGGGTGTGGGTGGCCTTGTTGGTGAACGAAGAGTATAAGCACCCATGTGAGGTGATGGGATGGTTTGAATTAACATTTACAATGTCTTAATCACACTGGGCTCACATCCCACTGCCTCATATGTCCCCTTTCTCCTTTTCTTACTAAAGATGAAGTTGCTGATGTAGCAGTCTACTTGCAACCACAATATCTTTGCTTTAATCATCTTTTTGAGAGAAGAGTATTAGAAGGGCCCTGTAGGTACCATAGTGAAGGTCGTCCAAATGATGATAAAAAGCTCCGTAGAAATCATAAAGCTCCTGAGGGAACAGAAAGTACCAAGCACTTTCTTGCTGAAGGGACTAATAAACCAGTAAATGACTGACCCTGGCCTCATCTCGCCAGCCTATTTGTTGCACAGATGATGGAGAAGTTTTGGTATTTGCGATGACAGTGGCAAACCACAGCCTAATGGGGGCCAGGACAGAGGCTGTGTAGGGCGTCGTGGTCTGTGACACTTGGTAGCTGTTCTCTACTTCTAGTAGAGAAAGCCAGCAAAGTTTCTTCTGAGACAGAAGTCAGCAAACTTTTCCTGGAAAGGGCCAGAAAGTACACATGTAGGCTTTAAAGGCCACACAGGCTCTGCCACAACTACGCTGACTGCTGTGGCACAAGAATAGCCATAGGTATTAGGTGAATGTGCATGACTGGGTTCCAATAAAACCTTATTTACAGATACAAGCAGGGGACTTGATCTGGTCTATTCATAGACTACTGATTCTTTTTCTAAAGCACCACTAATTTCTAGATACTTTAGGAAGGCAAAATGTGTATTTCCAGGTCTCACCCAGCTGGGTTGCATTGTATAAAGGGTAGACAATCATTGTCTTTTTATTTCAGTTCAGTTCAGTTGCTCAGTCGTGTCCGACTCTCTGCGACCCCATGGACTGCAGCACGTCAGGCCTCCCTGTCCATCACCAACTCCCAGAGTTTACTCAAACTCATTTCAGTTATTGGCCACTAATTGCCATTTTGAATGCGTTCATGCTGTCAAAGTCTCTAGGAAAAAAAAACAAATTTTTGATTTTCATCACTAATGCAAAACCAGGCAATGGGGAGGGAGGTGGGGGCGGGGGGGATGAGGATGGGGAACACATGTAAATCCATGGCTGATTCATGTCAATGTATGGCAAAAACCACTACAATATTGTAAAGTAATTAGCCTCCAACTAATAAAAAGAAATGAAAAAAACAAAACAAAACAGGCAAGGTGATCAAAATAACAGAGTAGAAATTCAAAAGGCCTGGGTTTACATTCTGATTAGGGGGTGGAAATCTCAGACTTTCTAAGAGTTGCCCAGGTATAAGCTGTCCTCCAAAATTAAATGCCTCCATCCAATAAAATTATTTATTTTTTTAAAAAGGACTTTCCTGGTGGTACAGTGGATGAGAACCTGCCTGCCAATGCAGGGGACACAGGTTCGATCCCTGGTCTGGGAAGATCCTACATGTCAAGGGGCAACTAAGTCCATGAGCTGCAAGTACTGAGGAACATGAGCTTAGAGTGCAGTAAGTGCAACGAGAAGCTACAGCAGTGAGAAGCCCATGCACTGCAACTAGAGTTAGCCCCTGCTTGTCGCAAGTGGAGAAAGCCTGTACACATCAGCAAAGACCCAGCACAGCCATAAATAAAATTATATATGCCTCTACTCTCCCAGGCAGGATTGCACCCAGCCTGGCCACTGAAATTAATCTCACTGTGGCGAATAGGAAATCCTCAGAGGAAGGCAGCCTATAGCTTTTTGTGTGTGGTTCCTTCTTATTTTATAAAATTAGTCAGCCATGTGCCTGTGTGTGTCATGACATAAGATGGCAATTCATAGGAGAAAAAAACACGTCACTTTTCAGAATTCAGAGGCTTGAATGATTGCAGTGCTCCTCCTAAAGATGAATATTCCCAATCATTATACAAGCATAATGGCATTTGACAGATGCATGGGAAACACCACAGAACCAAAGAGTCATTTGTCACTGCTGGCATCTCAGTTGTCAAAGTCTGGGAGTTCTGTTGGACCTTAACATTTTGCTGCTGATTAGAAACAATAAAATGAAAAGTGCTGTGTTAAAAGAAATACAGGGCTCCATTATACAGAGCGAAGTAAGCCAGAAAGATAAAGACCATTACAGTATACTAACACATATATATGGAATTTAGAAAGATGGTAACAATAACCCGATATGCAAAACAGAAAAAGAGACTCAGATGTATAGAACAGACTTGTGGACTCTGGGAGAAGGCGAGGGTGGGATGTTTCAAGAGAACAGCATTGAAATATGTATATTATCTAGGGTGAAACAGATCACCAGCCCAGGTTGGGTGCATGAGACAAGTGCTCGGGCCTGGTGCACTGGGAAGACCCAGAGGGATTGGGTGGAGAGGGAGGTGGGAGCGGGGACCGGGATGGGGAATACATGTAAATCCATGGCTAATTCATTTCAATGTATGACAAAAACTACTGTAATGATGTAAAGTAACTAGCCTCCAACTAATAAAAATAAATGGAAAAAAAAATAAAATATTGCTCCCTTAGGAGTAAAAGAAAAAAAAAATACAGGAACACATAGAAATGTACAGGTATCCTACTTTTTCAAAAACTTACCAGGAAAATCCACATGTCCATGTGGGATGGTCCCACTTTGGAATTCAAATGCTGAAGGCATTGCTAGCATTGTTCTTGGTGAACACATGGGTCCTTTTTGGGTCAGATCAGGAATTTTAAGCTGTGGCCACCCATGATCCCAGAAAAGACTTCTTTTACAGGCAGGACACTGATCCTGGGATCTAGGACTGGGAAGAGCCTTAGTGTATATTTACAGATTCTGGTAAAAATGGAGGACAGCTGCAAGGAGGAGGAGAATGCTTTATAGGATCACCTTGGCAATAAGAAAGGCCTTTCCATTTACTATTTCTGTGACCCTGAGAAATTCACTGTTTTCAACTCAATCAGCCCAAGTACTTGAAGAATGTAGTTTTAATTCTACAGCACTCAAGATTCAAGTTCTTTGTTCCCTTCTCTGCCTCACAGAAACAAAAATATTATCCTTATAGGTCAAATCAGCAATCATGTTTAAAAAACACATATCCAATGATGGCAAAGAAAGGAAAACTGCATGACAGAATTGTTCTTTATTCTCAATAGGGCTTCCCAGGTGGCTCAGTGGTAAAGAATTTGAGTGCCAAACAGGAGACACAGGTTCGATCCGTGGGCTGGGAGGATCCCCTGGGAAGGAAATGCAACCCATTCCAGTATTCTTGTCTGGGAAATCCCACGAACAGAGGAGCCTGGTGGGCTACAGTTCATGGAGTCACAAAAGAGTCGGACACAACTTAGCGACTAAACAAACAACAATATTCTCAATAAAAATGTCCTCTCTAGGTTTGACAGATGAATTTAACTGATTCATCAAAAGAAAAGTGACAAAATGAGGAAAAATTTGTGTTTCATGAATATAAAAATAAGGCTACGTCTCTGATATGTAAACATCTTTTATAAATCAATAACAAAAAAAGTACAAAACCCCATAAGGCTATTCCACAAGAGCGATTCAAATGGAGAACACATACGTTATTTAGGAACACACATGTGCACATGAGACACATGCTTGCATCCATGTACATGCAACGAGGGTTTTCATGGCTTTCCTTTAAGTCCATGGGCCTTTGTGTAAGGCAATACGGGGTGGACAAAATCAATTATTCCTCCTGTGAGGATATTTGTGCTGTTGAAATTTTGGCTACTCCATTGGTTTCGCAGATGGAAAAATCTCATCCTAGGGCCACTGAGAAGTCCAGCTGCAGAGACAGACTCTAGAATTGAGAGTTTTAGCCAAACTGGTTATTATCCATAAGGCATACCAGCTGATTTAACTTGTCTCTTGGCCAAAAACATTGGATGACTAGATGCTGTGAAATACAGTCTGAGTCTGCACCCAGGGGACAAAAACCAACCAGACAGTTGTTCCAAGGCAGGGGATGGGAAAGGTAAAGGGTTCCTGGACATCTGGTGTCTCCACGATAAAACTCACGGGGAAATGTGGGTCAGATCGCTTGGTCTCTGATTATCTGTAAAGTGAAAGCACTCTCTCATTCAAAGGTTCTTACCTGAGAAGGTACATCAAAATGACCCAGAAAGCTCTTTCAAAATCTGATTCCATTTTTCTAGATTCCACATATATGTGTTCGTATATATTTGTTTTTCTCTTTCTGACTTACTTCACTCTATAATGCAGACTCTAGGTTCATCCACAACACTACAGATGACCCAATTTCACCCCCTTTTATGGCTGAGTAATATCCTATTGTACACATGGACTACATTTTCTTTGCAAGGCAGGAATAGAAACGCAGACACAGAGAAAGGACTTGTGGACAAAAGTGGGGAAGGAGAGGGTGGAACGAACTAAGAAAGCATTCACCTACATACACTACCCTATGTAAAATAGATAGCTAGTAGGAAGCTGCTGCTTGGCCCAGAGAACTCAGCTCAGTGCTCTTTGATGACCTAGAGGAGAGGGATAGGGAAGAAGGAGGAAGGCTCAGGGGGAGGGGATGTATGTACAAATATAACTGATTCACACTGTTGTGCAGTAGAAACTAACACAGCATTGTAAAGCAATTCTACTCCAATTAAACAAACAAACAAAAAATCTAATTCCAAGAAGCCACCAGGATGGAGACATTGCGTTTCTGATTTTGAAACTCTTCCTCAGTGATTTTTAGGCAAATTGAGGTTGAGAAAAATTACACTGGGTGGTTTCTAAACCTTCTCTCATCTCTTATGTTCTTTAATTCTGTGCTTTTCCTCTTTAATCTACAGGTAAAGAAACACACGGAGAAGACTCATGCTCTGCCACTCCTGTGCCATCCACCAAATTCCCAGAAGACTGAAGTCTTACGATTCTGTGTTCTTTCCTAGTAAAAGCTTATTGAGATTTCCATGTCAGATCATCTTCTGACCTCACTCTGTTTTATATTTTGCTTGAGTAGGAAATGGCAGCTCACTCCAGTGTCCTTGCCTGGGAAGCTCCATGGGCAGAGGAGCCTGGCAAGCTGTAGTCCACGGAGCCGCAGTCAGACATGACTAAGCACATCCTTCTATACTTTCTGGTTCACCAAAGCTCTCCCCAGCGTCTTTGCACCAGAATCCTGCCTGGAAAACCAGTCCTCCCTACTCCTGCCGCTTTTCATGGGACCTTAAATGAAGTTACTTCTCTCTCTCCCTTCGAAGAGTCTCATAGTTATCAAAAAGCATTTAAGCCTCTATATCTAAAATATTGGAATGTCCGTAACATTTTGTTCAATAAAACACCCAGAGAACTTTCTTACTGTGTCAAGGTTTGTAAAACTTTACTTGAATTCATAGGTTACTGGCACAAACTGATAAAAGTCGTTGTGCTGAGTCAGAAGAAAATGATGGTTTTCTTTTTTAATTGACTTGAAACTTTCTTTCTTCCTCTTTTGAAAGAGTTTGGCCTATTCTCTTTAACATTTTCTTTCATGAAATTAAATTATGCAGACTATTAATAAATAAATGACCAAAACAAAAAACATAGGGATTATGAAAGTTAGGAAGGGGACCCACAGGCTAATTTAAGACTATTTAACAAGAGGACTCGGGAATTCCTTGGAGGTCCAGTGGTTAAATCTCTATACTTTCACTGCAGTGGACACAGGTTCAATTCCTGGTCAGGAAACTAAGATCTCACATGCTGCATAGCACGGCCAAAACAGAAACAACAAACAAACAAACAAAAAACCCTAAAGCCAAGAGGAGTTGTCTGGTCTCTGGATTCTAGGATGCCCTTTCTGAAAAATCTAATCTGAGAATTAACGATGATAAGTTGGCAAAAAGAAAGGTGAGTCTTGGGTGGGATAGAACATAGGTTGTTTTTCTCCTTGATCTCAGTCCTATTCCTACCCTCCCATGCTCTGCTCCATTACAGGGGGCTAAGAGTCGGAGAACTACATTTCCAGACTTCCACACCCAACCCCTTCCTGTTAGGTTCCACCAATGGGAGCTGAAGATGTGAGACTAAACGGAAGAGGAAGAGGAAAATTATTCTCCTCCTGCTTCTTTTCTGCTGCAGCTAAAGACAGGACAATAGTGGCAAGAGGGCAAGTGGCAACCATAGTGCTGGTCCAGAGGACATCTCTTGGAAAGGGGCCTTTAGGGGGACTGATAAGCATTGTCCAAGATAACACCTTTGAATGCTGATTCCATAAGTATCTGAAGCAACATTCAAGGCACAAGAGGGCATCTTCCAATCAGTGATGGGAAAGAGCTCAGTTCCTACCACCAACCCTCCCACATAGTCTAATCTATGTCTGGTTTCTGTAGAGGGAAAAGACATTTCTCAAAAGATATCTCAAACTAGAAGAAAAAAAAAAGTATGACTTACATGGACTGGAAATAGCAGATATGCCGGGAATGGAGGAAGAAAAATGTGTTAATTTGTCTTGGAATAACTAAAGTTTGAAGATAGCAGTCATAGAAACAGTTGATCCTGTGTGGAGTGGCAAGAGATGAGCCTTCTCTGTGCGCTTTTCCACCTGTAGATTAAAAAAAAAAAAAATCGCAGAGTTAAACACATGAGGTGGAAGAAGGTATAGAAATCACCTAGTTCATATTTTCTATTTGTCCGTAATGATGGAGAGCTGTTTAGTCTATCAAAATCTTAGTTCTCACTCTCCTCCTCATCTCTCATCTTGACATATGTAATCTTCTGGTTGAAAAACATGGATAGCTGGCAAATAGGCACATTTTATTGTTGAACAGGAGCTAGATATCTCCAAAACAAGGAAATGATGAGAGCAAGGGGGATGTAGCTGGAGCTCACAGAAACTGGAACCAAGGACTCGAATCCTGTGGTGAGGTTTATTTTTGTGGTTGCTTCTTGTCCTTATCTCTATTTTGTGAGCTCTGTAAGCTTTATTTGTCATTTTTCCTGCCTACCCAGTTGCACCATTCTCCGAGTCCCATTCCTTCATCTACTGAAAGGTAAAATAAAACGACACACATGACTAGTGTGCAGATTGAATGTAATAGCATATGCAGAGAGCTAGGCATACAGCAAATGCTCAGTAAATTAAAGTTAATCACTCAGTTGTATCTGACTCTTTGTGAGCCCATGGACTGTAGCCCACCAAGCTCTTCTGTTCATGAAATTCTCCAGGCAAGAATACTGGAGTTGGTGGCCATTTCCTACTCTAGGGGATCTTCCTGACTCAGGAATCAAACTCAGGTCTCCGGCACTATAGGAAAGGTGAATTATGAATAGCTTTATTATTTTTGGCTGCGTTGGACAGCTTGTGGGATCTTTGTTCCCTGGCCAGGGATTGAACCCCTCAGCATGAAAGTGAGGAGTCCTAACCACTGGACTGCCAGGAAATTCCCATAAATCTCTTTTTAAAAATTGAATTGTTGTTAGACTTACTTAAGTGTAAAGGATTGAAAAGAGCTCTGGACTGAACTAGGACTGAAAACAGTTCAAATCTCTTTAGAGGTCAGTTAATTGAAAACTCAATGGATATATTGGTGTCAGGACTTAGGGACTCCAATAGTGTCCCCAGAACTCAGTTTTTCTCTGTGCCATAGCTCTCCTGTCCCCAGAGGGGCTTCATTCTAAGATTTCACATGGAGGAAAGATGGCGGCCGGCAGCTCACAACCAAAGCCATCCAGGTCAACTCTGGAGAGAGGCACGTGGGGTGGTGAGAAGTATGAGTGTATATTTCTTTTTCTGTTGTATCGAAAACACCTCAAAACCAAAATGAAATCATTTCTTTCAATGCCATAGGTTCTGACTGATTACCTTGCTTATCTCTGAACCAATCATTATCCTTGGGAGTGTGATGTTCTGACTGTGATGTTCTGAGTGTGATGTTCTGATTGGTCAGGTCTGAGTCACGTGACCAGCCCTGGTGAGGGTCAACTCAAACCAACACACATGAACTGAGTGAGGGAGAAGCAGGAGTGCATTCCACACAGATAAGTCAAATCCATCCTCTCTGAAGAAAAGGAAGTGGATGGTGGAAAACCAAACACCTATTATTTGCTATAACCAACCCTCCACAAGACACACCAAAACAGGAGGGATGGTACAGATATACATCTTTGTTTACATAACAGTCCCGTCTGTCTAAGAACAGTAATCCCTTGGGGAAAGTTAGCCCTTTTCTGAAAATTTTCTCTTCGCTACCTGCAAATGGCTTTTGGCTTACATGGGAGCTGACAAGTTCATTTTTTTTAGACAATTTTTTTTAATTGTTGTAAAAGTCAGGTAATATTGAAACAACTATTTTAAGCATATTTAACTGACTGCAGCCATGAACTTAAAAGACACTTGCTCCTTGGAAGAAAAGTTGTGACCAACTTAGCTTATTAAAAAACAGAGACATTACTTTGCCAACAAGATCCATCTAGTCGCACAACAAAGGAAACTATAAGCAAGGTGAAAAGACAGCCCTCAGATTGGGAGAAAATAATAGCAAATGAAGCAACAGACAAAGGATTAATCTCAAAAATATACAAGCAACTCCTGCAGCTCAATTCCAGAAAAATAAATGACCAAATCAAAAAATGGGCCAAAGAACTAAACAGACATTTATCCAAAGAAGACATACAGATGGCAAAAAAAACACATGAAAAGATGCTCAACATCACTCATTATCAGAGAAATGCAAATCAAAACCACAATGAGGTACCATTACATGCCAGTCAAGATGGCTGCTAACCAAAAGTCTACAAGCAATAAATGCTGGAGAGGGTGTGGAGAACAGGGAACCCTCTTACACTGTTGGTGGGAATGCAAATTAGTACAGCCACTATGGAAAACAGTGTGGAGATTTCTTAAAAAGCTGGAAATAGAACTGCCGTATGACCTAGCAATCCCACTTCTGGACATACACACCGAGGAAACCAGATCTGAAAGAGACACGTGCGCCCCAATGTTCATCGCAGCACTGTTTATAATAGCCAGGACATGGAAGCAACCTAGATGCCCATCAGCAGACGAATGGATGAGGAAGCT